>NW_027507903.1:32063798-32780673 GCF_037356315.1 Lithobates pipiens | reverse complement strand
GCGCCACCTCTAGTTCAGTGAACGATGAGATTTTTAACACACCACAATGCACCGAGGGAAACTCTATTGGTATTAATGGGACACCTGTCACCCATCCCATCACTCCACCACTGACTGTAGCCACTCCAGAAGGACAGAAATTATGTACCCAAACTTTTGCCGTCTTGTCTTCATGCCCTGTGCCCCTTATGGGACGGGACCTCTTGGCACAACTGTGTATTACCATTAAGTTTAATAGAGAAGGTTCCCTTACCGCTAGTTCACCATTATGTGACTTACATGGCCCTAAGCGACATGCACACAGAGGCTTCTTTATGCTACTCCCCGCCTCTCTCGAAACACATGCTATCTGGGCGGAAAACAAAGGTAGCGTAGGTTTCATTAACTGTACGCCTTACTCGCCTCAGATGCGCCCTGACGCAGAAGCACAATATCACAAACAATACCCCCTGCCCCCCGAAAAGACCCAAGGCATTGCCCCCCAGATCAATGACTACATATCTAAAGGTATCCTAAAACCAATCATTAGCCCCTGGAACACACCCATTTACCCTGTAAAGAAGGCCAGTGGCGAGTGGAGACTCGTCCAAGACCTCAGAGCAGTAAACAAACAAGTGATTCCCCTCCCACCCCTAGTCTCAGACATCACTTTTATTTTCTCATGCATACCGGCAGACTCTCTATGCTACACAGTAATTGATTTAGCGAAAGCTTTCGTTAGCATTCCCATTGCAGAGGAAGCCCAACCTATGTTTGCTTTCTCCTGGGCCGGGGGCCAACTAACCGGCCAACTAACCTGGACACGCCTACCGCAAGGGTATGTAGACAGCCCAGCCGCCTTCTCTATGGTACTCAACGAGACTGTCAAGTCTTGGACTTCTGAGCGTGGGTCGGTACTAATACAGTATGTGGACGACTTGCTCCTGTGCAGTCGAACTGCTGAAGATTGTGCGGTCGATTCTACATCACTATTACAACACCTAGCTCACGCCGGGCATCTAGCATCAAGGAAGAAAATACAATGGTGCCAGCCACAGGTAGAATACCTAGGGTGCATTCTAAAGGAAGGGACAAGGCTAGTGTCCCCCAAACGTGCCGCAGCCCTTCGAGCTCTCAGTCCCCCAAAAGACAAAGCTGCCCTGCTCTCGTTCTTGGGTGCAATGGTATATTGCCGCCAATGGATTCCTGACTCTTCTCATTATGATAGTATCCTAAGAGAGGCTGCTGGCTCGACAGCCCCTAAATTAATAGATTGGACTGAAGACAGACTACAAGCTTTTCAAGCTCTATTAAACAGTCTGTCATGTGCACCCGCCCTGGGATTGGTAGATTATGGTAAAGCTTTTCAGCTGTACTGTGTAGTTTCAGGGAACTCTTTTGCCGCGGTTCTCACACAACAACATGGAACAGAATACCGCCCGGTTTCTTACCTATCCAAGAAACTCCCTGTCCAGGTTCAAGGCATGCCGTCATGTTTCCAGAATTTAGCAGCCTGTGCTATGGCAGTACAGGACGCTAACAAACTGGTCTTGGGCCACCCAATGACACTTTTCACCACCCATTCTGTCACCCACCTCATACAGAACATGAACACCCAACACATGACCTCACAAAGGCTCAGCGGTTATGAGATTACCCTTATGAACACTGACAATCTATCTCTTAAATATGTTCCCGCTAGCAACCCTGCTGTCCGCCTCCTGCACTCCATGCTGCGTCTACCACAAGACCCAGACCAGCTTCATGACTGTGTGGAAAAAGTGGAATCCATCACATCCCCTAGACCTGATCTCACAGATACACCTATTACAGATGCGAAAGATGTTTTCGTTGACGGTAGTTGCTCCCGCCTCTCTGATTCCACTTTCCTAACAGGTTACGCGATAGTCCAATTACCAGACAAGGTGCTAGAAGCCAAGCCGCTACCTCCCTCTTCGGCCCAAGTAGCAGAATTGGAAGCTCTCACTAGAGCCTGCATTCTATTCACTGATAAAAAGGTGAACATTTACACCGACAGTAGGTATGCTTTCGGAGTGGTGCATGACTTTGGTGTGATATGGGCTAATAGAGGTTTCAAAACCGCAGACAATAGACTAATTGCCAATTCCACACATATTATGGCTCTTCTCCAGGCCATCCTCCTTCCAAAGGAGGTGGCTATTATCAAGGTAAAAGCCCATTCCTCGGACGACAGCAAAATATCCAAGGGTAACGCCCTAGCCGATAGAGCTGCAAAGCAAGCTGTCGCCTCATCCCCTAACCCCCCTGCCCCCACAACAGTTTTCTTTAAAGAACATTTCACTTCATCCAACTTCAAAACAATTGTAGCACAAATACAAACAATGGCCACAGACCAGGACGTTCATTTCTGGGTCGCTGCAGGATTGACCAAAGACCCCGAGGGTCTTTGGACAAAAGAGGGGAAGGTACTGGGAATACCTGAAGCAAGTTGCATTCTCATACTCTCATACCTCCATGGCCCAGGACACATAGGAGCTGCCCCTTTAACCAACCTGTATAACAAATTTTTTTGTACAAACAATTTGAATAAACAAATCCAACTTCTGACTAAAAGCTGCCTGACCTGTGCACAGAACAATGTCCAAGGAAAAAGACACGGCCTACACGGTCACCTACCTCCACCCTTAGGACCCTTAACAGACTTACAAACAGACTTTCACCCTTCGAAATCCTAATGGGTATCCCCGCAAATATAGAATTACCCCCATTAGACCCTAACTCTGACATTAACATTTATTCCCAACAGGAAATGTACGTGAAAAATCTGGTAAGTATGCTCCACGAAATAAACGAACAAGTTTCTGTCACCTTCTCTCCTCTCTCCACAAAGCCAACACACCCCTTCATCCCAGGAGATCAAGTGCTAGTCAAACAACTGGCCCACAAAAAGAGGATCGGACCAATCTACTCTGGACCTTGGAAGGTTGAAAAGGTGTCCAGAACTGCGGTCCTGACTGACCTAGGAAACACCTGGATCCACGCCAGCAGGCTGAAAAAGTGCCCACCGCTTCCCACAACCCCCGACCCCCCACCTATTGAAGGAGAACCCGACCCACCCGAACAGCTACCGGAACTGCAAGAGATTCAGGAAGGCATTGGACAATTAACCCTTGAAACCCTACACGATAGCGAGGAAGAAGGACAAGCATAAGAACTTGTAGAAATGTTTTTACCTCCAGTGTCAGGGAAGGCTGTATGCCTCTGGGGTAGTCTGGTACTACTTGTATTCCTGCCCACATGGTTTATAGCCAACTGTATATATCATGCAGAATACTTAGGTCTATTAAAAGGGAAACACGGCCACTCCGGAGGATCTGAAACTCACTTCCATTGTTAAAGATCCAACGGTATGGTATAAAAACCAAGAGCACGAGGGTTCGGAGTATGAAGCCTGTGCTATTAAATTAGAAAAGGAATGATCATTATGTAAATCACAGAATGATCAAAGGGAGGATTATAAGGGGATACCTATTGAAATTACCAAAGATATACTAAGTCAAAATCTAAGACTAATATGCTTAGGCTTGCATTTCAATAGGTTCAGAATTAAAGACATACAAGCATACTGGCGTACGTGACAAACTATATAGATAGCGTGACTAGATGACAGATATCTGTATGTCTCTCCAGAGGGTCTATGCAAGATATTGATATCTCAGGAAAACATCTGCCTGTGTTTTCTTCTCTGTACATTGTTGGGAGGCACAAAGCTAGATAAGGACTGGTTACGCAAGAATGTGGTCAGTCAGTAGATGCTGAAAGGGCAAAATAACTGTCAGGAGGTTGTACTAACCTTTGATCTACATTTCAGGAATGAACTAATATCATGAGTTAAGAAATTGTTGATGTATGTGTAAATCACCCGATTGGCCCCTCACAGGGCAGGGCTTTGTGGAGTACCACATAAAAGACGGTCCACTCTCCCATTAAACCTTGTAATCTTTCACCACGTACCCACGAGTGTATGTGTATTGATTAACCGCCGGCGATTGGGACCTCCATTGAGCCACTCCAGCCTAGGCTATCCAGGGGAATCTAGAAGACGAACACCTTACAGTTTCATTCTTAGTCCGCCGGACTAGCACACTGACGAACGGATTGTCTGCTGAAAGCCAAGTCCGGCGGACATATTTTGAGTCAAAACTACTTTCTAAGTCCGCCCGACTTTGACAATGAAAAAGTCCGCTGGAGCCCACACACGATCGAATTGTCTGGCATACTATGGTCCGGCAGACTTACAATTCGATCGTGTGTATGCGGCATTACTTTATCCCTCAGCTCACAGTTAATGCCACTTGCCTCTCTTGCTCATCCCTTTTAGATTGTAATGACCAGGGCCCTCCTCACTTCCTTGTATTGAATTTTATTTGTGAGAATATAAATCCTGTATAATAATAATATTACAGTGCTGTCAAATGCTCTTATTAGTAAATGAATAAATGTATCCTGTAATCAGGTGACTTGATGAAAATCTGAAATATGCATACAGGTCTCACCATTTTGTAGAGAATTATACAATGACACATGATGGCCTGGATCCCTGACTTGCATGGTTTTCTGTAGATCAGACACATCTGCATTGATATATTCAGGCAAATCTAAAATTAGAGAATCACCTTTTGCCTAGAAATCATGACAAGTGTGCAGCTGGCATATTACGTAGAAGTCATTTTCCAATTTGTTAAATCTTCTTTTATTCTGAGCATTTGAAATTTAAATGGAATGGATCTTATAAATATTTGGACCTACCAAACCGGAAACACACAGAATTGTTGGGCTGTACTTCTGTGGATCACAGAAGTGCAGTTCGTTCTGCATTCCTGTGACCCGTTTTCAGCAGACAGCGGGCTAAAGCCCGTTGACGGCTGACGTCACAGAGCCGGTCCAGGCTCAGGCAAGATTGAGACAATTAAGTCAGGATCCACCCACATGCAAGCCACTGAGAGCCTGAGGTGGCCACTCCCACCCCCTCCACAGCTCAGCGCTCCATTGAGCGCGGCGGGAGGGGGGGCAGAGCAGAGAGCTGGTGACAGGGAGCTATGAGAACCGAGCGATCAGCAGTGTTAGATCGTTTGGTTCTCAGTGTTAGAACCAGCTTGGACCGATGATGCTTCCACCTAGGTAAGTATGATTGCGGGGAAAAAAATCCCATATTTCTCTTTTTATTTTCTAACTCATCAAACCTGCGCTCGATTAGATGCCTATGGATACAGTGCCTTGAAAAAGTATTCATACCCCCTGAAATTTTCTACATTTGACAACCAAAAATGTAAATGTATTTTATTGGGATATTATGTGATAGACCAACACAAAGTGGCCCTTAATTGTGACGTGGAAGGAAAATAATAAATGGTTTTCCAAATGTTTTTTTACAAATAAATATCTGAAAATTGTGTTGTGCATTTGTATTCAGCCCCCCGGAGTCAATACTTTGCAGAACCTCCCTTCTCTGCAATTACAGCTACAAGTCTTTTTGGGGATGTCTCTACCAGCATTGCACATCTAGTGCTTGAAATTTTTGCCCATTCTTCTTTGCAAAATAGCTCAAGCTCTGTCAGATTGGATGGAGATTGTCTGTAAACAGCAATTTTCAAGTCTTGCCACAGATTATCATATGGATTTAGGTCTGGACTTTCTAACACATGAATATGCTTTGATCTAAACTGTTCCATTGTAGCTCTGGCTGTATTGTATGTTTAGGGTCGTTGTCCTGCTGGAAGGTGAACTTCCACCACAGTCTCAAGTCTTTTGCAGATTCTAACAGGTTTTCTTCTAAGATTGCCCTGTATTTGGCTCCATCCATCTTCCCATCAACTCTGACCAGCTTCCCTGTTCCTGCTGAAGAAAAGCATCCCCACAACATGATGCTGCCATCACCATGTTTCACAGTGGGGATGGCGTGTTCAGGGTGATGTGCAGTGTTAGTTTTCCACCACACATAGGGTTTTGCTTTTATGGCCAAAAAGTTCAATTTTGGTCTCATCTGACCAGAACACCTTCTTCCACATATTTGCTGTGTCCCTCACATGACTTCTCGCAAACTACAAACAGCACTTCTTATGGCTTTCTTTCAACAATGGCTTTCTTCTTGCCACTCTTCTATAAAGGTCAGATTTGTGGAGAGCACGACTAATAGTTGCTCTGTGGACAGATTCTCCCACCTGAGCTGTGGATCTCTGCAGCTCCTCTAGAGTTCCCATGGGCCTCTTGGCTGCTTTTCCGATTAATGCTCTCCTTGCCCGGCCTGTCACTTTAGATGGATGGCCATGTCTTGGTAGGTTTGTGGTTGTGTCCTACTCTTTCCATTTTCAGATGATGGATTGTACAGAGCTCCATGAAATGTTCAAAGCTTGGGATATTTTTTTTATAACCTAACTCTACTTTAAACTTTATCCCTGACCTGTTTGGTGTGTCCCTTGGCCTCCATGATGCTGTTTGTTCACTAAAAAAACTCTGAGGGCTTCACAGAACAGCTGCATTTATACTGAGATCAAATTACACACAGGTGGACTCTATTTACTAATTAGGTGACTTCTGAAGGCAATTGGTTCCACTAGATTTTAGTTAGGAGTATCAGAGTAAAAGGGGCTGAATACAAATGCATGCCATACTTTTCAGTTATTTATTTGTAAAAAGTTTGAAATCATTTATCATTTTCCCTCTACTTCGCAATTATGTGCTAAGTTGTGTTGGTCTATCACATAAAATCCCAATAAAATAAATGTACGTTTTTGGCTGTAACATGACAAAATGTGGAAAAGGGGTATGAATACTTTTTTAAGGCACTGTAAGGCAAAATCACTTTTTTTTTTTGTAATGTAAATGTATCTCTTCTATGTTTCCATGTATGCAATGAAGATATCAGCAATCCAAATAATAGTCTAAGGCCGCGTACACACGGGCGGACTGTTCGCCCAACTTAGTCCGCTGAACAGTGTTTCAGCGGACAATACGCTCGTGTGTGGGCTTCAGCGGACTGTTTCAGCGGACAGTCTGACGAACAAAGTCTTACGGAATTTCCGTAAGACAGTCCGTTCAAACTTGGTTTTGTCCGTCCAAACTTGGTTTCAGCGGACAGTCCGCTCGTGTGTAGGCAAGTTGGACGGACTAAGTATGGCGCATGCTCAGAAAGGATTTACACGGCCGAAGGTTGCATTGCAGTGTATTGGACGTCGTTTTTCTAGTCCCGTCGTACGTGCTGTACACGTCATCACGCACGCTTTCAGCGGACTGTCTGCTCATCATGTGTGGTCAAGTCCGTTCATGCAAATTTTGAACGGACTGTTTGTCGGATTGTTTGACGAACTTAGTTGGGCGAACAGTCCGCCCGTGTGTACGCGGCCTAACACTTCGATTAGTAATTTGCCTTTGTGCAAATGTGTTAATGACTTGTCTCCGCAGTCCCTCTCCAATGATTCAGAACCACGGAATTCAACTGTCACATAACGGATAAATGGTCACACTGCCGTGAACAGGACTGGCACCTGAGGTATACATTACTACACACAGCAAAGGAATGAAAGTGATCCCTAGAAAGCACAATGACACACAGATGCAGAGATAAGCTGATCATACACGAGGAGATTTTCAGATGATCATGAAAAAATTCTCAGTACATGCGACATCTTAACAAATGTTGTTCGAAATTATTTCAACATTTTGTTTGCTTTTAATCATAGGTGTGCGCAGCCTATTGCATTAGCCCTTGTACACACGGTCGGACTTTCCCGACCACAAAATCCGTCGGATTTTTTCCGACGGATTTTGTCCGAAACTGGTGTTGCATACACACGGTCGGACAAAGTTGTCGGAAAATCCGATCGTTTGGAACGTGATGAAGTTTGTTCGTTACGACAGGACTACGTTCAGGCTAGTAACCAATAGCTTTGGTCTCGTAATTTGATCTGAGCATGCGTGGCACTTTGTCCGATCGGAATTCTCTACAAACGATCACACAAAGTCCGATCGGATCATGTTGTCGGGAAATTTTATATCCAGTTCTCAAACTTTGTTGGTTGGACATTCCGACGGAAAAAGTCAGATGGGACCCACACACGGTCGGATTATCGGACAACACGGTCCGATTAGACATTCTCAGTCAGAATGTCCGACCGTGTGTACAAGGGCTTAGGGTGTGCATCCCAAAGCTCAAACCCTCTTACTTTTCAGACAGAGAAAGGGCCTGGGGACAGAGAAATGCACTGGACAGTAAATGAGTAAATGAACAGGAAGTACTCTGTGCTGAGTAGCTTCCTGTTATTTCACAGACTGAAGCATAGTAAACACAGTTCACTATGCTTTAGTTATGAATGCACACAGTGAGTGATCAGTACTAAATAAACACTCATTGTGTTTATTTAGAAAAAGAAGGGGCTGGTAATTAACATATTTACTGGCCCCTTCCCCGCTCTCCATTCTGAAACAATATTCTGCAGCATTCATCGAGTGAGGAGGGTAGGGAATCTGGCAGGACTGCAGGGGGGTCATGGGGGGGGGGGGGGCGGCGGATGTAATCTGCACCACACATGGTGATTAGGATGTGCCCAGGCATGCCTATGCTTTTAACATTCGATTTAGTAAAGAATGGACTTTACTGAACAAAAAGCAACTTTTGGTACTGTGGGGCCAAAGGTTGATTTGACTGCACTAATGATTAGAAAATCAAACAAACATTCTTAAAACAAAAAAAATCTAACTAAATTCTACTGGTGCAGTGGTCTCCAAACTGTGTCCTGGGTGGCAAGATGCTACCCCTTGATTGCCTTTATCCAACCCTTGGGGCACTATTTCCCCCACTGACACCAATGATGGAGCACTATTCCTCCCACTACCACCAGTGATGGGGCACTATTCCTCTCACTGACACAAGTAATGGGGCACTACTCCTCCCACTACCACCAGTGATGGGGCACTACTCCTCCCACTACCACCAGTGATGGGGCACTATTCCTCCCACTACCACCAGTGATGGGGCACTATTCCTCCCACTACCACCAGTGATGGGGCACTATTCCTCCCACTGACACAAGTGATGGGGCACTATTCCTCTCACTGACACCAATGATGGGGCACTATTCCTCTCACTGAAACCAGTGATTGGGCACAATTCCTCCCACTGACACCAATGAAGGGGCACTAGTTCTCTCACCGACACAAATGATGGGGCACTACTCCTGTCATTAAAACCAATGATGACACATTGTTACCAATGCCAAGAAATTTTTTATACCTACTGGCCACAGCAAGTCCCTCTAAAGTCTAAAGGATAGTAAACTGGTCCTTTGTTTAGAAAATTTGGAGACCCCCTGTACTAGCGTATAGCCAGATTTAGTGATGGACGAACGTTTCGCCCGGCGGTCGTTTCGCGGCGAATTTCCGACATTCGCGGTCCGCACGTTCGAACGCCTTTTTCCGTCGTTCGCCGCGGCGGACTTACGTGTTTAATGTATACAAGAACTTTAACCTTTGGTGACACGTTTATCATGTGATACAGGACAGCCAATTGAGACATGACAGCACATGGACACTTGGACATTCCCCCTAACCTATAAATACACCCGATCCGGTGGCCATTTTACATTCTTTCTTCTGTTACGATAGGGACAGGTTCCTGTGTGGAGTAGGGAGAGATAAACCACTAGCTATTTGGTACACAAAAGTTCTTTTCAGGACTGGTATAGGTGTTAGGTGTTGATAGGTTTGCTGTGCTGCTGATTCTTGCAGCAGCCTGAGTGTCTTTTGTTAGTTTAGAGAAAGGGAAAGGACGGTGTATGCTACAGGGACAGCCAGATTAGTCTTTCATCATCATCATCATCATCATCATCATTAGCTGTTACTATCAAGGTCCACAAAAGAGCTGTTCCAGTAACCACTAATCGTTCTCTTTTTTTGCCAATTTGTATAGGGACAGGAAGGAAGCAGTGTTGTCAGGCAGTGAGGGTAATTTTAAAGACTTGCTGTTATTATTAGTTCCACAAAGGTTCTTTTCAGGACTGGTATCAGTGGTACAGTAATAGGCTTGTACATGTATAATATTCTTTCTTCCAAATATAGAAAGGATATTATACTTGACTGCTGCCCTTCTGCTGCAGTCTGCTAAACATTCACAACTCACTTGTTCCACAAAAGTTCTTATAAGGACTGGTAACTTGGTATAGGGTGCTACGGTACATAGGCTTGAGTGCGGTACAGTCTGCTGTTCTGTAAGGACCGCTATCGGTCCACAATAGATAGGGTTGACGTGCACCACTGCTGACCGCTGCCCTATACTGCAGCAGTCCTTCAGCGGTATAGGGACTGACGTACAGTCTGCTAATCACTAACACACAACCTGCTTGTTCCACAAAAGTTCTTATAAGGACTGGTAACTTGGTATAGGGTGCTACGGTACATAGGCTTGAGTGCGGTACAGTCTGCTGTTCTGTAAGGACCGCTATCGGTCCACAATAGATAGGGTTGACGTGCACCACTGCTGACCGCTGCCCTATACTGCAGCAGTCCTTCAGCGGTATAGGGACTGACGTACAGTCTGCTAAACACTAATACACAACCTGCTTGGTCCACAAAAGTTCTTATAAGGACTGGTAACTTGGTATAGGGTGCTACGGTACATAGGCTTGAGTGCGGTACAGTCTGCTGTTCTGTAAGGACCGCTATCGGTCCACAATAGATAGGGTTGACGTGCACCACTGCTGACCGCTGCCCTATACTGCAGCAGTCCTTCAGCGGTATAGGGACTGACGTACAGTCTGCTAAACACTAATACACAACCTGCTTGGTCCACAAAAGTTCTTATAAGGACTGGTAACTTGGTATAGGGTGCTACGGTACATAGGCTTGAGTGCGGTACAGTCTGCTGTTCTGTAAGGACCGCTATCGGTCCACAATAGATAGGGTTGACGTGCACCACTGCTGACCGCTGCCCTATACTGCAGCAGTCCTTCAGCGGTATAGGGACTGACGTACAGTCTGCTAATCACTAACACACAACCTGCTTGTTCCACAAAAGTTCTTATAAGGACTGGTAACTTGGTATAGGGTGCTACGGTACATAGGCTTGAGTGCGGTACAGTCTGCTGTTCTGTAAGGACCGCTATCGGTCCACAATAGATAGGGTTGACGTGCACCACTGCTGACCGCTGCCCTATACTGCAGCAGTCCTTCAGCGGTATAGGGACTGACGTACAGTCTGCTAAACACTAATACACAACCTGCTTGGTCCACAAAAGTTCTTATAAGGACTGGTAACTTGGTATAGGGTGCTACGGTACATAGGCTTGAGTGCGGTACAGTCTGCTGTTCTGTAAGGACCGCTATCGGTCCACAATAGATAGGGTTGACGTGCACCACTGCTGACCGCTGCCCTATACTGCAGCAGTCCTTCAGCGGTATAGGGACTGACGTACAGTCTGCTAATCACTAACACACAACCTGCTTGTTCCACAAAAGTTCTTATAAGGACTGGTAACTTGGTATAGGGTGCTACGGTACATAGGCTTGAGTGCGGTACAGTCTGCTGTTCTGTAAGGACCGCTATCGGTCCACAATAGATAGGGTTGACGTGCACCACTGCTGACCGCTGCCCTATACTGCAGCAGTCCTTCAGCGGTATAGGGACTGACGTACAGTCTGCTAAACACTAATACACAACCTGCTTGGTCCACAAAAGTTCTTATAAGGACTGGTAACTTGGTATAGGGTGCTACGGTACATAGGCTTGAGTGCGGTACAGTCTGCTGTTCTGTAAGGACCGCTATCGGTCCACAATAGATAGGGTTGACGTGCACCACTGCTGACCGCTGCCCTATACTGCAGCAGTCCTTCAGCGGTATAGGGACTGACGTACAGTCTGCTAAACACTAATACACAACCTGCTTGGTCCACAAAAGTTCTTATAAGGACTGGTAACTTGGTATAGGGTGCTACGGTACATAGGCTTGAGTGCGGTACAGTCTGCTGTTCTGTAAGGACCGCTATCGGTCCACAATAGATAGGGTTGACGTGCACCACTGCTGACCGCTGCCCTATACTGCAGCAGTCCTTCAGCGGTATAGGGACTGACGTACAGTCTGCTAAACACTAATACACAACCTGCTTGGTCCACAAAAGTTCTTATAAGGACTGGTAACTTGGTATAGGGTGCTACGGTACATAGGCTTGAGTGCGGTACAGTCTGCTGTTCTGTAAGGACCGCTATCGGTCCACAATAGATAGGGTTGACGTGCACCACTGCTGACCGCTGCCCTATACTGCAGCAGTCCTTCAGCGGTATAGGGACTGACGTACAGTCTGCTAAACACTAATACACAACCTGCTTGGTCCACAAAAGTTCTTATAAGGACTGGTAACTTGGTATAGGGTGCTACGGTACATAGGCTTGAGTGCGGTACAGTCTGCTGTTCTGTAAGGACCGCTATCGGTCCACAATAGATAGGGTTGACGTGCACCACTGCTGACCGCTGCCCTATACTGCAGCAGTCCTTCAGCGGTATAGGGACTGACGTACAGTCTGCTCACTTCCTTGACCCAAAAAAGCACACCGTACTATATGCCCCTACCCTCCTCTTTGAAGAGGTTGAGCGGTGTCATATTTCTACTGGGGCTGCTTATGATATCCCTGTGCTGTGCTGACTTCCTCCTGGGGGTTCTTATTATGAAGGGATCACACTATCCCTGTGCTGTGCTGACTTCCTCCTGGGGGTTCTTATTATGAGGGGATCACACCATCCCTGTGCTGTGCTGACTTCCTCCTGGGGCTGCTTACGGTGCTGCTGTCAGTGCTGTATGTCACGGTGCTGCTGTCAGCGCTGTATGTCACGGTGCTGCTGTCAGCGCTGTATGTCACGGTGCTGCTGTCAGCGCTGTATGTCACGGTGCTGCTGTCAGCGCTGTATGTCACGGTGCTGCTGTCAGCGCTGTATGTCACGGTGCTGCTGTCAGCGCTGTATGTCACGGTGCTGCTGTCAGCGCTGTATGTCACGGTGCTGCTGTCAGTGCTCTGTATTACGGTGCTGCTGTCAGATGCCTCTATCACGGTGCATGTGTCATTCCGGTATGTCACGCTGCTGGTGATCATCTCCTGCACCCTCTTCTTTGCCTACCCTGGTCCCTGACCTTCCCTCTCCTCCATTGCCTTCATTAGCTCCATAGTCCTGAATTGTTAGAACAATTTCCCAAATAAAATAAAAATGCTTGTAGTTATCGATCCCAAATTCACCTCATACATGTATTATGTCATTGTCCAGATGGTGGGACTACGTTTTACCCCCTAATAATTACCACGTGGCCGCAAATTCGACATGAAGGTTTGCAAAGTTCGCCTCCCATTGAAGTCAATGGGGCCCGCGGCGAACGTTCGGTTTCGCGAACGTTTGGGTCCGTTCGCATTTCGCTTTCGCGAAACGTCCCGTCGGAAGTTCGTCCATCACTAGCCAGATTTACAGTAGGGCAATTGGTATTACAAGCATTATTACACATCCATACATTATAGGACCATGGGGGCAATGATATTGATCATTTAAAGTGATTGTGAAGTTTGTTAAAGCGATTGGGAAACTATGTTTTTTTAGTGCTACCCCTGAAGGAGCTGCTTGGTAATTTGAGTTCTCTGTTCTGCACCTCGACTCCAAAAACAACTTCAGCTCCTCTGACACAATTGGTTAAATCAAAGTCATTGCAAGTACTTATAATAACATGAGCATAGATACCTTTAATGTGGTTTTGAACTAAAACCAGGAAGTAGACACAAGACCGTTTAGTGGTAAATTAACTTAATGTATTAATACGGGTTAGAATAAATGGGGTTTATGCATAAATGACCATACAGAAGGTAGGTTAAGACACAGTACGCTAGACAGTATAATCACTATGCAAAGGTAACATAGAATAGAGTTCTGTACCACTAGACAGGAATTAACTCATGTATCAGCAAAGTCAGCAATAAACAGTGCATATAAGTGGAAGTAAACTCCCCTATCGTTTTCAGCCAGGGAAGCTGCCATCTTTGCCTCTGTTTAATCTTCAACTGCTATGGTGCTGCACATGTGATTTGTTTTGACAACAGCCATTGGATGGTTTGATAGTTTGGCTGAGAGCACAGCCAATGTGCAGTTAGCATTCCCGGCATTCCTTTTTTTTTAACTGTTTAAATCGATGGGTTTACTTCCACTTTAACTGAAATGTAATATAGTACTATAACTAGTTTAAAGTGTACTCTAGGAGAATGGCTAGGATATAGTGCAATGTCCCCAGAGAGGTACCTCTTAGCATAAGCAAAAAAAAAGGTATCTGTGTAGCACCTGTAAAGGGGCAGTCTTTAGTCCTAACTCTTTAGCCGGCTAGCGTTGGGGCCCAGTTGTACAGGCGGTACACATGGGCACAGGAGCTTGGCAGAAAGGATGGGCATAGTTGTGCACACTTGATAAGAACCTGTCATGGCTCCCTAAGTTCTATTAACTCCTGCAGCACCAGAAAAGTACAGTATCAGGGGGAGGTGTGGATTGATGGATGCTAATTTTAACTAAGCTGTTGTTAAGTAACATCCCTTTTACTTATTATTTTGTTATTTTAAAGTAAACTTTAAGCCAGAAGGGCCCGTATGCACATAGGATAAGATTACAGATCCAGACTCAACCACGTTTGAAAATGACCATTGACTTGACCACATTGACCATTGAGGAATTGAGCGACTATTCCAGAGGCAAAAAATTTCCTACAAAATTCTACAGGCCAGCTTAACTGTTTAGGAACTGCTAGAGTTTCCAGATTATCATTTCAGGTTTGCTTAGCGGTTAACACTGCTGCCTTTCACTTCCATGTTCCCTTGTCTAATTATTGTCGAATGTCTGGATGGGTATAGGTTGTGAGCTCCAAGGAGTCATTTACACATACGGTACCCTCTGAAGATGATCTGCATCAGAGGGCATTGACAGACAGTGAGGAGGCATTATATAGCCTTCTCACCAGCCGAAATGACTGCTGAGATCTTTTTTGTAGTATTGCAATGCATACCATCACAGCTGCATCGTATGTACAACCCATTCCACTGCCTTTGCAACTCAATGGGGAGCAGTTGAGGGGTAGTGATAAAAACTCTGCTCAACCATGCCTTTTTTCTGTCCTCCCAACCAAAAGTGTAATTGAAGCCAAAAGAGTGTGTAACTAATCTGTAAAACAATTTAAAATATATTGGATCCATAGAACAGAACTGTAATAATAATAATAATAATGTTATAGAGTTCTTTTGGCAGCACTACAGAGAACATAATGAAGGCAAATGTTCATTTGTAGAAACCATAGACAGGTCACAAATGCTTTCACAAGCCTGTCTACTCATGAAGCGAGTATCTCTGTACTGGCGTTAATCCAATGCAAACACATTGATTCTGCTGTTGGGGATTCATAGGGACTTGATGTAAGCAGGTGCACATTGAGAACCTGTGAGTCAAATCATGTTTTAAGGAGTTTGGCTAAAGACTTTCAGTGTATGTCAGTGTAGAGATAATCCTTGGAGAGTCTGGTGCCTGCATGATTAACCCATCAACAGTCCAAGAAATAAAACCATGATCCAGACATTCTACCATTACATCATAATTAAGGCTGTGAGAAGGACACCAATGTGATGCTTGCTCAGTAGATGTGCTGAATATAGGCTATTACTTAGTAAATTTACCAGTTAACTCATTCCCTCCCAAGCTTGGCTTCCCCTTAATTAGGCTTTTATGCCTGGGGGTGGGAAGGTATGTCCAATCATAGGACCACTGTGATTAGCTATCACGTCATTCCCAGCATTGGTTTCCTAATGATGTCTGTGGACTGTGCCTGTGTAATATGTTAAAATGATCACTTGAATCTTGATCTTGATTACTTTAATCTTTAACCTGATCCTTAACCCAGCACTTAACAAAGCCCTTAAAGCAGAATTAAACTCTGCAATAGTTATCTCCAATTCAACATCTGCGTGTTCCCTCTTTGGTACCAACATGTAGGCATGTTGCCTGCTGTTAGACAGCTATCTACCTTAGTGGGGTGTGAAGGGTCAATGCAAGTCCCACACTTTTTCTGAGCTCTGCCTCTCTCCCTGTGCTGTAAATAAAAGGGGTGAGGGCTCTGCCCATTCTCAGTCTGCTGCATGGGAAGAGAACACAGACAAACCTCCATGTTTTGATTTTATTGATTATCAATTATACAAATAAAGTTCATGGAAACATTTTTAGTGTGTTGTTGGACTCTATAATCCAATTTTGGAATAATATAAAGGTGGTTTAATGTTGATAAATCTAAGTTATGCACTTGGGGGCTAAGAATATGCAGGCATCATACATACTAGGGGGAATACAACTGGGGTAATCAATGGTGAAGAATGATCTGGGGGGGTTTGGTAGATCATAAGCTCAATAATGGCATGCAATGCCAAGCTGGGGTTTCTAAAGCAAACAAAGTCTTTCTTGAATTAAGATAGGTATGGACTCCAGAGAGAGAGATATAATTTCATCCCTGTACAAATCATTAGTAAGACCTCATCTGGAATATGCAGTTCAGTTTTGGGCACCAGTTCTCAAAAAGGATATCGGGGAACTGGAGAAAGTGGAGGAACTGAATCTATTCCCTCTTGACAATAGGAGATTAAGGTGGGATATGATCAACATGTATAAATATATAAGTGGTCCATATAGTGAATTTGGTGTTGAGTTATTCACTTTAAGGTCATCACAGAGGACAAGGGGGCACACTTTACGTCTGGAGCAAAAAAGATTTAATCTCCAAAAACGGAAAGGTTTCTTCAAAGTAAAAGCTGTGAAAATGTGGAATAGACTCCCCCCAGAGGTGGTTCTGGCAAGCTAAGTAGATTGCTTTAGGAAAGGCCTGGATTCTTTCCTAAATGTACATAATATAACTGGGTACTAACAGTTATAGGTAAAGTTGATCCGGGGAAAATCCAATTGTCTCTCGGGGGATTAGGAAGGAATTTTTTTCCCCTGCTGTAGAAATTTGGAGCATGCTTGGCTGGGGTTTTTTGCCCTCCTCTGGATAAACTGTGGGTGAAGGATTGTGTATATAGGATTTTTTATTTTTTTTTGGTTGAACTAGATGGACTTTTTTCAAGCTGACTAACTATTTAACTAACTATGGTTCATTTTAGAGATGTTATTTTGAGCTGCTCTTTTTTCACTTTTTTTCTCTCACTTTTGTATACACGTCACTTTTACATACGCTCACGTTTGACACGGTTTGGCGCCCAACGGCCTATAAAAGATGCTCCAAGAATGTTACCCCTTGCGGTTTGATCTGCTCCTGCTCCCTGTGTACCTGATTCTGTGCCTGTATCCTGTTCCTGTGTTTTGATCTGGCTTCCTGACCTTGCTTCTGTCTCTAGTCCTGACCTCGGCTTGTTTGACCCTGCTTAGTTACCTGCCTGATTGCCTTTTGCCAAGACCCAGCCTGGACTCTGACTACTCTCTGCCTGCCATGTATGCTGTTTACCCTGATGTGTATGACCTGGCTAGAATGACTCCGCTTCTGTCTGCTGACTTGCATCCACTGCTCTGCAAACCTGTACCTGCTGACCTGCATTCGCTGCTCTGCAAACCTGCACCTGCTGAACTGCATCCGCTACACCTGCTAACCTGCATCCGCTGCTCCCTGTACCAGCTTCCCCCACTCCAAGCAGTGAGGACCGAACAGGCACCCTTACCTCATTGTGCTCTTACCCCCACTGTTCCCACTCCAGTGGTCTCCGAGCTGTTTCACTTCTCACATACAGGTTTTTGAAGTGATGTGCAGCTAAGAACTCTTCTCTCTTTGCATTGGCATCCACAAATCTGGGATGAGTTCTTTCCATGTATAGAAGAGAACCCCATGGAACCTCGAGCAGCAACCACAGTTTGCATTGGTTCACAATGGTACAGAATGCAAACAAGTGGTTGCCAGGGGTAACAAAAGTCTATCGGCCAGTCCAAGCAGCCTGTCGTAAAGTGTGTTACCTGGGATGGGCTGGGGGGGGAGCTTATGTTGCCCTCTCCCCAAGTGGTCCATCCTCCATAGCAACAGGCGAGGATCAGCACCACAGAGGCTCTCGGCCTACCGACTAGGTATGAAAGAAGAATAGATAACTAAGTGCACGCATGGAGTCCAGTTTATTTGTTCAAATTCACATAGTATACGACCATTTCTAAGTTGGAGGTCCACCTTAAGGTTGAGGTATTCCAGAGAGCGGCCTCTGCCTTGTCCCAAGGCGTGGATGAGCATGGCACACGTAAAGGTGCTCCATGTGCAGGACAAGTACCCAGTCTATGGTGCTTAGCGTAGCCCTAAAACATTTTTGTCCTGGCCTCTTCCATGTGCCTGGTCTTGATTGGCCAGGGGGGAATGAAATAACTCCCATTCATTCTCATGAGTTTATTCATCCCAGGACACATGCACTGTGCCCATAACTTACCCTAAGGTGGACATGTGTACATTGTATAGTAGATTGTGAGCAGGCAGGTGGGTTTGATTTATTGCAGAAGATACATAACATGTCTCTATTGCAGTAAAAATTTACTCATTTTTTTTTTAACAGTTTGGATTGAATTAAACTCTTAACCTTTACCCTAAAATTAACCCTAACATTCATCTGTTAAATTCTAAAACTAACTGTAACCCTAGCCTAACTCGATTTATATTTGTGGGAGACAAATGTTCATTTAATTTAGAAAGGGAGGCCACCAAGGTTATCATTGACCTTCAGTGGTATGTCTGCTGACTGGTTTTGTGCATGAAAGTGGGCGTTTGCCATAGGGTTTGGCGTGCATAAGCATGTATCTGACCACATCTGTGAAGACTTGCATACCCTTTCCTAAGTGTCCTAAGGTTTCTTTTTGGTCAGCCTTGATACACTATTACATTCTGAGAACCCTACACTTATATACCAAACAATGTAGGAATGTAAATGTTATCCCTGCAATACATGAGTGATGTGAGCTGTTGTAAACTTCAGGATTTACAGTTAAGGAAGAACTGACACGTGAGCTGGATCATAGTCCTGGCACACTTTGCACCTAAGTTAAGGGTGGTGATGGCAAAGATCCTTTAAATGCTTGACAGTCTTTGATCATATGTTGGACGTGAAACATTTTCATGTATACAGTAGATAACATTGACAGCCCACTTCAATTAAAACCATATAATACAGTGCAAGGAGCAATGAAGATCTGCAAAGCGCATTCATCTGTAGTCTTATCCTTTACATTTATTCATCCGTAGTCTTATACTTTACATTTATATCCATTGTATAATTAAGGCCACACCTAAAAATAAAAATAAAAAAATAAGCAGATAGTTGTCCTAGCTTTGTTGTGTTTGGCACCAGATCCCGTCTTCTCTGGTCAGGGCAGTCTAATGATGGCAAGATACCATGCTAGAGGGTTGCTCTTCTACCAATGTCCTCCATGTTCTCGCCCCTCTCCCGATCACTCCTATTTACTAAATTACAATTGTGCTTCCAGCAGGCTTTTATCTTACACCAACCATTCTCAACCTGAGTTCCGTAGTATCCTAGGGCAGTGTTTCTCAACTCCAGTCCTCAAGACGCCCCAACAGGTCATGTTTTCAGGTTTTCCATTATTTTGCACAGGTGATTTGACCAGTTTCACTGCCTTAGCAATTACCACAGCCGTTTCTTCTGAGGGAAATCCTGAAAACATGACCCGTTGGGGCGCCTTGAGGACTGGAGTTAAGAAACACTGTTCTAGGGTTCCTCCAGTGGTTGCTAGGGGTTCCTTGAGCTGTGACTAGTTGACCGCGCATATGATGATGCCTTCATAGCTACAGGTCCACCACCAGGGCCAGTAGCATGACGCCAATGATCTAATGAATGAAAATTGCATAATCTATGGTCTGTCTTAAGCCTAGTATACATGGGCCGAATGCCATTGGCCGGGTGTATGGCAGGCATTCCAAAATAAGAAGGCTTCTGTCGAAGGTTAATGACCAAAAAAAGGGCTGCTGATCAGTCTCTGATCAGTGTTCTCAGCCAAGAAGTGTTCTGGTGGGGGGCTATCCCTCTGTCAGAACACTATAGCTCAGCAGGGGAGATTGCCCTACTAACATTAGATTGTTAGTACAGCAGCTTCAACCTGAGCTGTCAATGGTGTGTACGGGGCTTTAAGCTCTGTGTTCATCCATGGAAGTAAAGCACTGCTAAATACATCAGTAAATAATGGACCCTTAACGCAACAGAAGTAAAATCTAGATCAGCTATGGTAGCAGAACTCAGATGGGAGATAATTAGAGGATAGTATTGTTTTCTATAAAAAAAATCCTTTTGAATCCTTCTAAAACGAATAATATCTGGGATCCATTAGTTCCATTCTAATATTGCATTTTAGATTTAATCTTTACAGTGAGTCATTTAGTTGTATTTCCTCACTTTTTGATTTCTATTGAGTTTATGGGACACACCCATTGGGACTTTTTTTTCACACGGAATATTCGATTCTATGGAAAATTTAGTGGATGGAAAAAGAAATTTATGAAAACTGCCTATTAAATGTAACCCATGCTTTGGCCTTGTGGAGAAGTTTTATGACTCATATCTATTGTCTCCTAGTCATAGACTTGTCAGTCTGACAGTCTACCATTTATTCTCCTCATCCTCATGAAAACTTTGAGAGATTTTAAAGGTTGACCTAGGGTCATATTTCAATCCTTTGAAGACACATACGTGTCTTATAAATACATGGCTGAATCTATGCATTGTTCCTTACTTTCTTCATGATGCACCCTAACTGAGGATAACTAGCAATGGATCTATCTATAGACATTTTCAGATGTAAACGTATAAGGACAGATCAGGGATCAAATTCTTGTTCAATCATTTTTATTAGTTTTATCACCTCAATACCACTCCATAGCCGAAAGATGGCTGCAGTGCAGCTCTCTTATTCTGGGAGGGCGTCCATGGATGTCCTCCCAGAACACACACACCGGGGTGGACATTGTGCGTGCTCTGTGACTGTGTTCTTTGGACATAGCTGATCAAAGATCGAGGAAAAGGGACAATAACGGGGCCCTTTATTATGTGATCAGTTGTGTCCAATCACAGCGGATAAACGCACTGTCACTGTGTGAGAAAAGTAGAGTCGATAACCAGCAAGACTAACAGGGCAAATTTACGCAGATAATCCTGAGTATCCTGATGATCAGTGTAACTCCATCAGTGCCCATCAATGCCCATCAGTGCAGCTTATTAATGCCTATCGGTGCAGCCTATCAGTGCCCATCAGTGCCACCTACCAGTGCCCATCAGTGCCACCTCATCAGTTAAGCCTTGTTAGTGCCTCATTAGTACCCATCAGTGCAGCTTATCAATGCCCATCAGTGCAGCCTATTAGTGCCCATCAGTGCCTCCTAAAAGTGCCCATCAGTTCAGCCTTGTCAAATCCTTATCAGTACTCATCAGTACAGCTTATCAATGCCCATCAGTGCCACCTGAGTGTTCATCAGTGCCACCTCATTAATACCCGTCAGTGCACATCATGCAACCTCACCAGTGCACATCAGTGCAGCCTCACCAGTGTGCATCAGTGCAGCCTCACCAGTGTGCATCAGTGAAGCTTCAGTGTCCATCAGTGCAACCTCACTAGTGCACATCAGTGCAACCTCCCCAGTAGCGATCAGTGCAGCCTCTTCAGTACCCATCAATGCAGCTTATCAGTGTCCATCAGTGCTACCTCATCAGTGCCCATCAGTGAAGCCTTATCAGCGTGCATTAGTGTAGCCTTATCAGCACACATCAGGGAAGAAGAAAAAATACTTATTTGCAAGATTGTATAACAGAAACTAAAATAATAATAATAAATAAATGGTCCACCTTTTTTCATGAAAAAAAAAAAAAAAGAATAAGCCCGGTGGGGTTCACAGGTAAAGAGAACAACCTAACACACTGTAGCAAGGAAATCAGAGCAGAACAGGTCTTGGGGGGTCTATTACAACCATTGGAAACAGGAATCCCTGTTATGTATAAACAGGTGAATTTGAAAAAGAAAAAATATTCAAAACCATCAAGTGGTGTGCAAAACCCTGAATAAGAAGACACCCAAGCATAGGAGTCAAGAGAGATGGAAACAAAGAAAATCAGAAGAAAGGAAGTAGAAGAGAACAGAGGGGTTAGGGGGGTATCCCCGGGGTAATTTGAAGTCGTGGACCACCGAGCAAGGTAGCAATGGAATCAGGAGAGAAGCTGTTGTGGGAGCATTAAGGATTTATAAAAGGTAAGTGGTGAGTTACCCAAGGTTGTCCATCAGGGATCAAATGCTTTATGCTAATAAGAAATCAAGCTTTCCAAGATTTGGTTTCCACCATCAATCAAAGAGAAATGATTTTATTTAAATTCTAAATGGCTCTGTAGATCTTGAGGATTTTGGACACTATGGTTAGCAGATCAGAACATGGCTTGTTTTGTGGTTAAAGGCACAGAATCTAGTCAGTCTGATCCAGTGGTGCAGTAAATAAAATCCCAAATCACAACAGACACCAGGGACCACAGTCCCCATTTACAAATATTCCTATCTTCAAATCCACCTTCACCCCAGAGTCCCCTCATCACATCAGAGCCCACCTTCACACCAAAGTCCCCTCATCACACCAGAGCCCACTTTCACACCAAAGTCCTCATTACATCAGAGCCCACCTTCACACCAAAGTCCCCTCATCACACCAGAGCCCACTTTCATACCAAAGTATCCTCACCATGTCAGAGCCCACCTTCACACCAAAGTCCTCATCACATCAGAGTTCACCTTTATATAAAAGTCTTCTTACCACATCAGAGTCTGCCTTCACACCAAAGTCCCCTTACCACATCTGAGTCCTCCTTCACACCAGAGTGTACTCATCACATCAAAGCCCACCTTCATACCAAAGTCTCCTTACACACATCAGAGCCCACCTTAACACCAAAGTCCTCATCACATTGGAGCCCACCATCATACAAATGTAAAAAAAAAAAAAAGAGAAAAAAAAAGAAAGAGAAAAAAAAAATCAGGCAGAGCAAAAAATTATCAAGGCACCTCATCCCAAAATGGTTAGATAAAAAGAGTAAAGGTGGAGAAAACGGGATTATTGTGGTGCTAGTCATTTGTTTTTAAAGAAGACCCCAATTGGGGGGTGCAAAGACACAGACAGTATGACTTATAGTAAAAGTAGAAAAAGATTTTAATTAATTAAACATAATTCTTTAAAATACAAAACAAGTATTCAAGGTAGCAAATAAACCACTTTGATAATTCATAATTAGGTATCCACATTCAATCGTTCAATTCAATTGAAGTTGTATTTGGCTAATCAGATGGAGTCCCAACATGTTTCGCCTAAACAAAGGCTTCTTCAGGGGAGCTAATAATTAATGTCAAGTGGTTGCAACAAATGAAAGATTCACTGTAAACAAAGCAAAACAAACTGTGAAATGAGTCTCGGAATACCAGTGCAGCCCAAACCCTCCATATTGACAATAGATTAGGAAATTAAGACAGAGCTTATTGTTAGAAAGATAAGATAAATTTAAAAACAAAAAACTTTTTATATAATTGAAAATATATATGTGTATACCTACCCCTAACTAGGGGCCCTGCCACAGCAATCGATTAGAGGAGCCTTTTGGACATGAGAAGCGGACCAGTTAGAAGATCCCCAAATGGTGGCTGCAGGGGATAGATAAAATGGACAGTTGCCCACTAATGTTGGAATATATGAGGTCCATTTGGCCCAGAGTAAGGGTTGAGCAACTGAAGAAAAATGTTGCATGGGTCTTTAAATACCTACCTGAACAAATGGATCTTTAATAGGTATCAGACATAGGACTAAGTGCCCATATAGAGGATGGGAAATTCCTTATGGACGATAAAGTTTGAGTACAGTAACCTAAATATATTAATGAAAAGAGGTCTCATTAACAAAATTGAATATATGTAAATTTAACCATAAAGATGAATACATTTCAACTTTAAAACTACAGGCAAAAACTAAGTTGGTGCCTCTGTCTTAATATAGATGTGGCAACTGTGCTCTACTTGATTTAATAATTATCAAAGGGGCTTACCTACTACCAACAAAGATTGAAAGTACAGGTACTCCACACTAATCCAGACTAGTACACATTACAGCTGGAAAAGTCTATCAGTGGGTCAGGTATGCAGCGAGGTCTTGTAGCAGATTCAGACCGATCCTATTGGATGTAAATACAAATAGATGGGGTTTGAAACTCAAACATTCAGGATATGGGTAAAAGAGATATGGAAGGAGTGGAGCAATCCAAATCTAAAGCCCTTAACTAACCTTAAATGGTACTATCCATACGACAGCGTCCTTGCAGAGCCAGCACAGGCTCGCAATGTGGGCGTTCTATTTATCCCCCATTCACTCGGCGTCACGTCACGCACGCCGAGTGAAAGCGGATTGAGAAGCAGCTCTGCGCATGCGTGCCGAGTGGTGGAGCCTACAAACCCCAGGATGCCCCGCTGCGGAGGCTCCGTTTCCACGGCAACCCTGACGCCAGTGCGGGCATTCATTAGGCTTGCGGGAATCACAGCATGAGGATTAATAGCTGTGAAGCAGCGAAATGCTGCAAATGGCCAACCATCCAGGACATGCGGATTGTTATAGTAGCCGACATATTGACGGGTCAGGCTTCCACACCGCCCAACCCGTGCGTCCATACAGACACCAAACATGGGGAAAAAAGGTCCGCTCCCAAAGGGTTCACAATCGTGGAGCCGGGTGTATAGGGGAAAGAAAAAATGTAGGTAGTAATACTGATTTAAGTAGATGGAGACTTTTGGTCAAAGTATAAAGTCATGAAGATTAGTGATGGACGAACTTCCGACGGGACGTTTCGCGAACGCGAAATGCGAACGGACCCAAACGTTCGCGAAACCGAACGTTCGCCGCGGGCCCCATTGACTTCAATGGGAGGCGAACTTTGCAAACCTTCATGTCGAATTTGCGGCCACGTGGTAATTATTAGGGGGTAAAACGTAGTCCCACCATCTGGACAATGACATAATACATGTATGAGGTGAATTTGGGATCGATAACTACAAGCATTTTTATTTTATTTGGGAAATTGTTCTAACAATTCAGGACTATGGAGCTAATGAAGGCAATGGAGGAGAGGGAAGGTCAGGGACCAGGGTAGGCAAAGAAGAGGGTGCAGGAGATGATCACCAGCAGCGTGACATACCGGAATGACACATGCACCGTGATAGAGGCATCTGACAGCAGCACCGTAATACAGAGCACTGACAGCAGCACCGTGACATACAGCGCTGACAGCAGCACCGTGACATACAGCGCTGACAGCAGCACCGTGACATACAGCGCTGACAGCAGCACCGTGACATACAGCGCTGACAGCAGCACCGTGACATACAGCGCTGACAGCAGCACCGTGACATACAGCGCTGACAGCAGCACCGTGACATACAGCGCTGACAGCAGCACCGTGACATACAGCGCTGACAGCAGCACCGTGACATACAGCGCTGACAGCAGCACCGTGACATACAGCGCTGACAGCAGCACCGTGACATACAGCGCTGACAGCAGCACCGTGACATACAGCACTGACAGCAGCACCGTAAGCAGCCCCAGGAGGAAGTCAGCACAGCACAGGGATGGTGTGATCCCCTCATAATAAGAACCCCCAGGAGGAAGTCAGCACAGCACAGGGATAGTGTGATCCCTTCATAATAAGAACCCCCAGGAGGAAGTCAGCACAGCACAGGGATATCATAAGCAGCCCCAGTAGAAATATGACACCGCTCAACCTCTTCAAAGAGGAGGGTAGGGGCATATAGTACGGTGTGCTTTTTTGGGTCAAGGAAGTGAGCCAAATGAATTAAGAAGGTCTGTGTGCTTGATTAAAAAAATAGTTTATAGACATATACATGGTCTACTGGTCACATGTGTTGAATTCCTCCGAGATCCATGCCTCATTCATTTTTAGAAATGTGAGGTAGTTAACACTGTGGTGAGCTAGGCGAGTACGCTTATCGGTCACAATCCCCCCTGCTGCGCTGAACGTCCTTTCGGACAGGACACTGGATGAGGGGCAAGCCAACAGTTCGATTGCAAATTGGGCAAGCTCTGGCCAGAGGTCAAGCCTGCCCACCCAGTAGTCTAGGGGTTCATCACTCCTCAGAGCGTCCACATCGGCCGTTAACCCAATGTAGTCGGACACCTGACGGTCTAGGCGTTCCCTGATGCTGGATCCGGATGACACCTGTCGATGGGTCGGCTGAAAGAATGACCTCATATCCGAAGTCACCAACACATCTTCAAACCGGCCTCTTCTTGCAGGCGCTGTTGGATTGGTACCCGCAAATCCTTCTCTGGGAGTGGGAATTGCTCCTCTGCCAGCGCACGCAAAAGCAGAATGCAGCATTTCTCGAAGCAAGGCCTGGAAGTGCTGCATTCTGACAGCCCTCTGCGACGGCGGTAACATTTCCGCCATTTTGTGTTTGTACCGGGGGTCTAAGTACGTTGCCACCCAGTACTGGTCCTTGACCCTCATGCTTTTTATACGGGGGTCCCTATTAAAACACTGGAGCATGAAGGCCCCCATTTGCACTAAAGTGGAAGCGGTGTGGTGGCCTGGCTCCTGCTCATCATCCAGGATAATGTCGTCCTCTTCATTCTCCTCTCCCCATCCTCGCACAACAGGGATCCCAGAAAGGTTTAAAGCATGCTCTTCTTGCTCCTGCTCATCCGCCCCGGCACCATCCTCCTCTGACTCCTCATCAGACTCCTGTTGTTGACTTGTCTCAGATAGAGTAGCCCCCCCTGGGAATTCATCCAGCATTGCGACTTCCTCATCTTCCCGCTCCTGCTCCTCCACAGCCTGATCAATGACACGACGCAATGCACGCTCCAGAAAGAAGGCATAAGGTACCATGTCACTGATGGCGCCATGGCTGCGACTGACCAGTTTGGTGATCTCCTCAAATGGCCGCAGAAGTCTGCATGTGTCGCGCATGAGCAGCCACTGGCGCGGTGAAAAAAAACCCAGCTCCCCAGAACCGTTTCTTTCGCAGAGTTCATACAGGTAGACGTTAACTGCACGTTTCTGCTGGAGCAGCCTATCAAGCATATAGAAGGTTGAGTTCCATCGCGTCGGGCAATCGCAAATAAGACGTCTGACCGGCAGATGGTGTCGCCGCTGAATGTCAGCAAGGCGAGCCATGGCCGTGTAAGATCTTCTGAAATGGGCCGAGATTTTCCTTGCCTGCCGCAAGATGTCCTGGACCCCAGGGTATTTGACAAGGAATCGCTGCACGACCAAGTTTAAGACGTGTGCCATGCACGGCACGTGCGTGATTTTGCCCTGTTTCAATGCGCTAAGCAGATTGGCACCGTTGTCACACACCACTTTACCAACTGTCAAATTGAGCGGTGTTAGCCACTCATCTGCCTGTGAACGCAAAGCTGAAAGGAGTGCCGGGCCAGTGTGGCTCTTTGCTTCCAGGCACAACAGACGCAGCACGGCATGGCAACGTCTCACCTGGCATGTGGAATAGGTTCTGGGGAGCTTGGGCGGTGCAGTGGAAGAGACGCTAGCAGCGGAAAAGGAGGAGGCAGCTGAGGAGGAGAGGGAGGAGGATGGAGTAGGAGGAGGAGAAGAAGAGTCAGGCCTGCATGCAATCCGTGGCGGTAAAACCAAATCTACACGGGTGCCACGGGTTACATGCTTGACGGCCGTCAGAAGGTTCACCCAGTGGGCAGTAAAACTGATATACCTTCCCTGCCCGTGTTTGCTAGACCACGTGTCTGTGGTCAGATGTATCTTGGCACCGACACTGTGTGCCAGAGATACATTCACTTGCCGCTGAACATGGCCATATAGCTCTGGGATGCCCTTCTCTGAGAAATACTTCCTTCCTGGGACCTTCCATTGTGGTGTTCCAATGGCCACAAATTTGCGAAAGGCCTCCGAGTCCACCAGTTTATATGGCAGTAGTTGGCGGGCTATGAGTTCTGACAAGCCAGCCGCCAACCGTTGGGCAAGAGGGTTATCCGGCGTCATCATTTTTTTACGCTCAAACATTAGGCCCACGGAAGCCTGCCTTTTTGCAGAAAAATGTGAGCTTGGCGTGATGGAAGGTGGAGTGGAGGACAATTGTGAGGAGAGAGGAGAAGGAGAAGTAGAAGACGAGGCTGGACGGTGAGAGCCTGCAGTGTGGCTTTGTGTGTTCCGTTGCTCCCACTGGGCTCGGTGATGGCTGCTCATGTGCCTTCTTAAGGCGGTCGTCCCTAGGTGAGTATTGGGCTTACCGCGACTAACGCGTTGACTGCAAAGATTGCAGATGGCAACGCTATTGTCAGCAGCGGACACGTTAAAAAAAGCCCACACTGCGGAGCCATGTGCCGGTGTCCTGGGAGCGCCAGATGTGACCGTACATGGTCGATGACTCGCTCCTGATACATTTGCAGTCTGCTTTGTCCCTGCTGTGCAATGTAAGTCATTGCTGCTTCTCCTCCCTATCTGCTGGTCCATATCTCCCTCTGAACTCCCCTCCTCTTCCTCTCTTGTGGGCACCCACGTGACATCACTAGACACGTCATCATCAACGTCACCTTCCCCACCGCTATAAGTAGAGATCTCGGAGTAGGCAGCAACACCGGGGACCAACCTCCTCCTTGGGCTGATCTGGGTACTGTCGTCAGACTGCTGAGTAGCGCTTGTTGCTACCTCCTCTTCCTGATCCAATACCAAGAGTGGCTGCGCATCAGAAATGTCCTCTTGATATGGATCGGAAAATAATTCCAGTGACTCAAGCGGAAGGTATGTGGTGGTGGTGGTGGTGGTCGTGTTGTTGGTGGTAGTGTCTTTGGGGGTGCACATAGCAGAGAGTGAAGAAGAGGGTGCAGATCGAGAGGATGAGGAGGGTGCAGAAGAGTAAGGCTGAGCGAGCCACTCAACCAAGTCTGGTGCATCCTTTAAAGTAATTGAACGCACCTTCTGCAACTTCCCACTTTGGCTCAAGCCTGTTGCTCCTGCCCTACCCCTACCACCCCTGCGGAAGGGCCTGCCTCTTCCTCTGCCTGTCATTTTTTAAATGACCCTGTGACAAAACTCTTAGTCCCTATACCGATGAAGGACTGCTGCAGTATAGGGCAGCGGTCAGCAGTGGTGCACGTCAACCCTATCTATTGTGGACCGATAGCGGTCCTTACAGAACAGCAGACTGTACCGCACTCAAGCCTATGTACCGTAGCACCCTATACCAAGTTACCAGTCCTTATAAGAACTTTTGTGGAACAAGCAGGTTGTGTGTTAGTGATTAGCAGACTGTACGTCAGTCCCTATACCGCTGAAGGACTGCTGCAGTATAGGGCAGCGGTCAGCAGTGGTGCACGTCAACCCTATCTATTGTGGACCGATAGCGGTCCTTACAGAACAGCAGACTGTACCGCACTCAAGCCTATGTACCGTAGCACCCTATACCAAGTTACCAGTCCTTATAAGAACTTTTGTGGACCAAGCAGGTTGTGTATTAGTGTTTAGCAGACTGTACGTCAGTCCCTATACCGCTGAAGGACTGCTGCAGTATAGGGCAGCGGTCAGCAGTGGTGCACGTCAACCCTATCTATTGTGGACCGATAGCGGTCCTTACAGAACAGCAGACTGTACCGCACTCAAGCCTATGTACCGTAGCACCCTATACCAAGTTACCAGTCCTTATAAGAACTTTTGTGGAACAAGCAGGTTGTGTGTTAGTGATTAGCAGACTGTACGTCAGTCCCTATACCGCTGAAGGACTGCTGCAGTATAGGTGAGCGGTCAGCAGTGGTGCACGTCAACCCTATCTATTGTGGACCTATAGCGGTCCTTACAGAACAGCAGACTGTACCGCACTCAAGCCTATGTACCGTAGCACCCTATACCAAGTTACCAGTCCTTATAAGAACTTTTGTGGACCAAGCAGGTTGTGTATTAGTGTTTAGCAGACTGTACGTCAGTCCCTATACCGCTGAAGGACTGCTGCAGTATAGGGCAGCGGTCAGCAGTGGTGCACGTCAACCCTATCTATTGTGGACCGATAGCGGTCCTTACAGAACAGCAGACTGTACCGCACTCAAGCCTATGTACCGTAGCACCCTATACCAAGTTACCAGTCCTTATAAGAACTTTTGTGGAACAAGCAGGTTGTGTGTTAGTGATTAGCAGACTGTACGTCAGTCCCTATACCGCTGAAGGACTGCTGCAGTATAGGGCAGCGGTCAGCAGTGGTGCACGTCAACCCTATCTATTGTGGACCGATAGCGGTCCTTACAGAACAGCAGACTGTACCGCACTCAAGCCTATGTACCGTAGCACCCTATACCAAGTTACCAGTCCTTATAAGAACTTTTGTGGAACAAGCAGGTTGTGTGTTAGTGATTAGCAGACTGTACGTCAGTCCCTATACCGCTGAAGGACTGCTGCAGTATAGGTGAGCGGTCAGCAGTGGTGCACGTCAACCCTATCTATTGTGGACCAATAGCGGTCCTTACAGAACAGCAGACTGTACCGCACTCAAGCCTATGTACCGTAGCACCCTATACCAAGTTACCAGTCCTTATAAGAACTTTTGTGGACCAAGCAGGTTGTGTATTAGTGTTTAGCAGACTGTACGTCAGTCCCTATACCGCTGAAGGACTGCTGCAGTATAGGGCAGCGGTCAGCAGTGGTGCACGTCAACCCTATCTATTGTGGACCGATAGCGGTCCTTACAGAACAGCAGACTGTACCGCACTCAAGCCTATGTACCGTAGCACCCTATACCAAGTTACCAGTCCTTATAAGAACTTTTGTGGAACAAGCAGGTTGTGTGTTAGTGATTAGCAGACTGTACGTCAGTCCCTATACCGCTGAAGGACTGCTGCAGTATAGGGCAGCGGTCAGCAGTGGTGCACGTCAACCCTATCTATTGTGGACCGATAGCGGTCCTTACAGAACAGCAGACTGTACCGCACTCAAGCCTATGTACCGTAGCACCCTATACCAAGTTACCAGTCCTTATAAGAACTTTTGTGGACCAAGCAGGTTGTGTATTAGTGTTTAGCAGACTGTACGTCAGTCCCTATACCGCTGAAGGACTGCTGCAGTATAGGGCAGCGGTCAGCAGTGGTGCACGTCAACCCTATCTATTGTGGACCGATAGCGGTCCTTACAGAACAGCAGACTGTACCGCACTCAAGCCTATGTACCGTAGCACCCTATACCAAGTTACCAGTCCTTATAAGAACTTTTGTGGAACAAGCAGGTTGTGTGTTAGTGATTAGCAGACTGTACGTCAGTCCCTATACCGCTGAAGGACTGCTGCAGTATAGGTGAGCGGTCAGCAGTGGTGCACGTCAACCCTATCTATTGTGGACCTATAGCGGTCCTTACAGAACAGCAGACTGTACCGCACTCAAGCCTATGTACCGTAGCACCCTATACCAAGTTACCAGTCCTTATAAGAACTTTTGTGGACCAAGCAGGTTGTGTATTAGTGTTTAGCAGACTGTACGTCAGTCCCTATACCGCTGAAGGACTGCTGCAGTATAGGGCAGCGGTCAGCAGTGGTGCACGTCAACCCTATCTATTGTGGACCGATAGCGGTCCTTACAGAACAGCAGACTGTACCGCACTCAAGCCTATGTACCGTAGCACCCTATACCAAGTTACCAGTCCTTATAAGAACTTTTGTGGAACAAGCAGGTTGTGTGTTAGTGATTAGCAGACTGTACGTCAGTCCCTATACCGCTGAAGGACTGCTGCAGTATAGGGCAGCGGTCAGCAGTGGTGCACGTCAACCCTATCTATTGTGGACCGATAGCGGTCCTTACAGAACAGCAGACTGTACCGCACTCAAGCCTATGTACCGTAGCACCCTATACCAAGTTACCAGTCCTTATAAGAACTTTTGTGGACCAAGCAGGTTGTGTATTAGTGTTTAGCAGACTGTACGTCAGTCCCTATACCGCTGAAGGACTGCTGCAGTATAGGGCAGCGGTCAGCAGTGGTGCACGTCAACCCTATCTATTGTGGACCGATAGCGGTCCTTACAGAACAGCAGACTGTACCGCACTCAAGCCTATGTACCGTAGCACCCTATACCAAGTTACCAGTCCTTATAAGAACTTTTGTGGAACAAGCAGGTTGTGTGTTAGTGATTAGCAGACTGTACGTCAGTCCCTATACCGCTGAAGGACTGCTGCAGTATAGGTGAGCGGTCAGCAGTGGTGCACGTCAACCCTATCTATTGTGGACCGATAGCGGTCCTTACAGAACAGCAGACTGTACCGCACTCAAGCCTATGTACCGTAGCACCCTATACCAAGTTACCAGTCCTTATAAGAACTTTTGTGGAACAAGTGAGTTGTGAATGTTTAGCAGACTGCAGCAGAAGGGCAGCAGTCAAGTATAATATCCTTTCTATATTTGGAAGAAAGAATATTATACATGTACAAGCCTATTACTGTACCACTGATACCAGTCCTGAAAAGAACCTTTGTGGAACTAATAATAACAGCAAGTCTTTAAAATTACCCTCACTGCCTGACAACACTGCTTCCTTCCTGTCCCTATACAAATTGGCAAAAAAAGAGAACGATTAGTGGTTACTGGAACAGCTCTTTTGTGGACCTTGATAGTAACAGCTAATGATGATGATGATGATGATGATGATGAAAGACTAATCTGGCTGTCCCTGTAGCATACACCGTCCTTTCCCTTTCTCTAAACTAACAAAAGACACTCAGGCTGCTGCAAGAATCAGCAGCACAGCAAACCTATCAACACCTAACACCTATACCAGTCCTGAAAAGAACTTTTGTGTACCAAATAGCTAGTGGTTTATCTCTCCCTACTCCACACAGGAACCTGTCCCTATCGTAACAGAAGAAAGAATGTAAAATGGCCACCGGATCGGGTGTATTTATAGGTTAGGGGGAATGTACAAGTGTCCATGTGCTGTCATGTCTCAATTGGCTGTCCTGTATCACATGATAAACGTGTCACCAAAGGTTAAAGTTCTTGTATACATTAAACACGTAAGTCCGCCGCGGCGAACGACGGAAAAAGGCGTTCGAACGTGCGGACCGCGAATGTCGGAAATTCGCCGCGAAACGACCGCCGGGCGAACCGTTCGGCCATCACTAATGAAGATAAAATAATTAATTTAACCAAATAAAGCAACAAAGAAAGTAATGGGCTGCATCAAGTTTCCAAACCCAACACAGTAACACAAGCAATAAATGGAGGAATTTTAAACGTGATTACAGTAAGTAAGTAAGTAAGAAATGTGTATATAATTAAATATAATTATAATTGAATATAATTATGAAATAATTTATATAAAATAAAACTTGTAATATTTAAACATTTAAATAAAAATAAAAAAACAATTTTAATCAGCGTATGAACATCAATGGTGAAATACAGCAAAAAAAGTTAAAACACTAACATGATAATTGACATTCTAAATATCAATGAAGAGTTATATAGCAATGTTTGTTATAACTTTAATATCATTAAAAAAGCGGAATTAGGGAGAAGGGGGAAAAAGATGGGGAAGAACGGGAAGAGGAGGGGAAAAAAAGAGATTATTATAAAACAGTAAGATAAAGAGAACCAGATAGCAGTCAGTGGAGAGAACTGGTTGTAGGTTTGATGAAATTTGGGTCTTATTTCAAAGTTGCTTAGAGAAAATGTTTAAATGTTATGTACTCGTTTAATCCTGGATGTCTTGTCATCATACAAATGTCTCCTTACCATATCAGAGCCCACCTTCACACCAAAGTCCTTATCACATCAGAGCCCACCATCATAACAAAGTCTCCTTACTACATCAGAGTCCACCTTCACACCAAAGTCTCCTTACCACATCAGAGCCCACTTTAACACCAAAGTCCTTATCACATCAGAGCCCACCATCATACCAAAGTCCTTATCACATCAGAGCCCACCATCATACCAAAGTCCTTATCACATCAGAGCCCACCATCATACCAAAGTCCTTATCACATCAGAGCCCGCCATCAAAACAAAGTATCCTTACTACATCAGAGCCCACCTCCACACGAAAGTCCCTTTACCACATCAGTGTCCTCCTTCACACCAGAGTGCCCTCATCACATCAGAGCCCACCTTCAAACCACAGTGTCTTTCAGCTAAAGTCAATGGTTTTATTTAAATTATAATTGGCTCAGTAGGTCTTGAGGACACTATGGTTAGGAGATAAGAGCATGGCTTGTTTTGTGGTTGCAGGGACAGGATCTAGCCTGTCTGATCCAGGGGTGCAGGGGGTGGAATTTTTGTTCGGAAGATTAGCTATAATCATTTTAATATATTAATTTGTTATTTCGGGAGATTACTTGCATTCTTTTTTTGGGTTAGGTGGAGGTTAATCCATCAGCATTCTAGCATAAGGAATGTAATAAAATTAATTTTGGAAGAACGCACCAAAAATGCACTTCTCTGTTGAAATCAATGGAAACTGTGGCAAAAACACATAAAAAATGCAAGGCACCCGTGGAAAGTGCTTTGTCCAGTCACATGTCCAGGGGAAAAATGTCATGCAAAGGTGGCAAAAACACATAAAAAACGCATGTTTTTGTAACAGAGCTGCGTGAAAGTAGCCTTAAGCCCCATACACACTATCAGATTTTCTGCTGATTTTTGTCTTCACATTTACCAAAACCATGTAGTAGAAGGGCCTGCCTGATTTCATACAAATTGAAACTCCTAAGGTTTGACCTCCTATTATATGGTTTTGGTAAATCTCAAGGAAAAAATCAGCTGAAAATCTGATAGTGTGTATGGTGCTTTTCTGTATTTATTGCAAAATGTTTCCATGCACATGTAGTATATGTTTTATAGTGATGAAAAATTGTAATTCAGCATAAAAAGGAAATTAATCCAAATCAATTTGGATCAATCGTTGTGTCGTTACATTATTTCGGATGCTTCAAACATCTAAAGTGGGCAGATCTGGCACCAGTTATGAACTCTTGCCTCCAGCTACTAGTGACCAGTGTTGTTAACCAAAAGCCCTTGTACACATGGTCGGAGATTCCGACGGAATGTGTCCTATCGGACTGCTTTGTCAGATAATCCGACTGTGTGTGGTTTCCATCGGACTATTTCCGTCGGAGTATCCGACGGACCAAGTTTTCCAACCTGTCCGTAAAATGTTTTCAAAATGCTCCGATCGGACATACTCCGATCATGTGTAGCCTACTCCGACGGACAAAGTGCCACGCATGTTCAGATCAAATTCCTAGACTACAAACAAGTACAATATGCAATTCTTGGATTGAACGTAGATATTATGGCAACAAAACATATTTCTTATTTTATTTTTGATATAGTAAGTAGCTCAGTGACAGGACTCAAGAAATTAGAATGGGCAACCCACACACATGAAATTGACTCTCACAGTGACACTGACAGCAGTGTGCAGCAGAACAAAGGATGATGACACTTCAGCGACAGGTCCCCTCTTGAGTCACAGTGACAATCTCTCTCCATGCCAGGTGGTCCCTTCAGTCCACTCCAGTCCAAACAACACTGAACGTCTTTCTCTCCTTCCACAGACCTGCACACAAGGCTCCAGCTACCTGGTACCCTGACATTGCATGACACGCTCAGGCACCACCTCCGCCAGGCCCGTCCCCCCCGCATCGGCACCGCCCCAAAACACTGTAGCAGGCACTCAGATGGTCTTGGCCAGCTCCTAGCATCACAGCCATATTTTTTCCTGGCAACCTTTTCCTCTCACTAGCATTTACTGTTAGGAGAAAAGTGCCCATATTTTTACTGGCTGCCAGTAAAAATACTGATGGTTGACAACACTGCTAGTGACAATGAAAGCTCCATCTATGAGAGAGTGGGGATACAATGCATTTATTATATATAAATGTATATTTTATCTAAGCCCTATTCTACGTATACGTTCTTGACAAAAAAAGGGTGAGAACTTCCTTGTGTAGGAAAACTTGTAAAGGATGGCACATTTTTACTCTGTGAACTATATGGCAAGAGCTAGTTGACCAAATCATTGCTCAAATTAATTTTTAGAAATTTAATTATCACTTGTTTTAAGATATTTACACCAGAATTTCTGATTTCACTTTTATAATGTTAAAGGATCATGTGTATCTCTGATGTCCTAGCATCTCCAGAAGCAGCCCTCCTATCATTGATCCCTGGATCGATTTCCAACATTAAAAAAGCTATGTTGAGGGGTTTTGTCTTCAAGCCACTGATGTAGATGTTTTCCGTCACTGGAAATATATCTCCGCACATTTTGTAGTGGACCGCTAATGGAGACCTTGAGGATAGTGAAAAGACCCGTACAATGTGGACCTGTTGGAGAGTCCATAGAGATTCTGATATTTTAAGAGCCTTATCTATGTTACAGTAAGCTTCTTTACTTGCATTTACAAAAACCCTTGTAGGCCGATAACATCATGTACTAAACATGAGTTCGCTACCTCTTCTATGCGTTTCTCATCCACATGCTTACATGTATCTGTCAGGGCTGGCTTAGCCCTTCCTCCCCTGGGCTGGCCGCTCAGCTGTCTGCTAATTGCCAGCTCTCTTCACTTTCCACAGTTACCAGCTGTTCCCGATGATGCTCGTCTGACCTGCCTATTTAAAGCCTTCCAGCTTATTTCTCCTTTGCCTTCACATTGGTCACATCACAAGGAACCATCTCTTGCTGTTTGTTTCAAGACTGGCCTGCTGACATCCCACCTGGCTTCTTATCCTGCTTGCGGTTGCTCTCCTTGGATCCCTGGCTTCCGGCCTGGCTGATTACCCGATCTGGTTAATGAACTTTGGACTGGCTGACTACCCGATCTGGCTACTGGACTCTTGCTATGCTTGACTACGCTTTTCCTATTTACCTTTTTATTTTAATTAATAAACATGTGTGATTTGATTGTACTTCTGTCTCTGTCTGTTTCATGGTTTCTGACAGTATCAAAACTTGAATGGAGGCCCATTTAGGCTTCCTATGGTAGTTTTCTAACTAGACCACTAGATTCCCTAATATTCTCTTCTAACTATAACTTTGCCTTCTGTGGCCTGGTTGTCATTAGTTTCTTGGCTATATGATGTCTTTGGCCCCTATCTATATGTCATTTGTAACATGTATTATTCCAATGTGTGACTTGTTATATGTGTTTTTTCACTTTATATTCTCTTCTAAAACTTTGAGTCAAAAAGATATTTGATATATGTTAAATTATCATGCTGTGCTCCTCCAAAGGATTATCTATATAAGTTGACAATGATTTAGACCATTTGCGCCCATTTAAAACGAAAGTATCAATTTGGAGAGGGTTGAACTCTAACTTGGCGGATATTTCACAGCAAATAAATTACCAAACCAGTTTTTGTAGTGGATGTAAATGACCCATTAAAAGCAAGCAATGCTCTTGAATCCAAGCATCACTTACAACAGGCAGTTATTTTCTGTGTTTCACAGGCCTGGTAACCAACAGCTCCAGCAACCAGATGTGTATGTTAATCCTCAAGGAGATTTTCCAAAGAGTTGGAAGATCTCTAAGCAAACATAGACAATCCTTCACTCTTCTTTGTAGAACAGTGAAGGATATGAAGTATTCACATGGTAGGCGAATATTACAGCAGGTCCAGATGCTGGAAATAGCCATTAAATGACAGGCAGATGTTTACTACCAATTTTTTTAACAGGATATCTGCCCATATAGAGTATGATAGTAGGGGTGAAGGAATCTGCCTAGGTTCGGTTTATGAACAATTTTAAGAATTCTGATTTTGGTTAATTTTGGTTAAACCACCTCAATACTGGGCGCTTTTACCCCCTTCCTGCCAATGCCAATTTTTTACTTTCAGCACTGTCCCACTTTGAATGGCAATAGTGCAGTCAGGGGCGTAACTAGAAATCACAGGGCCCCATAGCAAAATGTTGTATGGGCCCCCCTCCCCATCAAAAAAAAAAAAAAAAATGAACTAATGCCATTGAACAACAGACTACCACACCCATGTGGCACAGTACCCAGGCAACAGCTTATATTAATTTTGAACAACAAAGTATGCACTATACTGTATGCAGCCCCTGAAGGGAACACATTGCAGACCTCCAGGCCTTCTAACCAATTTCTGTTCTGTTATATAAAATGAAATAGTTCAACTCACCATAATGCAAAATCAGTACGATCCCTGAGCGTGTCACTTGCCATCATCGCCTGCCACCAGATGCAGATTGTAACTTGTCACAGGTTGCAGAATGTCACCTACCACATGTTGCAGATTGTCCACTTGCCACATCCCAGATTGTCACTTGCCAAGATAGATAAGTCACACATTATGCCACACATTATGGATTGTCACTTGCCACGTCCTGGATTGTCACTTGCCACGTCACTTGCTAAACATTATGGATTGTCACTTGCCACGTCCTGGATTGTCACTTGCCACATCACTTGCCACACATTATGGATTGTCACTTGCCACGTCCTGGATTGTCACTTGCCACGTCACTTGCCACACATTATGGATTGTCACTTGCCACGTCCTGGATTGTCACTTGCCACATCACTTGCCACACATTATGGATTGTCACTTGCCACGTCCTGGATTGTCACTTGCCACACATTAAGGATTGTCACTTGTCACATCACCTGCTACATGTTGCGGATTGTCCACTTGCCACATCGCCTGCCACCAGATGCAGATTGTCACTTGTCACACGTTGCAGAATGTCACCTGCCACATGTTGTGGATTGTCCACTTGCCACATCCCGGATTGTCACTTGCCACGTTACCTGCCACACATTACGGATTGTCACTTGCCACGTCCTAGATTGTCACTTGCCACGTCCCGGGTTGTCACTTGCCACGTCACCTGCCACACATTACGGATTGTCACTTGCCACATCACCTGCCACACATTACGGAATGTCACTTGCCACGTCACGGATTTTCACTTGCTACGTCCCCTGCCACATGTTACGGATTGTCACTTGCCACATCCAGGTTGTCACTTGCCACGTTACCTGCCACACATTACGGATTGTCACTTGCCACGTCATTACAGATTGTCACTTGCCACATCCTAGATTGTCACTTGCCATACATTATGGATTGTCACTTGCACGTCCCGGGTTGTCACTTGCCACGTCACCTGCCACACATTACGGATTGACACTTGTCACGTCACGGGTTTTCACTTGCCACGTCACCTGCCACATGTTATGGATTGTCACTTGCCACATCCAGGTTGTCACTTGCCATGTCACCTGCCACACGTTATGGATTGTCACTTGCCACGTCCCGGGTTGTCACTTGCCACGTCGCCTGCCACACATTATGGATTGTCATTTGCCACGTCATGGATTTTCACTTGCCACGTCACCTGCCACACGTTACGGATTGTCACTTGCCACGTCGCCTGCCACACATTATGGATTGTCACTTGCTCTGCCACTTTCCTGCTGTGTCACTGAGTCAGGCAGCAGATTATCAGTCAGACAGCAGAGAGATAATGTCAGCTCTCTGCTTCCTGGCTGCCTGCCCAGTGAGGGGGGAACTGCACTGCAGGGATGCAGGGCGGCCAGAGATGATGTCATCTCTATGCTCCCCGCCTGTCAGCTCCCTGATTGGCCAGCCCACTCTCTCACCAGCGAACTGGCCACTCTCATCCGCCTCCCACGGATCCTCTGACCGCCTGCTCTCACTCACTGAGCCGCCTGTGGACCACCTGCGGAGCCGCGGACTACCCGCGGAGCCGCCCGCGGACCACCCGCGGAGCCGCGGACTACCCGCGGAGCCGCCCGCGGACCACCCGCGGAGCCGCGGACTACCCGCGGACCTCCCGCGGAGCCGCCGGCTATCTCCCGCGGAGCCGTGGCGCCTGTCCTCACCGGGCCCCACTTGACTGCGGGCCCCATAGCGCCCGCATGTGTTGCTATGGCGGTAGTTCCGCCACTGAGTGCAGTCATGCAACATTGTACCCATATAAAGTTTTTATAATTTTTTTCACACAAATAGAGCTTTATTTTGGTTGTACTTAATCACTATTGGGGTTTTTATTTTTTGCTAAATAAATGAAAAAACGCAGGCAGTCTTGAGAAATTTTTTTTTTCTTAGTTTGTATTATAAAATTGTGCAAATAAATAATCTTTCTTCAGAAATTTAGGCCACAATGTAATCTGCTACATTTCCAAATTAGTGTGTAATATTTAGTCGGTATGAAAGTTATAGAGTCTACATTCTATGGTATTTACAATATATATATATATATATATATATATATATATATATATATATATATATATATATATATATATATATATATATACGCACACACACGCACACAGTATCTCACAAAAGTGAGTACCCCCTCACATTTTTGTAAATATTTTATTATATCTTTTCATGTGACAACACTGAAGAAATTACACTTTACTACAATGTAAAGTAGTGAGTGTACAGCTTGTATAACAGTGTACATTTGCTGTCCCCTCAAAATAACTCAACACACAGCCATTCATCATTTCTAAACCTCTGGCAACAAAAGTGAGTACACCCCTAAGGAGTGAAAATGTCCAAATTGGGCCCAAAGTGTCAATATTTTGTGTGGCCACCATTTTTTTCCAGGACTGCCTTAACCCCCTTGGGCATGGAGTTCACCAGAGCTTTAGAGGTTGCCACTGGAGACCTCTTCCACTCCTCCATGACGACATCATGGAGCAGGTGGATGTTAGAGACCTTGCACTCTTTCGCCTTCCGTTTGAGGATGCCCCACAGATACTCAATAGGGTTTAGGTCTGGAGACATGCTTGGCCAGTCCATCACCTTTACCCTCAGCTTCTTTAGCAAGGCAGTGGTCAGCTTGGAGGTGTGTGTTGGAGTCGTTATGTTGGAATACTGCCCTGTGGTCCAGTCTCTGAAGGGAGGGATCACGCTCTGCTTCAGTATGTCACAGTACATGTTGACATTCATGGTTCCCTCAATGAACTGTAGCTCCCCAGTGCCGGCAGCACTCATGCAGCCCCAGACCATGACACTCCCATCACCATGCATGACTGTAGGCAAGACGTACATTGGAAACATTGTATTCTAGTCTAAGTTATTAACTGTATTATAGCTATGATTGTATAGGAGTCGTGTGTATATTGCCACTCATATTTTCAGATTGAGCACTGTAGAGGTTGTGACTACTTTTTTATGTGTATCTTTCATGCTACAAGGAGATTAAATAAAACACTACATTTAAATATCCAGATTATTGACGGGCGACAGGAGTGAAGAGTGGTATGTGGCATCTATGCTGTGGCAGGGAAAAATTCAAATTTTTTGGAATCAGCTGATCAAATATACCCAAGAACAGGTCTAACATTCAAGTTACCAAAATGTGTGTTGGTCTGTGTAATCTTTTTAGGTGTCTGTAAGGGTGGCATTCTGTCCACCACTGTTAGCCCTTGTACACACGGTCGGACATTCCAACGGAAAATGTCGGATCGGACCTTGTTGTCGGATAATCCGACCGTGTGTGGGATCCATTGGACTGTTTCCGTCGGAATATCCGGTCGACAAAGTTTTAGAGCTGGGCTATAAAATTTTCCGACAACATGATCCGATCGGACTTTGTCCGATCGTTTGTAGAGAATTACCATCGGACAAAGTGCCACGCATGCTCAGATCAAATTCCTAGACCAAAGCTATTGGCTACTAGCCTGAACGTAGTCCCATCATAACGAATTAACGTCATCAAGTTACGAACGATCGGATTTTCCCACAACTTTGTCCGACCGTGTGCATGCAACACCAGTTTCAGACAAAATCTGTCGGACAAAATCAGACGGATTTTGTTGTCGAAATGTCCGACCATGTGTACAAGGGCTAAGGGGGGCATTATTCCCTCTTTCCTACTGACCATTTAGTTCTGCCAAGTGGTGTTGACCCAAGAACTCTCCAAGCACCATCATGGGAGGTCAACCAGTTGGAGCTCCAGGAACACCCAGCAACATCTGGAGGAACCCTAGAATTCCACAAAACCCTGGTTGAGACTGAAAACTAATTTTGACTCATGTAGTGGGAAATGTTGCAGTGAAGTCAACTAAGCACAACTCTATTGCCCCAGAACAATTATGGAGGCCTAAAACCAGCAACAGACGGTTCAAATCATGAATCATGAACAAGATCCAAACCATGAATGGGCAGGCTGAATGTATCCAAGTTGATCAATAAACTTGGGTACAACCAGCCTGCGGGATTTTACAAGTGATTATTGCTATTACAGCCGCTAGCAATGATCACTGTGTTCTCCAGGCGGGGAAGGATTCCCCCGCCCCCTTGCCAGAAGACTACAATGGCTACGAGGAAGGGATTTCCCCATCAACACTGACTGTGGTTGCAGGAAAGAAATTCACTCCATCTATGGCCAGCCTAAGGCTGGCCATAGATGGAGCGAAATTCTTTTAGGCAACTACAGGTTGCAGGAAGTAAATTTGCTTGATTCCCTCATCAGCACAGACAGTTTTGATGCAGAAATCCCTCCTGCGGGGCTATTTTCTTCTCCCAGTGGGACAAGTGGGGGAAGCTGCCCCTGCCGGGAGCAAACCGTTATTATTGCTGGTGGCTATAGCAGCTGCTAGAAATTGCTAGAATAATTGCACTGCTAGAATATTTGCAAGAGAATCCAGCAGGCTGATTATACCAAAGTTGATCGATCGATCAATCTGGTACAATTCAGTCTGCCCATTAATGGTTCAAATCTCGGCCGGTTCCTGCTGAACCGGCCAAGACTCAAACCGTGTATAGCCGGCCTAAGAGTCAGAGGAAAAAAACATTCATCTGTGGCTTCTAACACAGGTAATTTGCTATGCAACAAATTCCCTTTAGGCTGGGTTCACACTGCTGCGGGGGGAGATCCGGATGTGATTCGCACCGCAAATCACATCCGATCTCCGTAGCGATGCGAGTTCAGCCATACAGATAGTATGGCTGAATTCGCATCGCTCCCGCAGCAAACTCGCACGGGACCCTTTTTTTGGTCCACAACAGAATCGGATCGCATGGGGGTTCACACCATGCGATCCGATTCCTGTGCGAGTCGGCAGATCGCACTGCGATATGCGGACGGATCTGGGGGTGTCATTAACATATCATTGACACTCCCAGCCGTCCGCATAGGGCAGTGTGAACTGCCGGCGGGAGCAATGCGATGCGGGAAAACGCCGCGGATTTGCGGCGTTCCCGCATCGCAGCGCTGTGAACCCGGCCTTAAGTGCATTACAATTTTTCAGATTATGTCGAATCTGGAAATGTCAACTGGAAAAGGCTTGTAAAAAAACAGACCTGGTTGCAACAACTGGAATAAAGTTATATAGCAGGGGTCTTCAAACTTTCTAAAAAAAGTGCCAGTTTATTGTCCTTCAGACTTTAGGAGGGCCGGACTGTAGCCAACAGGTATGGAAATTTTCCTGGCATCAGTGTGAGTAAACATTGGCACATATAGTATTTGGGGAGGGATTAGTGCCCCATCATTGGTATTATTGAGAGGAATAGTGACCCATTGTTTGTATTATTGGGAGGCATAGTGCCCCATTGTTAGTGTCAATGGGAGAAATGGTGCCCCATTGTTGGTGTCAGTAGGCAGAATAGTGTCTCATATGAGTGGGAGTAATAATGCCCCGAGGGCCGGATAAAGGCAAGCAAAGGGCTGCAGTTTGGAGACCACGGGTATATAGATATACTTCATATACGAGTGACATCCCTTTTATGTTTACAGAAATCAAAGCATGCTAGCAGATTATTCTGTTATTAGGTGCAAATATACAAATATGAAGGGTATAATTCTAAAAAAAAATTACAATTGAAGGGTCAGACTCAGTTATAACTCTGAAGCCTTCACAAGAATCATTATTTTGTTGGACATGTCTAATGTCCTGTACACACGGCCGGAAATTCTGACGGAAAAGGTCCCATTGGATTATATTGTCGGAAGATCTGATCGTGTGTGGGCTCTATCAGACTTTTTCCAGAGGAAATTCAGACGGAAAAAATTTGAGAGCAGGATCTAAAATTTTCCGGCCAAAAAAATCTGATCGAACGTTTTCCGATCGTTTGTAGAGAATTCCGACGGACAAAGTGCCACGCATGCTCAGATCAAATTACGAGACCAAAGCTATTGGCTACCAGCCTGAACGTAGTCCCGTCATGCGCAACGAACGTCACCTCGTTCCGAACGATCGGATTTTCCGACAACTTTGTCCGACCATGTGTATGCAACACCAGTTTCGGACAAAATCCGTTGGAAAAAATCCGACCGATTTTGTGGTCGGACTGTCCGACCGTGTGTACAAGGCATAACAATGGGAAGAGATAAGCCATTCCGGATTAAACATTTTGATTTGTTGACCTGCCCATATGCTGGCAAGCATTATATTAATCTTAGGGACATTTTACATCCTAATAATTCAGGAAACAGATATACAGTAGGACAAAAACTTTTTTTGTTGCACCGGTATTCACTAGAAAAGGGCATGATGTCCTAGCATTTCCATTTCTTGTTTCTATGGCAGAAATTCTTGACCTTAAACAGAACCAAGCAATTTTAGAAGTAGCTTTCTGCTTAAAAATTGCTAAGTGAACAAAAAACTATAGAAGAGCACATCAATTTACTTCTGGGTTTATGTAAAAATAGAAGGACTGGGTAATGTCACACTTGCTAGCATGGGCATTTCTAAAATATATTCTTTATAAAATATCTCTTTAACCGCTTCAGCCCCGGACCATTTGGCTGGCCAAAGACCAGAGCACTTTTTGCGATTCGGTGCTGCGTCGCTTTAACTGACAATTGCGCGGTCGTGCGACGTTGCTCCCAAACAAAATTGACGTCCTTTTTTTCCCACAAATAGAGCTTTCTTTTGGTGGAATTTGATCACCTCTGCGGTTTTTATTTTTTGTGCTATAAACAAAAAATGAGCGTAAATTTTGAAAAAAACGCACACTTTTTTGATATAATTAATATCCCCAAAAAATATAAAAAAAAAAAATTTTTTATCCCTCAGTTTAGGCCGATATGTATTCTTCTACATTTTTTTGGTTAAAAACAAAATCGCAATAAGCGCTATTGATTGGTTTACGCAAAAGTTATAGCCTCTACAAAATAGGGGATAGTTGTATGGCATATTTTTACTAGTCATGGCGGCAATCAGCGATTTTTACCGTGACTGCGACATTATGGCAGACAGGTTGGACAATTTTGACACATTTTTGGGACCATTGGCATTAATACAGCGATCGGTGCAATGAAAAATGCATTGATTATGTAAAAATGTCACTGGCAGTGAAGGGGTTAACACTAGGGGGAGATCAAGGAGTCAACGTGTGTCCTAGTTTGTGTTCTAAGTGAAGGGGGAGGGGACTTTGCAGGGAAACTAACAGATCGCTGTTCATACTCTGTATAAACAGACGATCTGTCAGTTCTCCGCTCAGAGAACCTGAAACTGTGTGTTTAAACATGCAGTTCCTGTTTCTCCATGCGCCCGAACGATTGCGGGAGCCCAGCATTGATCGAGACGGTGTGCCCCCGCCTAGCGGCCACAGGGTGAAGCGACGTTACATAACGTTGGTTTGCCCAGCTGTGCCATTCTGCTGCAGTACAACTGCGGCGGCTGGTCGGCATGTGGTTAAAGAGTAACTCCACTTTTGTTGATAAAAAATAAATCCTCTGGATGATCATGTACAATGCAGGGATTTAAACAAACGTTGTTGCCGATTCCTACCTATTTCTTCACTGACCATGCCCGTTGCAGACTGATTCTGAATGGGAGGGTCTGGTTCATTGTATTTACCTGGTGCACTCTCAGTGTTCTGATGAGAAAAGCTCCAGGGTCTGCATCCTTTTAGAAGTAATTAATCCATAGGTAGTATCTGACCAGAAACACCATTTTTGTTGCAAAGGATGCCTAAAATTTGACTTGTATCTTAGTGCAGGCTTCTGGGAAAATCAGTGGTTCAATCACACAAGCAGGAAAATACATTTTTTGGAGGCATTTGTACACCACCACCATATTGTCATATTGTCACATTGTCATATTGCATTGAATTTTTACAGAAAAGTGCAGCACTTCAGATTGAAATGGAAAGGTCATTTGTAGTGACATGAATATAGTATGACTGATGTACCTCCGCTACGGTGCCACCCACCCAACTCCATACCTTGCCCCTTCCCATTAAATGAGACCACACCTTCCTTTTGGAGTATTTTGTGGCCGTAGCAGCCTCTTTTATTAATCAAAATAATAGTTTTAACATGTAACAAAAATATAAACCAAATATCAACAAAATATCAACAAACATCATTTAAACGTCAAAAACCTGAGCGCGTTAGTCATCTGCAGGAAATTCCCCCTCCCCACCCCATTAGCATATTGATCCAAACCAAGCACTGCGGTAATATTCCTTTAACTAGGCCTCAAGCTGACATGCTAGCTCAAAGACAGCCAACTCTTTTACCGCAGTGCACCCATTCACCATCTGCCATATCAACCCTCACTATATGGTATATCATCAACGAGCCCATATCTCCAATGGGTCCCGCATCAACTTCTCTGTGGGAAGGGGTTATCTTCCTGTACCTGCATCGACCAACACCCGCCAACCGCTACGACATCCAACACCGGAAACCTGAAAAAGAAAATGAGTTAGCCCGTCGATCCCCCCCCCCCCCCCGGAGTCCCCATCGTAACCACTCCGTCCGATGTAAGGGAGGGAGGGCGGGAACTTCCTCAACCAACTGGACGCTGGGGCGTAGCGCGCGCACGCATCCTCGCGCTGGCTCCGCCCCCCCAGCTGTCTCAGCCAATGGTTGCCAGTCCACTTCATTCATGCCAGCCCTGCCCCTATGCTCCGCTCGTGTACGGGCTGTGCTTGAATATAGTATGACTGATGTACCTCCGCTACGGTGCCACCCACCCAACTCCATACCTTGCCCCTTCCCATTAAATGAGACCACACCTTCCTTTTGGAGTATTTTGTGGCCGTAGCAGCCTCTTTTATTAATCAAAATAATAGTTTTAACATGTAACAAAAATATAAACCAAATATCAACAAAATATCAACAAACATCATTTAAACGTCAAAAACCTGAGCGCGTTAGTCATCTGCAGGAAATTCCCCCTCCCCACCCCATTAGCATATTGATCCAAACCAAGCACTGCGGTAATATTCCTTTAACTAGGCCTCAAGCTGACATACTAGCTCAAAGACAGCCAACTCTTTTACCGCAGTGCACCCATTCACCATCTGCCATATCAACCCTCACTATATGGTATATCATCAACGAGCCCATATCTCCAATGGGTCCCGCATCAACTTCTCTGTGGGAAGGGGTTATCTTCCTGTACCTGCATCGACCAACACCCGCCACCGCAAGCAAGGATAACACCTTATCCTTGTGAGCACCGCCACACCTGCAAGGCACGCTCCACCCCATCTTGTATGCCCAAAGCCCACAAATCAGTGCCCACATCATTGAGGTGCACACCATCCTCCCTCAGGCACCGCCACGTCTCCACCTCCAACTCCGAATGCCGGACCGCCAACCCCCCATTGCGAACCACGAAGCGACTGACCTCCTGATTAATCTTCCTGCGGGCCTTGTTAATTTTGTCCACAGACCTGGCAAAACGCCACTTGGTCCTGGCCACAATGTCCGACCACACTATAATCATGTGGGGGAAGGCCGCCCTGAGTCGCAAGAAATCATACTTGATGTCCCGCGTGATGTCCAACTTGGTGCGGAGGCCCAAATCATTGCCCCCAACATGTAACACTAAGACATCCGGGGCCCTGTCAAACCCTGCAAAACGGCACACTTCGTGCACCATTCTGCTCCATAGCATACCGGGAAAACCAAACCATTTAACACAGGCCTCAAGCCTGGATATCCCCAACTGCCTGCCCTCTGGCCTAACATCACCCCTCCTGGCTCCCCAGCAGACATATGAATGGCCCAAAATCCAGACCAGTCCTGGCGCTGCACCTGAAAGAAAAACAAAAAACACATACCCAAATCACAGTAACCGCACATGTTGAAAAACACAAACCCATGCCAACACGTACCCCAGCTCACCCAGCTAAACACCCACCAACTCCGGCCGGACATAAGATTTAAACCTGCGAGATTCCCAGCGGCCAATCCTCTTAACCGCCTCCTCATCTAGACCCCACCGAACAGCCTCCGTCGCAGCCCCAATCCGGAAAGAGTGCGAGGAAAACTTTTCCCCCTCCAAACCCAACGCCTTCAGGCATTTCCGAAAGACCCCTACGAACTGGTATCTCGATAAAAACTCCCCATTCCCATGTATCAACAATGGGCCCGGACAAGCCGGCCGAGCGGACAAAAATTCCCTCAAAACCAAGACCGGGCACAGTTCGCATGCAGGAATCGCGAACACCACGACTTCCTTCCCCTTGCCCTCTTGATCCGTCTTAGACCTCCGTATCCGCATGCGCACCCGGTCCTCCCCGCAGTACACCTCATCAAAAAACAAACCCCCCGGCCCCTTCCTAGAAGGGCTGACCAGTTCCCCTACACGAAAAGCACCAAAAAACGCCAACACAAACGCGGCCCTGAACAGCACCCTCTCATAACCCGACAAACACACAACCCCCAACCGACTACAAAGTCTGCCCAACAACTCGAAGGACACCGGTCTCCTGTCATCCTTCACCTGCTTCCCTTTCCGATAGCCCTTCAGAGCCTGCCTCACCCAAAAATCCTTGGTGAAGTCCTGCTCCCCCCGCAGTTTGAACCAAAAGGCCAAACCGGCCAATTTCTGCCCCATTCGGGAAACCGAAACCCGCCGTTCCATGTTCCGGGACACAAAGTAGATCACCATCAGTCGCCTGTCCCGTTCGTCCGCTCCCACCTGTAACCCCAATGCCTCCCATTCCGCCCATGTCTTCTCGTACGCCGACCAAGTGCCCCCACTCACCGACCGTCTGATCCAGTCCGAGGTTCGTCCAACGCAATCATCCACAATTCCTCCGGGCAGGGAGCCCCATGAACGTCCGCGGACGGCGCCAGCTCCCGGAATCTGTCCCACTGAAACCGAGACAGTGCGTCAGCCACAACATTCTCCACCCCTGGTAAGTGTACAGCATGTATAAAGATGTTCAATTGCATGCATCGCAGTACCAAATGTCTCAGCATCCTAACCACCGGCGGCGACGCCGCGGACACCCGGTTAAGGACTTGCACCACACCCAAATTGTCCACATGGAAGCGAACCTTCCGATCCCGGAAGGATGCCCCCCAAAGTTCCACTGCCAGCACCACTGGAAAAAGCTCCAACAGTACCATATTCCGCAGCAACCCTCCCCCTTTCCATGCAGCCGGCCATGGGCCAGCACACCATTTGCCTTGGAAATAGGCCCCGAAACCCGTGGACCCCGCCGCATCCGTGTAAAGTTCCAGATCAAAGTTGCTCACCGGCCCGGCCATCCAGAGCGCCCGTCCATTGAAACATTCCAAGAATACATGCCAAATCCGTAGATCCTCCCGATGCTCTTTCGACAGCCTCACGAAGTGCCTCGGAGAATCCACCCCCCCTGTACTGGCCGCTAGCCTCCTACTGAAGACCCTCCCCATAGGTATGATTCTGCACGCAAAATTCAATTTACCCAGCACAGACTGGAGAGTCCTGAGCTGTACCTTCCGCAAACCCACCAACCCTCTAATCTCCGCCTTCAGCGCCTCCAACTTGTCAGCCGGCAAGCGACACTCCATCACCTCCGAGTCCAACACAATGCCTAAAAAACTGATCACCGTCGTCGGCCGTTCGGTCTTCTCCGGGGCCAGAGGGATACCAAAACTCTGCGCCACGCGCTCCAGCGTCGTCAACAGAACTGCGCAAAGCGCCGACGAGGCCGGACCCACACACAGGAAATCATCGAGATAGTGGATGACCGAATTCACTCCCGCGACGTCTCTGACCACCCATTCCACGAAGGAACTGAATTTTTCAAACAGCGCACACGAGATGGAGCACCCCATGGGCAAGCACCGATCCACATAGTACTCCTCCTGCCACCTGCAGCCCAAAAGCCGAAAACTCTCGGGGTGCACCGGAAGCAAGCGAAAAGCTGCCTCAATATCAGTTTGTGCCATCAACGCCCCCCGGCCATAACGCCGCACCCAAAACACCGCCGCATCAAAAGACGTGTAGGAAACCGCGCTAAGCCGGGGGTCGATGGCATCATTCACCGAACCCCCCTTCGGGTAGGAGAGATGGTGGATTAAGCGATACTTACCCGGTTCCTTCTTAGGAACCACCCCCAAGGGTGATACCACCAGGTCCGGCATGGGTACCTCCGAGAACGGGCCCGCGATCCTCCCCAAGGACACCTCCTTCCGCAGTTTCTCCGAAACCACTTCGGGATGTAACATGGCAGACCGCAAATTCTTGGCCACCGGGGGGGTCGTCCCCAGGACTGCCGGAATACGAAAACCCACCGCAAACCCCAAACCCAGAATCGCCGCCGCCTCCCTATCCGGATATCGATCGAGAAAAGGACGCAGCCTTTCCAGCCTCACCGGCGTCGTCCCTCTTGTGTGCAGGCTCCCCGGCCCTGCCTTTGCCCTGCTTGAAGCAGCGAGACACCGGGTGGGCGCCTCCACAACCCGAGCACTCGTGCTTGTACTTGCAGCTGCCTGCGAACCTACAACCACCTTCATTATACTGCCAGCAGACTCCCTTCCTTCTAGCGGCCGATTGACCGGAAGCCCCTGGTCCACCGGCCCCCCCCTGAAAAAACTGACTCGTAGTCCTCGCCGATGACATAAGGCGCATCCACAGACTGATATCCTTATGATCCCAGCGAAGAGCAGGTCGAATCGCCCTCCGCTGCCGAAACTGCTCATCATAACGCAGCCAAGCCAATCCCCCGTAGACTCTGTGCGCTTCCCCTATCGCATCCAAGTAGCAAAAAAGAGCAGAACAATGCTCCGGATTCTTTTCCCCTATCACACTCGCGAGAATCGCGAACGCCTGCAGCCAATTCGGGAAGGTCCGAGGAATCAAGCGGTATCGTCTCTTCTCTTCGTCCTCCTTCTTGTTGTCCTCCGGCTTGACCCTATCCAGGTTGAACTTTTCCAGGGGCAGCAGAGAAAATATCTCCACATATTCCCCCTTCCAAATTTTTTCCCTGACCTCCTGTTTCAAATGCGCCCCCAGCGGCCCCTCAAAACACACATACACCTCGCAGCGCGCCGCATCCGCTAACCTGACCAGGTCCTGTTTCTTGCCCGCATCCCCTGCCGCTTCCCCCGCAGGGCCAGCTGGCGCAGCCGGCGCGGCTGCCACCACCTGATCCCCCGTGCCCGGAGCCGCGACCGCAGCCGGCGGGGTCGCCCCCGCTACCACACCCCCAGCCACTGGCGTATCCGCGCACGCAGCCCCCGACCCGCCCACAGGCCCCGCCGCACCCCTGGCACGGTCCCCCGGAGCGGTCCACGCCGACCCCGGACCCGCCCCCCCAGTTTCCAGTCTGCCGACCAGATCCTTGAGGCCCGCCAGGAGGCCCGCTAGCCCCCCATCCGCCGGGACGCGGTCACTCACCCGCCTTGCCAGATGCGGGGCAAACGAGGCAGCCTCCCCTCCGCCGCGGACAACCCCCCCTGCACCCTCCTCCCCCTCACTGCCCGACCCCCCCCAACCAACCCCCCCCAAGGACCCCGGAACAAAATCAGACTTACCGGGCCGCCTGGAAGAAACGCCTCCAGCCGCCGAACCTTCACCGACCACTGACGGAACGCCACTCGGTCCCTCCTCCGCTGATGACGACAGCTCGCCTTCCGACCGGCCCGGGGTAGCCGATCCGTCCCTGGGCGACAGCCGTCCACCGGGCACCGCCTGGGCTGCTGGCAAGGTGCGCTTGGGCCGTCCTCTGCTCCGCCCCGCCGCCGACTTCTTCACCGCCTTCTTCCGGCTGCTCGGCCCTGCTTCCGCTGACGCTGGGAGACAGTGGTGCGGCGGCCGCCGCCCCACTGGAGACATGTCCTCCACCACCGGTGTGTTGTCCGCAGCCGCTGTGTAAGGCCTCCGATGGCGTGGCCCCACCCCCGCAGCAGCTGAGCTACGAGAGGGGCCCGGATCATCCTCACGGCGGAACGCCATGCTGGTGGAGGCCGGCGCCGGACCGGCCACCGGCCTCATGGAGCTGCGCCCCCCCGCCCCAGCATGCCCAGAGACCACCTCAGCCCTCCGGGCTGGCCGTTTTGCGGGCGGCTCGTGGGGGGCAGGGCCAGCGGTCCCCGCATGGCGACTGGGTGGAGCCCTGGGGGAATCAGGGGAGAAGCGGGCCGGCGGGCGGGAACGCCGCGCCCGAGCCGATCCATCCCCCTCCATCCTCGTATGGTCCCGCACCTCGCCGAGGGCCGCCGCCACCTGTTCGTGGAGCCACCGCTCCCCGTTCGCCGCCGCCGCGGCCCGCAGCTGCTGCACAAGATCACCCAGGGAAGACGCCATGCCGCTCGGTGAACTTCCTCAACCAACTGGACGCTGGGGCGTAGCGCGCGCACGCATCCTCGCGCTGGCTCCGCCCCCCCAGCTGTCTCAGCCAATGGTTGCCAGTCCACTTCATTCATGCCAGCCCTGCCCCTATGCTCCGCTCGTGTACGGGCTGTGCTTTAAGGACGTATTCACACTTTAGCATTCCACGAACGTGCGTAAAAGCACACAATTTTGTTTGTGTTTACGAAATGAATTAAAAATACCTGCCGTGCTTGCCTTGACATTCATTGTTATTGGCACCTCAAACGTGGCAAATAAGACTTGTGTTTGTCATGTGAAAAAATGCACGTCAAATACAGCTAAATGTTCAGTTAACCGCTTGTTGACCACTGCATGTACATTTACGTCTGCTGAATGGCACGGCTGTGCAAATGGGCGTACGTCCCTTTGAATTTGCCACCATGCCCCCCCCCCCCACATGCTCCATGAGCGCACCTGCGGGTCCCGCGGACTCCGTGTCCACCAGGTGCCCGCGATCATCTCAAGGAGAGGCAGAACGGGGACATGCGTATGTAAAAAAGGCATTTCCCTGTTCTGCCTTGTGACAGGACAGAGATCTACTGCTCCCTTACCTCAGGAGCAGTGATCGCTGTCTTGTCACTTGTAGCCCAGCCCCCCCACAGTTAGAATCACTCCCTAGGACACACTTAACCCCTTCATCGCCCCGTAGTGGTTAAGCCCTTCCCTGCAAGTGTCATTTACAAAGTAATCAGTGCATTTTTATCGCACTGATCACCAGGGGCGTTGCAAAGGTCTACAAAAGATCTGGGGCTAGAGCCCATAGAAGCGTAGTAAAGAGAGTCATACACTTGGGCGGGCATACACATGTATATACAGTAATATCCCCAGAGAGCCCCCCACTTACATTAGAGTCCCCAGAGAGCCCCCCCACTTACATCAGGGTTCCCAGAGAGCCCCCCCTTGCATCAGGGTCCCCAGAGAGCCCCCCTTGCATCAGGGTCCCCAGAGAGCCCCCCTTTGCATCAGGGTTCCCAGAGAGCACCTCCCTTGCATCAGGGTCCCCAGAGAACCCCTCCTTACATCAGGGTCCCCAGAGAACCCCCTTTACATCAGGGTCCCCAGAGAGCCCCTCCTTGCATCAGGGTCCCCAGAGAGGGTCCCCCTTAAAATCAGGGTACCCAGATAGCCCCCCACTTAAATCAGGGTCCCCAGAGAGCCTCCCCCTTAAATCAGGGTCCCCAGAGAGCCCCCCACTTACATCAGGGTCCCCAGAGAGTATTCCATCCCGTTGTGGACCCCTGCAGAGACTTGGGGCTATGGGCCCCAGATTCGTGGCTATAGCCCCAAAAGCCACCACCTAGCGATGCCACTGCTGATCGCTGTATAAATGACAATGGTCCCAAAATAGTGTCAAAAGCATCCGATGTGTCCGTCATAATGTCACAGTCCCGATAAAAATCACTGATCACCGCCATTACTAATAAAAAAAATAATAATAATAAAAATGGCATAAAACTATCCCCTATTTTGTAGACGCTATAACTTTTGCGCAAACCAATAAATATACGTGTTTTTTTTTACCAACAATATGCAGAAGAATACATATTGGCCTAAATTGAGGAAAAAAATAGTTTTTTTATATATTTTTGGGGATATTTATTATAGCAAAAGGTAAAAAATATAGCTTTTTTTTCAAAATTGTCGCCCTTTTTTGTTTATAGCGCAAAAAATAAAAACCGCAGAGGTGATCAAATACCCCCCAAAAGAAAGCTCTATTTGTGGGAAAAAGGGACATCAATTTTGGTTTGGACGCAACGTCGCCCGACCGCGCAATTGTCAGTTAAAGCAACACAGTGCCGAATCGCAAAAAATGGCCCGGTCATTCAGCAGCCAAATCTTCCGGGGCTGAAGTGGTTAAAAAACACTCAAAGCCTAAAACTCAAAAAGATACATGAGCCACTTTGCAGTGTTTGATGTGCATAGACTAGCCCATTGAAATCAATGGGCCACCCTATGTATGTGGTGCAAAACCAATGCACAAACGCACTAAAGCGCTTGATTTTGCACATGTTGTGCAATGAAACTGTGGTCACCCTTTAACCACTTGTGTACTGAGCACCTTTACACACTTCCTAACCAGGCTGATTTTCAGCTTTCAGGGCTGTCACACTTTGAATGACAATTGCGTGCTCATGCAACACTGGAAATTTGTATCATTTTTTTAAGATACACAGGGCTTTCTTTTAGTGGTATTTAATCACCTCAGTTTTTTGTTTTTGTTTTTTTGACAAACAAAAAAAACGTTGAAAACAAACACAGTTTGTTATAAAATTTAGCAAATAAGTAATTTTTCTCCTTCACTGATGTGCGCTGATGAGGCGGCACTAATGGGCACTGGTAACGCTGCATCTATATGCACCACTAATAGGAGGCACTAATGGGCAATAATAGGCAGCACTGATAGGCAGCACTGATAGGTGGCACCAATGGGCAGCACTGATTGGTACTGATGGGCAACACTGATGGGCACTGATGGGGCTGCAATGATTATATGTGTAAATATCCCCTGTTTGGATTGCCGGTTACTTTGCTGTGACAGTGCGTGAGGAAAGTACTGCCAATAACTGGTAAGTCTGTTTACACTGTGATCAGCTGGGATTGGAAACAGTTGATCTTGTGGTAAAGGGCCATTGTGATTGGCCAGAGGGCATGCAGGGGGCGTGGTTCTGGGAGGGTGTCCACGGACAACAACAGAGCCATGCTGTAGCCGTCTGTCCGCTATAGCACCATAAGGAAGTGGTTAAAGAAGCCATGGTTCCACAAAGTCTGCGATGCAATTGCCGTCTTCCGTCCAACAGAGAGCTTCCATGATGATCCGTTTGGGTATGCCTTTCATGCAGTCTCTATGCTGTATGTTCTTGTATTGAAGCAACTGATGTAAGTTATTGAAATGAGTATATAGTTATTTATCAATGTACTTGATCTTTATTGCACAGTGTGATTGCTTCCCGACTATTTGCCCTGACGAAGGGATGTTGTGTCCTGAAATGCGTCAGGCTGTCTGGACCTCCATGGGAATTCATCATCATTGTTATCAAATTTTATTAGTTTGAAAATTTATATTTTGTATATATGTACATTTTGTTTAATAAAATATATTGTATTTTTGTATTTTGTTGTCATTAAAGTCCCACTTATTATGGGGGGGGTTTCTCCTTTTCTTATTAACTGAACAAGGGATGTTGGCAACTCCTTATTGGTATGGCTGGATGCGCTTTTTCTATGTCTATATATGGTTTCACAAAGGAAGGCGTACATTGGCACTTTATTTAAATCAGGTGACACCTGCTAGATGTGTGCGATTTGTTTCAATACAAATTTTTAAATTCTGATGAAATTTTCGCTATTCGGAGATTTGGAGGAATCGCAATAGGAATGAATTTCAATGTATCCGAAATAAATTATAACCAAGCAATACATTAATTTGTTTCATTCAAAACTGAAATACCGTAATGACATAACGAACGGTCCGAATTGATTTGGATCCATTTCGTTTTCAAGTCTCCAGGGTTTTCACCCTAATGCATTCTATGCATGAAGGCGGAAAAACTTCTGTGCTGCAGCTGCCCCACAGAGCCCCCCCCCCCTTTTTTTTTCTTACCTGAGCCCATCCGTTCCAGTGATGTGCACAAGCCCAGTGACTCCAGCCGATGTCTCCATCCTCATTGGATAGATTGATAGCAGCGGGAGCCATTGGCTCCCGCTGCTTTACATCAAATCCAGTGCCATGGGAGCGGGGCCGAGTCCTGCTGTCTGTGTCAATTGACGCAGCAGCGGGACTCGTGAGCGCACCCGTATGGGTGCCCTAATGGACAGCAGCTCTCCATGGGGGCACCCGATGAAGAGGAGGAGCCAGGAGCGCTGCTGGGGCACCCCAGGAGAAGAGGATCAGGGCTGCTCTGTGCAAAACTCTTGCACAGATCAGGTAAGTATAACATGTTTGTTGTTTAGAAAAAAAAAAAAAAAAAAAACCTTTACAATCACTTTAACATTTTTCATTATTATAATTATTTTTCATTTTTCATTATTATAAAAATGCGCTACATATGAAATGGAAACCAATTGCAATAAATAAAGTAAGGTATAAAAGTGAAATAAGATTATGATTACAATTTATTGTGTTTGGGATGGATGGAGGTGGATTCATCAGAATCTCCGAATCCTAACATAACGAATGAATCAGAAATGTATTTTGTTCCATTCATTATGTTATGATTTTATGATCCGGAGTTTCTGAGGGATTCACCTGCATCCAACCCAAACAAAGTGCATAAGTAATCTACCAAAATAACAAATGAACACGTTAAAACGAATATAGCCAATCTTCCAAAATAGCTTCCGAAATACGAATTGATTCAGAAAAACAAATATATGATATAAAACAAATTGCGAACATGAATCATTCTAATGCCCCATACACACGTTCGGACATTCCGACCACACAAAATCCGTCAGATTTTTTCCGACGGATTTTGGCTAAAACTTGTGTTGCATACACACGGTCGCACAAAGTTGTTGTAAAATCCGATCGTTCCGAACAAAGTGACCTTCAAATGTATGACGGGACTACGTAGAGACCATTAGCCAATAGCTTTTGTCTCCAAATTTTTTCTGAGCATGCGTGGCACTTTGTGCATCGGAATTCTCTAAATATGATCGGAGAAAGTCAGATCGGATTTTGTTGTCGGAAAATTTTAGATCCAGCTCTCAAATTTTTTCATTATGTGATACCCCATACACACGGTCGGAAATTCCGACGGAAAAAGTCCGATGGAGCCCGCACACAATCGTATTTTCTGCCAACATAATTCAACATAATTCCGTCGGAATTTCCGACCGTGTGTATGGGGTATCACATAACGAATATGATGAAACAAAATGATTACCTTAAATGCTCTTATAGTGCAGCGCTGCTAAATATCATGTGAATTATACTTCATAAATTCAAATAACAATGATAATACAGTATGTGCAAAAATTCATAATACCAGTCAGTATATAAGTGATAAGTGAGATTAGTAAAATAAACTCAGATGGTAATCTTTACTTTCACTGCGCTACAGACTCTCTCCTCTACTTCAGACCAATTCTGAGCTCTCTCTACTCAGCAACCTCCCGGGTGATTCCAATGGATTAAGATATGGGTGGCACAGTGGTGTAGTGGTTAGCACTTTCACCTCACAGTAAGAAGGGTCACTGGTTCAATTCCCAACCATGACACTACCTGCCTGGAGTTTGCATGTTCTCCCTGTGTCTGCGTGGGTTTCCTCCGGGTACTCCGGTTTCCTCCCACACTCCAAAGACATGCAGGTAGGTTAATTGGCTTCTGTCCAAAATTGGCCCTAGTATATGAATGGGGACCTTGGATTGTGGGCTCCTTGAGGGTAGGGACCAATGTGAGTGTGCAATGTGCAGGGATAGGGACAAGTAGACACTCACTCAGGTTGAACTGGATGGACCGGTGTCTTCATTCAACCTTACTATGTAAGATAATTACTGTATTTTCCGGCGTATAAGACGACCTTTTACATGTAAAAAAATTGGCCAAAAAGCAGGGGTCGTCTTATACGCCGGGTCAGCCCCTCGGATGCCGGCTGGGTGTTCGGTAATACTGTATGTAGCTTGGGCTACATACAGTATATACCGCTGAGCCAATCCTGGTGAGCGATGTATTCAAATGAATACAAAGCCTGCTCGGATTGGAGTAACGACCTCTGCCAATCCGAGCAGGCTACTCTGTAGCCTGCTCTGATTGGCTTGGAGAGTCAGAGCGGCGCGGGCTGATGATGTTACAGCCTCTGCCAATCCAAGCAGGCTTTGTATTCATTAATAGAATACATTGTTTGCCGTGATTGGCTCCAGCAAATGCAGGAAGAAGGAAGAATGAAGCCTCGGAAGCCTCGAAAGCCAGGTCTTCTTATACGGTAAGTACAGTTTTAAAAGCGTTTTTGTCCTGTAAGATTAGGGGGTCGTCTTATATGCCGGGTCGCCTTATACACCGGCAAATACGGTATCTCTCCTGCATAGATCTCCACTACTTTCTCCTTCCTCTACTCCAGGGATACCACTCGGTGACATCTCTCTATACACAGCTCCAGTGTCATGTAATCACAAACAAAGGCTACATAATGCTGTCTGTTTATTAAATGTGCCCCAAAAAAACACACTTACAAGATAAGCCAATAAAAACTTGCATATACAAAGTGGTCTGTTAAGTCCGCTCACTCACCATGGTGGCTGTGTGATGTCCCAGGCTCATTTCCTCCCCTCTATACACGTATTGCCCTCTGATTGGGCTTCCTCAGTAGATCTGAGGAAGCCCAATCAGAGGGCGATATGCAAATAGAGGGCATCACCCAGCCACCGTAGGGAGCGAGCGGACTTAGACCACGTTGTATGTGCAAGTTTTTATTGAGTACCTTGTAAGTGCGTTTTTTGGTAGCAATTTTAATAAATATAGAAACAGAGAGCACTATGTAGCCTTTGCTTGTGATTACATGACACTGGAGCCGTGTATAGAGAGGTGTCACTGAGTGATATCCCTGGAGTGGAGGAAGGAGAAAGTAGTGGAGATCTATGCAGGAGAGATCATTATCTTAATCCATTGGATTCCCCCGGGAGGTTGCTGAGTAGAGAGTTTTGATGCTGAGCAGCTGCTGTGAAGTAGAAGAGAGAGACTGTAGTGGCGTGAAAGTAAAGATTACTATCTGAGTTTAACTTGCTGATTTTTGAGGTGAGCAGGTTTCATAGTTTCATAGTTAGTAAGGTTGAATAAAGACACCAGTCCATCCAGTTCAACAATTGTCCCTATCGCTGTACATTACACACTCACATCGGTCCCTACCCTCAAGGAGCCCACAATCCAAGATCCCCATTCATATACTAGGGCCAATTTTGGACAGAAGCCAATTAACCTACCTGCATGTCTTTGGTTTGTGGGAGGAAACTGAGGTACCCGGAGGAAACCCACGCAGGCACAGGGAGAACATGCAAACTCCAGGCAGGTAGTGTCATGGTTGGGATTTGAACCAGTGACCCTTCTTACTGCTAGGTGAGAGTGCTAACCAATACACCACTGTGCCGCCCCATAACGGCTGGTGACGGCATGCACAATTTAGCATTGTCTACAGAGAACGGAGGAGCAATGATCAAGAATTTATATATATGTATATATATAAGTTTACATACCCTGGCAGAATTTATGATTTCTTGGCCATTTTTTCAGAGAATATGAATGATAACACAAAAACTTTTCTCAGATTGCCATCTGAGTTTATCTTACTCATTTGAGCAGGGATAACATCCAGTGACAGTGTGCAAAATTATACCTAAAGAGAATGGAGGAGCACTGTGGTGGTTTATACATGAATTCACAACAATCAAGAATATATATATATATATATATATATATATTCCATTTTCATTTTATATATAATATATATATATATATATATATATATTCACATTCAATTATATATATATATATATATATATATATATATATATATATGTATATATATATATATATATATTCACATTCAATTATATATATATATATATACATATATATATATATATATATATATATATATATATATATATATACACATATATTTATATATATATATGAACTATATTGAATATAAGATTCTGATTTATTGTTTATATACTGACTGGTTTTAAGAATTTTTGCACATATTTTCATTTATTAGAATTTATGAAATATAATTCACATATTATTTAACAGTGCTGTACTATAAGAGCATTTATTTTCCTTGTGTGGTAAGGTGGATTCACTGAGAGTGTTACAGCAGCTGCGGATAATTAGTAACCATTTGCACAAGATTGTATAATATTCAGCACTTAGCACTTTAAAGCGGCGTTCCACCCAAAAATGGAACTTCCACTTTTCAGAATCCTCCCCCTCTCCGGTGTCACATTTGGCACCTTTCGGGGGGGAGGGGGAGCAGATACCTGTCTAATACAGGTATATTTCTCCCACTTCTGGGCATAGATACCCATGCCACCAGCGGGAATCTACACCACTTCCCCCCCCCCCCGCGCTGCCTTCTGGGAGACACACAGGTCGCAGGAGACAGCAGGGACCAGTGGGGACGCGCAACGCAAGTCGCGCATGAGCACTAGGGAACCACGAAGTGAAGCCGCAGGGCTTCACTTACTGATTCCCTTACCAAAGATGGGGACAGATCGGCTTCGGGTGCTGACATCGCAGGCACCCTGGACAGGTAAGTGTCCATATTTTAAAAGTCAACAGTTAGGGGTGGCACTGATTGTTACATACACTCAATATTAGAAATGATTAACTTAACAAATAAATCCAAAATTGAAACAAATGTTTCCGTCGTGTACATCATTCTACCTTTTTGAATTGTGAGATTCTGTATTTAATATAATTGTTTTAAAGACACAGTTGTCATCTACAGTAAGATGCAAATGAACACGCTATGCAATATCGGCAATATGATGAAAAGGTGGGTCAACCGATAATTATATGAGCATATTTCTGTAGACATTTGCTCCTGGGATGAGAGGCATTGCTCAGTTTGACCTCCAACACCCCTGTGTGTGCCATTTGGCTTTGTACATGGCTGTCGACAATTCACATTGTTTAGTGATGGGGCTGAATAAACACACACACACACATGCCATTATATACCAGAACTGACTACACACTATTTTTAATTCAATTGTTTGTTTAGCAACAGAGTGTTGTACTGGGCCTGGAGAACAAATGTAACAAGCTTCAAAAGCTTCCATTTTTTTTTTTTTTATGAGCTAGCCAATAAATGGCATAATGTAATACAAAATGTCTATTAGACAAAAAAAACACCTATTTAAAAGCATGTATAAGGGAAAAAAAACATTTTTCAAAAAAAATCCACTTTCAGCCATTCAATGCAGTCAGAACATATGAGCTCTGATTTGTTTATAAGTTTTTTTTAGATACATTCAATAATTGCCTCAATAAAACAGCATGCCAGGGTATAGTAAGCTATCTTGATATCATATTCACAAAACATTTCAATCTTTCAAAATGTAACAGCTAAAAAAACATGTCATGTGGCTGTATACATTTGGCCTGGATGTGCAATTGGTAGAAAGGACACGGGGAACATTTGGAACAGGAACCTATGGAAAATCTTTTTCTTCAGTTTTCTAAGGCTACTACCTAAGGCTCGGTTCACGCAGGGGCGGCACGACTTGCAGTGCGACTCACAGACGCGACCTGCAAACGACTTCAGCGGCAACTTGCAAAACGACTTCTGTATAGAAGTCAATGCAAGTCGCCTGAAGTCGCCCCAAAAGTAGTACAGGAACCTTTTTTTAAGTCGGAGCGACTTGAGTCGCTCCTATTAGAACGGTTCCATAGTACAGAACAGAGCGCGACTTGTCAGGCGGCGAAGTCGCCTGGACAAGTCGCCCCTGTGTGAACCGAGCCTAAATGTAGCACATAATAGTCCATGATAACATTACTACTGTAGAGCCTGTAGTACATGGGAAAGCTCACTACAAAATCTGCTACAATTCGAATTCTCAATGTCTTAATTGTTATGTCGATTATATACTCTGATCATCCATAACTTTATAATCACCCATCTAATATTGAGTAAGTCCCCCTCTTGCCTCCAAAACAGCCCTGACCTGTCCAGGCATGAAGGCTACTAGACTCACCCCTCACATTTTTGTTAATTTTTTATTATATCTTTTCATGTGACAACACTGAAGAAATTACACTTTGCTACAATGTAAAGTAGTGAGTGTACAGCTTGTATAACAGTGTAAATTTGCTGTTACCTCGAAATAACTCAACACACAGTCACTAATGCCTAAACCGCTGGCAACAAAAGTGAGTACACCCCTAAGTGAAAATGTCCAAATTAGGCCCAATTACCCATTTTCCCTCCCCAGCGTCATGTGACTCGTTAGTGTTACAAGGTCTCAGGTGTGAATTTGGAGCAGGTGTGTTAAATTTGGTGTTATCACTCTCACATTCTCATACTGGTCACTGGAAGTTCAACATGGCACCTCATGGCAAAGAACTCTCTGAGGATCTGAAAAAAATTATTGTTGCTCTACATAAAGCTGGCCTAGGCTATAAAATGATTGCCAAGACCCTGAAACTGAGCTGCAGCACGGTGGCCAAGACCATACAGCGGTTTAACAGGACAGGTTCCACTCAGAACAGGCCTCACCATGGTCAACCAAAGTAGTTGAGTGCACGTACTCAGCATCATATCCAGAGGTTGTCTTTGGGAATTAGACGTATGAGTGCTGCCAGCATTGCTGTAGAGGTTGAAGGGGTGGGGTGTCAGCCTGTCAGTGCTCAGACCCTATGCCACACAATCAAATTGGTCTGCATGGCTGTCATCCCAGAAGGAAGCCTCTTCTAAAGATGATGCATAAGAAACAGTTTGCTGAAGACAAGCAGACTAAGGGCATGGATTACTGATACTATGTCCTGTGGTCTGATGAGACCAAGATAAACGTATTTGGTTCAGATGGTATCAAGCGTGTGTGGCGGCAACCAGGTGAGGAGTACAAAGACTGTGTGTCTACAAGTGTCTGGCCTACAGTCAAGTATGGTGGTGGGAGTGCCATGGTCTGGGGCTGCATGAGTGCTGCCAGCATTGGGGAGCCACAGTTCATTGAGGGAACCATTAATGCCAACATGTACTGTGACATACTGAAGCAGAGCATGATCCCATCCCTTTCGGAGACTGGGCCACAGGGCAGTATTCCAACATAACGACCCCAAACACACCTCCAAGATGACCACTGCCTTGCTAAAGAATCTGAGGGTAAAGGTGATGAACTGGCCAAGCACTTCTCCAGACCTAAACCCTATTGAGCATCTGTGGGGTTTACTCAAATGGAAGGTGGAGGAGCGCACGGTCTCTAACATCCACCAGCTCCGTGATGTTGTCATGGAGGAGTGGAAGAGAACCTTTGAAGCTCTGGTGAACTCCATGCCCAAGAGGGTTAAGGCAGTGCTGGAAAATAATGGTGGGCACACAAAATATTGACACATTGGGCCCAATTTGGACATTTTCACTTAGGGGTGTACTCATTTTTTATGCAAGAGGTTTAAACATTAATGGCTGTGTGTTGAGTTATTTTGAGGGGACAGCAAATCTGCACTGTTATACAAGCTGTACACTCACTACTTTACATTGTAGCGAAGTGGAATTTCTTCACTGTTGTCACATGAAACGTTAGAATAAAATATTTACAAAAATGTGAGGGGTGTACTCACTTTTGTTAGATACTGTACATGCCTATTGATCCACATTATTTTGTTCATCTTTGACTCTGTCAACATTGACATATAATCATACAAAGATTTATATCTGGGCTGTCTTCTGAAGAAGTGGGCGCTGCCTCATAAAACTCATAGAGAGCTTTAAGCCTTCATTAATTGTTTTTTACACCCCTAACTAATCATGGGTGTTACAATGTATTTACTTGTCTGATATGTGGATATTGATGATAGAAACCGAGCAATATTAATGTTTTTTGTTAGTCCTTTTAAACATTTTTTACATTTTTAATGTATTGTTGGATCGTTCTTTAGCACCACTCACAAAAGTACAATGGTGAAAGTTACTTTTTGGCTTTTTATGTATTATGTTAATCAATATAGTCATTTTTGTCCTGCCTTTTTTGTTTTGTTTTTGTTTTTTAATTTTGCTAATAAGCAAACTGGAAACGATTATTGCTATCCTTCTATTCTGGAAATTTTTTTTAATTATTTAATGGGATTTAGTGAAAAATACAATAAAAAAAGATATAGAAATCAGTTTAACCGCGTGCCGACCAGTCGCCGCAGTTGTACTGCGACAACATGGCTCGGCTGCGTGAATTGCCGCCATGTTGCGTCGGTAACATATTTGGCCACTAGGGGGTGCGCGCGCCCCCCCTGCTCACCCACGGAGGCGTTGCGAGTGTCTGGCGGTCACGATTACCGCTGGGCTCCCACGATCACTCGGGGCACAACGAGAACTGGGATCTGTGTGTGTAGACACACAGTTTCCCGGTTCTCTGTGTGGAAAACAGACAGATCGTCTGTTCATACAGAGTATGACTAGCAAACTGTCATCTCACCTGCATAGCCCTCTCCCCCCTTCAGTTAGAACACACAATAGGGAACACATTAACCCCTTGATTGCCCCTAGTAGTTAACCCCTTCACTGCCAGGGACATTTTTACAGTAATCAATGCATTTTTATAGCACTGATCGCTGTAAAAATGCCAATGGTCCCAAAAATGTGTCAAAATTGTCCCACGTGTCCGCCATAATGTCGCAGTCCTGATAAAAATCGCAGGTCACCACCATTACTAGTATAAAAAAAAAAATATTATTTATATTATTATTATTATTGTATTCTAATTTTCTCCATCAGCTCATCCCCCCACAGTTATTACCTTTTGTTTCAACTTGACCCTCCCTTCTAGATTGTAAGCTCTAATGAGCGGGGCCCTCTGATCCCTACTGTATTGATTTGTATTGTAAGTGTACTGTCTGCCCTCATATTGTAAAGCGCTGCGCAAACTGTTGGCGCCATATAAATCCTGAATAATAATAATAATAAAAATGCCATAAAACTATCCCCAATTTTGTAGACGCTATAACTTTTGTGAAAACCAATCAATATACGCTTATTGCAATTTTTTTTACCAAAAATAAGTAGGAGAATACATATCGGTCTAAATGGATAAAAAAAAAATAGTTATAAGGATATAATAGTAAATAGTAAATAAGGATATTTATTATAGCATAAAGTAAAAAAATAATGCGTTAATTTTTCAAAATGGTTGCTTTTTTTGTTTATAGCGAAAAAAAAAAAAAACGCAGGGGTGATCAAATACCACAAAAAGAAAGCTCTAGTTGTGGGAAAAAAAAGGACGTCAATTTTGTTTGGGTACAATGTCACACGACCGCGCAATTGTCAGTTAAAGCGACGCAGTGCCGAATCGGAAAAAAGTGATCTGGTCAGGAATGGGGTGAAATCTTCCAGGCATGAAGCGGTTAAATAAGACAATATCCCTACAGTGTTGAGACCCTCTGCTTTTTGTACAGTATATAGAGCTTCTCCGGCAAACAAGTGGTCTTGATTTTAACACCAAGGGGTGTTATATGACGCTTCTCAAGAGCTTTCAATGGGATGCAGTTTGCTCTGTTCACACACATAGAATAATGATCCATCACAGGATAACTATTAAAGCCGATGTAGGACAGAAGAAACAATGGCAGATCTGACACCTCTTTAATTTACTAAAGGACTATTTCTAAATTAAAAGTTAAATAAACAGCATAATGAGAGAAAATGTAACGTGTGCAATTTAATTAGGAGTGCCTAGGTGTGATAATAGAGACGCTATGAAAATAATACTTCACTATTAGATACTATCGACTTTTGTGAGAAGAGTGATATAAGTGGAATGTAAATCATTTTTAAGCTGGGAGTTTATGGGCTTGATTATCTAATAGAGATGTGCCGTCTCCATAGACTGAGGCTCACCTGAAATTCTTCTTATAATGATATTATAAAACATTACATAATGTAGCTCTGGAACTAAGACAACACTCTATGCTTTTGGTAGTGGCCCTGATACATTTTTTTTTCCTGTTCATATATTCAAAGTTTTTTAATTTTTATAAAGGGGTGGGCAGGAGGGCACTGTGGTATCATGTGAGGTGAGGGGCACCACGGGGAGATTAGAGGGAGGGGATTTGTGTTGGAAGGGGGAATTTGATAGGCTGCAGGGGATACGTATTGTTTATGGAGGGGAATTGGGAGGGGGGGTGCTATGAGTGGTGATTTGGGGGCATTTATGTTGGGAGGGGGATAGGGGGAAGAAGAGTTGTGTTAGGTGGGAGGATTTGGTGGCAGTATGCGCTGGGAGTGGGAGATTTGAAATGGGGGGAGAAGACGTGTACTAGGATGGGGAATTTTAGGGGTAGAGGATTTGTGCTAAGAGGGGTGCATTTTTTGGGGGGGATTTGGAGGATGGGGGGCAAAGTTGTGTGCTGATATTTGCTGACACATATGTTTATACATCTGGGGGGGGGCACAGTTTGGCATAATAGCCTTGGGCTCTAGATGACCTTGTCCTGGCACTGACAGTGGCCATAAGAGCTTGCCAACAGAGAATAAAAGAACAGTACCTCAATCAACGAAAATCAGAAGTGAAAAATTCAGGCCAGCGGAGCATCTCTGGATACAATATTAAGGAAGAAAAGTCAGTTATGGGTGAGGTTGCTCCCAACTGATAGTATCCAATTATTGTTAAGTAATACAACAATGGGGTTGGAACCAAGCAGAGACATAGACCCATCATGCAATATAGTGTAATATAGCCTGGATTCCAAGGGCCCTAGGTATAAGGGCAAGAATCAAGGGAGAGGAAGAGAAAGAGGGAATGGGGAAGATGAGGAGGATCCTGGGGAGTCTATAGAACCCAAACTCTGAAAAGGATGGACAGTATTCCAGGTGGAACATGTGGTGGATCATCATGGGAGTAGTAAGGAATCATCAAATTGGCCCTGATACTTTTTTTTTCCATTTGCGCTAATATTCACATTTTCAGGTCAAAGCTTTGGGGTTTACCCCTTCTTCTAAAGTCCAAGCAGTACTGTTTGGACCTTAAAATAAGGGGGATCCAGCCCGAGAGCTTGTTCTGAAAATTTCAATGTTAGTGCAATGTTCATTTTTGTTATTAGTGCACTAATAGTGGCCAAGTATTCTTTAAGATATGTACACACAGGCATTGGATGGTCAAACAAGGCATTTTTATGTTTGATGGGATGGAATATCAAGCCAATATCAGTAAACCGGTGCTATGGTGCCAATGTAGAAAAAAATTTACTTAAAGTGGTTGTAAAAGCTAAAGATTCTCTGCATTAAGGTAAAAAACCTTTTATGTGCAGCTCCCTCCATGCTCCCCTCAAATACATACCTGAGCCTGATATCGATCCAGCACTGTGCCCAAGATCAACAGTGCTGCTCTCTCTCTCCCTCCTCATTCTGCTGTCAATCAAATTCATTGATAAGAGAGCAGGGGGTGGGGCTGAGTTGCACTGTGCGTGTCAATAGATGCACACAGTGCAGCTTAGGACAAGCCTGCACGAGTGCTTCCATAGCAAGCAGCTTGCTGTGGGGGTACTCGGAAGGCAGGAGGAGCCAGAAGCACCCGTGGAAGTCCCTAGAAACGGAGGACCCGGGCTGCTTTGTGCAAAACCATTGCACATACCAGGTAAGTATGATATGTTTGTTATTTTTAAAAAACAATAAAGAAATCTTTACAATCACTTTAATTCTGCCACCAGATTAGTTATCTGATCTTAAAGTTTAAAGCTGGCCATACATGACTAGATCTTGTTCAAACAGATTCCTCCATTCATGCTATGCATTGATGAACAAATCCGCAGTGTTGGCTATAGTATTCTGACAGCCAATGCCAGCAACTGTCAGAATACCTGAACAGGGGCTGCATCTGATTGGGGGCAGTCGCTGTTTGGCAAACAATTTTCCACCCCAGATTTTTCAATCAAATGATGTCAGGTAGGAAGGTGCCAGCTGAGCCTCCTGCAAGGTACTCATGTGGATGACCAGGCATTTAATCCCCGCATCTGCCGCTTGCTTCACCTGAATCCCCCTTCCCCCAAAGGACATCCTTTCAGGACTGAGTGGCACTCAAGTAATGATGCCTTTCCTCAAGTACTATGGGCCCGGTTGTGAGATGCTGTGCCCACTATGGGCACATGTAAATGCAGGCTGGGTTCACAGGAAACAGACAGAATGATATGACTCTCATTCTGCTGTAAAGGACCGCTGATGCTGGATGGACAGTGGAGGAACCTGGGAACAGCACTGGAATGTGGAGAGGGTAAGTAGAACATTATTATTTTGTTAACACTACAGACAGGGAAATAAAAATTAAAAAAAATATATTGAAACTGGAGTTCCATCATTGTAGTTATTGATTCCACATGCCATGGTGTGTTAAATCAGTGGGGTGGATTCACAATATAGAATGTGATTGTCCACTTAGCTTAGTGCTCACTTTTCTATACCCAAGGGCAATGGTCGCCAAACTGCACCCCGCGGGCCAGTTGTGGCCCTTTACTTACCTTTATTCGGCCCTTAGGGTACTGTTCCTCCCACTGATATGAAGCACTAATCCTTCCACTCTCACCAATGAAGAGGCACCATTACTCCCACTGACACCCACATTGGGGCATTATTTCTTCTGTGAAAACCAATGATTGGCCACTATTCCTTCCACTGACACTAAGCCCCCGTACACACGGTCGGAGAATCCGTCAGAATGTGTCCTATCGGACCATGTTGTCAGATAATCTGACTGTGTGTGGTATGCATCGGACTGTTTCTGTCAGAATATCCGTCGGACCAAATTTTCCAACTTGTTGGAAATATTTTCCGACCAACTGGTTCGATTGGACATACTCCGATCATGTGTAGAGAATTCCGATCGGACAAAGTGCCACGCATGCTCAGATCAAATTTCTACATCAAAGCTATTGGCTACTAGCATGAACGTAGTCCCATCTTAAAGAAATTACGTCATCACGTTCTGAAAGATCAGATTTTTCGACAACTTTGTCCAACCGTGTGTATGCAACAGTTTCGGACACAATCCGAAGGACAAAATCCGAGGGACAAAATCCAACGGATTTGGTTGGCAGAATGTCCGACCGTGTGTATGGGGGCTAATGATGAGAAATCATTCCTCCCACTAAGACCACAGGTGCTATGTCATTTTTACTCCCACTGACCATCAAGGCATGGTCTAGTCCCACTGATTCTGGGGAATTTTCTACTCTCACTGACTACAGCCCAGCCCCCTAAAGTCTGAAGGACAGTAAATTGGCCCTTTGTTTCGAAAAGTTTGGTGTCTCCTATCCAAGGGAATACTACATTTAAAAAGAAAATAAGATTTTGGTGTTGAGTTACTAAAGGCAAATATACCGTACTGTTAACTTTACAAGGGACCTTGCACTTTGAATTATCCCCAGATCTTAGTGCAGAGGTCTTCAAACTTCCTGAACTAAGGGCCAGGGTCAGACTTCAGGTGGGCTGGATTGTGGTCAGTGGAGGTAGAAAATACCCTGGATTCAGTGGGAATAAACAATACCTTAGACGTTGTGGTTAGTGGGAGTAAAGAAATTTCATAGCACCTTTGATCAGTAGAAGGAATAGTGCCCTGGCATTGATATCAGGCTGGAAAAATAGCGCCCCATCATTTGAAATATATGCCCACACTTGGGGGTTGATTTACTAAAACTGGAGTGCGCAAAATCTGGTGCAGCTCTGCATAGAAACCAATGAGCTTCCAGGTTTGGTTGCCAAAGTTTCGTTGAACAAGCTGAAGTTAGAAGCTGATTGGCTACCATGCACAGCTGCACCAGATTCTGAGTGCTCCAGTTTTAGAAAATCTCCCTCTTGATGTCAGTGGGAAGAATAGTTCCCAAAGGGCCAAGGCTAGCAAAGGGTCGCATTTTGGAGATCACTGGCTTGGTGAATAAGGGGAAGCTCTGGTGACTACCATCATTCAATTACGTGCGAGCAAAAACTCAGTTTTTATTTTTATTTTCCATGTATGTGATTGGTTATACTTTTCACTACTTTCATTTAGCACTGGGGAAAATTCCAATGCAAAGTGTGACTTCCCATGCAAATTGAACAGCCTATTTACCTTTAGGCTTGCGTCATGTAAACATGCCCATTTTCACACTGGTTTTGCACGTTTTTGTTTCATTTATTCATTCATTCAAATGGCCTGCTCTACACACAACAAACATGCACAAAGAACCTCCGATATTTTTTTTGGTGTTGGGCTTTGCGTGCTTTTTAACTGTGCACTTTGACAAGTTTGTGGCACATTTTGATATGCACAAAAATGCACATCTGTTTGTCGTGCCAATGACAATGAATGGCACCATGAGCACAACACACATTTTTCATGCGTTCTGGGAGGCACGTTCATGGAACACTCAGGTGTCAGTGGAGCCTTAGTAAATCAATGGCACTGACTTTACATGAGTGAATGAATTAGGTGAATGTACTTTATTTAATTTGCTCAGTGAACATTTGTTACTACTATGGTAAACTAACACAAATTAATAAAACATAAAAATATACTATATATATATATATATATATATATATATATATATATATATATATATATATATATTATACAGTATATATACACACACATTTATTGCTATGTTTATGCATACATATATATATATACTGTATTGCTACACTTAAAATGTATTGAAAAATATAAATAATATATGCAAACATACAAGTATAAGATTCCATATGTGTGTACATATATATATATATATATATATATATATATATATATATATATACATACTTGTATATTTGTATATATTATTTCTATTTTTCAATAGATTTTGAGTGCAGCAATCCTCAACTCTTTTCTTTTAGTGCTGTTCACCACACATGTATCGTATCGTATCATATATATATATATATATATATATATACACATGCATACATACATACATACATACACACACACACATATATATATATATATATATATATATATATATATTTTTTTTACACGCAGTTTATGTTTTAGCAATTTGGATTAGTTCATGGAACCTCAAACAGATGTGCATTTTTGTGCACATCAAAATGTGTGACAAACTCGTCAAAGTGCACAGTTAAAAGATGCACAAAGCCCAACATCCAAAAAGATATAGGAGCTTCTTTGGCACATTTGTTGTGGGTAGAGCAGGTGATTTGAATAAATGAATTTGAATGTGTGCATCACGATATTCAAAAATATTGTGAAAAAGGGCATGTTCACATGACGCGAGCCTAATGACGTGTACACACGACCGGACTTTTTGACAGCGAAGGTCAGACAACACGAATCCGCCAGACAATTCGATCGTGTGTGGGCTTCATCGGACCTTTGCTGTCTAAAAATCAGACGGACTTTAGATTTAGATCATGTTTCAAATCTTTCTGACAGACTCGGGTCCGGTCGAAAAATCCGTTCATCTGTATGCTAGTCTGACGGACGAAAACCGATGCTAGGGCAGTTATTGGCTACTGGCTATGAACTTCCTTAATCTAGTCCGGTCGTACGTCATCATGTTCAAATCCGTCGGACTTTGGTGTGATTGTGTGTGGCCAAGTCCGTTCGCTCAGAAAGTCTGTCGGAACTCTGCTGAAAAGTCTGTCAGGATTACTGCCGGAACTAGTCTGCCGCAAAGTCCGGTCGTGTGTACGCGGCATAAGGGTAAATAGGCTGTCCCTTTTGCATGGGAAGTCACATATATACACATACATATATACATTGTATATATATATATATATATATATACACTAGGATTATTAGGTTATTGTAGGTGTTTTACTGCAATTAAACGGTTATTATGTGATCATCATTATTAGCGTTATTAGGTTGTTCATGGGGGTCGGGAAATTATCAACCCTCTCTCTCAAGAAGGATGTGGGAATATTGCAGTCAGTGAACTTCTACGTCTCAATACTTCAATCTAATGTATGATGATGCGTGAGTTCTATTGTTTAGCCAAATGCCGGGATTTTGGGTAGGGATGCCGCTTACAACATACAAAGGATTTCAGCTCTATTGAGGGTTAATTCCTGGTTCAGTCTACAATGAACATTCTAACAGGTGGTCACATGGAAATCTAGGAAGCATGCACTTATGTTTACAAAGACTGAATATTTTGGGTGCATACCAATTTCAAGTCTATTAATATATGTCTCTGAAGACCACATCTCCTGGTTACAAGCCACAATCCATGCCTGATTGCATCGTTGATGGGTTGTAAAAGCTATGAATGAAATACACCATGCTTTGTCGTAATATGCAGTACTGCAAAGTCAATGATTAACCAGTGAGGTGTATGCCACCCTATGTATAATCAGTAATATGTTCCCAGAACCAAGGCAAGAACTGGTAACCTCAAGAGCTTGCAATCATGTGCACACACGTTAGAGCTGAAAAAGTCATGCTTATATTAACACGTCACGTCACACACTTCTTACCTGTAAAGTAGCGAGGAGAACTTGTAAACCACTAGACCCTTCAGATGCCATCTCTGTATCAATGCCAGCTATCTCTCCTGCACTCTGTGGTCAAGTAGACAACCAGCAGACACAATGAAGCTTAACCCGTCTCTGCCAAGTCCCTGATGCTCTCTGTCCCAAGGGCAGATCAAGTCACACACACATAGGCATGCTACTACTCCAAGCAGTGCAACTCTAGACCTCAGCTGCGAGAAATAAATGCCAGCTTGCCACTGTGACGATTACCTTAATTTCCTATATAAAGAATCTAGGAGATTAGGCAGGGTCTCCATGCGCAAAGTACATGGGGAGGACTAAGGGGGGTAGAAGTCCTTGTTGGGAAAAAGAGAGGAGGCAACCAGCAACTTCCAAGTCAGCAAACAAAACAAGCTGGAGGGGCTAGGGAAGAAAAATGACAGACACAAGCAGGCTGTGTCTACTGTACAAATATCCTGCAAAGACAAGAGTGCTGCATAGAGTGTCAAACCGGCCTCCTTATCCACAGGAAACTAGATACTGTGTTTTACATACTAGTCACCGATCACTAAAAAGAGACTGACCCGGCTAAAGTAAATACCATGGATGTGTACTACAGATTATTTTAAATAAGCATTGTTAAAAAATGTGGGTCTTGGTTTATGACCACCCAACCCTTTAACTGCCCACATACTGTATATTTGTAATGACGGCAAACAATTTACCTAATTTAAACATGAATTGTGAACACCTGGCACTGAAAGGGTTGACAGGCCGAACAAATGACAGAAAATATCTGCAAATGATAAGAAGTAGCTCTAATGCCGCGTACACGCAACCGGACTTTCCGGCAGACTAGGTTCGACGGTCTTCCTGACGGACTTTCCGAATGAATGGACTTGGACACACACGAACAGACTAAGCCCCCGTACACACGGTCGGACATTCTGCCAACCAAATCCGTCGGATTTTGTCCGACGGATCTTGTCCGAAACTGTTGCATACACACGGTCGGACAAAGTTGTCGAAAAATCCGATCTTTCAGAACGTGATGACGTAATTTCGTTACGATGGGACTACGTTCAGGCTAGTAGCCAATAGCTTTGGTGTAGGAATTTGATCTGAGCATGCGTGGCACTTTGTCCGATCGGAATTCTCTACACATGATCGGAGTATGTCCTATCGGACCATTTTGTCGGAAAATATTTCCAGCAAGTTGGAAAATTTGGTCCGACGGATATTCAGACGGAAACAGTCCGATGCATACCACACACAGTCGTATTATCCGACAACACGGTCCGATAGGACACATTCCGACGGATTCTCCGTCCGTGTGTACAAGGGCTTAGTCCGTTCGAAGGTCCGTTCGTTTTGAATGTGATAACGTAAGACGGGACTAAAAATGGTAGTTCAATAGCCAGTAGCCAATAGCTTCCCTTGCGTTGTATTTGGTCCGTCGGACCAGCATACAGACGAACAGTTTTCCCGATAGAAATTGAGTCCATTTGACAGATTTGAAACATGTTCTATTTCTAGGTCCGTCTGATTTTTTTTTTTATGAAAAACAATCGGATTAGCCCACACACGATCGGATTGTCCGACGGAATCAGTCTGCCGGAAAGTCCGGTCGTGTGTACGTGGCAAAAGGCATTGCAAAACCTGTTGCTGAACAACTATTACATTTTTCCCATAGAAAAGGGAATATTTTACTTTATTTTATTTCTATTTTTTTTTTTTTAGTATATATAAAATATATTAAATTTTTTAGAAAAGGAAATATATTTAAATATTCAATATTTTTAATCAAATATATTTCCCATAAGAAAAAATATTTGTATTAAATATAGACCTGATTCAAAGAATAATAACTGTTCTAGACTTTGTGGAAAGGGGCCATGTAATCCAGATTGGTATTTTTTTATATATATTTTATTTTTTATTCTGTTTTCTTTGGAATCCTTTAATATGGGTTGCCTGTTTCACTTTCCCCGAGGTGTCTAATATCTTTCAAAATATTGATTCATTTATTTAATACCGATAGGTTCACTATTTCTAAATTGGAGCATACACACTCATAATTTTGGTACTTGATTACTAATAGATAGGATATTTAGGAAACATGGCATAAGGCCTCTTTCACACTGACGTCCCGTTCAGGCCCGCCTGTCAGTTTTTCAGGCGGACCTGAACGGGTGCTCCATAGAGGTCTATGGAGCGTCGGATGTCAGCGGTGACAAGTCCGCTGACATCCGACCCGCTCCGATCCGAAAAAGTGTAACGGAGGAAAAAGCTATTTTTCCATCCGTCTGCGGATCGGATCGGGTGACGACGGGCACTGTGGTCCGTCGTCATCCGATCTCCCATAGGGGAGAGCGGCGCTGTGACAGGTCCGTCCCTGCGCAGTGTGCAGAGACGGAGCTGTCATCTCCCTGCTCAGCGGGGATCGGCGGAGTGATCCCCGCTGAGCAAACGGACATCCACGGGGCGGATCAGAACTGATCCGCCCCGTGTGAAAGGACCCTTACTGTTTAATATAATAAAATCCTTATTGGATAAAATATTGCATTATGATCTGTATATTTATCTAAAGGGAACTTAATTCAAAAAAGGAGGTTTGCTCCCTACCCCAGGCCTGCAACTGAATTACAGTTTTATTTTTTTGGGAGGAGGGATTGGTTACTGATTTTTGTCAGTACCCAATACCATTTCCCCAATCTAGGCAAGGACGATGCCCCTTTCCCCAATCCCCATTTCTTGTCTCCCCTCATCATGTGACATATTACATGACCTGAGATAGGAAGAAAGAGAAGTTGCCTTCATTTCTGGCAGGGGACACGCTGAGAATAATTGAACAATGAATACAGGAGGGGGGGGGGGGGCACTCAGCCCTAGACTTCCACTCTCTTCCTCAGAACCCCCAAGGGTCCCATAGACTCCTTCCTCTCTTGGGGCTCATTCACACAGGCAGGCGGGGTGGTAAAAAGACAGGCATTTGAGACAAAATTTTATTACCCCCCGACCACCAATCTGAACAAGGAGATGCAGCTGCTCAGGGCTGTATACATGCCGCAATGCTTTGCTTCATGCCTGCTGTAAAAATGAAATGGCATGTTGTATTTTTCCTTTAAGGGAATGAGGCCATGCCGCAAATTGCAGGCTATACACGGTGGGTCAGCATTTTCAGGATTACAACAGGTGGTGAGGTGAAATATCCTCACCATTAGTCCCATCCCCTCCTTCACCCGAGGGAGGGTGTTGAGCATAGGGGATGCAGTTTGTCATCTTCACCCTGGGCACTGGATGACCTTGCCCCAGCATTGGTCCCATGCCATCTTGGTGCACTCAGTCATTGGGAGCCTGGCTACTTCTTCTGGATTCAGGCAACCAGGCCTCCAGTGATGCACATCAGCTTTACCCATCCACTGCTGTGTGAATTGGCTCCCAAAGCCTCCTGAGATATGTGAAGGGGATATCCCGGGAAGCTGCAGGAAAACTGTTCATCATTCTCGTCTAGGCGAGAATGGAGGTAGTTGCAACATAGAAAATTTAAAAAAGAAATAAGAATGAGCCTGGTAAAAAAGACATTAAAAAATCATTGTTTAGATAAAGGAGAGTGACCGTGGCAGGGACTTAAAGTCCCTTTCGAGGGTGAAGATCTATTTTAACCAAATCTGACACTTATTGGGAAAACTAGAAGTTGCAATCTCTCTAGAACTAGGGTGCTGAACCTGGATATGGCCAATGACCTTAAACCAGGGAAGTGCATGCCAATGCTTTGGTTGGCAAGCCCAGTTTGCAATCAACGGGTTTCCGACCCATTATTCCAGGGCATCTGTGTGCATGGAGCTATCATCGACAGGGTGGAAGCAGGCATTCATGGAGGAAGCAGGAGCTGCATAACTGATGTTTCCTCTGTAACGCTGGTTCCTGTCCCAGGTGGAGTAATACCAGGTGCGCTTCACCTGGGACCTTTCTAGCATCCTGGGGAGAGATATCAGCAGAAGCTTGAAGAAGAAAAGGTCAGTGTATTAAATATCACATACACTGCAATTTTGCAATGGGCATATTAGCACCTAGAAACAAAGATTATTAGCCTGCTTTCATGCTGATCTGCAGCACAGTGCACCTGCGGATTGCCTGCAGGTTAGTTGCACTGAGCCATAGACTTCCAATGTATCCGGTGGGCTTGGTGCACTTTCTGAATGCAGGAGCTTTGGTGAACTTTCAGAAAGTGCACCACAACCGCAGGATGTAATGGAATCTATGGCTTAATACAGCTAACCCACAGGAAATCTGCAGGTGCACTGTGCTGCCCTCCGCAGTATGGGTAAAATGTAGAACACCAGTGTGAAAGCAGCCTTATAGGGGGGCTCAGGATAGTAAGAAAGGTCCAAAAAGACACAGATGAGTGAGTTTCTAGTGGGAGAACTTGACTGGCCTGCACAGAGTCATGACCTAAACACGATAGAACACCTTTGGGATGAATTGGAGTGGAGACTGCGAGCCAGGCCTTCTTGTCCAACATCAGTGCCTGACCTCACAAATGTGCTTCTGGAAGAATGGTCAAACATTCCCATAGACACACTCCTAAACCTTGTTTGGGCTCAGGACAGTAAACAAGGTCCAAAAAGACATGGATGAGCGAGTTTGGGGTGGATGAATTTGACTGGCCTGCACAGAGTCGTGCCCTAAACACGATAGAACACATTTGGGATGAATTGGAGTGGAGACTGCGAGCCAGGCCTTCTCATCCAACTTTAGTGCCTGACCTCACAAATGCGCTTCTGGAAGAATGGGCCAACATTCCCATAGACACACTCCTAAACCTTGTGGACGGCCTTCCCAGAAGAGTTGAAGCTGTTATAGCTGCAAAGGGTGGGCCAACTCAATATTGAACCCTACGGACTAAGACTGGGATGCCATTAAAGTTCATGTGCGTGTAAAGACAGGCATCCCAATACTTTTGGTAACCTAGTGTATGTTGGTAAAGTTCTTGAGCAATGGTTAGTGAGTTTTGCTATCACATGGTGAGACTTGATGGTCACAGCGGGCAATCACACCAGTAAACTCAGGTCTTAGCAGTCTCTCCAGATTGTTTTAAAATTGTATGATCTGTTAGTAAATTCAGGTAGATAAATCTTGACAATCAAGGTTCGCAGACTGTATAGTCTTCTATGGGTCAGTCAAAACCTCACACATACATTGAAGAGGACTGGCGAATGGCAATTTACCTGCAAAGTGTTAACCCTTGTACACACGGTCGGAGATTCCAACGGAATGTGTCCTATCGGACCGTTTTGTCGGATATTCCGACTGTGTGTGGTCTGCATCGGACTGTTTCCGTCGGATATTCCGACGGACCAAGTTTTCCAATTTGCCGGTAAAATTTTCCGACAAAATGCTCCGATCGGACATACTCCGATCATGTGTAGCCTACTCTGATGGACAAAGTGCCACGCATGCTCAGATCAAATTCCTAGACCAAAGCTATTGGCTACTAGCCTGAACGTAGTCCCGTCGTAACGAAATAACGTCATCACGTTATGTACAATCGGATTTTCCGACAACTTAGCCCTTGTACACACGATCGGAGATTCTGACGGAATGTGTCCGATCGGAGCGTTTTGTCGGATATTCTGACTGTGTGTTGTCTGCATCGGACTGTTTCCATCGGAATATCCGCCGGACCAACTTTTCCAACTTGCCGGAAATATTTTCCGACAAAATGCTCCGATCGGACATACTCCGATCATGTGTAGAGAAATCCGATTGGACAAAGTGCCACGCATGCTCAGATCAAATTCCTACATCAAAGCTATTGGCTACTAGCCTGAACGTAGTCCCATCGTAACGAAATTACGTCATCACGTTCTGAAAGATCGGATTTTCCGACAACTTTGTCCGACCGTGTGTATGCAACAGTTTCGGACAAGATCCGTCGGACAAAATCGGACGGATTTGGTTGTCGGAATCTCCGACCGTGTGTACAAGGGCTTAGTCCGACCGTGTGTATGCAACATCACTTCCGGACCTCTTCTGGAATTACTCTGACGGATTTGGTTGTCGGAATCTCCGACCGTGTGTACAAGGGCTTAGAGAGAGCTATTCTATTGTAATGTATTCAATTTGTGGCACATCATAAATCGATTTTTCTCATCTCCAATCTCAAAAATGACTCTATCAAAATTGTTTTTATTTAATTTTGAATTATACTATATGATGTTCTTCTTACTTACGTTGGACAAAAGAACACATTGGGTCTTACAAATGTGTAACCTTCAATACTTTGTATTTTTATTCCTCTGCAATTGCCTTCATAAAATACTTTTAAAACAAATTAAGCATCCATATATGTAATAACATCTCTGGAGGATGTGAGAAAACTCTATAACTTTAACATTATTTTCTGTTCTTCTTCCTTCAAATAACAGAACATTGATTTTAATCAACTCAATAAAAAAGCCCTATTATAATTGCAATAACTTTATAAATTTGTATTCTGAAAGAACATCAAGTTTTAATCAATTTGAAAATGTATTTTTATAATGATCCCTGCCTGTATGAGTCATTTAAATGGCAGAAGTGAGAAAATCTTTACTGTTTTGAGCTGGAAACCACGCAGCAGGTACACTTAGAAATCTAATGTTAACAAATACAAAAACATAAATATTTTGCAGAAAAATTAATTTTTGAACTTACTAGTTATTAAATATTGTTATGTTTACAATAAAAAAAAAATTATATTACATTACTGAGAAATATACGTAATTTATTATACAAATGAAAGCTATTAAAACGAGATAATTCAACAGATATTTTATCAATGCATAAAATGTATGCATGAATTTGTTTTTATTATATTTTTTTGGATGATGTTTGTCTACAGAAAATAGACTGTCATGTTTGTCATAAAACAGTATATGTTCCTTTGCTAGAGATGACACGTGGGGTTTCTTTCCCTGTTCCTGGTGGCTAAACAGATCAATGGGAGGAGGGAAGCAAAGGAGAAGAGCTAAGCAATGGTCTCCTAACTGCAGCCCTTTGATTGCCTTTATTCGACCCATGGGGCATTATTCCTCCCATGCAAATGAGGTACCTTTCCTCCCATTGACACCAACGATGAGGCATAATTTCTCCCATCGACACCAGCAATTGTCCAGTAATTCTCCCACTGATACCAATGATGGGGCATTATTCATCCCACTCACAACAAATGATGGGGCACTATTCATTCCACTAATACCAACAATGAGGCACTATTCCTTCCACTGACACCAAATTATGGGGCACTATTCATCCCACTCACAACAACAATGGGGCACTATTCCCCCTACTCGTCCCAATGATGGAGCACTATTTCTCCTACTAATACTAAAGATGGGACACTATTTCTTCCACTGACGCCCAATAATGGGGCACTATTCATCCCACTTACACCAATGATGGGACATTATTCCTCCCACTGACACTAATGATGGGCCATTATTCCTCCCACTGTTACCAACAATGGGACACTACCCCCCCCCCCCCCCCCAACTGACACTAATAATGGAGCACTATTCCTTCCATTGACACCAATGATGGGGTGCTTTTCTTCCCACTTACACCAATAATTGGGCAATATTCCTCCCACTAATACCAACCCTGGAACATTATTCCCCTCATTAACACCAACGAGGTGGCACTATTCCTCCTCCTACCAACCACATATGTTATGTAATTTTCTACTCCAACTAAACACCAAGCCTGAGGCATTATCTACTCCAACTGATGCTGGAGCATTTTCTACTTCCTTCGTTTAGAACGTTTGGAGAACCCTGGCTACGGCAAACAAAGAAGACTTTTGTAATAATAATAGTGCCATGTTTAGTGATTTCCAGTACAACACAAAGTGGTCTATTATATCATCTTTCATTAGGCTGTCCAATTTTGGGTCCATGCACTAGGCTTAAAAAAATGCAGCTTCTACAGGCGTTTTGTGTTTCGCCTGTACAAGCAGCTCTATGTTATCCTATACGTCCATCATTAGGATGTTTAGAGGCATATTTTAAGTTCAGCATTTAGAGGCAGAAAAAAAACCCTTCTGATTTGTGTTTTTCAGAGGAGTTGGCAGAAAAAAAAGGCTAAACGCTCCTGAATGCCTGTAAAAAATGCTGGCAGAAGAGGAAAACTGCTCACTGATAACATCACTGGCTTCAGATTATTAATCTATATACAGTAAATATTTTATTATATCTTTTCATGTGACAACACTGAAGAAATGACACTTTGCTACAATGTAAAGTAGTGAGTGTACAGCTTGTATAACAATGTAAATTTGTTGTCCCCTAAAAATAACTCAACACATTAATGTCTATACCGCTGGCAACAAAAGTGAGTACACCCCTAAGTGAAAATTGTCCAATTAGACATTTTCCCTCTCCGGTTTCCTGTGACTCGTTAGTGTTACAAGGTCTCAGGTGTGAACAGGGAGAAAGTGTGTTAAATTTGTTGTTATCGCTCTCACTCTCTCATACTGGTCACTGGAAGTTCAAGATGGCCCCTCATGGCAAAGAACTCTCTGAGGATCTGAAAAAAAGAATTATTGCTCTAAATAAAGATGGCCGAGGCTAGCATCTCCCTGTTCTGCCTAGCAACAGTGACACTGATCTCTGCTCCCTGTGATTGGAGCAGAGAGTGATGTGTAAAACACAGCCACGCCCCCTCCAGTTAGCAGCACGCCCCTAGGACACACTTAACCCCTACATTGCCACCTAGTGGTTAACCTCTTCACTGCCATTGACATTTACACAGGAATCACTGCATTTGTATAGCCCTGATTGCTGTTTAAATGACAATAGTCCCTAAAAATGCGTCAAAAATGTACGATATGTCCGTAATAATGTCACAGTCGCTGATCACCGCCATTTAAAAAAAAAAAAAAAATATATATATATATATATATATATATATATATATATATATATATATATTAATAAAAATGCCATAAAACTTTCCCCTATTTTGTAAACGCTATAACTTTTGCGCAAACCAATCAATAATTGCTTATTGTGATTTTTTTTTTAAAACAAAAATATGTAGAAGAATATGTATCGGCCTAAACTGAGGACTTTTTTTATATATATATTTTTAGGAGATATTTATTATAGCAAAAAGTAAAAAATAATGTTTTTTTTCTTCCAAATTGTCGCTCTTTTTTTGTTTATAGAAAAAAATATAAAAAATAAAAACCGCAGGGGTGATCAAATACCACCAAACGAAAGCTCTATTTGTGGGAAAAAAAAGGAAGTCAATTTTTTTTGGGAGCCACATCGCATGACCGAGCAATTGTCAGTTAAAGCGACGCAGTGCCAAATCGCAAAAAGTGCTCTGGTCAGGAAGGGGGTAAATTCTTCCAGGGCTGAAGTGGTTAACAGGACATGTTCCACCCAGAACAGGCCTCGCCATGGTCGACCAAAGAAGTTGAATGCATGTGCTCAGCATTATATACAGAGGTTGTCCTTGGCAAATAGACATATGAGTGCTGCCAGCATTGCTGCAGAGGTTGAAGGGGTGGGGGATCAGCCTGTCAGTGCTCAAGCCATACGCCGCACACTGCATCAAATTGGTCTGCATGGCTGTCATCCGAGAAGGACTCCTCTAAAGATAACACATAAGAAGGCTGCAAACAGTTTGATGAAGACAGGCAGCCTAAGGACATGGATTACTGGAACCATGTCCTGTGGTCTGATGAGACCAAGAAAAACTTATTTTGGTTCAGATGGTGTCAAGCGTGTGTGGCAGCAACCAGGTGAGGAGTACAAAGACAAGTGTGTCTTGCCTACAGTCAGGGCCGGACTTACCATTGGGCTTCACTGGGTTCAAGCCTATGGGCCCCGCCCAATTGGGGGCCCCGCCTGTTTACGTTTTAAACAGTAGGCGTCCACGCTATAGCCGAAAGATGGCTGCAGCACCCGCAGATTCCCTGGATGTCCTCCTGTTTACTTCCTCAATGCGCGCCGCCACAGGCGCTCATCAGGGAAGTTCTGTGTTGGCCATGTCCCTTGGACACAGCCAATCACAGATTGTGCTAAAAGGCCAATCACAACAGCCATTTAGCACTCAATCGCAGTGTCCAATGGGAGATGCTCTCATATGTAAGCATATGAGATCATCTCTCAACACTGGCTCTCCCTCCTCACACAGAGACCGCGTGTGAGGAGGGAGATTGAATGGCTGCAGCGGCAAGGTAAAAAAAAGGGGAAAAAAAGTGCTCACAGTGCCACCTGTCCCCAGTGCCACCTGTCCCCAGTGCCATCTGTCCTCAGTGCCATCTGTCCCCAGTGCCACGTATAAGTGCCATCTGTCATCAGTGCCATGTATAAGTGCCATCTGTCATCAGTGTCTTGTGTCATCAGTGCCACCCATTAGTGTCATCTGTCAGTGTCATGTATTAGTGGCATCTGTCATCAGTGCCACATATTAGTGTCATCTGTCATCAGTGTCACGGATTAGTGCCATCTGTCATCAGTACCATGTATTAGTGGCACGTGTCATCAGTGCCACGTGTCAGTGCCACATATTAGTGACATATGTCTCCAGTTTCACCAGTGCCACGTATTAGTGCCATCTGTCATTAGTGCCACATCAGTGTCACGTGTCATCAGTGCCACGTATCAGTGCCATCTGTCATCAGTGCCACGTCAGTGTCACGTGTCATTGTCCTGGTGCTCCAGGGCCTTCAAAAGTGTAGTAGGTAGTCAACAAGTTAGATGTGTAATTTATGCTCCAAGAACGCCTGATGGCGCTCCCTGCATGTTGGGCCTCTCTAAGTGGCTAGGCTGTGAAAAAGTCCCACACATGTGGTATTGTAATACTTTGTGATATACACATGCCATGTGAAAGAAATAACCTATTACAATGACAATTTTGTGAAAAAAAAATCTTAATTTTCAGATTAATTTAACATTTTTAATAGACTTCAGCAATTAACATAAATTATGTCATTTTGTTTAGTTGTTTGTTCAGAATCGCAATCTCTATTGTTATTCTCAGTTTATCCTTAATTGTGTAGCTCTAATACATAGCTTGTGTATTTATCATTTTGTTCTATTTAAAGTAATGTATAGAAGGTAGGGCCCGAAAGTGACTCAAGCCCAGGGGCCCCCACCACTCTAAGCCCTTGTATACACGGTCGGAGAATCCGTCGGAATGTGTCCTATCGGACCGTGTCGTCGGATAATCCGACTGTGTGTGGTATGCATCGGACTAATTCCGTCTGAATATCCGTCGGACCCAATTTTCCAACATGTTGGAAATATTTCCCGACCAACTGGGCCGGTCGGACATACTCCGATCATGTGTAGAGTATTTTGATCGGACCAAGTGCCACGCATGCTCAGATCAAATTCCTACATCAAAGCTACTAGCCTGAATGTAGTCCCATCATAACGAAATTACGTCATCACGTTCTGAAATGTGTATGCAACAGTTTCGGACAAGATCCGATGGACAAAATCCGACGGGCAAAATCCGACGGATTTGGTTGTGGAAATCTCCGACTGTGTGTACAGGGGCAAAGTCCTGCCCTGTCTACAGTTAAGCATGGCAGTGGGAGTGTCATGATCTGGGGCTGCATGAGTGCTGCTGGCACTGTGGAGCTACAGATCATTGAGGGAACTATGAATGCCAACATGCACAAGGGGGAAAAAAGCTGGGGGACATGGGGGACAAGGGGACTTTATATGAAATACAACACTCAGGGTTGGCTGAGACAATAATTGTAATATAAATAGTGTTCTGAGGTGACAATAATGGGCATAAAGCAATAATTCATCAAGTATTTAATTGAAATCAATCGGTAAACAATAAGAAATAATTGATACAGATACAATATATTACTATGTAATTAAATCAATTGTATATTGAATAAAATATAATTAGTATAATATCTCACAACATAATTCTATATCATACAATATATCATAATAATAATAATAATAATAATAGGTATAATAACATAATAAATAATATATCACATAGAAAAAATAAATAGCAGCAGTACACCCAGAATCGACACGACCATGATGAACATATTATAGTAAAAAAAAAAAAAAATAATAAATAAATCAATGTCTCCACCCTTTAATAGAACCCATGGTATAAACTATGGATACTGTTATATAGCAGCAGGGGTAAAAGCTCGACGCGTTTCATGGACTTATATCCACTCATCAGGACCAGCTGGTTGGGAATATCTACAATGAATTATATGCAAAAAATTAATAATGGTTTAAAATCAATTGATATAGGAAAGAGAGGGAGCAACACCTATGATCCTAGCCCTCTTACCTGCAGTAATATAATGTAATGGTAGAGAACAGGTAAAAAATAATAATAAATAGTAATTGGGATTAAATGTATCGGGGGATGATAAACCACCGTCCACCCGGGAGCTGAGGTAGTGACGAATGCGGCGGCAGGACAGAGGCATCCAAGGGACAAAAAAGAGAAAGGTGTGTAGACAGGATCCCCCTTCCAATGCAGTAGTATTCTATATAAATCATGAAGGTGTACTGTAACAAATAGTAATATATAATATGGTAAGTATATGGGTAAAGTAATACAAAAGTATAGGAGGGGGAAATAAACAAGAGTGGGTGGGAAGGAAATAATTGTGTTATAGGGTGCATAAGTGGACAGCTTCTGATATAGAAAGACTGAAATTCAAGTGCCAAAGGAGGGAAAGATGTGCCCAAAAGAACAAAAATGAGTTTGCCTATAATTAGAATAGATATGGTGAAGGTGACAATGCCACCGTGAATAGTTTAGAAGGTCTCTGGATGAGTGATGGAGAAAAGAGAAACTGACCTGCCAGCCCACAATAGTCAGCACCAACGCCACGTAGTACCGTGCTTTGAGAGAGGAGGCAGCCACAAACAGGCGGGATACCCGCCTATTTGTAGACACCCGAACCCCCCTCCATACGGTACGCACAAGGTGGAATTAGCACGCCCGTACGGTGACCACAATCGCGTCAGCCATGCGGGCGTGTAGCTGTGGCGCCGACGCACAGCGAGTACACGCCCCCAGCCCCGCAGTCATGGAGACGAGGGAGTGGGGGAATGACGGTAAAAAAATGTAAATGAGTGTGTATTTCCATCCCTAATTCATTGAAATAAAAGGAGAACAAAGTTGGAACTTTATATGAGACCTTGGGCATCCCTAATCTATAAATGCACAAGGGGGGAAAAAGCTGGGGGACATGGGGGACAAGGGGACTTTATATGAAATACAACACTCAGGGTTGGCTGAGACATTAATTGTAATATAAATAGTGTTCTGAGGTGACAATAATGGGCATAAAGCAATAATTCATCAAGTATTTAATTGAAATCAATCGGTAAACAATAAGAAATAATTGATACAGATACAATATATTACTATGTAATTAAATCAATTGTATATTGAATAAAATATAATTAGTATAATATCTCACAACATAATTCTATATCATACAATATATCATCATAATAATAATAATAATAATAATAATAGGTATAATAACATAATAAATAATATATCACATAGAAAAAATAAATAGCAGCAGTACACCCAGAATCGACACGACCATGATGAACATATTATAGTCAAAAAAAAATAATAATAATAAATAAATCAATGTCTCCACCCTTTAATAGAACCCATGGTATAAACTATGGATACTGTGACATAACAGCACATTTAATCCCAATTACTATTTATTATTATTTTTTACCTGTTCTCTACCATTACATTATATTACTGCAGGTAAGAGGGCTAGGATCATAGGTGTTGCTCCCTCTCTTTCCTATATCAATTGATTTTAAACCATTATTATTTTTTTGCATATAATTCATTGTAGATATTCCCAACCAGCTGCTCCTGATGAGTGGATATAAGTCCATGAAACGCGTCGAGCTTTTACCCCTGCTGCTATATCACAGTATCCATAGTTTATACCATGGGTTCTATTAAAGGGTGGAGACATTGATTTATTTATTATTATTTATTTTTTTTACTATAATATGTTCATCATGGTCGTGTCGATTCTGGGTGTACTGCTGCTATTTATTTTTTCTATGTGATATATTATTTATTATGTTATTATACCTATTATTATTAATATTATTATTATTATGATGTATTGTATGATATAGAATTATGTTGTGATATATTATACTAATTATATTTTATTCAATATACAATTGATTTAATTACATAGTAATATATTGTATCTGTATCAATTATTTCTTATTGTTTACCAATTGATTTCAATTAAATACTTGATGAATTATTGCTTTATGCCCATTATTGTCACCTCAGAACACTATTTATATTACAATTAATGTCTCAGCCAACCCTGAGTGTTGTATTTCATATAAAGTCCCCTTGTCCCCCATGTCCCCCAGCTTTTTCCCCCCTTGTGCATTTATAGATTAGGGATGGAGACCTTTGTGCGGGATGCCCAAGGTCTCATATAAAGTCCCAACTTTGTTCTCCTTTTATTTCAATGAATTAGGGATGGAAATACACACTCATTTACATTTTTTTACCATATGGATTACTGTATGATATGCACCAAGAGCCAATGTATATATATTTTTTCCGTTTTTGGCAACATTGGGATGATTTTCCTACTTGTGGTTTTTATTTTTGTATTTACCAATACCCGGGGGTTGACCTGTGTCTACTTCCGGGAGCTGCGACGCGCACCGCGTCATTCCCCCACTCCCTCGTCTCCATGACTGCGGGGCTGGGGGCGTGTACTCGCTGTGCGTCGGCGCCACGTCTACACGCCCGCATGGCTGACGCGATTGTGGTCACCGTATGGGTGTGCTAATTCCACCTTGTGCGTACCGTATGGAGGGGGGTTCGGGTGTCTACAAATAGGCGGGTATCCCGCCTGTTTGTGGCTGCCTCCTCTCTCAAAGCACGGTACTACGTGGCGTTGGTGCTGACTATTGTGGGCTGGCAGGTCAGTTTCTCTTTTCTCCATCACTCATCCAGAGACCTTCTAAACTATTCACGGTGGCATTGTCACCTTCACCATATCTATTCTAATTATAGGCAAACTCATTTTTGTTCTTTTGGGGCACATCTTTCCCTCCTTTGGCACTTGAATTTCAGTCTTTCTATATCAGAAGCTGTCCACTTATGCACCCTATAACACAATTATTTCCTTCCCACCCCCTCTTGTTTATTTCCCCCTCCTATACTTTTGTATTACTTTACCCATATACTTACCATATTATATATTACTATTTGTTACAGTACACCTTCATGATTTATATAGAATACTACTGCATTGGAAGGGGGATCCTGTCTACACACCTTTCTCTTTTTTGTCCCTTGGATGCCTCTGTCCTGCCGCCGCATTCGTCACTACCTCAGCTCCCGGGTGGACGTTGGTTTATCATCCCCCGATACATTTAATCCCAATTACTATTTATTATTATTTTTTACCTGTTCTCTACCATTACATTATATTATTGCAGGTAAGAGGGCTAGGATCATAGGTGTTGCTCCCTCTCTTTCCTATATCAATTGATTTTAAACAATTATTAATTTTTTGCATATAATTCATTGTATATATTCCCAACCAGCTGCTCCTGATGATTGGATATAAGTCCATGAAACGCGTCGAGATTTTACCCCTGCTGCTATATCACAGTATCCATAGTTTATACCATGGGTTCTATTAAAGGGTGGAGACATTGATTTATTTATTTTTTTACTATAATATGTTCATCATGGTCGTGTCGATTCTGGGTGTACTGCTGCTATTTATTTTTTCTATGTGATATATTATTTATTATGTTATTATACCTATTATTATTAATATTATTATTATTATTATGATATATTGTATGATATAGAATTATGTTGTGAGATATTATACTAATTATATTTTATTCAATATACAATTGATTTAATTACATAGTAATATATTGTATCTGTATCAATTATTTCTTATTGTTTACCGATTGATTTCAATTAAATACTTGATGAATTATTGCTTTATGCCCATTATTGTCACCTCAGAACACTATTTATATTGCAATTAATGTCTCAGCCAACCCTGAGTGTTGTATTTCATATAAAGTCCCCTTGTCCCCCATGTCCCCCAGCTTTTTTCCCCCTTGTGCATTTATAGATTAGGGATGGAGACCTTTGTGCGGGATGCCCAAGGTCTCATATAAAGTCCCAACTTTGTTCTCCTTTTATTTCAATGAATGCCAACATGTACTGTGACATACTGAAGCAGACCATGATCACTTCCCTTCGGAGACTGGGCCACAGGGCAGTATTCCAACATGATAATGACCACAAATACACCTCCAAGATGACCACTGCCTTGCTAAAGAAGCTGAGGGTAAAGGTGATGGACTGGCCAAGCATGTCTCTGGACCTAAACCCTATTGAGTATCTGTGGGGCATCCTCAAACAGAAGATGGAGGAGTGCAAGGTCTCTAACATCCACCAGCTCCATGATGTCATCATGGAGGAGGGAAGAGGACTCCATTGGCAACCTGTGAAGCTCTGGTGAACTCCATGCCCAAGAGGGTTAAGGCAGTGCTGGAAAATAATGGTGGTCACACAAAATATTGACACTTTGGGCCCAATTTGGACATTTTCACTTAGGGGTGTACTCACTTTTGTTGCCAGCGGTTTTGAGACATTAATGGCTGTGTGCTGAGTTATTGTTTTTAGAGGACAGCAAATTTACACTGTTATACAAGCTGTACACTCACTACTAAGGATGAGCTCAGGCATGTTCGCATGCTCCAACTGCAGAGTCTGCCAGGAAGTCGGCGCAGCACTGCGCTAATCATAGACAGTGAGACATTGCCCCGATGTGCGGCTGCAGAGATCGGGCAATGTCTCACTGCCTGTGATTAGCGCAGCACTGCGCTGACTTCCTGGCGGGCTCTGCATGTGGAGCATGCAAACACGCCTGAGCTCATCCATTCTCAGTACTAGGGATCAGCCGAACACCCCCTGGTTCGATTCACAGCACAACATGCGAACAGGCAAAAAATTTGTTTGAACACATGAACACCGTTAAAGTCTATGGGACACAAACGTGAAAAATCTAAAGTGCTCATTTTAAAGGCTTATATGCAAGTTATTGCCATAAAAAGTGTTTGGGGACCTGGGTCCTGCCCTAGGGAACATGTATCAATGCAAAAAAAAAGTTTTAAAAGTGGATGTTTTTTCTGGAGCAGTTATTTTAATAATGCTTAAACTGAAACAATAAAAATGAAATATTCCTTTAAATACCGTGCCTGGGGGGTGTCTATAGTATGCCTGTAAAGTAGAGCTTTTTTCCAGAGTTTAGAATACCACAGCAAAATGACATTTCTAAAGGAAAAAAATCATTGAAAAAAAACATCATGGGTCCCGCACCCAAATAAAAAAAAAAAAAAAACAGCAGTGTATATACTATACAGCCTGCCCTATATACTGTATTTTCTGGCGTATAAGACTACCTTTTACACTTAAAAAAAATGCCCAAAAATCAGGGGGTCGTCTTATACGCCGGGTATACAATGCTGCCCGATGGATGTCAGCCCCCAAATGTCTGCTAATACTGTATATGGCTTCAGCTACAAACAGTATACGCCGTTGAGCCAATCCCTGCGAGCAATGTATTCTATTAATGAATACAGAGCCTGCTTGGATTGGAGTAACAACCTCTGTCAATCCGAGCAGGCTACATAGAGTAGCCTTCTCAGATTGGCTTTGAGAAATAGAGAGAGAGAGGCAAGGGCTGATGATGCTACAGCCTCTGCCAATCCAAGCAGGCATTGTATTCATTAAAATAATACACCGCTCACCATACTACCCTGGGTAAATCCATTCACTGATCTCCTACTACTATACATCCTGCTGTTTGCCTTTGAGGTCCCAGGCACCCAAGAGGGACAGGTAAATCTGGGACATATGACAGGGGGGTTATTAAATGCATTTTGGTGGACAATTCCCATAGAATGTAACCCAAAAGTGGTATAGGTTTGGTTAGTGAAAAATTCTACTTTCCAGAGTTGTGGTATTCAATAGATCTCCGTTTGTGTTATTATTGTTTGATTTACTTTATGACGTATCACAGCATGGCGGATGAGTAGTTGGCATTCTTGCTTTGTGTTTTTTAATGGTTCTAATGTTTTTTTTTAAATGGTGTTGCCTTTAGAAGGGGGGTAGTCTTATACCGCGAGTATTGCCCAAAACCTATGTTTTCACTTGAAAAATAGGGGGTCGTCTTATAAACCCAGTCGCCTTATACGCCGGCAAATACGGTACTCTGCAGAAAATTGAGCCATAAGGTGTTGGTTGTACTAGAACACTGTAAGTCCTCACAGTTACTCTGGGTGGGCACAGGAATGGGCCCTGCTGTGAAATATTATATCAAGAATTGTAATTACATGCCCCTGTTATTTATATATATATATATATATATATATATATATATATATATATATATATATATATATATATAGATAGATAGATAGATAGATAGATAGATTTTAATACACTGCCTGAATTATATGTATATGTATATCAGGGGCTCAGGTGCTGGAAGGATCCTGCCATAACACATGAAGCAAAAGTGGCAGTTAGAGGGTTAAGGTAAACCTTATACTACTGACAGGGGTGCTTACAATGATCAGCGTTTATTCATTTATGTAAAATCTTTATCCCAATAAGCTGTAACTGCTTATAAAGTGTTATTGGAGTTTGGCTTCAATTTGTTAGTGCATCTAAATCTGCTACTGCATCTAACACTCCTCTTCCCCCAGACTGACAATGCTCCTGTCCAAAGGTATCTCTGTTGCTCCTCCTTCCAGATTGGAGGCACCCTAAAACCGGAAGCGTGTTACTGGCTGAACCAAAAAAGGAAAACAAATCCTAAAAAAAAAAAAAAAAACGAATGTGGCCACCACATTTAATTCAGTATTAAGCACAAAACAAAAACATTATTATATTGCAGCTTACCAATCATTAGATGTGGTGGTCTCATATGTTTTTTTTTCCTCTGGCTTTTTTCCCCTCTGGTTTCCCCCTGGTGATCTGGCCAGTAACACACCTCCTGTATTAGTGAGACACAACTCTGGATTAATGAGCACAGGAGGCATAGCAGACAGCAGCACTGTCAGTCCGGGGGGAGGAGAGCGTTAGATGTATTAGCAGATTTAGAACCAGCATGTTACTATGGCAGGCACCTGAACGACTGAAACATACAGGGATATACAATGTAATACTGACATATAATCACACACATGGGTTGGACTTGATGGACTTGTGTCTTTTTTCAACCTCACCTACTATGTAACTACCCTGTTTCTCCGAAAATAAGACCCAGCGTGATTGTCGGTGATGGCTGCAATATAAGCCCTACCCTGTTTCCCCAAAAATAAGCCCTACCCTGAAAATAAGATCTACAAGGACTTTAACCACCTCAATACAGTGCACTTACACCCCCTTCCTGACTAGACCAATTTTCAGCTTTCAGCGCTCTCACAGTTTGAATGACAATTACTCAGTCATGCAACACTGTACCCAAATGAAAGTAGCGTCCTTTTTTCCACACAAATAGAGCTTTCTTTTAGTGGTATTTAATCACTAGTGAGGTTTTTATTTTTTGTGCTATAAATAAAATAAAACATACATTTTGTGAAAAAAATGCCTTTTTCTTTGTTTCTGTCATACATTTTTGCTAATTAGTAATTTTTCTTCATACATTTTGGCCAAAATTTATACTGCTACATATCTTTGGTAAAAATAACCCACATTAGTGTATATTATTTGGTCTTTGTGAAAGTTATAGAGTCTACAAACTATGGTGCCAATCACTGAAAATTGATCACATCTGATCAGGCCTTCAGTACATCAGGTGTATCTCATTTCGTGAGACACTAACAAGTCAGGAAAGTACAAATACCCCCCAAATGACCCCTTTTTAGAAAGTAGACATTCCAAGGTATTAAGTAAGTTACATGGTGAGTTTTTTTAAGTTGTCATTTTTTCCCACAATTCTTTGCAATATCAAGATTTTTTTTTTTTTTTTTTTTACAAAATTGTCATATTATCAGGTTATTTCTCACACACAGCATATGCATACAACAAATTACACCCCAAAATACATTCTTCTACTCTTCCCGAGTACGGCGATACCACATGTGTGAGACTTTTACACAGCCTGGCCACATACAGAGCACCAACATTGAAGTGGCACCTTCAGGCGTTCTACAAGCAAAAATGACGCATCTCATTTCACAACCACCTATTACACTTTTGAAGGCCCTGGAGTACCAGGACAATAGAATTTCCCACAAAATTACCCAATTTTGGAAAGCAAACACCCCAACATATAATCTGTGAGGCATAATGAGTCTTTTGAACGGTTCATTTTTTTCCAGAAGTTTTTGGAATATGTGGAAAAAAATGAAAACGCATTTTTTTTTACACAAAGTTGTCAATTTATAAGATATTTCTAACACATAACATGTATATAGCAAAAATTACATCCCAAAACACATTCTACTAATCCTCCCGAGTATGGTGATACCACATGTTTAGGACTTTAACACAGCCTGGTCACATAGAGAAGCCGAACATTGAAGTAGTACCTTCAGGCGTTCTAGGAGCATAAATGACACATCTCATTTCATTCCTACCCATCACACTTTTACAGGTTCCGGAGCACCAGGACAATAGAATTACCCACAAAATGACCCCATTTTGGAAAGAAAACACCCCAGCGTATATTCTATGAGGCATGGGCTGCAAATAGGTACTCGGGTACTCTAAAGGGCTGCAGATGGGTACTCTGATGGCCTGGTGACAGGTACTCGGGTACTCTGATGGCCTGGTGACAGGTACTCGGGTACTCTGATGGCCTGGTGACAGGTACTCGGGTACTCTGATGGCCTGGTATCAGGTTCTCTGATGGCCTGGTGACTGGTATTTGGGTACTCTGAAGGGCGGTGATAGATACTCAGGTACTCTTATGGACTGTGACAGGTAGTCTGATGAACTATGACAGGTACTCAGATGAACTGTGACAGGTACTCGGGTACTCAGATGGACTGTGACAGGTACTCGGGTACTCAGATGGACTGTGACAGGTACTCGGGTACTCAGATGGACTGGGACAGGTACTCAGGTACTCATATGGACTGTGACAGGTACTCAGGTACTCAGATGGACTGTGACAGGTACTCGGGTACTCAGATGGACTGTGACAGGTACTCGGGTACTCAGATGGACTGGGACAGGTACTCAGGTACTCATATGGACTGTGACAGGTACTCAGGTACTCAGATGAACTGTTAGCCCTTGTACGCACGGTCAGAGATTCTGACGGAATGTGTCCTATCGGACCGTTTTGTCGGATAATCTGACTGTGTGTGTGGTCTCCATCGGACTGTTTCCGTTGGAGTATCCGACGGACCAAGTTTTCCAACTTGTCCGTAAAATTTTCTGACAAAATGCTCCGATCGGACATACTCCGATCATGTGTAGCCTACGCTGACGGACAAAGTGCCACGCATGCTCAGATCAAATTCCTAGACATAAGCTATTGGCTACTAGCATGAACGTAGTCCCGTCGTAACGAAATAACATCATCATGTTATGTACAATCGGATTTTCCGACAACTTTGTCCGACCGTGTGTATGCAACAGTTTCGGACAAAATCCGTTGGACAAAATCCAACGGATTTGGTTTGCAGAATGTCCGACCATGTGTACAAGGGCTAACAGGTACTCGGGTACTCTGATGGGCCGTGACAGGTACTCGGGTACGCAGATGGACTGTGACAGGTACTCGGGTACTCTGATGGACTGTGACAGGTACTCGGGTCTTCTGATGGACTGTGACAGGTACTCAAGTACTCTGATGGACTGTAACAGGTACTCGGGTACTCTGATGGACTGTGAGTGACATGTACTATGAGGGGTGGTGACAGGTCCTCTTTATTGGGGGGGGGGCAATCAGTGTGATTGGTGTACACTGTAAGCAGTAATGAGATGTTACCGCAATCTCCTCCTCACACACGATCGGTGTGTGAGGAGAAGAACCCGGTAACATCCCGTTACCGTGGTTTGTTTACATTTTAGTGATCAGCTGTGAAACGATCACAGCCGATCACGTGGGTAAACAGCTGGCCAATGGCTGTTTACCAGTGTCGGCGATGAGCAGTGTTCCCGGGAACACGCCGCCACCGACGTGCACGTGCAGCACACTCACGATCGAGCGCCTGCGCCGTGCACAGTCGTGCTGTTTACCACGGCCGATCACGTGGTAAACAGCCATACGCAATGGCTGTTCACCCCCTTCGGTGGCGAGCGGTGTCTCCGTGACACGCCGCCACCGAAGAAACAGGGATGCGCGTGCACGATTGCGCGCATTCCCTGTTTAAACGGGAGGACGTCATATGACGCCCTCCCGCCACAATAGGTCCGCCGCCTGGCCGTCATTTGACAGCCGGCTGTCGGAAAGTAGTTAACTAGGGCTTATTTGGGGGTTAGGGCTTATATTGCAGCCATCACTGTCAATCACGCTAGGTCTTATTTTCGGGGGAAACAGGCTATGTAGCATTGTCAGTCTGGGGGAAGGGGAGTGTTTGATGTATTAGCAGATTTAGAACCACTAACAAATTGAAGACAGACTCCATCTCACACTTTATTATCAGTTACAGCTGTTTTTTTTTTTCCTTTTGGAATAAAGGTTTTTACATGAATAAATAAAGTATGATCATTTTAACCACCCCTGCCAGTGTTAAATTGATTGTCTTATGCATGTAACTGCAAGCGAGCTTGTGCTTTTGGAAAACAACAGACTTACTGGCTGAATCACCAGATGAAAATTGAAGATTGAAAGCCGAAAAAAAAAGAAAACGAATGCAGCCATCACATATAAGAATTGGTAAGCTGCAATATAATAAATGTTTGCTTTTGGGTTTAATACTGCTTTAAGGATTGGTAAACTGCAATAATTATTATTTTTTTTTTGGGGGGGTGGGTCAGCACTGCTTGGACTGCCCCATGCACATATATGGCAACAGGGCAGCCGCTCTGCACTGGATCATGTATGTAATCCAGCATCTCCGGGTAGGGGGCGTGTGTATACGTTGAACGTTGGTCAGCAGGTGCCTGTGAAGGATTTGTGAAAGGGACCTGCTGATGAGCTTAGTGAATCACAGCACAGGGCTCTAAGCACGGAGCAGCAATGTGGCTGTGTTTTTCACCCCGCAAAGCAGGGAGAAAAATCAGCCGCATCATTAGTAAAAAGCAGCGCACATTAGGGCTCTTTCACATGAGCTTTTCAGATCAGGTCCGATATCCGATCCTGTCCATGAAATCCAGATGGATGGAAACCCTATTTTCCATCCATCTGGAGAATCTGATTATATAAAAACAGACAAGCGATCCTTTTCATTCAATCTCCCATAGAGGACAGCGGGGCTCAGACTGGTCCATCTCTGCAAAGTGAGCGGAGACGGACCTGTCATCCGCCTGCTCAGCGGGGATCGGTGGATCGACCCCCCCCCCCCCCCCCCCCGCTGAGCAAACCGGAGTCCGTACACAGACAATCTCATGTAAAAGGACCCTTATACACATTACACTTGTTAGGCACACAGTTAACCCCTTGATTGTCCTACATGTTAACCCCTTCCCAGACAGTGCCATTAAATTAGTACAGTGACAGTGTATAGTATTATCACCCTTTTGCACGCCCCACTTTTCATTTTTTTATTAGTTAAAAAAGTTTCAAAAATCCAATAGATTTCGTTCCACTTCACAATTGTGTCCCACTTGTTGGTGATTCTTCACAAAAAAATAAAAAATTTATATCTTTATGTTTGAAGCCTGAAATGTGGCAAAATGTTGAAAAGTTCAAGGGGGCCGAATACTTTCGCAAGGCACTGTGTGTATATATATATATATATATATATATATATATATATTTAAAAAAAAACAGTTCAAATACCACCAAAAGAAAGCTCTATTTGTGTTTAAAAAAATAATATAGATTTAATTTGAGTAGTGTTGCATGACCGCGCCAGTTAAAATAGCACAGTGCTGAATAGCAAAACATGCCTCGGTCATGAAAGGGGTTAAACCTTAAAGGTGGCTCTTAAGTGGTTAACACAAGAGTCCCCTCTGTCTTGCCATGCATATACAGTATACTATGTATCAGACCATTAGCAGAACTCATGGCATAATGCATTAGAAAAAGGAAGCTCATAACATTATATAGGGGTCTCCTTACACACACAGTTCCTGACCTCCATGGAGTTTTTACGCGGTTATAACGTTTAGTAAAAATACCACCTGTGGAAGCGGATGCCCATAGTCGTAACTAATAGCCCGGGTTGAAGGTCACGGAGAACACCGCTCAAAAAGTCCATCAAATCTGACAAGGAGGCATGAATGGTCACTAGTGTTCAGTTACAGCTGAAAACGGAAGAGCCTTTGAAAGTCCAAAGCCGAGAAATAGCCATCACCCTGCAGAAAGTTCCTTTTCACAGGGGAGGAAAATGTGCTGCCTACCACATCAACTGCTACTTCTAATCCCATTGCTGTTGACAAGTACATTGCTGAGTAATGCACCGCCTGACCTCTGAGCCAAACAAGTTTATAAGGTTACTTATAGCTGAATATATATATATAGAGAGAGCTATCAATAGATTCTTAATGACTAAAATAATAATTTACTCCAAATATCTGAGCCTTCATTTATAAGAGGTCATAAGCATCATTAAATGTGGAGAAAAGGAAATGGCATAGCTCCCAACTGTCCCTGATTTCGAAGAACTGTCCCTGATTTGGAACAAAGTCCCTCTGTCCCTCTTTAATCCTCATTTGTCCCTCATTTTGGTTTGCTCTATATAGTTGTATAAAAAAATGCATTTTTTATCTTTCAAAAAGTGTTTCTCAGTGCTAAACCTTTCATCCAATTTCTAAATTTCTGCATTTCTAAATTTCAAAAAGCCAAAATAAAGGAAGAGTAGTGGTAGAAAAGCACTTGTGGGTTTAACCACTTGCCAACCATATAACTCAGTGCTTCTCAACCTTTTTTTCAGTTAAGGCGCCTTTTAACATTATGGACAATCTCGAGGTACCCTCCCAAATTATGGACAGTCTCAAGGCACCCTTTAAAATGATGGACAGTCTCAAGGCACCCTTTAAAATTATGAACAATCTTGAAGGACCCTCCCAAATTATGGACAGTCTCAAGGCACCCTTTAAAGTTATGTACAATATCGAGGCACCCTCTCAAATTATGGACAGTCTCAAGGCACCCTTTAAATTTATGTACAGTCTCGAGGAACCCTCACAAATGATGGACAGTCTCAAGGCACCGTTTAAAATTATGTACAATATCGAGGCACCCTCTCAAATTATGGATAGTCTCAGGGCACCCTTTAAAATTATGGACAATCTTGAGGCACCCTCCTAAATTATGGACAGTCTCGAGACACCCTTTAAAATTATGTACAATATTGAGGCACCCTCTCAAATTATGGACAGTCTCAAGGCACCCTTTAAAATTATGGACAATCTTGAGGCACCCTCCTAAATTATGGACAGTCTCGAGACACCCTTTAAAATTATGTACAATATCGAGGCACCCTCTCAAATTATGGATAGTCTCAGGGCACCCTTTAAAATTATGGACAGTCTCAAGGCACCCTTTAAAATTATGGACAATCTCGAGGCACCCTCCTAAATTATGGACAGTCTCGAGACACCCTTTAAAATTATGGACAATCTCATGGCACCCTCTCAAATTATGGACAGTCTCAAGACACTCTTTAAAATTATGGACAGTCTCAAGGCACCCTTTAAAATTTTGGGCAATCTCGAGGCACCTTCCCAAATTATGGGCAGTCTCGAGACACCCTTTAAAATTATGGACAATCTTGAGGCACCCTCTCAAATTATGGACAGGCTCAGGGCACTCTTTAAAATGATGGACAGTCTCAAGGCTCCCTCCCAAATTATTTACACTCTCGAGACACCCTTTAAAATTATGGACAATATCTAGGCACCGTCCCAAATTATGTACAGTCTCGAGACACCCTTTAAAATTATGGACAATCTTGAGGCACCCCATCCTTAACTAGTTGCTGACCGCCGGCCGTCAAATGACGGCCAGGCGGCGCAGCTATTGTGGCGGGAGGCCGTCATATGACGGCCTCCCGTTTAAACAGGGATGCGCGCGATCGTGCGCGCGCATCCCTGTTTCTTCGGTGGCGGCGTGTCACGGAGACACCGCTCGCCACCGAAGGGGGTGAACAGCCATTCGTTATGGCTGTTTACCACGTGATCGGCCGTGATGAAGTCACGGCCGATCACAGATGGTCACACCCCCTACGTGCACGGCGCATGCGCGCGATCGCGAGCGCGCTGCGCGTGCACGTCGGTGACGGCGTGTTCCCCGGGAACACTGCTCGTCACCGACACTGGTAAACAGCCATTGGCTGGCTGTTTACCCACGTGATCGGCTGTGATCCTTTCACAGCCGATCACTAAAATGTAAACAAACCGCGGTAACGGGATGTTACCGGGTTCTCCTCCTCACACACCGATCGTGTGTGAGGAGGAGATTGCGGTAACATCTCGTTACCGCATACAGTGTACACCAAACATACTGATTGCCCCCCCCCAATAAAGAGGACCTGTCACCACCCCTCATAGTACCTGTCAATCACAGTCCATCAGAGTACCTGTCACAGTCCATCAGAGTATTTGAGTACCTGTCCCAGCCCATCAGAGTACCCGAGTACCTGTCCCAGCCCATCAGAGTACCCGAGTACCTGTCCCAGCCCATCAGAGTACCCGAGTACCTGTCCCAGCCCATCAGAGTACCCGAGTACCTGTCCCAGCCCATCAGAGTACCCGAGTACCTGTCTCAGCCCATCAGAGTACCTGTCCCAGCCCATCTGAGTACCCGAGTACCTGTCCCAGCCCATCTGAGTACCCGAGTACCTGTCCCAGCCCATCTGAGTACCCGAGTACCTGTCACAGTTCATCTGAGTACCCGAGTACCTGTCCCGGCCCATCAGAGTACCCGAGTACCTGTCCCGGCCCATCAGAGTACCCGAGTACCTGTCACGGCACATCAGAGTACCCGAGTACCTGTCACGGCACATCAGAGTACCCGAGTACCTGTCACGGCACATCAGAGTACCCGAGTACCTGTCACGGCCCATCAGGGTACCCGAGTACCTGTCACGGCCCATCAGGGTACCCGAGTACCTGTCACGGCCCATCAGGGTACCCGAGTACCTGTCACGGCCCATCAGGGTACCCGAGTACCTGTCACAGTCCATTAGAGTACCGAGTACCTGTCAGAGTCCATTAGAGTACCGAGTACCTGTCACAGTCCATTAGAGTACCGAGTACCTGTCACAGCCCATCTGAGTACCCGAGTACCTGTCACAGTTCATCTGAGTACCTGTCACCGCCCTTCAGAGTACCCAAATACCAGTCACCAAACCATCAGAGTACCTGTCACCAGGCCATCAGAGTACCTGAGTACTTGTCACCAGGCCATCAGAGTACCCGAGTACCTGTCACCAGGCCATCAGAGTACCCGAGTACCTGTCACCAGGCCATCAGAGTACCCGAGTACCTGTCACCAGGCCATCAGAGTACCCGAGTACCTGTCACCAGGCCATCAGAGTACCCGAGTACCTGTCACCAGGCCATCAATGTACCCGAGTACCTGTCACCAGCCCATCAGAGTACCCGAGTACCTATTTGCAGCTCATGTCTCATAGAATATACGTTGGGGTGTTTGCTTTCCAAAATGGGGTCATTTTGTGGGTAATTTCACTGTCCTGGTGGTCCAGGACCTTCAAAAGTGTGATGGGTAGGAATGAAATAAGATGTGTCATTTATGCTCCTAGAACGCCTGAACGTACTACTTCAATGTTTGGCCCATCTATGTGGCCAGGCTGTGTAAAAGTCCTACACATGTGGTATCGCCATACTCGGGAGGAGTAGCAGAATGTATTTTGGGGTGTAATTTTTGCTATATACATGTTATGTGTTAGAAATATCTTATAAATTGACAATTTTGTGTAAAAAAAAAATGCGTTTTAATTTTTTTCCACATATTCCAAAAACTTCTGGAAAAAAATGAACCGTTCAAAAGACTCATTATGCCTCACAGATTATACGTTGGGGTGTTAGCTTTCCAAAATGGGGTGATTTTATGGGAAATTCCATTGTCCTGGTACTCCAGGGCCTTCAAAAGTGTAATAGGTGGTTGAGAAATGAGATGCGTAATTTTTGCTCATAGAACGTCTGAAGGTACTACATCAATGTTAGTGCTCTGTATGTGGCCAGGCTGTGTAAAAGTCTCACACACGTGGTATCGCCGTACTCGGGAAGAGTAGCAGAATGTATTTTGGGGTGTAATTTTTGCTATATACATGCTATGTGTTAGAAATATCTTATAAATTGACAATTTTGTGTAAAAAAAAATGCGTTTTAATTTTTGTCCACATATTCCAAAAACTTCTGGAAAAAAATTAACCATTCAAAAGACTCATTATGCCTCACAGATTATACGTTGGGGTGTTAGCTTTCCAAAATGGGGTGATTTTATGGGAAATTTCATTGTCCTGGTACTCCAGGGCCTTCAAAAGTGTAATAGGTGGTTGAGAAATGAGATGCGTCATTTTTGCTCGTAGAACGTCTGAAGGTACTACATCGATGTTGGTGCTCTGTATGTGGTCAGGCTGTGTAAAAGTCTCACACATGTGGTATCGCCGTACTCGGGAAGAGTAGCAGAATGTATTTTGGGGGGTAATTTGTTGTATACATATGCTGTGTGTGAGAAATAACCTGATAATATGACAATTTAGTAAAAAAAAATAAAAAAAAAATAAAAATCTTCATTTTGCAAAGAATTGTGGGAAAAAATGACAACTTAAAAAAACTCACCATGCTACTTACTTAATACCTTGGAATGTCTACTTTGTAAAAAGGGGTCATTTGGGGGGTATTTGTACTTTCCTGACTAGTTAGAGTCTCAAGAAATGAGGTACACCTGATGTACTGAAGGCCTGATCAGAAGTGATGAATTTTTAGTGATTGGCACCATAGATTGTAGACTCTATAACTTTCACAAAGACCAAATAATATATACTAATGTGGGTTATTTTTACCAAAGATATGTAGCAGTATAAATTTTGGCCAAAATTTATGAAGAAAAATTACTAATTAGCAAAAATTTATGACAGAAACGAAGAAAAAGGCATTTTTTTCACAAAATTTATGTTTTATTTTATTTATAGCACAAAAAATAAAAAACCCACTAGTGATTAAATACCACTAAAAGAAAGCTCTATTTGTGTGGAAAAAAGGACGCAAGTTTCATATGGATACTGTGTTGGATGACTGAGTAATTGTCATTCAAAGTGTGAGAGTGCTGAAAGCTGAAAATTGGTCTGGTCAGGAAGGGGGTGTAACTGCACTGTACTGAGGTGGTTAAATGAAAAAACTATTCTAATTGATTTATATAATGCAGCAACATCCACACCCATAGGACACCCAACGTTAGAGGTACAAATTGGTAGTGACTAGCATTTCAATGTTTTTCTTCCTCCTCAGATTTTCTCCATCACTCAGCTAATGTGACCCCAAATCCGATGGGCACAGGCAGGGGAGGATCAAACAAGGATGCTATGCAGGCAGCTGACATTCTCCTTATCAGCTGATGATGTCATTGGTCATTAGCAGGTCAGCCACTAGAAGGCCGTAATGGTGCACAATGAAAACTTGTGTCTTTGTAAAACTAAAAGTCAGGCTTCTTCCACCCGCTGCCTTGTATACAATTTTTGGGCAAGTCTTAGGAATTTTGCTGAGGCCCCCCTGAAGAAACTTCAAGGCACTCCAGGGTGCCTGGGCACCCTGGTTGAAAAAGGCTGGTATAACTTACATATACATCAGAAAAGTGGCACTGCCGCGCAGAATCACATATCTAGTATGTGATCTGACACTTCTGGGTAGAGGGTGGGCATGCGCGCCGGCGGCGGCCCACCCCTACTGTGATTATACACGGGTACCAAGGACTCGATGTCTGCCAGCACCTGTTGATCCTTCGGTACTGAGGGAGGATCAAGGCAGATGTAATCCAGGCAGATCGCCGCTCTGTCAGTAGGGAAGGCAGTGACACAGTTAACCCTTTGGTTGCCCCTGATGTTAACCTCTTCCCAGTCAGTGTCATTAGTACAGTGACAGTGCATATTTTTAGAACTGATCACTGTATTAGTGTCATAGGCTTCCAAAAAGTGTCAGTTAGTGTCGGACTGGCCGCCGCAGTATCGCAAGCCCTGCTATAATTTGCTGATCGCCACAATTACTGGAAAAATAAAATAAATAAATAAAAATATCCCATAGTTTGTAGATGCTTTAACTTTTGTGCAAACCAATCAATATTGGCTTATTGTGATTTTTAAACGAAAATATGTAGCAAAACATATATTGGCCTAAATTGATGAATAAATTTGATTTCGTAAAATTTTAATTGGATGTCTTTTAGTAAAAAATGTGTGTGTGTGTGTATATATATATATATATATATATATATATATATATATATATATATATATATATATATATATTATTATTATTTTTTCAAAATTGTCACTCTTTTTTGTTTATAGAGCAAAAAATAAAAATGCAGAGGTGATTAAATACCACCAAAAGAAAGCCCTATTTGTTTAAAAAAAAAAATACATCAATTTTGTTTGGGTACAGTACTGCATGACCGCACAATTGTCAGTTAAGGTGCCGTATCGCAAAAAAAATGTCCTGGTCATTAAGGGGGTAAATCTTCCAGAGGTCAAGTAGTAACTCTTTTTTTTTTTTTTTGTATAATTCTCCTTTAGGGGGGCATGGCAGGGAGTGTGCCCTATGCTTACATACTTTTGCTAATAGGTGTCCATCGTTCTCATCTCAAAAAGTTGGGAGGTGTGGGAAATGGGCAAACTGGAACAATCAAAAGTATATATGGAATAGTGCTCCATCGTTGGTGTCAGTGGGAGGAATTATGTCTCATCGTTATTGTTAGTGGATGGAATAGTGCCCTAAGGGACGGATAAAAGCAAGCAAAGTGCCGCATCTGGCCTCTAGGCCACAGGTTGGAGACCAATGATGTACAAGAACAAACATAGAAAAAAGGTCACGAGTGTAGCAACTTTTAACCCATCTGCTGACAGAGCTATTTTTGCATTTTTTGCACACATGTTTAACCACTTGCCTACTGGCCACTTACACCCCTTCCTGCCCAGATCATTTTTCAGCTTTCAACGCTGTCTCACTTTGAATGACTATTGTACCCAAACAATTTTTTTATAATTTTCTTCACACAAATAGAGCTTTCTTTTGGTGGTATTTAATCACTGCTCTGATAAGAAAAAAAAAATATATAAGACCAAACCTTTTGAAAACAAATGTTTTTTACTTTTTTTCTGTCAGTAAATTTTGTAACTAAGTAATTTTTTGCCTTCACTGATGTGCGCTGATGAGGCGGCACTGATGGGCACTGATAGGCTGAACTGGTGGGGATTGATGAGGTGGCACTTATGGGCACTGATTAGGTGGCACTGAGGAGGAGGCACTAATATGCCACACTTATGGGCACTGATAGGCTGAACTGGTGGGCATTGATGAGGTGGCACTTATGGGCACTGACAGGGGTGGACTGACAACTCATGGGGCCCCCGGGAAATCAGAGATTATGGGGCCCCCAGGCATTCAGAGATTATGGGGGCCACAAAGTATACACAGACATGTTTCTATTGAGAAGGTTCTGGAGCAGCCCCACTGCAAGGGAAAACTTTTTGCCCGGAGTTTGGTTTTAAGTTTAAAAGATCATTTTAGGCCTGAAGATTAGTTACAATTTCCAGACCATTTTATATATACAGTATCTCATAAAAGTGAGTAAACCCCTCACATTTTTGTAAATATTTTATTATATTTTCATGTGACAACACTAAAGAAATGACACTTTGCTACAATATAAAGTAGTGAGTGTACAGCTTGTATAAAACAGTGTAAATTTGCTGTCCCCTGAAAATAACTCAACACACAGCGATTAATGTCTAAACTGCTGGCAACAAAAGTGAGTACACCCCTAAGTGAAAATGTCCAAATTGGGCCCAATTAACTATTTTCCCTCCCCCAATGTCATGCAACTCGTTAGCGTTACAAGGTCTCAGGTGTGAATGGGGAGCAGGTGTGTTAAATTTGGTGTTATCGCCCTCTCTCTCTCATATTGGTCACTTGAAGTTCAACATGGCACCTCATGGCAAAGAACTCTCTGAGGATCTGAAAAAAAGAATTGTTGCTCTACATAAAGATGGCCCAGGCTATAAGAAGATTGCCAAGACCCTGAAACTGAACTGCAGCATGGTGGCCAAGACCATACAGCAGTTTAACAGAACAGGTTCCACTCAGAACAGGCCTCGCCATGGTCAACCAAAGAAGTTGAGTATACATGCTCAGCGTCATATCCAGAGGTTGTCCTTGGGAAATAGACATATGAGTGCTGCCAGCATTGCTGCAGAGGTTGACAAGTTTTTTAATTTTAGCCGGATGTCCATTTAATGCAGATGGAAGAATCCTCCCCACTGAGACATTGTATTCTGATAGTGGAGACCCTCCGTTGTCAGAATACACTGATCAGCGGCTGCAGGCCATTGCCTGCAACTGCTGATCGAAAAAAGTTTTTCAACAAGCTCGTTTGACAGAGGCCAATTGTTAGATCGGCTTCTGTAAAGTGAAGTGGCCACATATGCCGAACCTGACAAATTTCGATCTATCTATGGCCAGCAAAGCCTTTAAGAGGTACAGTATGAGACAAATGTGTTCTCATCTTATGTTGTCATGTTCTTTTATTATTGAAATGAATCATATCTACTTGTATTAGCAGGCGGCTCTGCTTAGCACTCATTGTGAATTACAGACTCCTACTCCTGATTCTCCACTAAAAAACAGAGGAGGTTCAGCTGTTCAATTTGGCAAAGTAAATATTATGAAATCCTGAAGGTTACGGAATGTCAGAGGCTTGCGGAGACACAGCTGTAATAATCATTGGCTGTCAATGGCCAGAAGGTGCCATGAAGCGATATGACTATGTCACCTCTGCCAGGACAATATAAAAAGATATCACTACATTGGCAGAACAACTGCCCTTTGAATAAGTCTGAGTCCATGGTATTCCGCATAGAAGTGCAACTGTGATCTGACAAACACAGAATCAACAAATGTTCCTTCAGTAATCTGACTTCAGCAAACGTGGATGTAAACTCTGACAATACAGTGCCTTGAAAAAGTATTCACACCCCTTGAAATTTTCCACATTTTGTCATGTTACAACCAAAAACGTAAATGTATTTTACTGGGATTTTATGTGATAGACCAACACAAAGTCCCACACAATTGTGAGGTGGAAGGAAAATGATAAATGGTTTTCCAAATTTTTTACAAATATATATCTGAAAAGTGTGGTGTGCATTTGTATTCGGCCCCCTTTACTCTGATACCCCTAACTATAAAATCTAGTGGAACTAATTGCCTTCAGAAGTCACCTAATTAGTAAATAGAGTCCACCTGTGTGTAATTTAGTTACACAGTTACATAGTTGGTGAGACTGAAAAAAGACACCAGTCCATCCTGTTCAACCTATGATGTGTGTGTTTGTGTTTATGTCAATACACTGTATACCCCTGTATGTTGTGGTTATTAAGGTGCCCATCTAATAGCCTTTTGAAACTATCGAGGCTCCCTGCTGATACCACTGCTTGTGGAAGAGAATGCCACATCCTTACCGCTCTGACCATAAAGAACCCTCTACACAGTTCAAGGTTAAACCCCCTCTCCTTCAACTTTATTGGTTGACCGCGTGTCTTTAAATTCTCTTTCACCAAATCGTTTTTTCCCTATGGTAGGGTCACCAGTACGGTATTTGTACATTGATATCATAACCCCTCTCAAGCTTCTCCTCTCCAGAAAGAATAAGTTCAATGCTTGTAGGCTTTCCCCATAGCTGAGGTCCTCCATTCCTTTAATTAGCCTTGTTGCCTTTCTCTGGACTCTCTCCAGTTCCAGCACATCCTTCCTGAGGACTGGTGTCCAGAACTGAACGACATACTCAAGATGCGGCCGGACCAGAGTCTTGTAGAGCGGGAGAATTATCGTTTTATCTCTGGAGTGAATCCCCTTTTTAATGCATGCCAATATTCTGCTGGCTTTGCTTGCCATTGCTGAGCCTATCATCTAGGACCCCCAGGTCCTTTTCCATCCTAGATTCCACCAGAAGCCCTCCCCCTAACCGCTACATTTATATCTTTGGCCCCCAAATGCATGACTTTAAATTTTTCAACATTAACCACTAGAGATCCACGCTATAGCCGAATAATGGCTACAGCGCGGACCTGCTTTGCCGGGACAACATCTATTGACGTTGTCCCGTGCACGAGCAGCCTGCGCGCCCCCTGAGGGGCGCGCGGCGCGCTCTGTGATTAGCGAGTCTATGAGACTCGCCTGATCACGGATCCCTTACCACGTGGTCAGCTGTCAGCCAATGACAGCTGATCATGTGACACAACAGAGCCGGTAATCGTCTATTTTTCTTCCTCGTGCTGACAGCGCGAGGAGAAAAGAGAAAGCCGATCACGGCCAGCTTAGCAGTGCCCACCTGCCCCCTGCCAGTGCCACCTAACTAATAAAAAAGTGCCACCCATCAGTGCCCACAGTGTCACCCATCAGTGCCCACAGTGCCACCTATCACTGCCCACAGTGCCACCTATCAGTGCCCAAAATCTGCCTCAACAACAGTGATGCACCCCAGTGCCACATATCCATGCCCATCAGTGTCATCTACCAGTGCCCATCAGTGCCCAGCAGAGCCACCTATCAGAGCCACCTATCAGTGCCACCTATCAGTGCCCATCAGTCCCATCTATCAGTGGTACCTATCAGTGCCCCTTAGTGCCACCCACCCATGCCATCCATCCGTGCCACCCATCCGTGCCACCCATCCGTGCCAACCATCAGTGCCCATCAGTGCCCATCTTTGCCCATCAGTGCCGCCTTATCTGTGCCCATCGGTGCCACCTTACCTGTGCCTATTAGACATGTGCAGAGTAAAATATTTCGTTTCAGAATTTCGTTTTCGTCCGAAAACTTAATTTATTTAGTTACTCCCGAAATTTGTTTTTATTTATTTCGTTTTTCGTTCAAAAATTGCATTCGTCCGAAAATCCACATGAATTACGGTCGAATCTGTCTTTGAAGGCTTATGGTGTCTGTCGAATGTATAAAGAAGATTCGACGGAGCTAGTATATAGCATACTTTAGAATCCTATTAAAGTCTATGGGACTCCAACGTTCAAAATGTAAAGTGCTAATTTTAAAGACTAATTTGCAAGTTACTGTCCTAAAAAGTGTTTGGGGACCCGGGTCCTGCCCCAGGGGACATGTATTAATGCAAAAAAAAAGTTTTAAAAACTGCTGTTTTTTCGGGAGCAGTGATTTTAATAATGATTAAAGTGAAACAATAAAATTTCCTTTAAATTTCGTAGGGGGGGGGGGGGGGTGTCTATAGTATGCCTGTGAAGGGGCTCATGTTTCTGGTGCTTAGAACTGTCCCTGCACAAAGTGTCATTTATGCAGGAAAAAAAGTCCTTTAAAATCACTCGCAGCTATTATAAATTGTCGGCTCCGTAATACAGAGAACACTCATTGAAAGTCATTGATAAAAAAATAAATAAATAAATAAATAAAAAAGTGTGGGGGTCCCCCAAATTCAATTACCAGGCCCTTCAGGTTTTCCTGCATAAATGACACTTTGTGCAGGGACAGTTCTAAGCACCAGAAACATGAGCCCCTTCACAGGCATACTATAGACACCCCCCCCCCCCTACGAAATTTAAAGGAATATTACACTTTTATTGTTTCACTTTAATCATTATTAAAATCACTGCTCCTGAAAAAACGTTAGTTTTTAAAACTTTTTTTTGCATTGATCCATGTCCCCAGGGGCAGGACCCAGGTCCCCAAACACTTTTTAGGACAGTAACTTGCAGAATCTTTTCTCTCTGTCAAATCTTTTTTCTCTGTCGAATATTTTCTCTATATAATCTTGGACTAATAGAGGTAAGGTTAGGCACATTCGACCACAGGTTCTATAGACAGATTGTTATTGTCAGAGTCATGTCGAATCTCCTATTCTATATCGAACTGTTGTAACAATGAAAGCGAAAATAAAGCACTTATTTATGTCGGATCTTTCGTTTTTCGGATCTTGTGCTTTCGTTATCGTTTGTCAAAACGAAAACGAAAATAGCTGAAATTTGGACGAAAATGCATTCGGACGAAAACGAATGCACATGTCTAGTGCCTATTAGTGCCGCCTTAACTGTGCCTATCAGTGCCCACCAGTGCAGCCTATCAGTGCCCACCAGTGCAGCCTATCAGTGCCCACCAGTGCAGCCTATCAGTGCCCACCAGTGCTGCCTCATCAGCGCATTTCAATGAAGGAGAAAAATGACATGTTTGCAATATTTTATAACAAACTTTTTTTATTTTGCATCTTTTTTTGTTTGTTTAGCAAAAAATAAAACTCCCAGCTGTAATTAAATACCACCAAAAGAAAGCTCTATTTGTGGGAAAAAAATGATAAAAATTTAATTTGGGTACAGTGTTGTATGACCACGCAATTGTCATTCAAATTGCATCAGCGCTGAAAGCTGAAAATTGGTCTGGGCAGGAGGGGGGTTTAAGTGCCCAGTAAGCAAGTGGTTAAACCTAATGTGCCATGTAGTTGCCCCCCCCCCCCCCATTATTTTGTTTTGGTCTTTTTGCAAGATCTCCACATCCTGCGTAGAAGATATTGCCCTGCTTAGCTTTGTATCATCCACAAATACTGAGACTGAACTGTTTATCCTATCCTCTAAATTGTTTATGAATAAATTAAACAGGATTGGTCCCAAGACATATCCTTGGGCACCCCACTTTCCACACTAGACCATTCAGAGTACTCACCATTTATCACCACCTTTTGGACTCGCCCCTTTAGTCAGCCTTTAAACCAGGTACTCACCCTATGGTCCATGCCTATATACCTTAGTTTGTACAGTAAACACTTGTGGGGAACTGTATCAAATACCTTTGCAAAATACAGATACACCATGCCTACAGGCCTTCTTTTATCTAGATGACAGCTCACTTCTTCGTAGAAGGTTAACGATTCGTCTTGAATCCATGCTGATTACTGCTAATGATGCAGTTTTCATTACTAAAATCTTGTATATAGTTCCTTATCATCCCTTCCAATAGCTTGCAGACTATTGATGCTAACTGGTCTGTAGTTCCCAAGGATATGTCCTCAGCCCTTTTTCAAATATTGGTGCCATGTTGGGTTTTCTCCAATCAGCTGGTAACATTCAAGTCAGTAAACTGTCCATAAAAATTAGGAACAATGGTCTGGCTTTCACCTGGCTGAGCTCCTTAAGGACCCTCGGGTGTAAGCCATCTGGTCACAGTGACTTATTTATGTTAAGTTTTTCAAGTCTATTTCTGATTCTGTCTTATGTTAGCCAAGAGGGAGCTTCCTGTGATGTGTTATTAACAATAACATTAGAGTCTTGGTTACTATACTCCCCCATTTCCCTTGTGAAAGCTGAGGAGAAGGATATATTCAAAACCTTTGCCTTCTTTCTGTCTTGTGTAGCCAAATTGCAATCCTTTCATCATCCTTTATGGGGCCAATGTGTTCTGGCCTCACTTTCTTACTATTTATATACTTAAAGAATTTCTTGTGTTCTGTACTCTCCTCTGCTATATGCCTTTCATGTTTTATCTTAGTCGCCTTGATTGCACTTTTACATTTCTTATTGCATTCTTTGTAATGTTTAAATACTGACAATGACCTCTCAGCCTTGTATTTTTTGAAGGCCTTTTCCTTGCTTTGGAGTTTGGCCACCCAGGATTTTCTTTAGCTCTTTTAAAACTGTTTCCTGTTTGAATGCACCTTTATTTAGTATGCTCTTAAAGCACTCCTCCCATTTTTCTCAATATAAATACAGCTGTTCTGCAAAACCCTCAGAGGTATGTTTGAGAAACTTGTGCCGCGTACACATGATCGGACTTTCCGGCAGACTTGGTCCGCCGGACAATTTGATTGTGTGTGGGCTCCAGCGGAATTTTTCTTCCCCAAAGAGGACCTAGAAATAAAACATGTTTTAAATCTTCCCACCTAAAGTCCGCCGGACCCAGTTCCTGTCGGGAAGTCCACTCGTCTGTATGCTGGTCCGACGGACCAACTACGACGCAACGTCAACTACAGCACCTGCCCACGAGAATGTTTCCAGCGTGATCCTATTGCGCTGGTTCTTGGCTACAGGGTACTATACACAGGTCTTTAGGTCTGGTATGGATTTTAAAGGTAACCCCCTATGCTGGAAAAATGGCATGGGGGTCCCCCCAAAATCCATACCAGACCCCTATCCGAGCACGAAGAAGAAAGAAGAAAGAAGAAGAAGAAGATGGTGATGAAGGAGAAAGCTGGGCTCCTCCGGTAGCAAAAGAGCAGCAAAAGAGCAGAAGATAGCAGAGGAGCACGGCGAGAAGAACCAAAAAGCACGGAGAAGTCAGAAGAAGACCCCTGAAGTCGTAAGAAGACACCTGAAGTTGGAAGAAGACCCCCGGAGCTGCCTAATAAACTACTTTAAATAAACTACTTTAAAAACCTGTGTGTGTTTTTTTATTGACACTTTTTCCCCCAGGTGAATGAGTAGGGGTACGATGTACCCCATACTCATTCACATAGGGTGGGGGGCTGGGATCTGGGGTCCCCCTTATTAAAGGGCGCTCCTGGATTCCGATAAGCCCCCTGCCCGCAGACCCCGACAACCAACGACCAGGGTTGTCGGGAAGAGGCCCTTGCCCTCATCAACATGGGGAAAAGGTGCTTTGGGGTGGGAGGCCACAGGGCGCCCCTTCCCTAAAAGCACCCACCCCCATGTTGAGGGCATGCGGCCTGGTACAGTTCAGGAGGGGGGGCGCTCGCTTGTCCCCACCCCCTTTCCTGACTGGCTGGGCTGCGTGCTCGGATAAGGGTCTGGTATGGATTTTGGCGGGACCCCCACACCGTTTTTTTGGCGTAGGAGGTTACCCTTAAATCCATGCCAGGCGACGGGGCTCGCAAGGTTTCAATCTCGCAGATGAAAGCGGTGAGATTGACTTTCTTCTCTAGTCCCGTTGTACCTGGAGTCACATTCAAAATGAATGGACTTTAGTCCGTGTATGGGTAAATCCGTTCATTTGGAAAGTCCATCGGACCTCTACCAAAAGTCTGGCAGGAAGTCCATCGGAAAATCAGTTTGTGTGTGTGCAAGTCTGCTCGTTCATAAAGTCCGGCGGACCTCCGCTGCAAAGTCCGGCGGATTGTCCGCCGGACCAAGTCTGCCGGAAAGTCAGATCGTGTGTGCGCGGCATAAGTGAACAAACAGCATCATGGAGGCCAAGGAACACATCAGACAGGTCAGGGAGAAGTTTAAAGCAGAGTTAGGTTATAAAAAAAATATCCCGAGCTTTGAACATCTCACAGAGCACTGTTCAATCCATCATCTGAAAATGGAAAGAGTATGGCACAAACCTACCAAAACATGGCTGTCCACTTCAACTGACAGGCCGGGGAAGGAGAGCATTAATCAGAGAAGGAGCCAAGAGGCCCATGGTAACTCCGGAGGAGCTACAGAGATCCACAGCTCAGGTGGGAGAATATGTCCACAGGACAACTATTAGTTGTGCACTCCACAAATCTGACCTTTATGGAAGAGTGGCAAGAAGAAAGCCATTGTTGAAAGAAAGCCATAAGTCCCATTGCAGTTTGCAAGAAGCGATTTGGGGGACACAGCAAACATATGGAAGAAGGTGCTCTGGTCAGATGGGACCGAAACTGAACTTTTTGGTACTAGAAGTATAGAAGAGAATAGAAGTCACCTTGAACAGTCTCTTCCTATTGTGATACAATACAGTATAATTGTCACCCTAGGACAGGAAATGTGTCCCTGGCAGGATCACCAGGTGAAAATATAGAAGACAAAATTGTGAAGAAAAGAAAACGAATTAACCATTTCAGCTCCGGAAGAATTCACCCCCTTCCTCACAAGAGCACTTTTTGCGATACGGCACTGCGTTGCTTTAACTGACAATTGCGTGGTCGTGCGATGTTGCACCCAAACAAAATTGACGTACTTTTTTTCCCACAAATAGACCTTTCTTTGGTGGTATTTGATCACCACTGCGTTTTTTATTCTTTGCTCTATAAACAAAAAAAGAGCGTCAATTTTGAAAAAAAAAGCTATATTTTTTACTTTTTGCTATAATATCCCCCCCCCCCAAAAAAAAAAAAATATTATATATATATATATATATATATATATATATATATATATATATATATATATATATATATATATATATGCACACATATATATATATATACATATATATATATATATATATATATATATATATATATATATATATATATATATATATATATATATATATATATATATATATATATATATATATATATATATATATATATACACACACATATATATATATATATACTAATAATAAAAACATTTTTTATAATAAAAATACTATAAAACTAAAAATAAAAATAAAATTGCAATAAGCGTATATTGATTGGTTTCCTCAAAAGTTATATTGTCTGCAAAATGGGGGATATTTTGTAGACACTATAACTTTTGAGCAAACCAATCAATATACGCTTATTGCAATTTTATTTTTATTTTTGACCAAAAATATGTAGAAGAATACATATCAGATATCAGTCTAAACTGAGAAAGATTTTATATATATATATATATATATATATATATATATATATATATATATATATATATATATATATATATATATATATATATATATATATATATATATATATATATATATATATATACATACACATATATATATATATATATATATATATATATATATATATAAAATCTTTCTCAGTTTAGACTGATATGTATTCTTCTACATATTTTTGGTAAAAAATAAAAATAAAATTGCAATAAGCGTATATTGATTGGTTTGCTCAAAAGTTATAGTGTCTACAAAATATCCCCCATTTTGCAGACAATATAACTTTTGAAGAAACCAATCAATATACGCTTATTGCAATTTTATTTTTATTTTTAGTTTTATAGTATTTTTATTATAAAAAAAATTTTTATTATTAGTAATGGCGGCGATCTCCGTTTTTTTTTATCATGACTGCGACATTATGGTGGATACATTGGACACTTTTGACACTATTTTGGGACCATTGTCATTTATACAGCGATCAGTGCTAGATCTCTGTCATGTCACTAGGCAGAACGGGGGGATGCCTTGTTTACAGTCGTTACTTTCTGCCGCTCCGTGACAAGATCGAGTCTGCGGGCACGGTCACGGAGTACACAGCAGGCCTAAAGGGGATGTACATGTACGCCCATTTGCGCAGCCCTTCCATTGTGCCAATGTATATCGTTGTGCGCTGGTCGGCAAGCAGTTACGCTACCACATCTAAGGTAAGGTAAGCTACAACACGTTACAGTTTTTGTTCTTGGGTTTGGATATGATTTAAAGCTTAAGTGCAGCCAAAAAAAAATATGAAAAATCAGCAAAAGGGACACAGTCAGTAGGATGTGCCCATTATCCTGAAGCCTCTTCTATAAGCAGAAATCCTCTTCCATTTATGTCCCCCAGTGTAATCTTCCAATGTAACAAGGATTAATACTACTAAAGGGTTGTCCTAGACTCCTAGGCCACTGATGGCGAACCTTGGCACCCCAGATGTTTTGGAACTACATTTCCCATGATACTCCACTACACTGCAGAGTGCATGAGCATCATGGGAAATGTAGTTCCAAAACATCTGGGGTGCCAAGGTTCGCCATCACTGATCTAGGCTGTCCTCAAGAGAAGCCGACTATGCTATCTCTTTCCACCCAGCTCCTCCGTTCACGGAAGCCGTACTACAGCTTTTGTAAATGAAACATGATATATGAATGAAGGGGTGACCTCCCAATCATTCACCCATCCTCCATTCATAGATCTCTTTACATTCATAGAAGCTGTAGATGATGGTTATTTCTTAAAAGTAACTATGAGGGTTGTCTCCTCTTTTATTTTTGTATTTCCCCTAAAATAATGGGTAGTTATTTTTCACACAAAGAATATTAGAGGAATATAGTTCCTCCTTATTTAAACACGGGTGGGGGTGGGTATTAAAACTCTTTTTTTTATTATTCTCTTTTTTTCCTTTTTCTTTTCTTTCCCCTACACAATAGGAATATAGTCCCTCCTTATTTAAAAAAGGGTGGGGGGTGGTTATTAAAATTCCTTTTTTTCTCTCTCTCTTTCCTCCCACACCCCTCTTCCCATGAGAGAGGTATGTCATAAAGACTGGGGGGGGGGGGGGGTTGGGGGATTTAGCTGATTTAAGAAAATGAAGGGAGGAGGATGATCGCATGTTTTTTTTTTGTTGTTTTTTATTTTTGCATTGTTCGAGTTTGTTTTTTTAAATAGAATATAAGAAGTATGGTAGAACATGGAAACTGTACCACGGAGAAATACTAAAGGCATATGTGCTTATATTTGTCATTGTGCTCTTAAATGGAGATTTATATATATATATATATATATATATATATATATATATATATATATACCGTATTTATTGGCGTATAACACGCACCCCAAGTTTAGGAGGGAATTTTGTGGAAAAAACTTTAAGGAGGGAAATTTAAGGAAAAAACACCTTACATTTAAATGCCCATCAATGCAGCCTTATCAGTGTCCATCTGAAGCCTTGTCAGCGTCATTTGCAGCCTTGTCCTGCAGCCTGTCCTCATTGCAGCCTTGTCATGCACCTTGTCCGTCGTTGTAGCCTTAGTGCATTGTCCGCTTATTTTTTTTAAAATGGCGCCGCCGAGATGTCCTGTGTATCTCGGCGGCGCCCGGAAGTTCTTGGCGGCTTTCGGCCGCTCTCGGACCTTCTCGGCGGCTTTCGCCCACTCTCGGACCTTCTCGGCGGCTTTCAGCCGCCCAGAGCCCAAAAAATTGTGCGGAAATCACAGAGTATCGGCGTAAAACACGCACCCGCGATTTCTTCCTGATTTTAAATACGATATATATATATATATATATATATATAATGTTGTCTGAATAAAGATATTGCAATTAAAAAAATAATTAAGTTATGTCGCCTGTGCCGATTTTTGTGTTTTTTTTTTACTTTGGCTGCAATTAGGCTTTAAATCTGATTGGTTGATAAGGGTCACTGTTCACATTTTTATGCCTTGTACACACGGTCAGACAAAGTTGTCGGAAAATCCGATCTTTTGGAACGTGATGACATTTGTTGTGTACGACGGGACTACATTGAGGCTAGTAGCCAATAGCTTTGGTCTCGTAATTTGATCTGAGCATGTGTGGCACATTGTCTGTCGGAATTCTCTACAAACGGAAAAAGTCTGATCAGATTTTTTTTTTGTCTGAAAATTTTAGATCCTGCTCTCAAATTTTTTCCGTCTGAATTTCTGATGGAAAAAGTCCGATAGAGCCCACACACGATTGGATTTTCCGACAATATAATCCGATCGGACCTTTTCGGACCTTTTCCGTTGGAATTTCCGAACATGTGTATGGGGCATTAGTGCTCCTTGCACTGTCTAAGTGAATTTGCCCATGGACATCCCTTTTGCATCAGTTGACACATCAGGAGTAGTGATGAGTTTTCTACATATTTCTCAGTATGTGGTGATCAGGCAGTATAAGCCTTGCAGACATTCATCGACATTCCAACGAGCTAAGCCAGTACATAGCTATGTATTCCATATATAATCTTTTGCATTAGAGTACACAGACAGAAAGACCTTGGCAAGGCTATATAAACAATCCCAGGGGCAATATTTATTAATCCCATAGCTACCGGTATCAGCCTGAAATGCCTATCTGAACAACTGTTGGCCCAACGCCTTCTACAACGGGGATGAAGTGTAAGTGAATATTTGGCTTCTTCATTATCACTGTTTACACTGCAATATCACATGGCCATTGAAATCAACACTGTGTTGTCACAAGTCACTAGACGAATAGAACGCATTACTCAATGGCCATGTATATGTTAATGGAAATAGAATGAAATCTTTACAAAGGTAATAAATAAGGACAAAGGTCCCACATTGCGTTTTGAATCTATTTTTTAACCACTTGACCTCCAGGAGATTTACGCCTCTTAATGGCTAGGCACTTTTTTGCAGTACAGCACGGGGTTACTTTAATCAGTATTAATCATCAATTACATGGTCATGCAACACTACATAAATTAAGTCGATGTCCTTTTTTCCCCACAAATAGAGATTTCTTTTGGTGGTATTTTATCACCTCTGCGTTTTTTATTTTTTGCGCTATAAACAAAAAAAGACAAAAAAACTATATGTATTACTTTCTGCTATAAAACATATCCAATAAAAATTGTAGAAATCGAATTTCTTCAAAAATTTAGGCCGACATGTATTCTGCTACATGATTTTGGTGAAAAAAAAATCCCAATAAGCGTATATATTGATTGGTTAGTGCAAACATTATAGCATCTACAATATATGCTATATATACTGGATTTAAAAAAAAAAAAAATTTGTTATACTAGTAAAGGCGGCAATCAGCAACTAATATCGGGACTGCGATATTGTGGTGAGCATTCTGACACTAAGGCCGCGTACACACGCGCGGACTGTTGGCCCAACTTTGTCCGTCCAACAGTTTGAGCGAACAGTCCGCTCAAACTTAGCATGGACGGACATGGCCACACACGACGGACGAACAGTTTGCTGAAACCGTGCGCGATGACGTGAACGGCACGTACGACGGGACGAAAAATACGACGTCCTATACACTACAATGCAACCTTCCGACGTGGAAATCCTTTCTGAGCATGCGCGAGACTTAGTTGGCCGAACAAGCCTACACACGAGCGAACAGTCCGCTGAAACCTTGTTTCAGCGGACAGTTTTTCGGAATTTCCGTAAGACCTTGTTCGGCCAACTGTCCGCTGAAACTGTCCGCTGAAGCCCCACACACGAGCGGACTGTCCGCCCAAACACTGTTCAGCGGACAAGGTTGGGCAAACAGTCCGCGCGTGTGTACGCGGCCTAACTGATACTTTTCGGGGTCAAGTGACACTAAGCCCTTGTACACACGGTCGGAGATTCCGACAACCAAATCCGTCGGATTTTATCCGAAACTGTTGTATACACACGGTCGGACAAAGTTGTCGGAAAATACGACGTGATGACATTATTTTGTTACGACGGGACTACGTTCACGCTAGTAGCCAGTAGCTTTGATGTAGGAATTTGATCTGAGCATGCGTGGCACTTTGTCCGATCGGAATTCTCTACACATGATCGGAGTATGTCCGATCGGAGCATTTTGTCAGAAAATTTTACCGACATGTTGGAAAACTTGGTCCGTCGGATATTCCGACGGAAACAGTCCGATGTAGACCACACACAGTCGGAATATCCGACAAAACAGTCCGATCGGACACATTCTGTCGGAATCTCCGACCGTGTGTACAAGGGCTTATACAGTGATCAGGGCTAAAAATATGCACTGTCGCTGTACTAATTACACTGGCTGGGAAGGGGTTAAACATCTAGCGCGATCAAAGGGTTAAATGTGTGCCTAGCCAGTGTTTATGTGTACTGGGCTAGGTGCTTTCATTATACATGTAGCGCCGGTATTTCAAATGAGTACGCGCTATGTCTGTAAATCTAGTTTTTGGCCAAAACTGTAGTTGAGTTTTGGGGTTAATTGTTCTAAATTATGTCACAACAAATTCATACAACAACTCAGCCATGTTCTCTATATAAATGCAAGCGCTTATAAAAAATATCCATGCATAAAAAATGCATAGAAAATGAAAGCAGTGAAATTTCAAACAAAATGACCAAAATAAATAAAATAGATAGACTCTCATAATCAAACAGAGATTCTAAGTGCCGGTTCACACAGGAGCGACTTGTCAGTCGCGCTCCGTTCTGTACTATGGAACCGTTCTAATAGGAGCGACTCAAGTCGCTCCGACTTAGAAAAAGTTTCCTGTACTATTTTTGGGGCGACTTCAGACGACTTGCATTGACTTCTATACAGAAGTCGTTTTGCAAGTCGCTGCTGAAGTCGTGTGCAGGTCGCGTCTGTGAGTCGCGCTGCAAGTCGTGTCGCCCCTGTGTGAACCGGCACTAAAGCAGCTTCTTATACAATTATTCATAACTGAATAACACCATCACTTATTAAATCTAAACATTTCCAAACAGATAAAAATCCAGCATCGCTTATTCATTAAATAAAAATAAAAATCAACCTTTGTAGTGCAATATAGCCAGGGCTAGAACATTAAATGCGGTCCATATAGTCCATATATTTCAATGTCAGACCACTCCCGATTATCTCCCTCTTATCCGCAAATATTACAAACGTCCGTTTCGCTATAGGAAAGAAAGAAGTGAACCGCTGACACCAATGAAGATCACCTCCACACATGCTGAAAACTGTAGGTAGACTCAAAGGGGAGTGTGTGACAGAAGAATCCCCTTTGGTATTGTGCTTACCAGACTTTCAGAGTTAATTAGGCTCATCAGACAACCATAGGTGTGGGAGCTTATCACTACTTCCAGTTCTGTATATCCTTAGTATCTCAAAGGAATATATAAAGACAAGAAAAACATAGTGTAATCCTGCAAAGAAAGATCCTTTAATTTAATTTGTAAAATCTTCAAATGATACACTCACAAAAGTAAAAACATCGTAGGCATTGATTCAAATTTTGTTACACAGTGTTAGATGTGCATAGGCATTCCTACCACCATCGCAGGTGTTCACAGACTCCGCTGCAGCCGATGGGGGAAAGCCCGTCAATCACAAACAACTGTCGTCACTCCACATCGTATGGATTCACCCTGACGCGTTTCGTCATTCCGACATCATCTGAGGGTGGAACCACATGGCGCTCACTTTCATTTATGCTCACGGAAGCGGCGGACCGGGCATAACCCTTTACTGACACTTTACATCTCGTCTGACGATCTCATCAGCATTTAGCCATACATATCACCTGTCCTGACAGCCGCCGAGGTAAAGACCACTCGCCCATCCATTGGAACATCACGGCTGCTGGTCACATTAACAATGAAAGCTACTAGATGATCCCTCATATGTGCAAAACATGCCAAATATATTCATTCTCTGACATTGATCAGCCACTGGCCCCAAAAAGATATAGGACCAGGCGCTACGATCGAGCGATGTAACCACCACTCGTCCATATACGTAACGATGTCTATTGCCATCCAATCATTTTCAAATATTAAATGGGCAAATAGCACCAAATAAATTACAAATAAAGAAGGGACAAAATGGCATCAAAATCACATACATAATTCATTTAAACATAAAACATTATTAATTAAATTAATTAAAACATCCATATATTGCAATGGCACATCTTCGCTTGTAGATGTTGCCAGACATGCGCAAAAGTAAATCAACATATCAGAGGTTTAACTGAGTTTATCTCAACTGGTAACAATAAAAAAATTGATATCAAAGAGTCCATTACCTGCAACTCCACACATGTAGTGTATGTGTTGTAGTGCCCATGCAACTTGATGTATGTGGGACGGACGAAAAGAACTCTAAAAAAGCGCATATCTGAACATATACATAATATAGAAGTGGGCTTTAAGGATCATGGGGTCTCATTACATTTTAAGAACCACCATGATTAGGATCCATCCCTTTTAAAATTTTGGGGGGTAGATAGGATACACCCAAATTGGCGTGGCTCAAATATGGTGCGAGAGATCTCGAAAAGGGAATCTCGCTGGATATTTTTTCGATGAACACGCTTAGCCTAAATGGTTTGAACGTCGAACTAGACGTCAATTGCTTTATTAGCGATTATTGAAGCGATTTGGAGTGTAATGTACTATCTGTGATTTGGATCTATTATGCACTTATATTTTAGAGTAGAACAGCTGGTCAATTACATTAAAATTCATTTTACTGAGTTTTGTATTATAAGGGGATCAACTTTAATTTAATAAATTCTTTTATTTGAGGTATATACAGTGATTCGATCCGATATATTCTAGCAATACAATTTTTTAAAACTTTTTAACATTATTAAAAACATTCTTTAATATTATTATTATTTCCTCTTATAATGAGTTTTATAATATAGAGGGATACATTTATACATATGATTTACACAGTGATTTGGTCTGACAGAGGATAGTGCTTATTTATAACAATTAGTTTAATAGAATGTAGGATGGGTGTTCTTTAGCACTCTGTTATGCATTATGCACTTTATACGTGCATTTATAGTATGATTGGACAATCTAGATGTGCCATTGTAATATATGGATGTTTTAATTAATTTAATTAATAATGTTTTATGTTTAAATTAATTATGTACCGTATGTGATGTTGATGCCATTTGTCCATTTTTTATTTGTAATTTATTTGGTGCTATTTGCCCATTTAATATTTGAAAATGATTGGATGCCAATAGGCATCGTTCAGTGTATGGACGAGTGGTGGTTCATAGTGCCTGGTCCTATATCTTTTTGGGGCCAGTGGCTGATCAATGTCAGGGAATGAATATATTTGGGATGCTTTGCGCATATGAGGGATCTTCTAGTAGCCTTCATTGTTAATGTGACCGGCAGCCGTGATGTTCTGATGGATGGGCGAGTGGCCTTTACCTCGGCGGCTGTCAGGACAGGTGATATATATGGCTAAATGCTGATGAGATTGGTCGGATGAGATGTAAAGTGTCAGTAAAGGGTTAATGCCTGGGCCGCCGCTTCCGTGAGCATAAATGAGAGTGAGCATCTCTAACCCCCCCCCCCTCCATAGCAGTGTCCTCTGTCACCTTAACATCGCCCTCCCACTGTAGTGTCCTCTGCCCCCCTTTACACCACCCCCACAGTAGTGTCCTCTGCCCCCTTTTACACCACCCCCACATTAGTGTCCTCTGCCACCCTTCACATCACCCCCACAGTAGTGCCCTCTGCCCTCTTTCACATCATCCCCACAATAGAAGCTTATGCCCCCACCCCCCCATAGCAGTGTCCTCTGACCCCTTCACATCACCGTCCCACTGTAGTGTCCTCTGACCCCCTTGGCAGTGTCTTATGCCCCCCTCCCTCCACAGTGGTGTTCTGTACCCCCACCCCCACACCAAAGCAGTGTCCTCTGTCCCCTTCACATCACCTTCTCCCCACTATAGTGTCCACTGCCCCCCTCCCCACCCAGTAGTGGCCTGTACCCCCAATGCAGTGTCCTTTGCCTCTTCGCATCACCCCCTCCACTATAATGTATTCTGCCCCCCATAGCAGTGTCCTCTGCCCCCTTTCACATCACTAGAAACTACCCCAGTAGATGGGGGCAGAGGACACTGTACCCCTCCAAAACAGTGTCCTCTGCCCCCATCCACATCACTCCCCTACCCCCACTGTTGTGTCCTCAACCCTCCTCATAGCAGTGTCCTCTGTCTCCCACAGGTGCCCTCTGTCTTTCTATTCCCCAAATCTGTCTGTTTCCCATCATAATCCCACCCCTCTACCCCCACTGTAGTGTCCTCTGTACCCTATCCAACAGTGTCTTCTTTGTCCCTTACATTCCTCCCACACACACATACACACAGACTGTGTAGGTAGCACTTCTTACCTGCCAGTGTGTGTACAGCAGAGCAGAGATTAGGAGATGGTATAGTGCTGGGTGGAGGACGGAAATGGGAGCTGCCGGAGGTAATATTTCATAATAACAAGCTGGTCATTGGTTGCTAAGACTGCCTAGCAACCAATCACTGAGGCAGCTCCCGTCTATCCAGCACTATGATGCCTCCTGTTTTCTGCTCTGCAGAGAACATGAGAGCAGTAAAGGCTGGGAGCGGGCAGAACCATGGTCACAATCCACCTGTAGGCTCCCTGTGGTTGACTGATCAGTTGGGATCGACAGAATGAGTTCTGCAACCTTACCCTTGTAACGTGGATCAAGAAGAGTTGCCAGCTAGCAATGATCTCTCTCCTTGATACCACAAATCCTAGGGTTGTTTCGCAGGTTTTGCAGAATCAGGGAGTCCATGCAGTGTAGTGAGTCCTCTGGGTCACTAAGGATCCCATGATCCATAAAAACAACCTCCTCCCAGCCATGTACAACTCCTTGGGTTTCTGGGGACTGAAAACCATTCCTTGAAGACTACTGCTGAGTGTTATCCTCCACGGCCATGCTGGCACCATCCTCCTCCTTCTCCTCTTCTTCCTGCATGTTTGGCAGGAGCACAGGAATACTAAAGGGGGCCTTAAGAGATAATGAAGTCCTCCTGTTCCTCCCACTGTTCTGCCTCCAATGCCCTGTCCATTATTCCACGAAGCGTGTGCTCCAACAGGAAGACAAGAGGGACAGTGTCACTGATGCATGCATTGTCACTGCTCACCATCCTCGTGGCCTCTTCAAATGGTGACAGGACAGTGCATGCATCCTTGATCAGCAACCACTGGCATGGCAAAAAGAAGCCAAGCTCCCCTGACCCTGTCCTGGTGCCATACTCGCACAGGTACACATTGATGGCCCTCTGCTGTGTGTGCAGCTGCTGCAGCATTGCCAACGTTGAGTTCCACCTGGTGGGCATGCCACAAATGAGGCGGTTAAAAAGAAACCCTAAACCAGGGCATCAGTACCCCCCCCCCCCCCCCCGGTACAATGGGACTTTAAGGGCGAACAATCAAAAAATCATATATCATAAAAATATTATTTATTCAAAAAATTATATTAAAAATACATGTATGTTATATAACAAACGTATCAATATTTTCATACATTTATATACAGAACAGTATGCTTATAAAAAGCTAGTACAAATCTCAGTAGAGGTTAGGTTTTCTCCTTTGGCCTGACATGTTTCAGGAAATGTAATCCCTTCCTCAGAGGTGGTTGGCGGGCAGGTTGCATTCCCTTTGAATGTCAGCCAGCTGAGCACTGGCATTTTATGGCCGGCGGAAATGACCACAGACTTTTCTGGCATGCCTCAGGAGATCCTGTAAGCCTGGGTACCTGCTCAATAACATAGCTGCACTACCAAATTCAGTACGTGTGCCAAACATGGAACATGGATCAAGTGTCCATGTCGGGGGGCGGAGAGAAGGTTGGTGCCATTGTCACATACAACCATTCCTGGCTGAAGCTGGTGTGGCATCAACCACCTCTGAGCCTGCCCCTACAGAGCTGACAGAATCTCTGCCCCAGTGTGGCTCCTGTCCCCTGATGCTGCGTATAGACGATCGGACTATCCGGTGTCAATCTCTCCGATGGAGGGTGGTGACATTGACTTCCTTCGCTAGTTCTGTCTACCTGGAGCCACATTCAAAATGAACGGACTTTGCTCCATGTGTGGCAAGTCCGTTCATTTCAAAAGTCCGGTGGACTCCTGCCATAGTCCGGCGAATTGTCTGCAAGAAAAGTCCGGTCAGATGTGGGCAGGTCAGCTCGGGAAAGTGCGGCGGACCTCCGCTGCAAAGTCCGGCGGGTTGTCCACGGGACTAAGTCCACTAGATAGCCCGATCGTGTGTGCGCGGCATATGGAGCACTAGCACAAAGGATATATGATTGAAGAGCACCTGTCACTTTGGAACATTTATATATATTTTTAAGGACTGCATACAGTATATTTACTTTCCAATGACTGTACATGTTTATCTCAAGCACTGAGGTCACGTATGATTGAAGAGCACCTGTCACTTTGGATTTTTACATAACGATTGTGCATATCAAATGATTCTCAGCACTAATCACTTTTTTATGATGACACTAGTTGCACATTATGTATATGAGATATGTTTGGTACCAGTCATTTTATAGTTAACTCACTCAAGTTTGTTTAAATATATAAAGTACTGGTTAAAGAGTGAGATGGGAGCACCCACACCCCAGAATTTAAGAACAGCGCCACACCTACTTATTTTTTAAACCTATCAAACATTATATTGTATATATATATATATATATATATATATATATATATATATATTTATATATATATATATATATATATATATATGAATGGGCAGACAGAGAGCTAGAAAATAGTCACATATACAATACTCTTGAACACACAGGAAAGTAGCACAATCATACAAAATTAGAGCATGTAGGCAGATAGGACCATTGTACCTCTTGTAGACTGATCATTTTGACTTCTTTCCTATTAAGAACATGTTCAGCATCTTCCTTGGAAATTATGGTTGATAACCCCACTCAAATTTTCATCATATTATGGCCCTTCACCAAGGTCTGCACGACATTGTACAATTACAAAGTGGGATTGAAAGACATACAGTGACCTAAGCCAAATAAAACTATCACATCTACCCACATCCACCGTCCATTTACAAACATCCAGAGATACACTATGTACAGGCTTTATTAGGTGTAATGCTTGGCTTTTGGAAGCATTTTATCTCAAGTATGTAATGTAAGTCCACATTTTATTTTGAAGCCAATATAGTCTGTTCTTAATAGGCACAGTGGAGAAAATTTAATCATAAAACAGCTAGCTTCAAAACTGAAAACTAGAGCACCCTCCCATATGTTTATGCCTTCATTTTCTAGACTATTACATGACTTATGACTTTACAGTACGTTAAGTTTATTTTGAGGACTATAACATGAGGTGGTGGTGCTTTCATAGTACATGATTATTTATATATGTCAGGTATTAATAAAGAGCTGACAATTTCCATATTGTCTTATAATATCTATCTTACATGCACACACACACACACATACTGGGGCCAATTTAGAAAGAAGCCAATCAACATATCTACAAAGTTATTCAGGTTAAAAAAATACACAAATCCATCAAGAAATATATAAAAACATGTAATAAGTAAATAGAAAACCTTCATATACAGAACCCTATACCCACAGTAAAGCAGAGAAAATTTGTTAAAGCCTGGCCCAGCATGTCATTGGTGTGCGGGAGGAAACTGGAGTACCTAGATCAGTGATGGAAAACCTTGGCACCCCAGATGTTTTGGAACTACATTTCCCATGATGCCCATGCACTCTGCAGTGTAGTTGAGCATCATGGGAAATGTAGTTCCAAAACATCTGGGGTGCCAAGGTTCACCATCACTGACCTAGATGAAACCCACATCAGCACTAGGAGAACCTGCAAACTCCATGAAAACCAATGTCCCAATTAGTATTCAATCCCAAGGCAGAATTACTAACCACTATGCCACTTTGTATTATTATTGTAACAAAGGTAAGTCGAAGAGGCAATACAAAATGTAGCAAGTACAAACAACAGGGTCAAGGGCCCTACCTGTATAAATATACAGTCTAGAGTAGGGTTCCTCAACCAGGGTTCCATTGAATCCTAGAGTTCCTCCAGAGGTTGCTAGGGGTTCCTCAAGTTCTGAGCAATGTCTGCCTCTCAGATAAGTTCCCACTGACACCATTGATCCTTTTAGTTATATATAAGGGGGAAATTCTTCTCAATGACCACAAGTGTAAGGAGCATACTTCCCACTTGACCATCACACTAATGTATCATGAGTTGTAGATATAGTCCTTTTTAGCAGGGGTTCCCTGAGACCGAAAAGGTATTTCAAGGTTTCCTCTGTATTAAAAAGGTTGAGAAAGGCTGGTGTAGCGGGATATATGTAGAAAAAATTAAATAAATAAGTGAACAGACTGGATATGATGTGACAGCATCTGCCTTGTTAGACAAGGATGGAATAACATATTAGGAATATAAGAGAATAACTGCCTAAAGGTATGTTTTTTGAGGTTGCATTTGAAGGTTTGAAGGGTGCCAAACCGAATATATGAAAGGGAGTCCCAAGAAAGGGAAAGGGCATATAAAAGGTTCTAAATGCAGAAGTGTGATAATGTGAAGAAGGACCAGGTCATGTGCAAAGCAAAGTTTGTGTTGGGCTGGTATGTGATAAAGACTAAATGTAGGAAGGGGCCACATTAAATCCGTTCAATAATTGCCAGCCACTGAAAGGGCTGGCAAAGAAGAGCAATATTGTAGGAGAGAGATAGGAGGTGCTTACATAATATTCTAGTCTATTCTTCCCAGTAGTAGAGCAACAGGGCCAATCCTGGGAGGGGTGCATGCGCTGAAATTTGTGTGCACATAAGGGGCGCCGAAGCTGACTGCCCACTGGTTGCTCACTTCCAGGTATCTGGTCATGCCCCTATTATACAGAGAGCTTCCAGACCGCACCATGTTCCTCCACCTTTTTTGGAGGGCACAGGGATTGAGGAAAAGGACCTCATCCCCCCAGAATTGGAGCAAGGGTACCTTGCAAACGGGAAGGCTTTGACATCCCCTTCCCCGTTGCAAGGTACGTCCTCCCAATGTTGAAAGATATGAAACATGTGTGGTACAGGGAGGGGATCATGCTCACTGCCCTCCTTCTTCTAGCTACCCAAGCTAGATATAGGGTCTGGTTCGAGAGTTAAGGGTGAGTCCACACTATTTTCCCCCTTTTTCTAATGTATATAGTCAGATTTAACTTTTAAACATGATCTGATTCTGCAATTAATCCTTATATTTTATGGTAAAATGATCACTTTGAACTGCAGAATGCTTTTGAGCCTGGCCAGTAGGTTGGTGAATTTGTCCCTGTTCTCATTAAAACAAAGCTGTCCTGGCATAGGCCAATGTCTATCAAACTCTCAACAAGGATTAAGAGTCTACAGATGATACAGCAATGTAAAACTGGCCAGCAGCAGGACATTTGTGATGAAGGAGCATTGGCCAAACTGTACTAGAGACAAAAGACTTTATTTACTAAAGACAAATAGGCTGTTTATTTTGCAAGGGAATTTCCCCTAAGCTTAGTGAATGTGATGAAAATTCACTTTGAAAAAGAATACCTAGTCATGTACAAAGGAAATAAAAAATATATACTGTATATTGCACATTATTTGATGATAGAAGTCAGTACAGTAGAGCTTCCTAGATATGTGCAAATTGTTTTGGTTCAAATGTAAATTCAGAGGAATGTTTGGTTATTCAGAGATTCGGATGTATCTGAATCTCCAAATGAAATAGTAACTAATTTTGTTGAAATTTGTTTACTTTCGTTTCGTACATTTTCTAACAAATTCCAAATTTTTGGCTTCCCGGCCCGCTCCTTAACAACCAGCTATTCCTCACACAGAATTCAAATCGGTCCATCATTTTTTGACCAATCCGAATCAGAATTGTTCTGAAAATTTGGAACTCATTACAAAATGAAATGAAACTAAACTAATTCCAAAATGAATCAATACAACCAAATTAGTAATATAACAAATACAAATGTATCCGAAACTAAACAAATCTTTCCATACTGCACATGTTTAGAGCTTCCCTTAGATAAATGAACATTTCCTTGAAAAGTAAGCAGCCCATTTGCTCTTAGTAAATCAATCCCCAAGGCTGCTCTCTGTCACCCTCCTCCTTTATAGCACTGGGGTAGGCACATGACAGAGTCCCCATTATTGGCTCTTCCAAGACAGCTGACCTAAGTTCAAAGCCCCTTGAAGTGCATTATGGTTACAAAGGTTTACCATAAATTCACCTGGGACCACAAATCTCAAACCCATGATAGCGTTGAGCCTGAACTAATTCCTAAGGGGGATTTAACTGCATTATGCCGCGTACACACGACCGGACTTTTCGAGGGACTAGGTCCGACGGACTTTCCGAATGAACGGACTTGGCCACACACAATCACACCAAAGTCCGACGGATTCGTACGTGATGATGTACGACCGGACTAGAATAAGGAAGTTCATAGCTAGTAGCCAATAACTGCCCTAGCGTCGGTTTTTGTCCATCGGACTAGCATACAGACGAACAGATTTCTCGGTCCGGCGGAGTTCCGGTGGAAACATTTAAAACATGTTCTATTTCTAAGGTCCGCTGGACTTTTGGCAAGCAAAGGTCCGATGGAGCCCACACACGATCGAATTGTCCGACGGATTCGTTCCGTCGGACCTTTGCTGTCAAAAAGTCCGGTCGTGTGTACGCGGCATTAGTATTCTAATTGATACATGATAATGCATGTTCTAGTCAAACCAAAGGGTAGTTACCCACTCCTGTTCCTTTAAGGGGCCTTGGGCAGCCTCCAAGCTACCTACCTGTCCCACATTTATCTATTCCCTGCATGTGCTTCCACTGCGGAGGCACTTATAAATTTGTAGTGTTAGGACTGCAAGCAACACATGGTGCCGTGACGAGGCCTTGCAGCTTTCACATGCGTTTGCAAATGTGTGCTAACTAAACCCCTGCTTTTAACAGAAGGTTAGACACCTTCATTTGGTTGGTCAGCAGATTGGTTGGTGAGTTGAGCTATGGAATTGTTTTCGTCTTACATGTATATGCCCTCCATGTGCTCCTAACTGTGAAGGCCAATTATAGGTGTGGTCAGTGGGCAGTTTTTTGTTAGTTACCCACTCAGAATGGTTGGAACCTCAATTAACTATTTTTCATTTTTAACAGACATTTTTTATCTGTTGTACTTACGAAGCTCAGCAACTGCAAAGTGCTTAGAGCCGATTGGCCTTTTTCTGCATAATTCAGCCCAGGCCTCAAAAAAGCATTGCTTTTAACGTGGCAGAAAGTGAAAACCCCTTTATGATATTTTCTTGTTCTCAGTAATTTGGAAATAGCTCCCTTGTCTTTTTTTCTCACAGATAACACAAGGTCACGCTTTGTTCAAATGAAAGGTTATTTCATCTCCAGCTTTCTTAGAATAAGAAAGGCAAGATGTGAAATTGGTATTTTAGGATAAAATACATACAGTAGTTCTAAACTAGTGGCGGTTATGAGCTAGCTCACATATAGTATCTCTGGGGTTTGCCTTCATTGCACTAAAATAAAAGGTTATTTATTGCCTCTGGTACAAAAAAAAATGAAAAGGGTGCTAAATAAATCACTGTAAAAAAGAAACCAATACCGCTTCAAAACAGTGGAGCTTTACAGCAGTAGATTTATCCTGCAAAATCATCCATTCCAACAATTATGTTTAATTTTCATCATTAGCACAGCATGATTTATTTTTTGGTAAGCAAAAATGTCAGTTAGTATCTCTTCAGTACAGTCACTTTTAATAGCATAAGTCGTTCCCAGCCGCAGTTTTGCAAAGTTTTTGTAAAACGTAACTTTAATCAACTAGTAATAAATATCTCCTATTTGTAGCTCCCCTCCTCCTCCATGGTGAAGATCTAATGCTCATTTAGCCTAAGGGACCAGTAGCAGGCAGGATCACTTACTGTACACCTCACTCCCACAAGGTTCCATCCTGAGAGACGACTGGTTCTGTAAAGCCAATCCTTTACATAGATCATATGGCTACTCTCTTTCTGATATCATCAAGTACAATGCAGGACCAGAGGCCCATCATTGTACACAAGGATATCAAGGGTTTGTCTCCCTTCCAGGTCTGAAAAGTGCTGACTGCCTGGGAATCCTCTTATGCCGCGTACACATGATTCGAATTTTGGCCAGCAAAAGACAGATGAGAGCTTTTCATCAGAAAATGCAACCGTGTGTATGCTCCATCGGAATTTAGCTGGCCGAATTTCCGCCAGCAAAAATTTGATAGCATGTTCTCAATTTTCCCGATGGAAAAACTTTCTATCGGAAATTCCGATCGTGTGTATACAATTCCAATGCACAAAAACTCACGCATGTTCAGATTCAACTACGAGATGGAAGCTTTTGGCTACTAGGTATTGAACTTCCTTTTTCTAGTCCTGTCGTATTTGTTGTACGTCACCGCATTCTTGGCGGTCGGAATTTGGTGTAACCATGTATAGGCAAGACAGTCTGAGCGGATTCCGTCGGAATTCCGACAGGAAAACCATCACAGCTTTTTCCCGACGAGAATTCCAATCGTGTGTATGCAGCATTAGACTAAATTATCATTTTAAAAAAATACCTACTGATCCACACAGAAATCCATTTACTTTGCTGCACTAAAATCTAAAGCAAGGTTATCAGCCCGACCCTGTTCACTTTTATGCACCACATACTACCTCCCCCTATATTATGGAGATGTGTGTGTGAACATACCATTCAATTAGCCACTGAACATGACTATAGCACAAGGTCCAGAAGGCTAGTAAGACACATTAGGCTTCCTAGAGGAAATACAAATCATAGACCTGTCATATTTGATGTCTATCAAATCATAATTTTATTCTGATAAATGATATGCTCCGGATTTCCATCTGAGGATCAGAGATCCCAATAAGCGCTGAATGATATTCCTGAGTAAGGAAGATTGCTATTGAACTGGTAAGCCCCCATCTGATTTATGGTGAAGGTGTCACAATGGTGAATGTCTGAGTACTGCACCGTCAGGATCAATCTATCAGTGTGGGACACTGGCATGAGTGAACTGTCTTCACAGGAGCACTTCAGTGATCAATTTATGAACTTTGCACTTTATGAATATATTAGATGTTGCACTTTTGCATAACGACATTTTCAGATTCAATGATATTTTGATTGGATTTCAAAACCAAAGACGGTCATATATGGTATTTTGCACATGGTAATTTGGATAAAGATCTTCACAATGGAGTTTGGTGCCAAGCTGCTGTGACCAGAGAACACAGGACTTGTAAACAGGAGAAGATCGGTGAAGAAGATACAACAGTAGGGCTGAGGAGACTAGACCCAAAGCTCTGTGACCGGGGAACACAGAACTTGTCCTTTTGAAAAGGTCAGTGTGAAAGAAGCAAAAGGAGAATTGTTGAGAGTAGTGCAGAATGCTGTGGCCTGGGGAATACAGTGTTTGCAGTTATGGACTAGTTGGGGACAGTAGACCGCCTATTACCGCGTGCTAGGCCATCGGGGAGAGGTACTGATTATCTCTAGCCTGGTAAAGCATTCCGGTAATACCTTCCAAGAGACTGTGTAGCTACCAATTCACTGAGCCGCCGGGGAGAGGTATCTCATGCCTCTGGCTTACTGATTTGCTAAAGCAACACCATTCAAGTACAGTCAGCAAACTGGGGTTATTCAGAGTGATCCCTTTTTGTGTTACTGGAAGTGATGATATAGGAGTCTAATGCCACGTACACACGACCAGTTTTTCGATCAGAATAAACTCTGACAGAGTTCCGCTGAAACAGACTTGCGTACACACGATCACACCAAAGTCCAATCATTTAGAACACGTATGATGGGACTAGAAAAGGGAAGTTCAATAGCCAGTAGTCAACAGCTGCCCTTGTGTCATTTTTGGTCCGTTGGAATAGCATACAGATGAACGGTTTTCCCGATAGGAATTGATTCCGTCGGAAAGATTTAAAACATGTTCTATTTCAAAGTCCGTCAGAATTTTTGAAAGAAAAAGTCAGATGAAGCCCACACGCAAATATCATATTCGATGGAATTATTCTGACCTTTTCTGACGGAAAGTCTGACCGTGTATACGCAGGATAACAGTTTTGCAGTAGAGAATTTGTACAACAAGAGAGTAATCTAGAGGAGTGATAATCTGCAGTGTAGATATGTAGAGGAAATAGACTGTGAATGTTAGAAGTGCATAATTTTCAGGGCTAAAGCTGCTAATCAATCTTCTACAAATGTGATGACAATTCAATAAGTGCTACGGGCATCCCATATCTTCCTTTACCCCAACAAAGTTGTATCCAGCAATAAACGCAACAAAACTACGCAAATGACTGCTCGTTGTCTCAGAGGTAGATGGGGGTCTGGCAGATGGGGGTCTGGCAGCAGGGTAATTTTTTGGATGTTAGTAACTAGTGGTAACCAACTGCCACACAACATATGGAATTCTCTGCTACTTTAAAAAGAAGGCATGGCCAAACGGAAACATTTAGATGAATCCTCAACTGTTCTCTGGGTTACTAAAAAGATAAGCAAAAGAAATCTCAGCACATGTATGATTGCTAGATTATGCACATGCATGCGCTGCTCCTTTACATATAGCAAACAAGCTTTTCTCTTCTACTTTAAACATTCCACAAAGAAAATAAATGGAAACAATATTTTTATCTTCTTAATTCAGCTTTTATGAACACGTTCTGAACTCTTCAGTCAGACTGGTTATTTGAGTATCGATCGGTCCTGCACTGCTAAGTCATAACCAGACCATATTTGAAGACATAAACTTTAAGAGCAATCATAAAGGAGAGACAGGCTACATAAACCTTGCTTTCTCCCCCTAGAAACATCATAGTATATAAATCAGGAGGTAGTATTAAATGGCCTATTGCTGAGTTATGTTTATGTGCGTTATTTTTTGCTTTAATGTGCATTTTAAAGAAAATAAAGACCCTATCATACATACAAACAAACACTCCCTGCTGAGTTCCTGGAGATATCTACAGGCACTGCATGGCGGCTGGCAGTGGGGTATCGATCTGGCCACTGAATGATACAAATATTCAGATTTGCATCAAATGAACATGCATGTTTATTGATAGGGAGAGGACAGGGAAAATGTTATGGGTCAAACAAAACCAAAGAAAATTCCCAGCTCAACTTACTGAACAGTTTGCAACCAACCAAATTGTTTTGTCTAAGCCCATGTACACACGTTCGGACATTCTGACAACAAAATCCGTCATATTTTGTCCGACAGATTTTGTCCGAAACTTGTGTTGCATACACACGGTTGGACAAAGTTGACGGAAAATCCGATCGTAAGTAACGTGATAACGTTATTTCATTGCGACGGGACTACGTTCAGGCTAGTAGCCAATAGCTTTGGTCTAGGAATTTGATCTGAGAATGCATGGCACTTTGTCCGATCGGAATTCTCTACACACAATCGGACAAAGTCCGATCGGATCATGTTGTCATAAAGTTTTGTAGCCCAGCTCTAAAACTTTGTCAGTCGGATATTCCGACGGAAACAGTCCGATGGAGCCCACACACACCGTATCACACACGCCGTATCTCCACCGTGGAAGCACATGCAAACTAAACCCCTGTGCGCCCCTGGTGCCTTTAAGGAGGGGTGGGCTCCCTCCAGGGTCACCTACCCTCTGCCTATCCATTATAATGTATGTGTTTCCACTGTGGAGGTGCTCAAAACTTTGAGTTAGGACTGCCGGTAATACAGGGTGCCGTGAAGGGGTTCTGCAGCTTACGCATGCATTTGCAAATGTGTACAAACTAAACTCCTGTTTTAACGCATACTGTTAGGAGAAATCAGTTGGTTGTAGATTGGTCAGTAAAATGTTGAGGGTGCCTGTCCCAGGACAGAACAATAGCTATCAACTGGGAGAATGTATTTAGGCTAATCAACGCTTCCCCCTGGGCAGGCTTCATCATGAGAGTCATGGAATGCCTACAGGCATACTAATGCTCCTCAATCAAGCTACAATTGTTTCAATGCAGTTTCATCCTGGCACATTTAGTGTAGGCTAGTGCTGTACTATATCAGCAGACCTGAAGTTGACACTGTGTTGCTTAATCGGGTTAGCAGCTGTCCCCTGGCATGGGCTCCGGTTGGCCATCTTGAGGAGGCCAGCATCTCATATTGGATGCCATAATCACATGAGACTTGGACACAGAGGTGCTTATCCAGTTCCCCAGAACAATATATATTTTCTGAAAGCAAACACTTTGGAGGTCAAAAAATGGCAGTTGTAATTCTTTATATCGCTCCATATTTGCGCAGTTGTACAGTGTATCAATTTTATATTTTCAGGAAAAAATCCACTGAAAGTAAGTTTATTACACGCAAACACATCACTCTTTCTGGCGGCTGCACCTGGCAATTGCTATTTGGCTGTGTGAATGTAGTCTTAACCTTTGTATATGAATGTTCTTTAACAGGTGGTGATTGTTTAGATTACTTAATCCTTTAGCCAAGTGTACGATGTGTAGCACACCCCCATAGGAGCCACTGGTGAATACAATCCTTGGAGCACAGCCAGGCACACAGCATTCTTCCACTGGCTCAGAAAACAATCTAGGGTTTCTTTTTAGGGTTTTTATTGGAAACAATGAACTGGGATAGGGAGAGGGAGCATAGGACATCACAAAAACTGCAGAACTGGATAACTTGAGGGTTCTTTAATTTCTGGCTGCACTGCACAAAATGCTGAATGTCCATCAGGATCTCTATGCTGTTGGTGACCTGTACTTCCAGAGTTAAAAAGCTACACACAGTCATTTTCCTTCAGCACTGGGGGTCATATACTCACTCAGCCACAGGATCATTGGTTGCCTCCTGCCAATATCTCTCCTAGTGAGGGAAATGTAGACTCACATCACCATAAGACAGTTGGACTCTTTACCACCAGCTTCTTCCTGGATCTCTCCAGTGAGCTTCTCCAGACCCAGCTTGATCCACTGGCACAGATCTTCAAATAGGACCCCACAGCTAAACCTAGCTGGGACCTCAGTATCTGCCTTCTAGGATCCTGCACAACAGAGGCAGAGCTCTTTCACAGGGGTCTCCACCTTCTGGGTACACGTCCCCTGGGATTGGCTGGAGTCCCATACTGATTCAGGCTGCTTGTTCTGTCCTTCCTCTCTCTATACTTCTAGAATCGTCCCGAAGACAGGGGAAAGTAAAGGAACAGAAGTTAAATACTGAGCAGCCCTAAATAATCACCCCTGCTCCAATGATTACAGGGGAGCCAAACTAATGTAGCACCCTGTAGAAATGTGCTAGAGTTAGTATAGGTTAGCTGTTAGTGTAGGACATTTTTAGCTTGACTTACGGCCAAGCCTAGGCTGTGAATCTGGGTCAGGGTTTAGTGACTCAGAGGCTGGATAACTCACCTGGCAGCTCTCTCTGGCACTTCTCCCTGGTCTGGAAGTTTGTAAAAAAGGTTGGAGTAAAAAGGGACTGCCATGCATATTTATGAGGACCTCAACCAATCCCCAGCAAAAAGGGGGTGGAAGGAGGCAGGTGACCTCACCAATAGACATTAGTCATGCCAACAGGAGCAATTGGGTGTAAAATGGAGATGGAGTGCTGAGGAGGCTTTTGGTGGCCCTTGAGGGTGCCTCCTAGTCTGAGGTGGGTGACCTCGGGCTGGAGGTCGGGTTCTAGAGGGTCCCTTCTACAACACATGGGAGGAGGCATTCCTGGAGGCATGGGGGCAAGGAGAGAGGACAGCAGGAGCAGGTCAGCACGCCTGGGAGAACTCCTGAGAGTCAGCCGGGTGGGCTGGTGAATGTTAGTCTGGAGGACAGTGAGGAGAAAATAGCCTGAAAAGCTAGTGCTGCCAGGTGGGTTGGCAGTGCCTCGAGAGGTGGTGCTGGGATAAGTAGCCACCGGAGTGATACAAGCTAGACACTGAAATTCTGCTACACAACTAAGGGGCTCGGGTTCCTGCCTGTAATGGGCTATTTCATCACCTGACAGAGTGACTGTCAGGTATTCCCAGTGTTCCAGCTAGGTTCTGCATGCAAGTGTGTGCTGGAGTGAAGAAGAGAAGCTATATGTAGAGAATATAAATAGGAAAGTTGTCTCTGAAGTTGTTGTTGACGTCAAATGGGCATCTCATAAATTCCCATCCCTATCCAAATTATTATCCCTCCATAAACAAAAAAAAACAAAGACAGTTCTTTGACTCTGGAGTGCCAAGTTACCTGCGGCTCCTTAGGTGATGCGCAACACTAAATTGACCTAGCAGCCCACTCTACACTAGGAGAGTGCTACAGATGGAATAATTGATGGTAAACAGAGTACGCACATGGCACTGGTTTCACAGAGAATCCTAGGTTTTACAAATAAAGAATAGCAATAGCTTTATTCATTTGGACTGTCTCTGACCTAAAAATACTCAGGACAGATGGAGCCACTAGGAGGAAGTGCGAGTCATTTAGCTGTGTGTGTAATCTGAACTTTAGTGGTTCAGCTCTGTAAACAACAGACTGTTTTTTGAGAAAGAAAGATGGAAAGAGTGGAGGAAAAGAAAAAAAATGGAAAAAGAAGAGAAGACAAGAGAAGAAGAAGAGGAGAAGAGAAGAAGAGCAGATAAAAGACGAGAAGAGAACAGAGAACACGGCAATCTGGGTATATTTTTGCTGCTGTCAGTATAATTTGGTAAATTTGATCTCATAGTAGCTTCTTTCCCTCTTCCCGTTCTCACTGCACACGTAAAATTGACATCTCTCCCTTTCATCCCCTAATAGATGGATGACAACATCAAGTGTGACCGAAACAATAGGTCAATCTTTTTCCTCTGTGTTTTTTATGCATTTTGTCTTTTTTGTTAACACATCTCCTTTTGATCCAATTTCTATTTTTAAATATAAAGGTCAGTCAATTTCTGCACCATCAACAGAAAGTAATCTGGATTTTAACTTTGATTTTCTTTCTTGCTGCACCTTTCAGATTCCACTTTAGGTCAAGCATTTCAGATACCATCTATTGAATACCTCTTAAGAAGCTGTTAGATCTTCAATGACAGTGACACAAGGCACCTCCAATCTATAGGTGTGAGTGCTCTAATCCTTTATAAGCTCATCTTACATTTTGCTATGTTTAGGTTATGGTGTGTTACAGGCCGTGAAGTCACATACAATTTCTTCAAATTAACAGATAATGGATTAAGAATGTTCTTTAGAAGTTATACCTTTTGATTTAAGAGAATGGGAGAATGCAATGGATAAATCAGAAATACTTTTTAGAAGACAAAGGGCAGCTAAGCAGTCACTGCCAGACAATCCTGAGGATCGCATTCTAAATGTCTGTTTTTTTTTTTTTTGCCAAACAGAAATTTTTAATGGGACTAACATGCTGCAACCGTAAGCCAAGCATTTGGCTGACAGTTGTGGCAGGACTCCATTGACATGAATGGGCATGTTTGACCTTTCGGAAGATTTGAGAGAAAAAGCGCCTATAAGTGCAGACTTTTGTCATATTTATTATTAAAAAGCAGGTTCACCAATTGGCTACCTACAAGATGTAGGTAAATACCGGGCTCATCATATGATATCAAAGTCCAGGATGCAGAGCTGGATGGACGCTCCACTAACACGCTGTGGGTGGAGGGAGGAAGCAGACCAATGAGCTTCAATATGGCATTGAACCTCACATGTGGCCCCCGCAGCATCAGCGGGATGATGTCACCGGAAAGGACAACGTGTTTCAGAGCATGAGCCGAACCCAAGCATGCACGCTCTTTCATCAGGCTGGGGATACGTAGTGATTTGCTGCTATTTATCTGGAGCTGCTGGGGTGGGACTACAATGCCCTTCATGACCAGAGCATTTTTTTTTTTGCCACTATATTACATTAACTGCTTGTGGACTGCCCCACACACATACTGTATACTATTGCAGGGCGGCCGTTCTGTGCCGGATCACGTACCTAGTACGTGATTTGACACTTCCAGGTCTGGGGCTCACGTGCACTGCCGGCAACCTGCTCCTGCTGTAAATGGACACAACGGGAGCCAATCAGCGGATCTGGTGGATGCAATGTCTGCCGGGAACCAGCGATTGTACACAAGGCAGATCACCGTTCTGTGAGAGGGGAATGTGGTGATTCTGTGTGTAGCACCCTCTACTTAGGTAGGTGCCAGAATAGGAATTTTTATTTTGAAGAGTATGTAAATTTAGGCAGACCTGGCTGGCAGCCGGGCCTGCTTGTTTTGGTTTGTGTGGGCTGGGACTGAATCAGCGTTAGCAGCTGGTGACTCACAGGCAGCGTCACTGAGACCTCCCTCTCTCTTCTAGAGGATTCTAGAAGGAGAGGAGGAGAGGGGAGGTGGAGCTGCCTGGGGTGTTTTAAGAAACCCTGACCAATCCTTAACCTGAATTGGCAGGAGGCGGACACCTTAAATACCCAGGGTCAGAAGGAGTTGTCGGGTGGAAGAACTGGAGATGGAGTACTAGGCTGTCGGGGCCTTTGAGGGAGCTCCCCAGTCTGGGGGGGTGACCTTGGGCCTGAGCTCAGGTGCAGGACAGAGTCTTTCAAGAAAATGTGAAGGTTCTGGACAGGAGGCACAAGAGGACCAAAGAGAGCAGAAGGAGCTAGTACTGCCGGGCAAGTCTTCAGGACGGAACCACCGATTCCAGCCAGGAGGGCTGGTGAGTGACATGCACAGTTGGGAGGACTCGGGAGGCATGCCTGAGAGGACTGGGAGCATGCAGTCTGAGCCAGTGGAGAGAACCGTGGTGCCATGGGCAGTGGAGTTGGGTAGCTGCAGCCAGGAGGGCTGGCAGGGCTGGAAGAGGGCTGACTGGGAGCAGTTGTCCATCTGTAGGACTACTAAATAATGCATTTGGTTGGCAATCTATACACTGGGGGGAGAACCTCGGGGGGAATCTAGGATAGAAAAGGATCTGGGGGTCCTAGTAGATGATAGGTTCAGCAATGGTATGCAATGCCAAGCTGCTGCTAATAAAGCAAACAGAATATTGGCATGCATTAAAAAGGGGATAAAACGATAATTCTCCCACTCTACAAAACTCTGGTCTGGCCACACCTAGAGTATGCTGTCCAGTTCTGTGCACCAGTCCTCAGAAAGGATGTACTGGAAATGGAGCATGTATAAAGAAGGGCAACAAAGCTAATAAATAGTCTGGAGGATATTAGTTATGAAGAAAGGTTGCGAGCACTGAACTTATCCTCTCTGGAGAAGAGACGCTTGAAAGGGGATATGATTTCAATATACAAATACCGTATTTGTGACCCCACAATAGGGATAAAAAAATTAGCAGAAGGGAGTTTAACAAGACTCGTGGCCACTCATTAAAATTAGAAGAAAAGAGGTTTAACCTTAAACTACATAGAGGGTTCTTTACTGTAAGAGTACCAAGGATGTGGAATTCCCTTCCACAGGCGGTGCATTTAAAGTTTCAAGAAACTATTAGATAAGCACCTGAACGATCGCAACATACAGGGATATACAATGTAATACTGACATATAATCACACACATAGGTTGGGCTTGATGGGCTTGTGTCTTTTTTCAAACTCACCTACAATGTAACTATGTAACTATGGCTCTAAGCTGTCCTTTGTTAGAAGGCTAGCTGGGTATTACACTGGGCTGCTTCTCCTCTATAGGCTTTGGGGTGTAGAGGTTAAAGCTACTCACTCAATCCCTTAGGTGAATCCTGTGGCACATGTGACTGTTGAACAGGCCTCCTACTGGACAGGTCCCAATGGCTCCCAGAATGGCTTCAGCTAAGTCTAGCTGAGGCTGGAAGAGGGTAAGGCTTCCTCTGCTGCTGCTCTCTCTCTTTATCTAGCTCCTTCCTTCTGCCCAGGGGCAGAGCCCCCCAGCATAAGGGTCCACTCCAGACGACAGGACCCTGGACTCCACCATGGCCAGGCTTCAGAATATTTATGGGCTATCTCTCCACCTTCTGTTCCATCCTCCATAAATATTCCAAACTCATCTCTGCCCCTCCATCCTCTAACTTCTAGATCTCTCCAGCAGAGACTCAACCCTTGGAGCTTTGCCAAACTAACTCTAAACAAATTAACCCTGTGGCTCCTCTGCCTACAAAGGAGCTCAACTAAATTGTCCTGCACTGTACATACAGAGGGTGCTACAGGTGTAACTGCGCACATACCAGACAATCAGAAATGGCAGCACTGGTGGAGGGGGGGGGGGGGGGGTCAAGCTATAATTAAGGGGACTGACCTTAATCTTTAACTTTATTGCTATCACAAAGAAAACTAATAAGTCTCTTTAAGGAGACATTAGGGGTATGATAGATTCTTAATGTCTCCCATGCCCTCTGCTCCGGCTGTTCAAGTAGAGACAGTGCTCGATCCTCTGTGCACCCGACTTTCTAGCTGGGATTTTGACAGCCCCGAAACTGTAAACCCTCAGAGCTGAGTGCTTATAGGTTAATCCTGCACAAAGGAGACTGGGGAATAGATGTTGTCTGAGCTCCTCCTGTTTACCATCCTGACATCATTAGTAGTGGTCTTGTGCTCCCAGAAGGTTCAGGAGAGCACAGGTACCTCCAAGGCAGGAGCAGCAGCTGCATGTTCGCATGTGGAAACCAGAAAGGGAGATTAGGGAAGTAAACAAGTGGCTGAGGAGCTGGTGTAGAAAGGAGGGGTTTGGGTTCCTGGAGAACTGGGCTGAATTCTCAGTCGGTTACCAGCTATATAGAAGGGATGGACTGTGCCTAAATGAGGAGGATGCAGCTCTGCTGGGAGTGAAGATGGCCGAAAAGTTATAAGGGCTTTTAACCACTTAAGAACCGCCTCACACCGATGTACATCGACAGAATGGCACGGCTGGGCACAAGCACGTACAGGTACATTGCCCTTTAAGAGCCCAGCCGTGGGTCGTGCTCGCTCCCCGTGCTTCCTAGTGAGCCTGACACTGATTGTCTGTTCCCTGTCATAGGGAGCAACGATCAGTGATGTCACACGCCAAGCCACGCCCCCCTACAGTAAGAAACACACATTAGGTCACACTTAACCCCTTCACTGCCCCCCAGTGTTAACCCCTTCACTGCCAGTGAAATTTGTACAGTAATCAATGCATTTTTAATCGCACTAATCGCTGAATTAATGCCAATGGTCACAAAAATGTGTCAAAATTGTCCGACGTGTCCGCCATAATGTCGTAGTCACAATAAATATCGCTGATCGCCGCCATTACTAGTAAAAAAAAATTATTAATAAAAATGCCATAAAACTATCCCCTATTTTTTTATATGCTATAACTTTTGCGCAAACCAATCAATATACGCTTATTGCGATTCTTATTGCGATTTTTTTACCAAAATATGTAGAAGAATACGTATTGGCCTAAAATTGTCACCCTATTTTTGTTTATACCGCAAAAAATAAAAAGCACAGAGGTGATCAAATACCACCAAAAGAAAGCTCTATTTGTGAGAAAAAAAGGACACCAATTTTGTTTGGGAGCCACGTCGCATGACTGCACAATTGTCAGCTAAAGCGATGCAGTGCCGAAACGCAGAAAGGGGTCTGGTCCTTTAGCTGCAAAATGGTCCGGGCTTAAGTGGTTAAACTAAGTAACAGAGGGGAGGGTCCAGAGGTAGCCATGGTAGTATTGGGGCCATTAGAGGTAGGTTGACTAAAGCACCTAAACCCGAGGTAAGTATAGTAACAAGTCCATTTCCTGTTTGCAACTCCAGAGCACCCAATAAGGAGATAGTATTTATCTAAGGCTTGCCATTTCCTAAATGTCTTGGAAGACAATTTAATGGGTCAAATGGTAAATGTACTAACTAGAAACAAAATGTTACTAGACTTACTGATTAACAACAATACAGACCTGATCACGAACGTGGAAATATGGGGGAATTTAGTAAAAAGCGATCACAGGTCAATTTGTTTTAGTATAAATCACACAAATAGGAAACATAAGCGGAATACAAAGACACTGAATTTCAAACGAGCCAACTTCCCTAAACTAGGATCCTTGCTAGAGGATAATAATTGGGATAAAGCTTAGGAACAAAGAACATGAAGGAAAATGGGTATAGTTTAAGAGCACATTAAATAAGGGCATTAGCCAGTGCATCCCAATGGGAAATATATTTAAAAGAACTAATAAAAGTCCTGGGTGGCTTAACTCCAACGTAAAAATGCATATGAAAGCAAAGGAGAAGGCCTTCAAAAAATACAAGGCTGAGGGATCATCATCAGCATTCCAACTTCACAAAGAGTGCAACAAGAAATGTAAGGGTGCAATCGGGGCAGCTAAGATAGAACACGAAAGGCACATAGCGGAGGAGAGTAAAAGAAAATCCCAAGAAATTCTTTAAGTACATAAATAGTAAGAAGGGGAGGGCAGATCATATTGGTCCCATAAAGAATGATGAAGGGAATCTGGTTACTAAGGATGGAGAGATGGCAAAGGTTTTGAATTTATTCTTCTCCTCGGTCTTCACAAGGGAATCGGGGGGGGGCTTCAGTAACCAAAACTGCAGTGTTTATCCTCATGACATGTCACAAGAAGCACCCTCCTGGCTAACAGAGGACAGAATTAGAAATAGACTTGAAAATTGTAACATTAATAAGTCACCGGGACTAGACGGCTTGCACCCAAATGTCCTTAAGGAACTCAGTCAACTAATTGCCAGACCATTGTTCCTAATTTTTACTACAGTCTACTGACTGGAATGGTACCAGCTGATTGGAGAAAGGCCAATGTAGCACTAATATTTCAAAAAGGGCCAAGATACATGCCTTGGAATTACAGACCAGTTAGCCTAACATGAATTGTATGCAAGCTCTTAGAGGGGGTGATAAGGGACTATATACAAGATTTTAGTATAGCCAAGGGTATCATTAGCAGTAATCAGCATGGACTCATGAAGAATCGTTCTTTCCAAACCAATCTATTAACCTTCTATGAGGAGGTGAGCTGGCATCTAGATAAAGGAAGGCCTGTAGACGTGGTGTATCTGGATTTTGCAAAAGCATTTGACACAGATCTCCATAAACTTTTACTGTACAAAGTAAGGTCCATTGGCTTGGACCATAGGATGAGTTCATGGATTGAAAACTGGTTACAGGGGTGAGTTCAGAGGGTAGTGATAAATGGGGAGTACTCTGAATGGTCTTGGGTGAATGATGGTCCTCCTCACTACACTCACACTATCCCTAGACTGACACTAAACTAATATTCTACAATGACAATTGAAGCAAAATAGCACCGTATAACATGCTGACTAACTAATAGCACTGAACAGAGCCCCGTTCTAGCTCTCTCCATGTTGAAATCACACTGAAAATGGCTGCCATTAAAAGAATACTTTTATACTGTGGGGCGGGAATGAGCCATGATTGGATAAAGTCATGATGACAGTGTCCAATCATGACTCTGACAGCACTCTGTGCCTTGATTGGCTGAAGCTTTTACTGCTTCAGCCAATCAGGGCTTGCAATGCATTGTGGTCAGTTCGGGGGGGGGGGGGGGGCGAACAAACAGTTTGTCGGCTGTTCATCGAACGTCCAAACAGCGAAAGTTCAGCCCAAATTTATGCTCGGGCCGAACCGTTCTCCTGTCCCCAGTCAGGAGGGCACAATACTGGGATTAAGATGGCACATTACTGGTTCCAGAATGCTGCACATCACATGGCGATCCTGGGAGAGCTTAGTAAAAAACTTAACTGTCCCAGAAAATCCAGGACAGTAGGCAAGTATGATGTAATGCAAGATTATCATGGGGCCCCAATGTACCTATGCATTAAGACAGTCCTGCTCTATCCAAAATGAAAAAAAAAAAGTAAAAGGGTCCGGGCAGATCTATAGTTGCCCTGATTACTTATACACAAATGCCAGGAGCCTGCTGAACAACACAAAAACACACTCACAGCTGCTACTGCAGTCACAAGCTTGTTTCAACCTCCTCAGGTTTGGCTTGTATTAGATACATCCAAAATGATTAACGAGTTTATGGGGTCAAATTGAGAATTGTTTTTGACCACAGTAACAACAAAGAAAATTGAATAAGTAGATAAGCAGATAAGGGAGCAGATAAGGGAGATCTTACAGGAGTGGATGTGTTGTAGAAACAATTTTTGTACAAGAAGTTCAGACGACTCATGTTTGAAGTGGAATAAGGATTATAAACCATCCTGAAAAGATGGAGAGCTAGTGACAGTCTCATGGGATGTGGAAGGGAATTCCAAAGAAAAAGAATCCAAGTAAATTGAAATAAAATTGGTCGGTACGGGTTACAGCACTTTGCACACTATCATTGCCCTTTGCACCACCCTACTAAATAAACCTTATGGTCCACTTTAATGGACTCAGTAGATCTGATTGGGTACAGCCAGTTGGGTTACAGGGGATAGAACAATTGATGTCCCCTGCAGAGAAATAAAATAGGTTGTGTAATGAGTTTTTATAATGTCATTCCACTGCACATCAGCTCAGTCTGTTCTAAACTGGCAGAGAAACATCTTACACCAAACAAAACAATTCTGACTCTATGCTCAGTAAGAATGGCACTGGAAAGACTGTTATTTATTACCGTATCGGTAAATGTATTGCCTACCCACATGTAGCTTGTCTTCCTAAAAAAGGAGAGAAAATAAACTGTTAAACACAATTACAAAATGTATGCCGATCACTTCAGTAAGCATTATATTTATATATATATATATATATATATATATATATATATATATATATATATATATATATATATATATATATATATATTTGTATATTTTTTTGTAGCACTAACCCCCGAAGGAGCTGCTGGTTAGATTTGGGCTTACCGTTACCTTCTGTTTTCCTCGTTGCACGTCTAGGGGTGTCCTGTAGTAAATGGCCCAGTAACTTGAGAGACTGACAGCAGATCCACTTGAATGGATTTTATTTGCAAAATTTAGATAATGAACAGTCTCTTAAATTGGGATCAGATGGTTGGAAAGGAAATTCAGGTAATCTTAGTGTCAAAGTCAAAATGTTGAAGAACTTGGGGGGGCGTGGCGACCGAGCTCCAAGATGGACGCCTGAGCTAAGAGCTCCGCTCGGCCACAGGAGAGAACTACCCTGTCGCAACTCCATCGGTGACATATACCTGCATAAATCTATCCGGGACGTAGCGCAGACATCACTGCATCCACTAAGAATGCCCAAAAACAAGAAGAATCCACAGACGCTGCGGAAACTCCCAAACTTTTTCGGAGCGCGCGGGAATACACAAAATGGCGCCGGATCGCGCGAGACTGAGCGTCCGGAGAAGGCCTTACAACAGCATCACCTCCAGACGGCTTCCCTCAGCGGATCCTCCTCAGGGACTGATAGCCCGACGACAAGAAGCCCAGCCAAGCAAAGGCAGAGGATCTCTTCTCCGGACGCAAACCGAGTGGGTCGCGACATGGAGGTAAGCGGATCCGCTCCTATAGACCAGGCTCCACATCCGCCGGCCTCCGACCCGATTGCGGCCTACCCCGCCTCCGATCGACCGGTCTCAGATACAGTGCTTAAGGAGATGTTGCTATCCCTCAGGGCCTCAATACAAGCTGACCTCACTATAGAAGTCGCTAACTGCCATAGAGAAGTCTTGGCCCTGGGCAACCGAGTGGATCAAGTAGAACGCAGCATGGGAGAATGCACTACCTCTTTCAATACTCTAGTAGAGGCCCACAAGTCCCATGATGAAGAGATAGCATGGCTAAAAAGTAAAGTAGCAGACCTCGAGGACCGCTCTAGGAGGTGCAATATTAAGATCAGAGGTGTCCCTGAAGCTGTACCTCCAAACCAATTGCTGCAGTATGTACACACGCTATTCTCCACCATTATCCCTACATTATCTTCTCAAGAACTGACCATTGATAGGATACATAGGATCCCCAAACCAGCATTCCTTTCTGAAGGCGCCCCTCGGGATGTTTTGCTCAAAATGCATTACTATCATATCAAGGAACAAATTATGACTGCGTTTCGTACACGAGGCAACAACCTCCCTCAATATGCGGAATTAATCCTCCTCCCTGACCTGTCAAGGCATACCCTTCAATTGCACCGAAACCTGGCAACCATCACGAAGGCCTTGTGCAATCACAATATACCTCACAAGTGGCGTTACCCAGCAAAGCTGTCCATCTCACATGATGGTACCACGCACACAATTGCCACTTTAGCTGAAGGTATTGCACTCTTGCGACAATGGGGCATACTTCCACAACAAAGCCCTCTGGAACCACCCACTACACAACTACGCTCCATTCCAGATGAGTGGCAAGTAGTTTCACGCAGACGGGCCCCCAAAAATGCCAACGATGGAAATGCATGATCATACACCGCTAACCACTCAGTTCTCTCCTTGGACACAAGGGCTCTCCATCTTTCCTTGTTCTTACCCCTGACATTTGTCATTTATGCAGCTTTGCCTGCATCTGGATCGCTTTCATGATTCTATTTTTATTATTCTGTATTTTATTGTTTATTTTTGTGGTTACACCTTATGTTTTAATAGCACCGGACCTACACGTTATGGACCATCACCTCCTATCCTGCTGCATATCCAGCTACCATGGCAGTACATCTTATACCGACCTCATGGAGATCAGTTGACCCTGACAACTCTCAGAGGACACTGTAAGTACGCTTACAAGCTTTCTCCTACCTGAAAAATGACTATTACATTTGTTTCCATTAACGCCAGAGGCCTCAACCACCCCCTTAACCGCCACTCGTTGTGGACCGAAGCCCAGAAACTAAAGGCGGATATCCTGTGTGTGTAGGAAACCCATTTCCAAACAGACAACCATCCCAAATGTGCACACAAGTATTACCCACATGTGTTCATAGCACCTACTCCGAATAAAAAAAGCAGAGGTGTTCTCCTTGCCGGCCGTGACACGGTCTCCTTCCACCTCAAGAACTTCATTGCAGCCGACAACGGTCGCTACATCATTGTTCAGGGTGACATCAACTCTAAACCTTACACCATTGTATCCATATATGCCCCTAACACCCGACAGGTCAGATTTTTTAACAGACTACTCCGTAAAGTGCACTCTATCCAATACGGTAGTCTCATTATTGGTGGCGATTTCAACCTCATTGTTGATCCACAACTTGACACTTCTAATGTCACCCGTAGTAGCAATACCTACCTTAATAAGATCCTACACTCAGAGAAACTATACGATGTGCGGAGATGCACGCATGGCAACGAGAAAGACTTTACCTTCTTCTCCCATAGGCATGGTTCTTACTCAAGGATAGACTTATTCTTAACGGATCAATGGACTCTACAAAATGTATCATCCTCTAAGATTTATGACATTACGTGGTCGGACCACGCTGTCATATCGCTTTCTATTCATGAGAAGGGTGTCTCCCCCTCTTCACCCATCTGGCGCTGCAATGTTAGATTGCTACAAGACCCTGGTACTAGGGAACTGATCTCTCAAAACCTACAAACATACTTTCAACAAAATGAACACTCAGTAGAAAGTCCTTTTACGCTCTGGAATGCTCATAAAGCGTTTATCAGAGGTCCTTATCCAGCTAGGCGCTAGAGCTAAAAAGAAATATACAGCCACCATAGACTCCATAACTTCCGACATCCACAACCTAGAAGCCCTTAATAAGTCATCACCCTCCCACCAGCTGACTGCTCAACTATCTACACTTAGAGAAAAATTAAGAGATCACTTGGCCCAAAATTATGATTTTTACCTTCGTCGTTTGCAGCTGCGTACCTACACCAGTGCAAACAGAGCAGGCAAATACCTCGCTAATAGGATCAGAGCAATACGCACCAAAACTAGGATTTCCCATTTGATACACCCTACATCCCATCACAATATCATTAATCCTCAGGACATCGCAAACCACTTTGCACAATACTACAGTGAGCTTTATAACCTCAATACCGACCCCCACACTACTCAACCCACTGTTCCTAAGATACAGCATTTCCTCAAAGATTTAGATCTCCCTATGCTCTCGGAAACACAGCTTGAATTGCTGAATTCACCCATCATAATTCATGAGATAGCATCAGTTATCACCTCACTTCCTCATGGGAAATCCCCCGGTCCTGATGGACTAAACAATGAGTATTTCAAAACATTCTCCACTATTCTCTCCCCATGTCTCCAAAAAATGTTCACACAAGCAGCAGACTCAACGTCCTTTCCTCACGAAATGTTAAAAGCCTACGTGATCACCATACCCAAACCTGGTAAAGATCCCACTTCTCCTAGTAATTTTAGACCTATTTCCCTCCTGAACACGGATATAAAGATTTACGCCAAACTTATCGCCCTTAGACTAGCAGAGTTTATGCCATCCTTAATCAAGAGCGACCAGATGGGCTTTATAAGGGGGAGACAAACTTCTGATGTTACAAGACGTATTATCAATATTGTTCATTATGCTAGTATATCTAAAACGCATTCTCTGCTGCTCTCCATAGACGCAGAGAAGGCGTTTGATAGGGTAGAATGGTGTTACATGAAAGAAGTCCTCCAGAGATTTGGCTTCCGCGGTCTTATCTCCAACGCAATGTTAGCTTTGTATTCCAGTCCATCTGCCCAAGTCTTGACAGCTTTTATGCTCTCCACACCCTTCCCTATCTCTAATGGCACCCGTCAGGGGTGTCCACTATCCCCAACTATTTTTAATCTTATGATTGAACCCCTGGTGGAGGCCATTAGATCCCAGGTCAATATTACTGGACACGTGTTAGGATCCCGTAACCACGTTATCAACTTATTCGCAGATGACGCTGTCCTGATGCTAACAAACCCATCCCGGTCTCTCCCCTTAGTTCATGAAACTTTGAAAAACTTTGGTGAGATATCGTACTACAAAGTTAATTTCGCTAAATCCCTGATTTTAGACTTAAGAATTGACAAACGTATCAGACTCCAACTTCAAAATATCCTCCCATATAAATGGAAGGATGGTAGCATACCCTACTTAGGTATCAAGATCACCAACTCCACGAAAACCCTGGTCTCTACTAACATTAAACCACTGCTTCTAAAGATTGACGAAACGCTTAAATGCATAGCCAAGACTGAATTGTCCTGGATGGATAGATTGGCAGCGTGTAAGATGTTGGTTCTCCCTCTCATATTGTATAGGTTCAGATCCATACCTTTACCTATCCCGACCCATTTCCTTAAGACCTTGTCTACCACTCTGTGGAAGTTTTTGTGGAATGGGAAAAAAGCTTGTTGCTCTCCTAGCAACCTGACCCTGCATAGCCGAGTAGGTGGAGTGGGACTAATTGACATTCCTGATTACTTGTGGGCATCTAGACTGGACCAACTCCAACACTGGTTCAAGACTATAGATATACCGCTTTGGGTTGAGTTGGAAAAACACATGGCCCCAATACCAGATCTAGTGGCACTACTCGTGAGTGATGTCTGGAAGCCTTGGGCTCTCCACTCCATCGCCCCTACCATCCAAGCCTCCTTACAAGCATGGAGGTTCTTCCTACTCCATACCAGTACATCTCCAAACACCGTGGACTACAAATTTCCACTTAGCCTACTCGAAACTAGAATTCCTATGCTGTCCCTAAGGCATTTCCCCAAACATGGTATCCATACCATCCAAGACCTACTGTCCAATGGTAAAACTCTCACCAGCGCACAGATCATGGCTCAATATGATCTTCCCAACAAATACCAATTCGTGTGCATCCAGGTGGCACACTTTTTAAAACACAACCCTCCCCCCACGCTAACATTGCCATCCATTGCATGGAACTTCTTCACTCGCGAGCGCCCCACAAGGAAAGGAATTTTGCTTTTCTACTCCCTCCTACAGGATAAGCAGTCCTTTGTAAAGACAAAATCGATTAATAAATGGGAGGCAGACTTAGGGAAAACACTCACGGATGACCAGTGGACGACTGCATTCCGCAAAATCCACAAAGCCTCACACTCTATTAATCACTGGGCAATGACCATTAGAATTATCAATAGATGGCAATACACACCATGTAGACTAGCAAAATTTTCCCCATGCGCCCCGAGTGCATGTTGGAGGAACTGTGGACAACCAGGACACCTACTACATATGTTTTGGGAGTGCCCTAATCTGGTTAGCTACTGGAACCAAGTGTTCCAACTAATAACATCACTCACGGGTATCAACACTCATCCCAATCCATTCCTAGCGATCCTACATATAGGTATTGACAAATTTCCACATGACATGAGGATTGTTATTTCCAACATACTTCTTTCTGCTAGATCCCTGATATTACAACACTGGAAAACTGCCATGACGGTAAACATCTCTGACCTGATCACAAGAATAAACCAACACCATACTGTAGAGCGTGCACTAGCCATAAATGCACTGAAGTGCAGACTATTTGATATGCAATGGAAAATCTGGACTACCAAGTATAAGAAATCTTTGACTTATATCTTAGCCCTGATAAGAACAGTTCTGTGCAGTAACAGGTACTTGCATTGTTGTTTGTGTAACCACCTATTTTCTTCCTCGTTTTTTTTTTCTTTTCTCCCCCCTTGTTACCTTGTTCACTCATACCCTCTCCCCTTTCTGAACTGCATCGACAACTGATTACTTTTGTAAAATCAACATGTCATGCAACACCTACATTTGTATTACCTTTGCAAAACAATAAAAATCTACTGAGAAAAATGTTGAAGAACTTGCTTACTTTGACTGCATCCAGAGAATAGCCATTCGCAACTGGATGATCACTCAGGTTGGACAGTCCCTCTCTCACAGGGCCTTGCAGCCAACAATGTGCTTACTCAGGAACAAGTCTCTGCCACAGACGTTGTTGTAGAATGTACAAGATAATGTCTCTGCCACGGACGTTGTTGTAGAACACGTAGGGAAACTAAGCTTGAAAACACTTGTAGAATACCTGGATCTTTTAGCCAGCTTGGCGATATCCACAAGACCAGATTCTCTCAGGTACCTCAGCCCTTCCAGGCTCTTACTAAGAAACCAACCCGTACGTGTTCTTCTTCTGAAGAGTTCTCCCCTGGAATGCTTGAAGTCACTGGGTCTCTCCCAAACCGGAGATGGCACCCAACCACTTCAGAATCCTTCTTTAGTTTCCTTGCCTCGGGCTAGCCAGCCCCGAGACATCAAAATTGGGTGGATCCACACCCCAGGCCATAGCCTTCCTGGGGGCTGGTCAGGAGGACCAGGACCATGAAGTCAGTACATCATTCTGGACCGGAACCCCGAACCACGTGACGTCCACATCTTACAAACCCTCTCCAAGAAAGCACAGTGAGAGCGCCACTCCCACTGGGCGGGCTCAGAGAGAGAGTAACTTAAGCACCTAACCAGACCATACTTCCATGCCTGCCAGAAGAGACAGTGCCCTCTGTGGCCAGGCTGAACAGCTCACAGTCCAGTCAGACTGATGCTGAAGTCTAAATTTAGACATTTGTACCCAAACCAAACTGCAGTTCAGGCATGACTTTAACTTTGAAAAACGCATAGCGCGTGCTCTTCAGGAGCCGCCTCTACATTTTTATTTGCTGTGCCTCAGCTTCCCTTCTGCTTTCACTAATAGACATGTGCATTAGTTTTTGTCCGAATGCATTTTCGTCCGAATTTCGGGTATTTTCGTTATCGTTTTAACAAACGATAGCGAACGCGCAGAATAAGAAAACCAAAATATCCAACATAAACAAATGCTTTATTTTCATTTTCGTTGTGACAACAGTTCAATATAGATAGGAGATTTGACATGACACTGACATTAGCGATCTGTGCCCATAGAACCTGTGGTCAAATGTGCCTAACCTTAGCTCTATTAGTCCAAGATTATTCTACATAGAGAGAATTCATAGTGTTTTTTTTTTTTTATAAACAAAGACCTCTAATGCCACATACACACGATTGGAATTCTCGTCGGGAAAAGCTCTGATGGTTCTCCAGATGGAATTACGACAGAATTCGGCTCAAGCTGTCTTGCCTACACACGGTCATAACAAATTAGGATCGTTTATAACGCGGTGACGTACAACACGTACGATGGGACTAGAAAAAGGAAGTTTAATAGCCAGTAGCCAATAGCTTCTGTCTCGTAGTTGAATCTGAGCATGCGTAATTTTTGGCATGTCGAAATTGCATACACACGATCGGAATTTCCAATAGAAAGTTTTTCCATCTGGAAAATTGAGAACATGCTATCAATTTTTGGCTGGTGGGAATTCGGACAGCTAAATTTCGATGGAGCATACACACAGTATTTTCTGATGAAAAGCTCTCATCGGTCTTTATCTGGACGGAATTCCGATCGTGTGTACGCAGCATTAGTGTTTCTGTACAGTTTAATATCAAATAATGTCAAATTCTGGTATTTTTATTCTAGTACTAGATTAATTTTAAAATAAATTTAACGACTTCTAATAAGCACATAACATAATTTTAACTATTGTTTTATAGTCTAGTCCAGGGATCTCCAAAAATTCTAAACAAAGGGCTGGTTTATTGTCCTTCAGACTCTAGGAGGGCGAGACTATGTAAAGTATTTTGTAAAGTAAGAATACTTTCAAAAATTTATATTTTGATTGTTTATTTTTATACATTTACAAAATATAAAGTAAGTAAACAGAAGAAAAAGCTAATTAAAATCAATATTTGGCATGACTACCCCTTGGCTTCAAACAAGCATCAATTCTTACAAGGAAGTGGGCAACATTGATGACTGTAGACACAGTGGTCAGCCAAGGAAATGAAATGCAGCAGACACATCATGCTTACTTTACTTTGACATTAGAAGATATTCAGCAGAGTCATCAGCACAGAACTGACAGAAACCAGTGGGACCTAGGTACACCCGTCTACTGCCTGGAGAAGTCTGGCCAGAAGTGGTCTTCATTGAAGAATTTCGGTCAAAAAGCCATACCTCCAATGTGGAAACAAGGCTAAGCAACTCAGCTATGCATGAAAACATAGGAACTGGGGTTCAGAAAATGGCACCAGGTACTCTGGTCTGCAGTGGCGGCCCGCCCATAGGGGGCGCCCGGGCGCCGCCCCCCCTCCCCCAGGTGTAAAAAAAAAAATTAAAAAAAAAAAAAAAAAAAAAAGTAAAAAAAAAATAAAAAAAAAAAAAAAACGGGCCCTTTAAGACATTTAAAAAAAAAAAAATGTCATTTAACAATTTGACATAGTGTACTGTGGCGCCGGTCACAGTGCACTATGAGAAGCGCCACGTCAATGCAATCACAAGATTGCATTCATGGCGCTTCATTTGCGGGTTAAAAACCCGCCTTGCGGCGCACTGCAGAACGCCGACTGGCTTCCGCCCGTAAAATCACTGTGATTCTACGGGCGGGAGCATTGTCATTCTTAGACAGGCACGTCACTTCCGGCTTTCGGCTGCTTTACGAAACCCGGAAGTGACGTCGGCAGCTCCGTTCCTCAGCCCGGGCGGAGCTGCAAGACAGGCAGGAGGTGAGTCAAGTCACCGCATAAAGACCTTAGTTTCTAATTTGTTAAATGTTCATGCATTTAGCTGAATGAATGGAAAAAAAGCTTTCACACTTCAGCCAGAAAGGTTTCCCCAGGCCAGGCGACTTTTGCCGTGGCCAATCAGAGAATGAGCTCTGAAGGGGAAACTCCACGCCAAATTTCTGAAAAAAAAATTGGCGTGGGTTCCCCCTCCGAGAGCATCCCAGGCCCTTAGGTCTGGTATGGATTCCAAGGGGAACCCCCTACGCCGAAAAAACGGCGTGGGGGTCCCCCTCAGATCCACACCAGACCCTTATCCGAGCACGCTACCCGGCCGGCCAGGAAAGGGGGTGGGGACGAGCGGGGGTCTTGTCCCCCTCTTCGGTTCTTCTGCCGGGCCACCGCGCCTTCTTATAGCTCTTTTACAGGCGGTGGCCCGGTCTTCTGTCGTCGTCGCCGTCGCCGTCGCCGTCGCCGCCGCCACCTCTTCTGCTTCTTCTTCTTCTTCTCCTTCTTCTCCAGGAGATGTTGCCTCGACGATCTCCCTGGCCGGAATGCCAGGAAAGCGCTGTGCAGCCACTTATATAGGGACAATGGGGCGGTGTCACATGGGTTGATGTCACATGGGTTGGTCACATGGGTTGATGTCACAGTCGCCATGTGACATCAACCCATGTGACCAACCCATGTGACATCAACCCATGTGACACCGCCCCATTGTCCCTATATAAGTGGCTGCACAGCGCTTTCCTGGCATTCCGGCCAGGGAGATCGTCGAGGCAACATCTCCTGGAGAAGAAGGAGAAGAAGAAGAAGAAGAAGAAGAAGCAGAAGCAGAAGAGGCGGCGGCGGCGGCGACGGCGACGATGACAGAAGACCGGACCACCGCCTGTAAAAGAGCTATAAGAAGCGCGGTGGCCCGGCAGAAGAACCGAAGAGGGGGACAAGACCCCCGAAGTCGGGAGAAGAGGCCGGCGGCGGGGAGGAAGAAAGCCGGACTCCTCCGCTAGCAAAAGAGCTACAAGAAGATAGCGGAGGAGTCCGGCGAGAAGACCCCCGAAGACGGAAGACCCCCGGAGCTGTGCAATAAAATATTTTAACCCTGTGTTGTGTTTTTTTTTGTACTTTTTTTCACAGGTGAATGGGTAGGGGTACATTGTACCCCATACTCATTCACATAGGGTGGGGGGCCGGTATCCGGGGCCCCCTTATTAAAGGGGGCTCCCGGATTCCGATAAGCCCCCCGCCCGCAGACCCCGACAACCAACGGCCAGGGTTGTCGGGAAGAGGCCCTTGTCCTCATCAACATGGGGACAAGGTGCTTTGGGGTGGGGGGGCCGCGCGGCCCCCCCTTCCCCAAGGCACCCCCCCATGTTGAGGGCACGCGGCCTGGTACGGCTCAGGAGGGGGGGGGCCGCCCGCTCGTCCCCACCCCCTTTCCTGGCCGGCCGGGTAGCGTGCTCGGATAAGGGTCTGGTGTGGATCTGAGGGGGACCCCCACGCCGTTTTTTCGGCGTAGGGGGTTCCCCTTGGAATCCATACCAGACCTAAGGGCCTGGTATGCTCTCGGAGGGGGAACCCACGCCAATTTTTTTTTTCAGATTACATAAGGGGCGTGTTTTATGAGAAGTGGGAGGGGCCAAAACGATGGGCGGGGTCATGATGGGCGGGGTCTGGCGCCCCCCCCATCCAAAAACTTCACCAGCCGCCACTGCTGGTCTGATGAGTCAAAATGTGAAAATATTTGGCTGTAGCAAGAGCCAGCTTGTTTGCTGAAGGACTGGAGATTGGTACAATAATGAGTGTCTGCAGACAACAGTGAAGCATGGTGGAGGTTCCTTGTAAGTTTTGGGCTGCATACAGTATCTGCAAATGGAGTTGGAGATTTGGTCAGCATCATTGGTGTCCTCAATGCTGAGAAATACAGGCAGTTAATTATCCATCATGCCATACTATCAGGGAGGCATGTGATTTGCCCCCAATTTATTCTGCAGCAGGACAACGACCCCAAGCACACAGCCAGTGTCAACCAGAGCTATCCTCAGTGGAAAGAAGAACAGAGTGTCCTGGAAGTAAGGGTTTGGCCCCCCACAGAGACCTGATCTCAACATAATGGCGTCTGTTTGGGATTACATGAAGAGACGGAAGGATTTGAGGCAGCCTACATCCACAGAAAATCTGTGTTTAGTTCTCCAAGATGCTAGGAACAACCTACCTGCCAAGTTCCTTCAAAAACTGTGAGCAAGTGTACCTAGAAGAATTGATGCTGTTTTGAAGGCAATTGGTGGTCACACCAAATATTGATTTGATTAGATTTTTTCTCTTCATTTACTTTCCATTTTGTTAATTGATAAAAAATTAACTATTGACACTTCTATTTCTGAAAACATTCTTACTTTACAGCATTTTTAACACCTGCCTAAAATGTGTGCACAGAACTGTATATACTGTATATGTATATATATTGTACAGGACGTCATGGCTGGTTCCTGGAAGGACGCTATGTTTCCCCTCTGTTTGGACTGTGGTCCCTTTAAGGAAACAAAAAGGGTTAACTCACCTGTCAGAGGAAGTGGGTTTAAAACAAGACAGGAAGTTGTAGATGGGTGTGGAGGAGATGGTGGATGGTATTTTGTTTGCAGCAACAAAAGTGAACAGTAGTGTCCTGCCTGGAAGCCTCCTAGCAGGGGAAGCTACCTGCAACAGAAACCAAGGACTGTTTGACTGCGATAGCAATTCTGGACTTTGCAAATCAGTGAGACTGAAATCTCTTTATTTTGTTTTTCTGCTGCTGTGAAGCTATTTAAAGAGGAAGTAAACCCTGATGGGTTTACTTCCTCTTTTTTTCCCTGCAAAGGTAAAGCATAATGGACTACTATGCATCGCATAGTAGCTCATTATGTGTCACTTACCTGACACAGGAGCCAGAGAAGTCGCCGCTGATCCCTGTAGTCTGCCGCGTCCATCTTGCTGGTGGCGTCTCGCAGCTCCGACCAATGACAGCGGCGAAGCCGCGATGACGTCACTCCCGCGCATGCGCACGGGAGTCGCGTCTCGCAGCTCCGCCGCTGCCACTCGGCGAAGCCGCGATGACGTCACTCCCGCGCATGCGCACGGGAGTCGACAAATTTGGCAAATCCATTCTTGGATTTGCCGCATTTAGTGCGCATGCGCGCCGCTGTCTACGGCGCATGCGCCGTAGACAGCGGTGCCCATTTTCGGGCAAATATCTCCTAAACCATATAGGTTTAGGAGATATTGCTTGGACCTACAGGTAAGCCTTAATCTAGGCTTACCTATAGCTCCAAGTTGTTTGGAAGGGTTTACTTCCTCTTTAAAGCGGGAGTCCGCCGGGAGTTCCGCGTTTTTTTTTTTTTTTTTTAAAAGCCAGCAGCTACAAAGACTGCAGCTGCTGACTTTTAAAATAAGGTCACTTACCCGCCCAGCGCGCCCGCGATGTCGGCACCCAAAGCCGATCTCTCGATCGTCTCTCGGGTGCTGCCGCTGCCATCTTGGGTATGGGAATCAGGAAGTGGAGCCTTTCGGCTTCATTTCCCGGTTCCCTACTGCGCATGCGCGAGTCGCGCTGCGCAATAAGGATGGACCCGCTGCCTCTGGGATCTGTGTGTTTCCCAGCAGGCAGCAGGGGACTTTCGGAAAGGGGCGTAGATCTACGCCCCTTTCCGCAGAGAGCTATCCCGGAAGTGGGTGCAGATACCTGTAATGTACAGGTACCTGCACCCCCCTCCCCCCTGAATTGTGGCGCCGGAGGGGGGGAGGATTCTAATGAGCGGAAGGTCCACTTTAGGGTGGACCTCCGCTTTAAGTTCAATAAACATCCTTTTGAGTGAAAAGCCTGTGTCCTGCGATCTAGCTGCTCCCCCGAACTTGACAAGTGGTGCTCGACAAAGTAACAGGTGTTTTCTTGCTATTTTTTTTTTTTTGCATTGGACTGAAACTAACATTTAAAGGGACAGTACAGTGGATTTATGTCCTGAGTTAAAGCCGCACAAATGCTGAAAACTGAAACAATGGAGGAGCTAATTAGGACCAGGACCAGGATTTCCGGAAACGTAATAAAGTTTCATGGTTTGATGCCTACCCTATGCCCCGGGTAGATGAGCTTATTGAAAGACTAGGTCCAGTCAGGTATATCACTACATTAGCCCTTATCAAGGGGTATTGGCAAAACCCATTGACTAATGCCACGTACACACGTAGCAGACTATCCGGCGGACTTAGTCTGGCGGACTTTCCAAACGAGCTACCTGCCCACACACGGTACTTTTGCGCCGGACTATCCGCCGTACTTTTGAAATGAACGGACTTGCCCACACACGTGGAGGAAAGTCCGCTCATTTTGAGCGCGTCTCCAGGTAGCCGGGACCAGCGAAGGAGGCATCGCTGGCCCCGTCACCTGGTATGGACTTAAAGGGGAATCCCTACGCTGAAAAATCGGTGTGGGGGTTCCCCCCCAGGTCCATATCAGACCCTTATCCGAGCACGCTACCCGGCCGGCCAGGAAAGGGGGTGGGGACGAGCGAGCGCCCCCCCCCCCCTCCTGAGCCGTACCAGGCTGCGTGCCCTCAACATGGGGGGTGCCTTGGGGAAGGGGGGGCCGTGCGGCCCCCCCACCCCAAAGCACCTTGTCCTCATGTTGATGAGGACAAGGGCCTCTTCCTGACAACCCTGGGCGTTGGTTGTCGGGGTCTGCGGGCGGGGGGCTTATCGGAATCCATGAGCCCCCTTTAATAAGGGGGCCCCAGGATCCCGGCCCCCCTATATATAGGGACATCACTGGATGATGTCCCTGCCCATTATGATGTCACAGTCCCACCACCATGCTTGACTGTAGGCAAGACACACTTGTCTTTGTACTCCTCACCTGGTTGCTGCCACACATGCTTAACACCATCCAAACCAAATAAGTTTATCTTGGTCTCATCAGACCACAGGACATGGTTCCAGTAATCCATGTCCTTAGTCTGCTTGTCTTCAGTAAACTGTTTGCGGGCTTTCTTGTGCATAATCTTTAGAAGACGCTTCCTTCTGGGGCAACAACCATGCAGACCGATTTGATGCAGTGTGCGGTATTTGCCTCGAGCACTGACGGGCTGCCCCCCCACCCCTTCAACCTCTGCAGCAATGCTGGCAGCACTCATACATTTATTTCCCAAAGACAACCTCTGGATATGACGCTGAGCACGTGCACTCAACTTCTTTGGTTGACCATGGTGAGGCCTGTTCTGAGTGGAACCTGTCCTGTTAACCACTTCAGCCCTGGACCATTTTGCTGGCCAAAGACCAGACCACTTTTTGCGATTCGGCACTGCGTCGTTTTAACTGACAATTGCGCGGTCATGCGATGTGGCTCCCAAACAAAATTGACGTAATTTTTTTCCCACAAATAGACCTTTCTTTTGGTGGTATTTGATCACCCCTGCGGTTTTTATTTTTTGCGCTATAAACAAAAATAGAGCGACAATTTTGAAAAAAACGCATTATTTTTTTACTTTTTGTTATAATAAATATCCCCCAAAAATATATAAAAAAACATACGTATTCTTCTACATATTTTTGGTAAAAAAAAACACAATAAGCGATTATTGATTGGTTTGCGCAAAAGTTATAGCGTTTACAAAATAGGGGATAGTTTTATGGCATTTTTATTAATTTTTTTTTACTAGTAATTGCGGCAATCAGCGATTTATTTATTTATTTATTTATTTTTGACTGTGACATTATGGCGGACACATCGGACATTTTTGACACATTTTTGGGACCATTGTCATTTATACAGCAATCACTGCTATATAAATGCAGTGATTCCTGTGTAAATGGCAGTGAAGGGGTTAACCAGTGGGTGGCAGTGTAGGGGTTAAGTGTTCCTAGGGGTGTGTTGCTATCTGTTGGGGGCTGGGCTTTCATTTAGTGAACACAGATCTCTGCTCCAATCACATGGAGCCGAGATCAGTGTCACTAGTTGCTAGGCAGAATGGGGAGATGCTGTTTACAACGGCATCTCTCCGTTCAGCCGCCCCGTGAGTCGATCGCGGGTATGCCCGCGGCGATTGAGTCCGCGGGACCCGCGACTGGACTCATGGGGGTCCCGACCAGCATGAGGGCATGCCTGCGATGGCAGGGCGGCATTAAAGATTGGACATACCTGTACACCAATATGCCTGCCTATGCCATTCTGCCAACGTACATTGGCGTGCGCTGGTTGGGAACTGGTTAAAACGCTGTATGGTCTTGGCCACAATGCTGCAGCTCAGTTTCAGGGTTTTGGTAATCTTCATATAGCCTAGGCCATCTTTATGTACAGAAAAATTTGTTTTTTTCAAATCCTCAGAGAGTTCTTTGCCATGAGGTACGTTGAACTTCCAGTGACCAGTATGAGAGAGTGAGAGCGATAACGCCAAATTTAACACACCTGATCCCCATTCACACCTGAGACTTTGTAACACTAACGAGTCACATGACACCGGGGAGAGAAAATGGCTAATTTGGCCCATTGTGGACATTTTTATTTAGGATTATACTAACTTTTGTTGCCAGCAGCTTAGATATGAATGGCTGTGTGTTGAGTTATTTTGAGGGGACAGAAAATGTACACTGTTATACATGCTGTACACTCACTACTTTACATTGCAGCAAAGTGTCATTTCTTCAGTGTCGTCACATGAAAAGATATAATTAAATCTTTACAAAAATGTGAGGGGTGTACTCACTTTTGTGAGATACTGTGTGTATGTGTGTGTATATATATATATATATATATATATATATATATATGTATATATATATATATATATATATATATATATATATATATATATATATATATATATATATATATATATATATGTATTAGATAGATATTTGTTATGTGGTCAGGCAAGTCCACTGTATCCTTTCTTCTTTCTCAGTTCAAGCCTATCAATCTGATTGGCCATATTAGGCTGTCTATGTGCTTAAATAATTTATATTTTAGCAGTTGTTCAGCAGAAACATAGCCAACAGTAGCGGATATAGAGAGAAGGAAAACCATAAATCTAAGCACCGATCAATCAAAGGTGGCTCAGACGTCTGTTTTCGGTTAGAGCCGTCCCTGTCACACACATAACATATGTCTTGCTAGAGACTTTTCTAGGTATAATACATCACAGGTACAGAAGCATTTTTAAACCTTAATCAGAACATGACAAAACACAGTTTGTGGTTAAGTCCAGTTCACAAGTGTGATTACAAAATCCAAAGATCAATCCCTTTAAAGTTCACCTTTTCCCCCCCAACAGAAATGGCTGTATTATAAAATGATGAGGATGGAGGGGGTCCACTTTAATGGTACATTTATGAACATGAATACAAGAAAGAACAATGGCTTTTCTGTTGTTGTCCCTGATAATGACATATCTCAACTGAGCTTTGCTAAGCCCCCTCTCACAGGAGGCCAAAGCAATTGACAATGTTTTATTTTTCTATCAATTCGCTGGTTTTATTCTCTACTCCCACTTCCTTATTATAACCATAACAATGTACATGTTTCCACAATTATATATCCTTAAATAAGCAGGCACAGCTGTGTTTCATTGAATGTCTGTAGGTAGCCTAAAGTGCATTACCTGTTCCTGAAATGCACATGAATCCGTTGCAAAATCTAAAATTTTGAGACTGTGTAGAGAGGGGGTGTATCCTTTCCCTCCACTCAGGTTTCAGATTACACTCAGCTCCCTGCTAAATGCTGTGCTGTGTGTGATATCCGACCTATGCCTCCTGGCGCATGGAAATATTGTGTAAAATGTGTGCTTTAGGAGTCTGTAGAGGAGAGAGGGCTGCAGATAAACAGATACAACTTATGTTGGAGGATTTATTTTTACTCTGTGTATAACCTGAGGCTAGCCACTTCACTGGGTATAGTTAAGGATTTACAACTGCTTTAACACCTTTCCGCCTGGCCTATAGCAGAATAGCAGTGGCTTTAACGTTTTGGGTTGACGTCATATGATGTTCCCTCAAAACGCAGTGGTGCGATCTGTCACGGGCTGTTTCCAAAGGACACAGCTGATGACTAATCATTGTACCAGCTCACTGTCGGCACCATATGAACGCTGTAACCAAACATAGCAGGTCACATGACAGTTGTAAACAATGGATGGCTTCCTTTCATGCAATCCATTGTGTGCAATTGTATTGCTAGCTGTGATTGGTCAATGTGATCACATGGTACAGGCAGGGCCAATCACAAAACAAACGGAATTAATCAGTTTCATTCAGGAAAATACTTGCTTATGTAATTCACTGCTATAAGCAATCAAAATATGTAAAAAAAAAAATCTTGATCACTTCACCAGATTAGTATAATGTTACTATAGTACATTTTATTGCTCTGGTCACAGTGTGTTAAAAAGAAAATCATTAAAAACAAAAGAAAAAAATGTAATAAAAAAAAGAAAATTATTACCTTTTTTTTTTTGTACTGTCACCAGTCAGTGTCCCCACCACACCCGTTAAATTATGACACTGTACTACACAAAAAATTGTGTTTTTAATTTATTAATTTCCCCAAAATGACGACAAAAAAATTACAAGTTCAAAAAATCCGCTATGCCTCTTACTAAATACGTTGGACTGTCCACTTTCCAAAAAGGGGTATTTTTTTTTGGGGGGGGGGGGTATTTATACTGTCCTGGCATTTTAGGGCTTCAAGAAATTAGATAGTCCTTCAGTACATCAGGATTGATCAATTTTCAGAGATACACACCATAGTTTGTGGACTTTATAACTTATTTACAGATTAAATAATATTCACTGATTTGGGTTATTTTCACCAAAGAAATTTAGCAGAATACATTTTGGCCTAAATTTATGAAGAACACTTATTTATTTGCAACATTTTATAACAAACATTTTTTTTCCCCAAATTTGTTGTCTTTTTTTTTGTTTATTAAGCAAAAAAAAAAAAAAACCCAGTGGTGATTAATTACCACCAAAAGAAAGCTCTAGTTGTGTGAACAAAATGATAAAAATGTAGTTTGGGTTCAGTGTGACATGACAGGGCTGAAAATGGCCGGTATTAAAGTGGTTAAGGGGAGCAGTAAATGGCTCAACTGCTCAATTTTATACCGCCCTCTGGATGCCCATGTGAACAAGCCTGTTGTGAATCCATCATCACCCCCTAGTATTTCAGCTTTTGTGTGACTAAAAAACGAGTTCCAACAGCTCCAGTCTGATCATTCCATAAGACATCTGGAAAAAGAGTTCTCAATTGACCTTAAAGTCCGGTGATGTGATTATAGCTTTAAGGCCAATTCAACTTATGACGAGCCAGTAAAGTATTGAGCAGCTTGGAAACTGCACACACAGGTTATATTACAGAGCAGTAATCCCCACATTATCTCTTTCTAGCCTGTCGTAACTCAATGCTAATGGAAATTGTGCCTCCTCTACTTTCAAAGAAGATACAAGCCTCAGACATTAGGGGACACTATTCCCAGTCGCTGGGATCTGGAACACCAGTTGACATTGTATCTGCCGATACGACGTGCCAAAGATAAGTCACATTGCTCCAGCTCCATCCAGCAGAGGTCCGTTGCTTGACCTAGTGCTATATTTTTATAGTCAAATGGCTGTTCTGCATAACTGTTTCCTGTTACATAATATTGCTATCAGGAGTTAATTGGTGGCTCCTTTTTAGCATCTGATGGATAAATGGTTTCTATCAATATACACCCTATACTTGGTTATGAGGTGTCTGGTGTAGGATACGTCTGTCCATAGCCCCAGGACATGTATCTGGCACATGGATAGTTATGAATCTCCTTGCCTTGTTTAAACGTCTCCTTTCCGCAAGAGCCAGGTTTCTTTTTATGAGTGTTTTTTAACAGGAGAAACATCTCCCGCTAAAGATCTCCTCAAGTGAACTCGTTCTGCTGTCTTTTTCCGTGGCACCTTCCCAAGTAAGATAGCAGTTGACGGCAGAGATTTGAAGGCTGTGACTCCAAATGATTTTCCTCAGCTGCTAAAACAAGAAAGTGTTTGTGATTAGTTAGCTACTTGGGAAATACTGTCATTTGCAGAAAGATAACCTGTGCCTACAGTGGCACATGTGCTTCGCTTGCGTCGACACAATCCGAGCTATAGAAATACTTCATCAACTCATTAGAAGATTCCTTTCATTACAAGGCGTTCTGAATTTTCCACAAATGACCTGTGTACATACCCCGTATAACAAAATGAATAACAAATTGGATATGTGTCACTGCATATACGAATAATGCCAAAATAGAAAGTTTATTTGAAGGGAAACTTAGCCCCTCTCTTGGGTTTAAAGCATTTCTGAACCCAAAATATATTGCAGTTTGCCAGTCTTTGGATATGGTGGCTGCATTCGTTAAAATTATAAATGAAAAAAATAAAGATATTTCAAAAAAGAAAGAAAAGAAAAAACATTTTCCATGAAAGGGTAGTTTTGTTTTGCTTTATTTTATTTTTCCTTTTTATTTTTACCTGGTATTCTGGCTAGCAACACACATGGGGGTTGGCATAACAAGGGTAGGACGCCGCTCAACTGACCCGGTACTCGTTGAAGTGAATTGCCTCAACCAGCACTTCTCCAGCAGACACGCCCCCTGACAAGTTTCGCCAGGGCTTAGTCATAGTCATCTTTTCTCAATTCGTCGTTCCCACATTATTTCTCACACACTTCTTTTGTTTGCATTGATCACCAACACATGTTTCTCTTTCCTCTTTCACGGCCAACATGCGCTTATAAACTTTTGCCCTGCTCATATTCCCAATTCCACAACCGTTCACCTTATCTGAATCTGGAAACCCCCTTTAATATGAAAGGTGGCATCCAGATACACCCCCCCACATGAATGAGTATGGGGCACATAGTACCCTTACTCATTCACAACAAAAAAAATGTCACCTAGAAATAAAGACACCCAATTGTTTGACAAGTCCTTTATTTTTTAAAAATCCTCAAAAATACCCCTTATAAATCCATCAATCACAATGATTGCTGCCACCGAAAGAAAAAAAACAATGACCGGGTCGCAAAGTCAGATGAAGTCATCAGCTACTGTATATAAAGGAAGGGAAGGGATAGTGGTGACATCATTGCCAAAATATGGCCATAATTAAGCAATGATGTAACGCTCCATTCTCCAACTATTTGCTTACATGGCTGGAGATTCCCAGCTATGTTAGCGAATGGGCCAAATTATATTAACGGTTGGTACAGATGCAGCGGGTGCAAGCAGCCACTGCTTCCTTTGCAAAACTTGACGGCCAGGATAGTGGTGACGTCATTACACAAATATGAGGGCGGCACAGTGGTGTAATGGTTAGCACTCTCACCTAGCAGTAAGAAGGGTCACTGGTTTGAATCCCAACCAGGACACTACCTGCCTGGAGTTTGCATGTTCTCCCTGTGCCTGCGTGGGTTTCCTCCAGGTACTCCAGTTTCCTCCCACAATCCAAAGACATGCAGGTAGGTTAATTGGCTTCTGTCCAAAATTGGCCCTAGTATATGAATGGGGACCTTGGATTGTGGGCTCCTTGAGGGTAAGTGTGCAATGTACAGGGATAGAGACAATTGTAGGCACTCACTCAGGTTGAACTGGTGTCTTTATTCGACCTTACTAACTATGAAACTATGACCATGTAGTCACTCCATTCTCCACCCATTTGCTTATGCGGCTGGGATCAGGAATGGATCAGGTGACCTCAGTGGTTGGTAAGGACACAGTGGGTGCAAGCAAGTCTTCCATTGACTCTTGGAAGCTGTCAAATGTGTCCACTAAACGTTTGGCAATCAGACAAACATCCAAAGAGCCAGTGTTTGGTCTGGACTTACCTTTAGACTGAACACTGAGCTTATCTCTATGTGTTAGCCATCTATGAATATAGAAGTTTTTGATTTAAGATGACTAACTAAATAGGTTGTGGTGCAAGCTTTTGTGGCATGCAGTGCCTGAAGAAGAGGTCTGCAGGTTTGCACTACAATACAATAGTCAGCCAATAAATGGTATCACCCTAGATTCAAACTTCTACTTTTAAGGTACTTCATATACTAGAGAATATGAAGGGGGCTGGCACAGGTTACAGAGAGGTCAAGACTGCACAGAAAATTGAGACCATAAGAGAAGCAGCAAGGACCATAGAACCTGGGTGTAGTCGATGTAGTAGCATTGGATTGGGAATTGGAAGTTCTCCGTAGGGAATTCCATAGAGAGAGTAGCAGAGAGATGGGGGAGCTCATATTGGAGATGTACTAATGGAGTTCTGAAAAGGCCTGAATCTTTGATGTCCTGTTCACGACAAGCTATAGAGACAATAGTGTAGGGATACTAAGCTTGAGGCCAAGTAAGATTCTGTTCATTGAGAACGAAAGCATGTAGATGAAAGCACACAGAGAGGAGAGCATGGTCCAAGAGTTCATTAGATGCATCTGGGGAGGGGCAGTGAGTGGTAGTTGTGGAACAGCATATGAAAGAGAATTGCTACACTGCATTGGCACTAGAGAATCCCCTCCCCCCCTTGCTGTATAGCCATTTTGTCCCATATTAATTATCAGTTACATATGTATACAGTTCTTTTTTTTTAACTATGAGCATTTACTACTAATATATGACAGTACTAAGAGGAGTTAGCTGAAATGACAGTACAGCAACAAACGTGTCCTTTTCCTTTTCTCTGAGTCATGTGTGTGGAAATTTCAGTTTGAGCTTTTAAGCTCTGTAAATAATTGACTGTTTTTCTTCAGTGGGTAAGGGGACTACAAAACCTATCGATCACGTGCCTTAAAGTGTTTGTAAACCCCAGTCATGAAATTTGAGCAAAGCACATATGTCTGCAGTGTTTACTTATCTCTCCCAAAGCTCTAAGTGTTGATTCTCTCTGGTGCTTCGTTCCTCAGTTATCAGCATTAGTCACTTCTGAAAAGTTTTCCCAACACATGGGAAACATTTGTATTGGGAGGGAGGGGGGGAGCTTAGAATGGAGCTTGTCTATTCACAATACCGTTCTTCAACTATGTGGAGGGGGGTGCCTTTCCTCCAATCAGCTCTTACACATTGTAACTGCAGTCTCTCTGCCCCTTCCTTTGTGATACTAACTGATGCACAAAGCTTTTCAACATGATCTGCACTTTTGAAGGGCTGTAGAGAAGGGAAGACTGCAGATAAACAAGTAAAACCTATGCAGGAAGATTTACTGCATCTCTGTGTATCATCTGAGGCTGTTCACTTCACTGGATATATGTGACGGTTTACAACCACTTTAAGTTCCTGCTGCATCAGGCGGAGAAGACCAAAAAGATTAATGAGCCATATTTCATATTTATGTAAAAAAACATTTTTGTTTCTTAATCCTGACCATAACAAATAAAGAAAAATCATTATAAATTCCAGGAACTGTACAGTATGTCAGGACCTGGATCACCTGCTGGTTGCACTGTGGTTTCCTGGAGGAGGGCTGTAATTCCAGTGTCCACCAGCGGGTGTCTCCCAGCAGCCAACATCAGGTGGAAACTGATTACAGGTGTCTGCTGGCTTCTGGGAGACATCTGCTGGTGGACACTGGAATTACAACCCTTCGCCCAGGAAACCACAGTACAACCAGCAGGTGACACAAGTCCTGACATGGGGAGATTTACTAAAACTGGTGCAGCTGTGCATGGTAGCCAATTGGCTTCTAACTTCAGCTTGTTCAATTAAGCTTTGACAATAAAACCTGGAAGCTGATTGGTTTCTATGCAGAGCTGCACCAAATTTTGCACTCTCCAGTTTTAGTAATTAACCCCCACAGTCTCTAACAAAGCAGCCTCTCCCACTCTCACTTACCTTCGTGTTCCTGCTCTGTCTGCCTATAGGACGCACTTGCATCTTTAACCACTTAAGGACTGCCTCACGCCGATATACGTCAGCAGAGTTGCACGGCTGGGCACAAGCACGTACAGGTACGTTGCCCTTTAAGTGCTCAGCCATGGGTCGCGTCTGCCGGCAGTGGCGCACTTACGACCCAGTCCTGAGCTCCGTGACCGTGGCCATGACACCCGCGTACCCGAATGCCGCCGGTGTCCTGCGATCGGGTCACAGAGCTGAAGAACGAGGAGAGATAGATGTAAACAAACCTCTCCCCGTGCTTCCTAGTGAGGCTGTCACTGATCGTCTGTTCACTGTTATAGGGAAAGATGATCAGTGACGTCAGACGCCAAGCCACGCCCCCCTACAGTTAAAAAAAAACACATACACACTTAACCCCTACAATGCCCCCTAGTGGTTAACCCCTTCACTGCCAGTGACATTTTTACAGTAATCAGTGCATTTTTAATTGCACTGATTGCTGTATTAATGCCTCGGGTCCCAAATATGTGTCAAAATTGTCCGACATGTCCACCATAATGTCGCAGTCACAATAAAAATCGCTGATCGCCGCCATTACTAGTAAAAAAGAAAATTATTAATAAAAATGCCATAAAACTATCCCCTATTTTGTAGACGCTATAACTTTTGTGCAACTTTTTTTCAAAATTGTCGCTCTATTTTTGTTTATAGCGCAAAAAATAAAAACTGCAAAAAATAAAAACTGCAGAGGTGATCAAATACCACCAAAAGAAAGCTCTATTTGTGGGAAAAAAGGACGCAAATTTTGTTTGGGAGCAACGTCGCACAACCGTGCAATTGTCAATTAAATTGTCAATTAAAGCGACACAGTGCCGAATCGCAAAAAGGGGCTTGGTCCTTTAGCTGCAAAATGGTCCGGGGCTTAAGTGGTTAACCACTAGTCCTGACTATTATCTTATTATCTAATTATAATTATCATTCATCATTGTCGACCAATTCTGTTTCTTTCATACCCAAATATCTCTATGCATGGGGGCAGCATATAATAATAATTGAAATAACACAGTGCTTCATACACTGTTCCGCTTTATTATGGCTCAGACAAGGTGTTAAGTATGAATGAAAGATGGACGTTACCAACCATTTCCCACCAATAAGGGGTACTTGTTCAAATTACACATTTCCTTTTAACATGCATTCAACCAATCATAGTCATTAACTCTTTATCATTATAACTCATTATGTCACATTATATTATGTCACCCAGACAGATATATCTGCAGACCATCTTGTGACACACATGTACCTTCCCTATGTCTGGTTTCAACTTCTTTTTTTTTTAACCAAAGATTTTTATTAGGTTTTGCATTAAACAAGTATACAGCATTTGACAAAGATATGTGTAGCGTTGTTATACATATTGAAAGCAGTGTTCCACATACTTACATGAAAAAAAAAAAAAACATAAACAATAGTATCCTATTAGAGCTACAATAGATTGATAACCACAGATGGCCCACTAGTAGGCCTAGCCTGTCACCCCAAACGGGTACACACTGTGAGCAGGCTTAGGGCTGGAGTAGGATTACTTGAGTATTAGTATCCTTTGACCTTACCGAGGGTCAAGGGCGGTGATACATGTAAGTACGTAGCTCATTTGTGTGCACATAATGGACGGCAAAACTTGTCCATACAGCATAGGGAAAACGGTAACCAGGGAACTTCAACACTAACAAAGATACCTAGTCCTCCTTGGGCACTACTCCTGGGTTAACATGAATGCTATTACCTCTATTCACACTTCAATTGGATGTTACGCATTTCGGGTTCAGGCAACTTAAAGTCTAGATACAATTCAACATGAATATCCATGAATTAGATCACAAATGTGGAGAGACATATTTGGAAGAGTCCCAAGCCTCCCAGTATTTATGGAAACTCAGGATTGCCCCTTCTTTATAAGCCAACATCTTTTCCATAAGGTATATGTTGTTTACTCTGGTAACAACCTCCTCTAGAGAGGGGGGTATGGGGGTCTTCCAATGTCTTGTCAGCGAAATTCTGGCAGCAAAGAGGATATTAATCACTATTTTCCGCATTACTGGAGGGAAGTGTTCTATCGAAAGGCTAAGAAGAGCCAAACCTGGCTCTATCGTACAGTTAGACTTTGTGATGTCTCTGATCAGGGATTCCACTTTTTTCCAATACGGGGCGATAATTTCACAACTCCATAAGATATGATAAAGATTCCCCATGTGCTGGCAGTTTCTCCAGCACATAGGGCCTATATCTGTATGCATTTTGTGGAGGCGTAGCGGGGTGAGGTACCATCGGTGTAATATCTTCTGGGCATTGTCCCAGTGATCTATACACGCTGAGGATTTCCCATTATATTTTAGCGCCATATGCCACTGCGAAGGTGAGTAGTCCTTCTTCAATTCTCTTTCCCAGTGTAACATACAGGGCAGTTTAGTGTTTAGATACAGAGGGTTTGCTAGTCTATAGAAAAGTGAGATCCCCTTTCTACAATTAGAGCTCTTGTTTAGGAGGAAATCCCATAGTGCTTGTGGGATTTCAATCGGATTAGGAGTGCTGGTCTCATTGAGGTGCTGAATTTGGTGTAGCCTATACCGGTCAGCTAGATCTATGTGTTCGCCGAGGGGCGCAGTGTAATGATTGCCTGTTTGCTTCCATTTCTGTGTGGAGAAGTCGGGTATTAGGTATTGGTAGGTTGCTAATGGGATTTGTAGTCTGCTTAGTGGTACGTCAGTAACTTTACTTTGAGTCAGGCCCGACCATGCCCTAATCGAGGCTTGTATAGTAGGGTACTCAGGGACAATTGGTTTGTGGTGAATGCTAGCCGCCATAGCTAGAGCAGGGAGGTCATGCCCAGGGGTGACCGTACGTTCTATGTTTGACCACTTATTGTCGGATTGACAGGAGAACCAGTACTTCATTTGGTCCAATATGGCTGCGTGATAGTAATCCTGGGCGTTAGGGAGACCCATACCACCAAGGTATTTTGGCTTATAGAGTTTCGCTAAGGCTAGTCTAGGTTTTTTACCTGCCCATATGAATTTATTCAGATGTGTGGATAGGTGAGTAAAGAATTTGCACGGTATAGGGATTGGTAACGTCCTGAAGTGGTACAGTAGTTTAGGCAGTACTTGCATTTGATAAGCCGCTATTCTGCCTACCCAGGAGAGGTGTAGTTTAGCTATTTGATTCATTTCTTCAGTCAGTTTATCTAACAAGGGAGGATAGTTGTGCATGTATATATCAGAGGCAGAGGGGGAAAGTTGTACTCCCAAGTATGTGATCGAGGGAGGATTCCAGTTACACTGGAAGACACTTTTTAGTTTGGTTAGTGTACTTGATGTCAAGTGCAACCCTAGTGCATAGCATTTATTAGTATTAACCTTATAATAGGATACCCTCCCGAAGTTGTTAATCAGCTCTTGAATTTTAGCAAGGGACGTGACAGGGTCAGTAACTGTGAGGATGACGTCATCAGCAAAAAGTCCTATTTTATGGGTTTCTGCACCTATCCGAATACCTTTCACGTCCGTCGCTTCCCTGATACTTTCTGCTAGCGGTTCTATGACAAGTGAGAAAATTATGGGAGACAGTGGGCACCCTTGTCTTGTACCATTAGTCAGATTAAAGGGGTCTGAGAGAAGGCCTGAAGTGTAGACACTTGCTGATGGGTGCGAGTACAGGGACATGATAGCTGTATGAATTTGGCCCGACAATCCAAATTTTTGAAGGGTTTTAGATAGATATGGCCAGTGTACCCTATCAAAGGCCTTTTCTGCATCTAAGGCTAAAAATACACTAGGAAGTTTATTAATTTCAGAATATCGCAGGAGATCGATCATTCGTCTTGTTCCGTCAGGTGCTTGCCTACCCTTAACAAAACCTACTTGATCTAAACCTAGCAGGGTAGGGGTAACATTCATCAATCTATTTGCCAGTACTTTAGCATATATTTTTAAATCGGAGTTCAAGAGTGATATCGGCCTAAAGTTCTGGGGGAGAGAGTTGTCTTTTCCTGGTTTAGGGATCGTGACTATGATAGCTTGTAGCATTTCCTTGGGAAAGGAGCCTGTGGATATGGCAGAATTGAAAACTGTCTCAAGTTTAGGTGTCAGGATAGTCGAAAATGCTTTATAGTATTCAGCTGAGAAGCCATCCGCCCCTGGGGACTTATGCATGGGCAACGACTTAATCACTGCGGTCACTTCCTCACAAGTGATGGGGGAGTTTAAAGCATTCAGTGTAGGGATATCTATTTTAGGTAGTTTCAAAGTACCAAGGAAACGATCAATTTCCGTGTCAGAGGGTTGGTGAGTGTCCTGGTCCTGGTTAAGGTTATACAAGGAGTGGTAGTAGTCTTTAAAGGTATTCGCTATGTCTTTAGGATTACGAAAAATCAAATGTGACTGATGGTGCTTGATGAAAGGTAGGTTAGCTTTAGTCTGTCGTTTTTTAAGTTGGGAGGCTAATAGTTTACCAGCCTTATTACTTTGAGAGTAGTATGATAATTGCAGTCTTTTGAAGTACAGGTCATGGTCAGTTTTGATCTCCTGCCGTAGGTCTTCCCGACATTGATTGAGCTGTTGGAGTATGGTGGGGGAAGTGAGGGTCGGGTTTTTATGCATTCCCTCTAATTCAATGATTTTATTTTGGAGCTGCGTTATGCGGCGGGTTTTATTTTTGCGTTCCCTCGAGGCTATTTGTATGAGGACACCTCGGGTGAAGGCCTTGTGAGCGCACCATACCATTGCAGGAGAGGATTCTCCATTGTCATTTAAGTGGAAAAATTCCTTGACCTTCGCTGCCACTTCATCCCTAATAGCGGGGCGAGACAATAGGAAGGTGTTGTTGCGCCAAAGTGGCCTACTATTAGTCTTGTTAAAGTCTACAATTTCCAGTGTTATAGGTGCGTGATCTGACCAAGTGATATTATGAACCTCTGATTTAATCACATTTTGCAGCAAATGCATATCCGTGAGGAAATAATCAATCCTCGAATAGCTGTTATGTATTGCAGAGAAATACGTATAGTCCCTCTCCGTAGCCCTGGTGCAGCGCCAAGGATCAAAAAGCCTTTCTTCATGACAGAAGCTACCTAGACAGGGGCGCTGCCTGAGGGCCACAGAGGAGGAATCAAGATCAGCATTCAATACTATATTAAAATCACCACACAAAATCAGATTACCCTTTTGCATAGATTTCGCTTTGCGTACAACTTTGCGGACAAATCGTGCAGGTCTAACATTTGGAGCATATAAATTCACTAACGTATATATAGAGTGATTAATTTCAGCAATCAGAATAATATACCGACCATGAGGGTCAATATAATCTTGCAACAAAGAAAAGGTGACAGTGTCTCTTACAGCTATTAAAACCCCATTTTTTTTCTTCAAGTCATTGGCAGTAAAAACATGGGGGAATTTCCCATGTGTGCATCTAGGTGGATTAGCACTGGGGAAGTGAGTTTCTTGTATGCACAGGATGTCACAGTGCATATCCATAGCAGACTTCCAAAGTGATCTACGTTTGTAGGGGCTGTTGAGGCCTCTCACATTGTGAGACATAACTTTAATGTTCATTCATAAACAGTACAGCCGTTAGTTGCCATCCAATTGTAAGTTGAAGAAGTAGAGCCCAAGAAGCGAGCATAACTCTCAGGAGGGTGTTACATGTCAGTGACATCAATAGTTGTGGTTGGAAAACCAGAAACCGGGAATTGGGCCTCCAACGGCCAACAGTGAACTTGGGGAGAATAGACATAGGAAAATCCAATGAACAGTGTGCAGGGTTCATCCTGCAAAATTTCCTGGGGGAAAGAAACGTAGAACAGTGGCCGTTCAGCGGGTGCTTAGTTGAACCTAAGCCCGAGTAATTAACTGCTGCAAATAAGGCACTTGGGCGATGACCAAATTGAGGGGCAATAGAGTAGTGTAGCCCGGAGACACAATAAAAAGGCACATTGGTATCAGGCTGGCACTTATCTGTTTCTTCTGTTGAGTCGATGATAACTTCTTCTGTCAGGAAGAGGGTCCGGGTCCGCCGCTTCTCCATTGGTAGGGAGGAGGCGCCATTTTCTGAGGAGCTCCATACCTTTCTCTATGGAAGCAATCACATGTGTTTCATTATGCATTTCCAAAACCAGCTTAGCTGGAAATCCCCATTTGTACAGAACCTTATGATTACGTAAAATCTTGGTGATGGGGACTAGGTTGTGCCTAGCCGCGAGTGTAGCTTGTGACAGATCAGCATATAGAGCGATCCCTGTAAAGGGGTCCGGGAGAGACGGGTGCTGTCTAGCAAAACGCATTAACTGATCTTTTACATGGAAGAAATGGATACGTGCAATCACATCTCTGGGGACCTGCTCGGATAGAAAAGAAGGCTTGGGCAGTCTGTGCGCTCGATCAATAATAAGATCAGCCGGCGCTAAGTCTGGTAAAGCAGTAATCATAAGCTTTTGGAGATAGGCAGTAAGATCAGCGGGTTTCACAGTCTCAGGGACTCCTCTGAATTTCACGTTGTTTCTGCGTGCCCTGTCCTCAATGTCCGCCATTTTGAGACGCATAGTTTTAATTTCACTCTCAACATCAAAGTGAGCATCAACCAGCTCATTGTGAGCTAAGGTGAATTCCTCCATTTTGTTTTCCACATAAGCTACTCTCTCTTTAACTGCTGACAGTTCTGTGTTAGTGGAGCGTACAAACGAAGCCATGTCCTGTTGTAAGGCCCCTCTCAGCATCTGCAACATCTCTTTCATAGTGGTGTCCAGGATGGGCTGCCCTGATGTGGGGAAGGCATCTAGCTGCTGTGTAGCCAGGGATGATTCATCCATCTCCTCCCCTTCAGCTTCAGTGTCCCCCTGGGTGTCCCCCTTCTCTCCTAGCTTCCTTTTCTGTTTAGCTGGGCTTGTGAATGGTGAGGAGGGCAGTGGAGATTGTGAGGGATGGGACTCACCCTGTTCCGTTCGATCAGCATGGGCAGCGTGTCCCGAGGAGGCCGCCGCATTGTGTGCTGCACGGGCGCCATCTTGGGCCTCTTTGTCCGCCGCCGGCGGAAAGAAATCGGTCAGCCGACGGGGCCCCTCTCTCTCCTTTCGTTTAGCCATGCTGTTCGGCGTGTGCCTGAGGTATTCCTCTACCGGAGGATACCGAATGTGGGCCGAAAAGGTCGCTGTGGGCCGCTTAAATCGATCCGCTGATACGGAGCTCTCTCCTCACACCACCATGCGCTCCGGCTGCCGGCTCCGCCCCCCCTGGTTTCAACTTCAACACAAGTTCACTTCTTCAACAACAATAATTTCACTTGATCAGCAAAATTATAAACTTTTAAAGGCGCAGTCAAGTATTAGATTGCAAAACACAATATGAACATAAGGGGGGCTTTTTCCATGACCCTTTCAATCCTCTCTTTGTGACAATCACAAACCCTGTTGCCCCTAATATGCCCCCAATGTTCATCCATATTAACATAAATTCTTAACACCGAACCTCCTTGTGAGGACAGAACTTGATATCCATAGACAGACTGGAACTGATGCATTGAGCTAGACTTGGGTCTTTGGGCTGGCATCTGGATCTCTCTCTTGTGGTGCTCATTGGAATTTGTAGACCTTGGGCATGTGTCATTGGCTAACCCTCAAGGTGTCATTCCCAGGAACATTTTCCAGCAGGCATCCACTTTTACCCATCTCAGCACCTCCCATGGCATTAGAACAACAACAGACAAACAACGAAGATCTCCAGGTAAAAGCTGTAGTCATTCCTTCAATTAACTTGACATCCGGATAGGGTGGTCCTCTGTTCCCAAAGGGCAAGTCTCTGTGTGAGCCATGCTAAGCCCAGGCGGTGGTGTTTTCCAGCAAATGGAATCCCTAGTGAGGCACGTAGTGAAAGAATCCCTTAAAGAGTGGGATACAAGCCACACAATTCCAACAACCATTGCGGCATGTTCTCCCACTAGGATGACCAGGAAGAACTGGAACTGTCCCAACCAAGGTAGAGTCTCCTGCAAAGCAAGAGGAAGTTCTGTAAGCACCTTTTGGCTCCGTTTCCAGTAGTGCGACTTGTCATGTGACTTTGGACACATGGGTTCGCATGGCAGTTCTCAGCCCATTAAGTTCAATGGCACTCATTCCAATCTATGCAACTTAGAGTTGCAGCAACTTTGAGGGATTCCTGCTCTACTTTAATGCAATTTTTGATGCAACTTTGATCCAGAGACTGTAAAGTCAGATCAGGGTCACACTCTGAATCACAAGACTTGAAGACATAGCCGTACAGAGAGTGTTCTAAATTCTCATTCTCAACAGAACTAGCGGACATCATTTTGGATAAGTGGAGCAAGATGGCCAAGCTCTATCCATTCAGAGATAAGGATGTGAAGCATCTAAAGCAGGGATCTCAAACTGGTGGCCCTCCAGCTGAAACTACAAGTCCCATCATGCCTCTGCCTGTAGGAGTCATGCTTGTAACTGTCAACCTTGCAATGCCTCATGGGACTTGTAGTTTTGTAACAGCTGGAGGGCCACCAGTTTGAGACCCCTGATCTAAAAGCTGCCTCTCAAAATGGCTGAGGTCTTCATGAGGTGAGCAAGCATGTCACTCTTCCATTGAATAGCTTGAAAGTCTGTCTAGGCTCTTGTGGCCATATCGAAAAGAATGGACATGTGGATGCAGTATTCAGGAGCTATTTCAGAACCTATGTAGTTCAGGAGCCTGAGCTGGTGTCAGTTTCCATTATAAGGCTCCAAATGACATCAGTCGCATAGTGGCACGGGTTATGCTCTCGTCAGTTACAGGAAAATTAGTGCTATGGCTAGGGCCTGGGCTTGCTATTCCCACCTCTAGTAGGCGTAGTGTATCATTCCCTTTTAGGGAGCTTCATCTTTTGGCAAGCTGGCTAGCACCATAACCCAGGCCACAGTTGGCAAGTGGAGGTCCTACCTCAGGACCAGCACTGGCTAGGTCAGAAGAGGACAGTCTAGAAAACAAAGTTCAGAGCGTGCAAGGATCGCACATTTTTACAGACCAGGTCGGGATTTTATTAAGAGCTGGTGAGGGGACCTAACATCCCCTCAGAAGTATGCTAAAGCTTGAACTCGGAATCCAAGAAGCTACTGAATTCAGCTTTAGATTATTAGGACGTCAAAGTGGTCCTTTCAGGACATGCAGGGTCCATCAGAAGTCTTCCATCTTCTCTGATTCATTTCCATGGATTTTGGTTCACGGTATGCGTTGCATACTAGCCCATTATGCTTTTATTTTGCAGGGTTTGCAGGGAACAAAAGAGAAAGTAAAACCCATCAGGGTTTACTTCCACTTTAATGCATAGAATAAAAAAAACAACTGACTTTGCAACTCCTTTAAGGAAATGTTCTACCTTCTTAAAGTGGTTGTAAACCCTTACAACACACTTTAACCTACAGGTAAGCCTAGATTAAGGCTTACCTGTTGGTCCAAGAAATATCTCTTAAACCTACACGGTTTAGGAGATATTTGCCGAAAGACAGGCACCGCTGTCTACGGCGCATTTGACATTGACAGCGGCGCGCAGGCGCACTGAGCGCCCCGCCGTTAACAGCGATATGCCGCGCGTGGCGGCTCCCATGCGCATGCGTGGGAGTGACGTCATCGCGGCTTCGCCGAATGACAGCGGCGGAGCAACGAGACCCACCGAGAAGATGGATGCGCCGGACTACAGGGGACAGCGGTGACTTCACTGGCTCCTGTGTCAGGTAAGTGACACATAATGGACTACTATGCGATGCATAGTAGTCCATTATGCTTTACCTTTGCAGGGAATGAAAGAGGAAGTAAACTCATCAGGGTTTACTTCCTCTTTAAGTATGAGATGTCTATAATTACCTTGGTTCAAGCTAGACCAATGTAACTCTGCAACAAACATACAAAAATAATACTTGGAGTTCAGCTTCAACATTATATTTGTTGATTTATTTTATACATTTGTTTTTCACATAACATTTACCAACTAATATATTCTGTTTTAATAAATGTACTTAGTTTGTACACTACAAGATAAACGTTTCTTTTTTAACACCCACGCACTTTTTCTTTAAAAACCCACATGTAAATTATTCTTTTTTTTTCTTCGTTTTGTTCTGTTGGATAAACAGGCTTCCATTATCTAGTCATTACAATATTTCTCCTTAGCAGCCTTAGATTGCTTCTGGCAGATATGAATGTGTGTATTAGTATTAAATGTTGATATGAATACACACATTTATAATTAAAGAAGGATAATGACTACGTGAAGAATGGGATTAAAGTCAACGTTCCACCTGCTGAACCCTTTCACCTGTATGACCCAAAGGGCTTGCCAACCTTGCTCAGCTGTTTTCCAAATGCTTGGAGTCTAAATGAAGCCAGCGCTCCATATTGAATTCCCAAGTGTTTATTAGGAAAATAGAAACATGTCATACGAAGCTGCCGGTGAAACCGAATCCCATTGACCTGGTCACTCTATCAATGTTAGTTGTTTCTTTGCAGCTTTTTCATCATTCAAGGAAACTGATGTCAAAGTTTGTGCAAGCTCTGACTGCTCTCCTTATTGTCATTGTATCAAGCCGGCAAAATGTTCACCCTTAGGGAATCATACTTACGTCTGTGTATTTCTGTTCAGCAAGCACTAGCAATTGTACTCAAACATATCATAGTACAACTGACAAATACAATGGTGGCATTCAATAAGTGAATGTTATTATTTGTTTTATATCATTTTGAAATAGTTCCATTTAGCAATAGTTTTTTAAATCATTTTTTTAGGTCACATTGGACAGGTGCTGATTAGTTAGACTGACTATACTGTTGTAGCTACCACTGGACAGGCATGCTACTTTCCCCTTATGTATGAGGTTATACCTGCACTAGGAATGAGACAAACTGCCCTTCAGCCAACTTCAAAGAAGTTTGGATGCTTAATCCGAACCCTATTGAAATCAATGGGAGCCAAATCTGTCAAAAATGCCAATGTTCTGGGCTAATAAGCAAGGGGTTGTAAAAAAACAAAAAAAACAAAATGCATGGAGGGTGGGCATTGCCCCAGGGAACGTGCAAAAAAATACAAGTCAGCCATCAGCAATAATTTTTTAAAAATGCTTAAAGTGAATCATCATAAAATTCCTTTAAATAACATGTTTAGAGGGATCTTAATTCTGCCAGTGAAGTGGGCACATACTGCATCTGTTATGTATAGAAAGTGCTGCAGCAGCACTAACATTTAGACCCCTTTCACACTGGGGCGTTTTTCAGGTGCTTTAGCATTAAAAAAGTGCCTGTAAAGCGCCTGAAAGAAGCCTCATCTGCAATCCCAATTTAAAAGCCCGAGTGCTTTCACACTGAGACCCCTTTCACACTGGGGCGTTTTTCAGGTGCTCTAGGCTACTTTCACACTGGGGCGTTGCGGGCGCTGGCGGTAAAGCGGCTCTATTATTTAGCGCCGCTTTTCGGGCATTTTAACAATGCTATTCTTTGGCCGCTAGCGGTGGTTAAAACTGCCCTGCTAGCGGCCAAAGAAGGGTTTGCAGCGCTGTCCCATTGTTTTCTATGGGAAGGGGCGCTTTAGGAGCGTTCCTACAGTGCTCCAAAGATGCGGCTTGCAGGACTTTTTTGACCGTCCTGCAAGCTCACCGCTCCAGTGTGAAAGCCCTCGGGCTTTCACACTGGATAAATAGCAGCGGCTGATTCAGGGCGCTTTGCAGGCGCTATTTTTTACGCCTGTGTGAAAGGGGCCTTAGCATTAAAAAAAGCATCTGTAAAGAGCCTGAAAAAAGTCTCATCTGCAATCCCAAGTGCTTTCACACTGAGGCGCTGTGCTGGCAGGGAGTCAAAAAAAGTCCTGCAAGCAGCACTTGCAGTGCTGCAAAGAAGCTGCTTGCAGGACTGCAAGTGCCTTAAAAACGCCCTAGTGTGAAAGGGGTCTTACAAGGGAAAAAAAAATGTTTAAATGGCCGTCAAATAGCATTTCATTGCCAGTTTTGTTTTTTTAAAGATACAGACCCTCTCAGCCCTTGTACACACGGTCAGAGAATCTGTCGGAATGAGTCTTATCGGACCGTGTCGTCAGATAATCAGACTGTGTGTGGTATGCATCGGACTGATTCCGTCCGAATCTCCGTCCGACCCAATTTTCCAACATGTTGGAAAGATTTCCCGACCAACTGGGCCGGACGGACCTAATACGATAATGTGTAGAGCATTTTCATCGGACCAAGTGCCACGCATGCTCACATTCAAATTCCAACACGGAAGCGCTCGTTCAGGTAAAACTACTGCTCGTAAGCGATATAGCACATTTGTCATGCTGCAATGTTAAAAAATCATTCATCAAGCGCATTCTCTTGTTCTTTACAATGCTGCAAGAACCAACTTCTTTTGATGCTCATAGTCACACACACTTCTCCCGAACGGATTTCATTACTCTTTTTTAACCATTTCAGCAATACAATTTTAGTTTAAGTCACATCTACACAATGTTTTTTTTATTTTTTTATTTTTTGGATGTTTTTTGGGGGGGGATTCCCTAAAAATCTCCTTTAAAGACACTGCTCATTTCTCCTTTTTTTTTACTTTTTAGTTTTGGGTGTAAACTTACAACAACATTATTGTATTTTTTAGATTTTCTTTTGCTTTTTTAATCTACAGGAGGTTGTTTAGTGTTGGTACCCCTTGTTATTTAGTTCACTTTGTATTTTGGAAATGTACCCGCCTGCTCACAAATAAACTCTACTTTTTGAAGGAAAACACATTACACAAATATTTCATCAAACAAAAATACATTTTTTTTTTTTTTTTGCTCCAAAATAAAACTAGGAACGCAGCACTGGAGAAACTTCTTAACTTTGGTGCAGCCTTTGGCCCCCAGGGCAGACATGACTAAATGACATATACAAAAAAATTGGTGGCCTGAGGAGTACATATCTCAGGGAGAGAAGTCTGCTCCTGAAGTCCTAGAGAGCAGGAAATTCAGATGCCATTTCTGTCCCCAGGATGGTGATCTTGAGGAGGCTGCATCTTCTGGCACACCAGACTTATCCCAGGCCACCACTCTCTGGTCTTCCTTTGGGACTTCCCACCAGGCATCCTTCCAGGCTGTGGCTGGGCTCCTGTAGCTGGGGCAGGAGGAGAAGGAGGGCGCTGTTGGACCTCCTGGCTGCCACTTGCCACAGCCTCCCCCCGACTGAGGTCTTCATGTGTATGAAAAGGGGACATAGTTTTAGTTTTTTGATCATCAATCACAACATTTTGTGCTCCTGGCTTTTGCTATTTGACTGTTACCAAATAGAACAGACTATCATTCTGACACCAGCATTTTTCTTTCCCGTCCCAAACATTTTTGGTCACTACTGTCTCTTGAGATGTAAACCACTTGGAGAAATCTCAACTTACTGATCAATAAGAACATCTAGTTAACATCATTAAATGTAACACAAGAAATATGTTCAACAATGCAATACCTGTCTCAAGCTGGGCCCCACCACATGGTGCTACCTGGAAGGCCCAGGTTGTACATCAGAAGCCTCAGCTGGGGGTGAAGGATGCCTTGGAGGAAGCCTGGAGAGTGGTGGCCTGAGTGGTGGCCTGGGTACCCCCTGGTCTACCAGAAAATGCAGCCTGTCAAAGTGCACCATCCTGGGGTAATAAACAGCATCTGGATCTCCTGCTCTCAAGGACTCCAGGTGCTTCTTTCTCTCCCTGAAATATGTAAGCTTCATGGTCACAATTTTGCGATTCAGATATGTCATGTCTGCCGTGGGGACCCTGATCTGCACCAAAGCAAGCAGTTTCTCCTTGCTGCGTTCCTCTTTGATCTGTCATAATAAAATTTGTTGTGGAACTGCCACAGGCAGGGCATCTCCATGTAGAGCTTGAGGAAGAGCCCCATAAAGTTGGGATTGTTGAATGGGTCCATTTTGTCTGCAAGACACAACACAAGACAAACCCTCAAATACTAATAATGCAATTAAAATCCCTCCTAATCTTGTCCCAACAGCGGCCTAGATACAAGCAGTCTAGTCTAGTGAAGCACAAATTTAAAAATGTTACCTTCGTTTCGACGTTTGCCGCGTCCGTGACACTCTCCTCCCAGATCGTACGGACGATACACATGTGTGGCGTTTTATATACAGTGCGCATTCGTGAAACTCCGCCCGCCCCTGACGTTCTTTCCAGACTATTCCCCACCCCTTCGCTTCCCACGCAGTGGGGAGAGCACATGGCGGAGAGAACACAGGTGCGCAATAATAGTTCCACTAACGAGGAGGAGGGTGAGGAAAGCCCGGAGCCTGAAACGTCCCGATCCAGGAAGACAAGATTTAAGGCCTCAAATATGTCTTTTGGAGAGATGTTGGAGATGGTCGACATATTGAACAGGACCGACTATGATGGGAAGTATGGACCTTACCCAAACCCAAATATCAGAAAGGCCAAGATCATGAATAAAGTTGTGAAGTCTTCTGAAGAATTTTGGGGTACGCCGATCCAAGGATCAACTGAGAAAACGCTGGTCAGACCTGAAACTGAGGGAGCACGAGCAGTACCTAAGGATCAAGCGTGTTCTTAAAAAAAGTAAGTAGTTGTCATGTGTTCATATGATTATTCTTGCTTGCATACATGCTCCATGTGCTTTGATTTCATCCTCACACTTACACCGTGTTAAATCACTATCCCCTTGTGGCGCTAAATGGGTAAGATTAATCCCCCAGTAAGACCTCCAAAAATATATAATGGGAGTATACAGAGTGGATTCTCCAACCCCTATTCCATACACCTCAAATAAATAATGTATATGAAAAATCAGCAAATCAGACATATAAATGAAATATCAAGTGTCCTTAATCATTCAATTATAAGTGCAAAAACTAAATAAATATTTTCATATCCATTTAAAATATGTGCATGTCCCTCAAAAGAAACAATATATTCAAACAAATATGCAAAAGTGTGTGCTCAACTTCACATGTGTTTATAACATACAGCAAAAGCAGGTTATTTTAAAGTGAAAAAAACAATTTCTTAGCATATAAGTAAAAGAGTCCTCAATAGAAATATCCCAAAGTAGAACGACAGGTGGTGATAGATGAAAAATCAGCACGCCCTTCTCATATGTGCTTTCTTATCAGTGTCCCCAAACGATGAAAACTCCTTCACCACACCACTAGTGACCCCCTATGAATGGAGCACTCACCAAACGGATTGCCTAGTACTCTCGCACCAGGCTCAACAGGCGTTTCAAATAGCTTAATTAGAAATCACAGATGTCCAGCACACAATATCCAGAGAGTGTTACTTCCTTTTTGCAGATTCAAATAGGATTATCTCCCCAAGTTCCTCAAAAAGAAAAACAGAGGCTTCCCATGGTGTAATACTATAAAACCACTTTAATAGCACACTTAAAAGCCACTTGGTAATGCACTCACATGTAAACAGCTTATAAAAAGCACTTCAAAGTCACTGCAATAATTCACATCAGCAAAACTTCACTCAAAGGCATTGGTGGTTACAGTGGATACTGGTCACAGTTAGCAGTGTCAGTGATATCTCTCACCCCTCCTTTAGCTGTATGGTACCCTACAGCCAGACTCTCAATGACACTCTCTCTCCAATCCTGTTCCTCGTGTAAGAGGCACACACACTTCAGCCTTGTTTGCAGAGTTTGATTCAATCAATGGTTGCCAGATAGCCACGCCCCCGACATGTTTCGTCACTAGGACTTATTCATGGGATTCTATGAAGTCCTAGTGACGAAACATGTCGGGGGCGTGGCTATCTGGCAACCATTGATTGAATCAAACTCTGCAAACAAGGCTGAAGTGTGTGTGCCTCTTACACGAGGAACAGGATTGGAGAGAGAGTGTCATTGAGAGTCTGGCTGTAGGGTACCATACAGCTAAAGGAGGGGTGAGAGATATCACTGACACTGCTAACTGTGACCAGTATCCACTGTAACCACCAATGCCTTTGAGTGAAGTTTTGCTGATGTGAATTATTGCAGTGACTTTGAAGTGCTTTTTATAAGCTGTTTACATGTGAGTGCATTACCAAGTGGCTTTTAAGTGTGCTATTAAAGTGGTTTTATAGTATTACACCATGGGAAGCCTCTGTTTTTCTTTTTGAGGAACTTGGGGAGATAATCCTATTTGAATCTGCAAAAAGGAAGTAACACTCTCTGGATATTGTGTGCTGGACATCTGTGATTCCTAATTAAGCTATTTGAAACGCCTGTTGAGCCTGGTGCGAGAGTACTAGGCAATCCGTTTGGTGAGTGCTCCATCCATAGGGGGTCACTAGTGGTGTGGTGAAGGAGTTTTCATCGTTTGGGGACACTGATAAGAAAGCACATATGAGAAGGGCGTGCTGATTTTTCATCTATCACCACCTGTCGTTCTACTTTGGGATATTTCTATTGAGGACTCTTTTACTTATATGCTAAGAAATAGTTTTTTTCACTTTAAAATAACCTGCTTTTGCTGTATGTTATAAACACATGTGAAGTTGAGCACACACTTTTGCATATTCGTTTGAATATATTGTTTCTTTTGAGGGACATGCACATATTTTAAATGGATATGAAAATATTTATTTAGTTTTTGCACTTATAATTGAATGATTAAGGACACTTGATATTTCATTTATATGTCTGATTTGCTGATTTTTCATATACATTATTTATTTGAGGTGTATGGAATAGGGGTTGGAGAATCCACTCTGTATACTCCCATTATATATTTTTGGAGGTCTTACTGGGGGATTAATCTTACCCATTTAGCACCACAAGGGGATAGTGATTTAACACGGTGTAAGTGTGAGGATTTATTCACCTTCTAAATATTTGAATAATATATAAACAAGTGGCAGCTGGGGGGAGGTTGGGTGCTGGCGCAGTGTTTACACACTAGGTGGCGGTATTTGATGTGTGTAGTATTTTTGCTTTGATTTCATGTTGTGCATTTTAAAATTGTCACTTTCAAGGTCATGGTTTCGTTTGTTCGTATGAAACATCGTTCTGCAGGGAAGTATTCCAGCTTAACAAAGTGGCCCCAATAATGTTCTCACCTTGTAACTCGGCCCAAAAAAACAATTGCACAACACTTCCAAGCAATGTTTCATATTCCTATTTATGCCCTCTGTGTGCTAATTAATCTTTGTTTACATTCTCATAGGGGAGAGAAGACTCGGCAAGTATGAGGACACCAGGGACCATGAGGACATCAGGGACCACACCCCTCCCAAAGAAGGGCAACTTCCAAAAGAAGAAACAGAGGAGCAGGAGCAGGAGGAGGAGGAGGAGGAAGAAGGAGAGATCGTGGAGGTTGGCCAAATTGTCACCACAACAGGTGAGTGTCGGAGAACACAGCTTCCGGTAAGCTCATCAATGTATATCACCATATTTGGATTACATGGTGTGTTTGTTTTTTTTTTTTCTAGGTGATGTGGAGGAAGATTCCCATTTTACCAGTGAAAGTGCCCAGATCTTGATCGGGGAGATAATGGGGTGCAATAGGGATTTGGAAATTGTACAACAAAACATCAATGATGTTAAAAATAAAATGAAGAAGATCATTGATGTTTTGGGGAGAGTGTGAAAATGAAAAAAATAGGGTTTTATTTTTTATTTTTTTAAAAGGTGTATTTTGCATAATTCCAAATTTGGAAGATGCACAGAGTGTGTAAACATGCGCTATCTCACATCATGGAGGATCAATGTACATGTTTTGTGGAAAGTGTCTGAGATGAAGGGGTTGCAGCCCCAAAGCATGTACATTGATTCCCCATGATGGGAGATAGCACATGTTGACATACTGTGTGCATCATCCAAATTTGGATTTTTCAGGGGTGACACCCCATGTGATGAAGGCAATATCAGCCCAGTTTGTACATACTCAGGTCTGATATTGTCTTCACTTTTCTAAGTTGAACTTTGTAAGTTCCTGTGTTCTGTATTTTACACTTTGATACATGCCTGTTTACACACAAAAACAAGTAAAAAATAAATATGATTAAACTGGGTTTTGGACACCCAAAATATCTTGGTTTGTTGTAAAAACCTTTACTAAACGCACATATGAATTTGCTTGTATTAAAAAGTTTAATTCTCAACAATGTGTGGCTTCCTTTTTCATTGGGATTAAAATGTATTTGTAGTGAAATTTTAGTTTGTGCTGAGAAGGAGTGTGATTTACTAAAGGCAACTCCACTTTGCACTCCAAGTGCAGTTTCAGGTGTACTTTTGCAGTGCACTTGTAGTGCATAGTGGATGTGCCTTTAGTAAAAAGCACCCACAGTGAGGTGTAAATTTGGACAATCATGCCATTTTCCTGCCATGGTGCTGAAAATGAGCATGATTTAGATCAGTAATGCACTACACATTAGTTAACAAAAAGAAGGTGTGTGTGTAGCAGACCCACAACATAATAAGATTATCTGAAGAAGAGACTGTCCCCTCATCTTACACTGAACTTGGGTTTGCACTGTTGCTGAAAAAGGCACAACTTGACGAAAAATGGCAAAGTGGGAGGCCACAGTCTGCCATTCCTGTGGCGTTGAAGGACACTGTGTAGTGACACAAGAAAAAAAACTAGTAATTTTACAAATAAACATTGCATGCAGATTAGACACACACATTTTTGGACAAAATTAGTATAACATTTTTTAAAATAAGTATTTAAAGCCTAAAGTATAAGGTCCCCTTATGAGAGTCCTAACCCCCCCCCCCCCCCCACCCCCCCCCCCATCTGATGGGCCCTTGATAAAAAATGAGGGGGGATGTTTAGGACAGGTAACCCTCTCCACTTGATTGAGAGCTGAATGCCTAAATAATGTGTGATACTTTGTGAAGCCCCTCCTTACTTGCACTATTGGCAGCCCACCGGACAGGTAAGAAGTGTCATAATAACAAAATGGAAGGACATTTTGACATTCTGCTATTACATAGCAAGAAAATTAATGTGTTAAAAAAATAAAACTAGCATTTGAAAGTATCGAGGCCCTTACACTACGTGCTTTGGTGAATTGTTCCATAAATGTGATCATGAAAAAGGTATTTAGAGTGTGTATTGGGTTGGGTCAAGTCATCAGATAGAAGATTGCTATCAGCTGAGGTAACAGTTGGGGAGAGGGGGGTTCCTAATGAGTTTGGCACAACTCCAAAAAACAATAAAAAGGTCACTTTGCATGAATTGAAGCACACACATCACATTTGTAGACATTTTAGGGGGTGTTTAGGGGAAAGCAATACTATGGAGCTGCCAAAAGACATTGTCAAGTGACTAGACTATAGTTTTAGAGGCCAACAACAGCATGGTGGGGAAGTTAGTGAGGCAAATCCGCATGAGGACCAAGGGGCAGAGCATATGAATTAGAGCATTGATGGTAATTAGGGAATGAGGAAAGAAATGCAAGACATTAGCAATCATGAAATAAATAGAATGTGATGTTTAAGGTTAAAAATTTGCATAATATAGTCCTTCAGCAGGAGCTGAATGATGGCAGAACAGGTCTCTGGAATAATGATCCCCAGAGCCTGGGGGGAGATGCCTGTAGAGAACTTGAGGTCCTGAAGGTTCGTCTACGTACTCATCGTATAGTTTGTGCTGTGCAGGGGTTCTTACTTTGACTTTGACACAAGCCCTTTGGCTTGTGTAAAAGTAAGAACCCCTGCACAGCACAAACTGTACGATGAGTACGTAGACAAAACATGTTTGGAAAACGGTCGGCTGGTCAGAACGGACACCAGAAAGCAACGCTAAACAGCAAGGCCTGAAAGGACGACCTGAATAGCAGAAGCAAGCAGACAATAAAAAATGCCTTTCAAAGCGTACTATACCAAGATAGAGTCCACAATGAGAAGCAAATACTTAATGACTGCATGCACTGATTATCAGATACGCAAAGACAAGCACAAACTGAAGAGCAGTAGCGATCTGAATCACTAATCTGAAAAGCGCGAATCGTCTTTCACCAAACTTCTACTAAAACACGAGATCAGCAGAAGGAGCCCAAAGGGTGCCGGACGTGCTGAACTTCGTTTTTCTAGTCCCGCTGTACACGGCTTATGTCACCGCGTTCTTGGCAACCGCGAAATCAGAAAACTTGGCCCGACCGTGTGTATGCAACAGTTTCGGACACAATCCGTCGGACTAAATCCGACGGGCAAAATCTGACGGATTTGGTTGCCAAAATCTCCGACCGTGTGTACGTGGGCTCAGGGTGTGCTATATATTTTTTGGGGAAAAAAGACAGTACAGAGAGAGGGTACAGTCCAAAGCACCACATATTAGAGCCTCAGGGGTGTAGTAACCAAAAAGATAAATAATCAACTAATTATAAAAAATACAAAATGTATTAGTCTCAAAAAACTATTAAAAAAAATATGTCTACTTCCACCGTCCACCATCTAAAATAGACAACATTGTCTAAACAAAAAGACACCACTCACGCATACCTACAGTGGCATATAAATGTAATGGGATTTAGGGAACTGTATGATTCCACCGATGGTTAGACTTTGCAGAGTGAGTGATAATAGGACTGTTCAGCCGACTAAGGTTTCCAGGAGATATAAAATGTTCATAAGGCTTTCAGATCATCAAGTAGATAGAAATGTAAATAGAAAATCGTGTGAAACTATTTTATGAAGGAGCCGTGATGGAATAAAGTCATTCAACTGGTGAATATCTGAGCTCAATGTTTTTTTGGGGACCTTTAGAGTGGGTCAGACAATCACTGTGAACAAGCTTCATCAGATAGCTTAACTCACCAAACTCTTGAAATCCACAAATGTCTTTATTGCATGCAGAACACTGAGACAATACATGAAGCTGTCAGTGATGACATCACAACGACGAAACATATGGGGCAGAGATTCACTGATCCAGGAGAAGCTGCTAGTTTCTGTTATGTTTCCTTTATCGATTGTAGTTTGCATTTGTATTGATTGCAATTTTTATATGCAGAAACTCCAAGAGGCATCCCTTAGGCTCCTCCTCTGCTCTGACGTATTTTATGGGTTAACAGAAAGAGGAGCCTAGAAGGAAGTACACATACCGGCATTAAGAACTTCCTCCAGCGCCTTGGAGGACACCTCCTGCCAGTGCCCCGGGACAATTAGCTCAACCAGCCTCAGAGCACCTGCCCGCCATATCCATTCATATTTACTATTGGCTCTCCCTCCACCCAGCTACGGTACAGAAGTGAAGGTAAACAAGGGTCATGTGACTGCCATCCTAAGACACAAGGATGCATGTGAGAGAAGCATGGAAATTAATTCATGCAGGAGTTGGTTTCATTAGTGGTAATGTTCCAGGCTTACATTTTTTAGACTCCTTGAAGACTGGAGAAAATGATGCCTTTTTGGGAGTAAAGAGAAGATTCAGTTGCTTATAACTTTGTGAATGCCCTATTTAGTAAGTAACACATAATTGAAAAGGGGATGCTGCATAAAGGGGGTACTGTTATGCAGGTGAAGGGGTGTGTGGTGATGGAGGCAAAGATGGGGTGCTGCAATGGAGGTGAAGGGGGGGTGCTGTGACAGAGATGAAGGGGGTGCTGTGATAGAGGTGAAGGACGGTGCTGTTATGGAGGTGGGGTCAGGTGACCGGGTTCTGTGCCACCTGGGCGGCTGTCTGGGTGGATGTGTGTTGTAATGCCCCAGGTTACTAAGCCATAAGGATTGGGCCTAGCCTGGGGACATCTGGCTGCTAGGCTGTCTGAGGGCTATCAAAAAGCAAGAAAGCAGCGTAGGGTTGGGACTGCGGCTTGCAGTCCAATCAGAAGCAATGGTTCTGCCGGCAGGAAAACCAGCTGTGGTCGGAGATAGAGGGGAAGCTGTAGCCACTAAGGGACCATTCACCTTGCTTTCGGAGACCACTGTGAGTAGCTGAAGCAAGTACCTGAGAAGTATTCTCACCAGCCAGGGACGGTGAAGAATTGGGAAAACTTCAGCAGGTGCCAAGCCAGGGACCCAGCCAGTGGAGGTGACGCTTGTAGAGCATTATTGTGTCAAGCCAGGGACCAAGCAGGCTAGCGGGGTGACGCTTGAGGAGTATCTGTGAGTGCCAAGCTAGGGACCCAGCAGGACTGCAGGAGAGTCGCTTGAGGAAGATACTGAGTGAGAAGATTGGAGCTCAGGAAATCCAGTGGCGAGTGGATCTGTTAGTCTAGTGAAAGACTGGGAGCTCAGCTGAGTGAAGTTCTACAATAGGAGATTGTAGAAGACGTGGAGGAGTTAATTGCAACCGTTGTTAGAAACTGTTACAAGATTGTTGCCTTAGGAGACAGCGGTCCTACTCATGCAGACATGTTATCTAGCTGGATGTCTTTCCCTGCATGGTTGTCTGCCTATAGAAGTCTAATGCCCTGTACACACGGTCGGAAATTCAGACGGAAAAGGTCCAATCGGATTATGATTCCAAGGGACAAAGTGCCACACATGCTCAGGTTAAATTATGAGACCAAAGCTATTGGCTACTAGCCTCTACGTAGTCCCATCGTACGCAACGAACGTCACCTCGTTCCGAACGATTGGATTTTCCGACAACTTTGTCCGACCATGTGTATGCAGCACAAGTTTTGGCCAAAATCCATTGAAAAAATCAGATGGATTTTGTGGTCGGAATGTCCGACCGTGTGTACAGGGCATTAGAGTCTGCCAATTAATAGTGCATCTACTAAATGAATGAATGAATGAGTGACTTGTATAGCGCTACCTAAAGGGTGTCCTGGGTCTAACTCTCTCTCCCACAGTTTTGCTAAAAGACAATGTAGCGGCCACATCCTTTGCTGTGCGGCCTTGACTTAATGGGCTTACCCGTTCCGGTACCGAGAGAGCAGCTGGGTATTTCAAGGCTGAACAGATCATAGCAGTCAGCCCGTTGACTCAAAACTTGAACAATCAACTAAGGGTGAACAGGAATCTTTTTCCTCCGTACCTGGAACGTTTCCCGTCTCCTCAATGGTACTGGAAAAGTGTGAATTCATCAATGTCCTTCCCAACTCAGTAACCAGGCACTTCCCAGGGTGCCACTTGCCGGCCCTCCTCTGAAGAGTCCTCTTCCGGTCACTTCCACGAGCTGCGGTGTCCCTCCAAGCCGAGAGCACACCCGGACACCTTGAATCCTCCCTCAGTTACTGCTCCTCGGACCAGCCGGGTCCGAGACTCGGGAACAGACGGATCCTACCCCAGACCAGGCAGGTCTATTAGGGGCCATCAACAGGAACATGTTGCGGGATGTCGAACACCCCGTGACCGGAACCCCTCACGGGGCTACCCCGGTCCTGGAACCAGACCAGACCCCACGGGTCTCACAAACACCTCTCTCCAAACACGTGACCCACACCTCTTAAGTACCCCTTCCCAGACTCCTCAGCGGGCCCCAGCACTCCCACTGATTGGCTCTGAGAAGGCTGATACCTAAACATCCAACCAGGCCTGGTTCTGGCCTGTCATGTGCACCTCACCGCTCACATGACCAGGTGGAATTTCCAAACCCAGCCTGGCCAGACTGGTGTTAAGGCCTACTTACACAATTAGCCCTCAGAACCCCTATTGTTCTGAGGCAAAAACGAAATTTACATGCGTATGACATTTTATCCAAAATGTCATCCACTACAACAATAAATCTATTTGCATTCAAGAAGTGTCTGGCGCCCATCAATCTACCTTGCATTACACCCACTATGCCTTGTAACCCACTCTACACAGAAGGATGTCAGCTGTCCCTAACTCTGGAGGTCACCATTAAGCCTAAAGAGGCCTGGAACTTGGCTACATATACTTCTCAGCAAAGCGTTCATTATCTCAACAGTTTCTGGTTGCTAAGCAGTCTCTGACTATTTTAATAATGAAGTTCTTCTCTAAGGTAGGCTCAGACAAAGTGTTTGTAAAAGAAAAAAGAAATGATTGAGCTAATCTGTGAAAAAAACAAAAAGAGCTGCTACATACGAATGTGACAAATATTCATGTAAAGAAGGAGATAAAAATGTAGCGCTGGTATCTAGAACAATATTAGTGTACGATAAATATCATAAACAATATGTGCTCATAACACAAGGTGAAAATAACCATCAACCTGAATAAACGGGTCAATAGTTATACATACATCCAAGAATAATAGTGTAAAAATGAAATGAGTCCAAAAAAGTCAATCCTAAGCCCTTGTACACACGGTCAGACATTCCGACAACAAAATCCGTTGGATTTCTTTCCGACGGATTTTGTCCGAAACTGGTGTTGCATACACATGGTCCATTCGTAATGTGATGACGTTCATTCGTTGTGACGGGACTACGTTGCGGCCAGTAGCCAATAGCTTTGGTCTCTTAATTTGATCTGAGCATGCGTGGCACTTTGTCCAATCGGAATTCTCTACAAACGATCGGACAAAGTCAGATCGGATCATGTTGTCGGAAAATGTTATATCCAGCTCTTAAACTTTGTTGGTCAGACATTTCGATGGAAAAAGTCCGATGTAGCCCACATGCGGTCGGATTATCCGACAACACGGTCCGATCGGACATTTTCCGTCGGAATGTCCGACCGTGTGTACAAGGGCTAATACTTGGTAGATCCGCCACAAACAAAACGGTTCATAGAGAGAAGCAACCAGCAGTTGAATGAACATCTGAAGGTAATGGCATCAGTAGTATCTTAGATGGATACTCTTACCAGAGCCGATGGACCTGCTGGTGGGATCATCCGTGACCTGTCGCATTGTTCCTGCATGATCCTGGCTATATCCCTTTATGCTTGTTTGATCTGGTGTTGTTGACATGCAGGTTCATCGGCTCTGGTAAGAGTATTCATCTTTAACCACTTTCAGATCGGACCATTTTTCTGGCTTAAGACCAGACCACTTTTTGCGATTCGGCACTGCATCGCTTTAACTGACCATTGCACGGTCGTGCGACATGGCTCCCAAACAAAATTGACGCCCTTTTTTTCACACAAATAGACCTTTCTTTTGGTGGTATTTGATCACCCCTGCGGTTTTTATTTTTTGCGCTATAAACAAAAATAGAGTGGCAATTTTAAAAAAAACTCATTATTTTTTACTTTTTGTTATAATAAATATCCCCCAAAAATATATTAAAAAAAAATTTTTCCCTCAGTTTAGGCCGATACATATTCTTCTACATATTTTTGGTAAAAAATAATCACAATAAGCGATTATTGATTGGTTTGCGCAAAAGACATAGCGTTTACAAAGTAGGGGATAGTTTTATGGCATTTTTATTAATATTTTTTTTTTTTTTTACTAGTAATGGCGGCGATCAGTGATTTTTATTGTGACTGCGACATTATGGCGGACACATCGGACATTTTTTACACATTTTTGGGACCATTGTCATTTATACAGCAATCACTGCTATACAAATGCAGTGATTCCTGTGTAAATGACACTGACAGTGAAGGGGTTTACCAGGGGGTGGCAGTGTAGGGGTTAAGTGTTCCTAGGGGCGAGTCACTAATTGTAGGGGGCTGGTCTTTGATTTAGTGAACACTGATCTCTGCTCCAATCACATGGCGCAGAGATCAGCGACACTTGTTGCAAGGCAGAACGGGGAGATGCTGTTTACAACAGCATCTCCTCATTCAGCCACCCCGTGAGACGATCGCGGGTATGCCCACCGCGATTGAGTCCGCGGGACCCGCGACCGGTGCGCACGCGATGGCAGGGCGGCATTTAAAACTGGACGTACCTTACACCAATATGCCTGGCCGTGCCATTCTGCCGACATACATCGGCGTGCGCCGGTCGGGAAGTGGTTAATATACTACTGATGCCATTACCTTCAGATGTTCATTCAACTGCTGGTTGCTTCTCTCTATGAACCATTTTGTTTGTAGCGGATCTACGACGTATTGGGATTGACTTTTTTGGACTCATTTCATTTTTACACTATTATTCTTGGATGTATGTATAATTATTGACCCGTTTATTCAGGTTGATGGTTATTTTCACCTTGTGTTATGAGCACATGTTGTTTATGATATTTATAGTACACTAATATTGTTCTACCAGTGCTACATTTTTATCTCCTTCAGACAAAGTGCTAGCGCTCTGCCTGTTTTCAGTGTATGCAAAACCATATGTAATGGAAGCATTTTTTTTAATGATTGTGCTGAGGTTTATATGTGTCTTTGAGACTCTTGCTTGTGGCACAGCATGATTTATAGGTACAAGGAAGCCCAGGGTTTGTTTAACTGTGCCCCTTAAGTTTTGCCGCTGTGTGCATTGTGCCCCAGAACTCCTCCTTCTCAAGCTGTCCCTCATTCTCAAGTTCTAAAGTTAGGAGGTATGTGAATGTAGCTCTGGCCAATTACAGGCGAGGGTGCCCCTAAGCATGCTGGGTGCTGGCATTTATATTCTGTAAACACACTCCTTCCCATAGTGGATTGCACCTGCTGCCATGTGGCCTCTGATGGGTTACCTGAGTGCCTGAAACTAGAACCGAAGTGTGGCCCTGGCAGAGGTGTAGCTTGAAGCTTGTGGGGCCCGATGCAAAAGTTGACCTGGGCACTGGCACCTCCCACTACCACCCACCACTTCCACTGTGTGAAGATACACCTACTGTATGCCAAGATACTCAGAGTGGCTTAAGAGTTCCCACAGTTCTTCCTTACATTAGAGGACAGGGATCACTGCTGGAGAATCAGAGGACAGGAACCCCTGGCAAGTCATTTGGCAGAGCTCCTTTGATAATATGACAGAGAGACTGCAGGGGCCCTCTGGAGCTAGGAGCGGGGTTGCAATTGTGACCCCTGCAACCCCTTATCCTATGCCCATGGGCCCTAGTTCTCCTAAGCTGACCGAGTGGGAAAGTTCGCTGAGGATCCATCTGATAGCACTGAGAGAGGCTGATGCACCGTGAGAACAGACACCTATGGGATCTCAGGGACTTTTTTTGACCAAATGCATGAGGTCCCCTAGGAAATCCATACCAGACTCAAAAGGGTCTGCTACCTGACCTATAAGAGTCCCCCTGGAAATCCATACCAGACCCTTAATCAGAAACATGCAGCCTGGCTAGCCTGTAAAGGGGGGGGGGGGGGTGTACTCCCTATCTCACTGAACCATACCAAGCCACATGTAGGCAATATGGGGGGTGGGGTGCCTTGCTAGGGGCCCATTTTGATGAGGACTGGGGCCCTTTCCCCACAACCCTGGCATGATGGTTGTGGGGTTCCGCAGGCAGGGGGCTTATTGGAATCTGAAAGACCCCTTTACCAATATGGGGCACCCAGATACCAGCCTCCCCCTATGTGAATGAGTAAGGAGTACACAGTTTTGACAATTCATTAAAATAATTTTTTTTTAAAGTCTCAGTGTACATCCACTATCGTGTAGATCCATGGCAATCATGATGCATGCCAACCCAACAAAAGTAAAAGAAATGTCACCACTAGGGATGAGCTTCGTGTTCGAGTCGAACATACGTTCGACTCGAACATCGACTGTTCGCCCGTTAGGCGAATTCCGAACGTTATGGGGCGTTCGCGCCAAATTCGGGTGGCGCTCACGGCCCACAATGCACTACGTCATCGCAGTGCATTGCTGGCTCATGATTGGCCAAGCATGCACTGTGACCCCGCATGCTTGGCCAATCACAGCGCCAGCAGCGAGGAGAGCCATGATTGGCCCTAGCTCACATAGCTCAGGCTGTGTAGTACATGTCCCACACTATATAAGGCCACCAGCGCGGCGGCCTTGTGTAGTGTGTTGGCGTCTGAAGCAGTTAGTGGGTGTTCTGTGTACCTTCAACACAGTATACACTGATCGTTATCGGCCGCTTTTCGATCTTGCTCTTCTGTAGTGGTTGTTGTCTGCGTGCCCTGACCGCAGTATACACCGCTATATTCACCTCACCTATATAGCTAGTGATCTATCTTTTATAATAGAGCTTGCAGTCAGTAGTGTTAGGAGCTTGTGCGTGCTGTCTGCGTGCTCTGTACCCAGTACACACCGCTATATCCACCTACATAGCTCTTCTGTCACGGTCGTTCCACCACCCCGGTCACCCAAGTAAGACTTACCCGCAGGTTCCCTGTACGAGGGGATCGTCGGTGCCTTCGGACGCGGGTTGGCGCTAACGAACGCACGCGAGTGCACATAGTCCCCAACAGGCGCACGCGGGTGCGCGTTGACACGAGCGGGCGCACGCGGGTGCGCGACGAGCCGAACGGGTACGTTTTGGTGGCCCCAGATGAAGAAACACTGCAGGGAATATGTAGAAGCGTGTACCACCTGCATTAGGAATAAGGGGAGTAAGTCGAAGGTTTGGGGCTTGCTGAGGCCATTACCCATCCCGGATAGGCCGTGGAAGATGATATCCATGGATTTTATCGTGGAACTGCCCCCCTCTGAAGACTTTTCCTCGATTCTGGTGGTGGTGGACAGATTTACTAAGATGGCTCACTTCTTACCCATGAAGGGGACTCCATCGGCCACAGAGATGGCCAGGACTTTTATTAAAGAAGTAGTAAGGCTCCACGGCATTCCTGCTGACATCACCTCTGACAGGGGAGTTCAATTCACGTCCAGGTTTTGGAAGGCTCTCTGTGGGGCCCTGAAAATTGAGCTTCGCCTATCTTCGGCCTATCACCCTCAAACTAACGGCCAGACCGAGAGAACCAACCAAACGCTGGAGCAGTATCTGCGTTGCTTCTCTTCCTTCTCCCAGGACGATTGGGTATCGCTTCTACCTTTAGCAGAATTTGCTTATAATAATTCCGTCCATTCGGCCACCAAGCAGTCCCCCTTCTTTGCAAACTTCGGTTTCCACCCACTTTTTCTGCCCGGTAATCTTCCTGAGTGTTCAGTACCGGCGGTCCAGGAGGACCTTAACTTCTTCAGGAATAATAACAGGATCCTTCAAGAAACACTGGCTAAAACCCAGGAACACTATAAGGAAGTCTTCGATAGGAAGAGAAGGAGCGAACTTAACCTCCAGGTCGGGGACCAGGTCTGGTTGTCTACGTTAAACTTGAAGTTGGCCTGCCCTTCCAGGAAGCTGGGTCCGAAGTTCGTGGGTCCATTCCCCATTCTGAGGAAACTAAATGAAGTAGCCTTTGAGCTGAAACTCCCGGGGTCATTCCGGATCCATCCGGTTTTTCATGTTTCATTGCTCAAGCCTGCGGTTCCGGACCCCTTTGCCGACCGGAGTACCAACCCCCCAGAACCCGTGATGATTGATGGGGAATTGGAGTTTGAGGTTGAGGCTATCTTGGATTGCAGGAGGAGACGTAACCAGACCCAGTTTCTGGTTAAATGGAGGGGATATGGCCCTGAGGAGAATTCATGGGAACCGGAGTCCAACTTGCATGCTGAAAGACTAATCCATGCCTTCAAAAGAACTCACCCGGATAAGATGGCACAGTTGGTCATCCGGAGGTTGCCCCTTGGGGGGGGCAATGTCACGGTCGTTCCACCACCCCGGTCACCCAAGTAAGACTTACCCGCAGGTTCCCTGTACGAGGGGATCGTCGGTGCCTTCGGACGCGGGTTGGCGCTAACGAACGCACGCGAGTGCACATAGTCCCCAACAGGCGCACGCGGGTGCGCGTTGACACGAGCGGGCGCACGCGGGTGCGCGACGAGCCGAACGGGCGCACGCGGGTGCGTGACGAGCCGAACGGGCGTACGCGGGTACGCGGGGTCACGAACGGGAGCACGGTCACCCGCGGGGGTACGTAGACGTACCGTGCGACCGTTCTTGGCGCCCAGTTGCCTACTTAAGGGACCTGCTCCTGCTCCTCTGTGCTGTCCCGTCTGCAGCGTTCCTGTGACTCCTGCTATCTGTTCCTGTGTGTGTGTTCCTGATTCTGTACCCGGCCTGTTCCTGGACTTTGCCTGTTTGCCGCCTGCCTCCGACCCTTTGCCTGATTGACCACGCTTCTGCCTTCTGCCTTGTACCTCTGCTGCCCGATTGTTGCCGACCCAGCTCGTCCCTGACTACTTCTGCCAGTCTGCCTACGGACCTGCACTGACTACTACTTCCGCAGCTCCTGCCTGTTCGCCTGTGCCAGCCGTCCAGCAGTTCCTGTCCAGCATCCTGCGCTGGTTGCACCTTCCGCTCCGGTCCACCAACTGCTCCGGTCTCTTCTACCAGCTGACCAGTCTGGCACTTGTGCCCTCCGGACTCCTGAATCCCTGTTCCCATCTCCAGGGGCTCTCGAGCCGGGGCTTACGAGGCGCCGCTCCCTGCACGTTTGGGCTCTCCAACCAGGTACGTGACAGTACGGGACAGCCATGTCCGAGCCCTCGCAGGGAGCGACTCCGATGGATGAACTGTGCCACCATCTAGCCGGCCTCACCCAGGCCGTGAAGAACCTGCAAGAGGGTTATGGTCGTTTGGAGGAACGGGTTCAAGCCCTATCTGCCGCAGCTCCAGTTGCCTCCGGATCCCCAGGTCCTCCTTCAGTGGTCATGTTGCCGCCAGAGCCAAGGGTCCCTACACCAGACCGTTTTTCTGGTAACCGGAATAAGTTTAGGGCCTTCCGGAATTCCTGCGAGCTCTTCTTCGCCCTTCAGCCCCGGACCTTTTCTCTTGAGGCTACGAAGGTAGGGTTCGTTATCTCCTTGCTTACCGACGAACCCCAGGCCTGGGCACATCGCCTCCTTGAACGAAAAGACCCCTCTCTGGACTCCTTAGATGTCTTCTTCCAAGCCATGTCTCGTCTATATGAGGACCCCCAGCTCGCAGCCACCGCAGAAGCGGCTTTGCATGCACTCCAGCAAGGTCGCAGGCCAGTAGAGGACTATGTGTCTGAGTTCAGGCGCTGGAGCGCCGACACAGAGTGGAACAGCTCAGCTCTCCGTTACCAGTTCCGCATGGGACTCTCGGAGGCTTTGAAGGACGAACTGGCCCGTGTAGGAACTCCTGAGACCCTGGAAGCGCTCATCGACCTCTCTGTCCAGATCGATAGGCGGTTAAGAGAGCGTCGTCTGGAGCGCTCTTCTTCCACCTCTCGCCCAGTCTGGATGATGCCACGGGTTCCAAGTGCCAATCCACCGGTTCTTCCTGGTCCTTCTTCTCCGGATTTATCGGAACCCATGCAGCTGGGATTACTACGTTCACCTCTGACCCCCGAAGAGCGCCAACACCGAAGATCTGGTAACCTGTGCCTCTACTGCGGAGGATCTGGACATTATGTTCGCACTTGCCCCGCCAAGTCGCGTAAGTGCCTGCTTATACCTCCCGCCTCTCCTCCTACTCCGCCTAGTACCAGTACCATTTCTCACCTAGCTGTGCCTCTTCTTTTACAGTTCTCCGGCAAGACTATCAGCGTCAACGCGATCATTGACTCTGGGGCCTGTAGCAGTTTTATGGACCTATCCTTCGCCCTGAGAAACAACATTCCCCTTCGGCCCAGGGCCAAGGAACTTCCAATCTATTTGGCCGACGGTTCCTCTCTGAGATCCGGACCTGTAACCCAGGAAACATCTCCCCTTCTTGTCACCATCTCGGGGGACCACCAGGAGCACCTGTGTCTGGACATTATCGAGTCTCCTCTCTTTCCCATAATTCTTGGCATACCCTGGTTGAAGGCCCACAATCCCCTGATAAACTGGTTCACCGGAAAGATCGAGTTTCCATCTGCCTATTGTCATCAGTATTGCCTTCCAGCCATCAAGACGGACCCTCCTTCCCTGCTCTGCTTGGAGACAGACACCGAGACCCGACTGGCAGTGCCCGAAGTCTATCACCAATTTTTGGATGTTTTTAGTAAGAAGGGCGCAGAGACTCTACCTCCCCACAGACTATATGATTGCCCGATAGACTTGCTTCCGGGAGCGGAGATTCCCTTCGGGAGAATCTTTCCCCTATCTGAGACCGAGCTGGGAGCTCTAAAGACCTACCTGGATGATAATTTAAAGAAGGGCTTTATCCAACCTTCCACTTCCCCGGCAGGTGCAGGGATTTTCTTCGTCCAGAAGAAGGACCACTCCCTACGACCATGTGTAGACTACCGGGCACTCAATAAGGTTACTGTGAAAAACCGCTACCCTCTACCGTTGGTGCCTGAATTGTTCCAGAGACTGGGGTCGGCTAGGGTGTTCTCCAAGCTGGATCTGCGGGGCGCCTACAACCTGGTCCGTATCCGCAAAGGCGATGAGTGGAAGACCGCCTTTCGTACCCGCTTCGGGCATTATGAGTATCTCGTCATGCCCTTTGGACTCTGTAATGCCCCTGCTACATTCCAGCATTTCGTCAATGATGTCTTCAGAGAGTACTTAGACCTGTTTGTTGTTATATACCTTGACGATATACTAATCTTTTCTTCCTCCTTAGTCGAACACCGGGAGCATGTGAAGATTGTCCTGGCTCGTCTCCGTCTCCATGGCCTGTACGCCAAACCGGAAAAGTGCGTCTTCGAGCAACAGAGCATTCAATTCTTGGGCTTGATCATTTCGGTAAATGGAATAGAGATGGACCCCCAGAAAGTCTCAGCCATCCTAGACTGGCCCGCTCCCTCGGACCGGAAAGGGGTCCAACGGTTCGTGGGATTTGCCAATTTCTATAGAAAGTTTATCAGAGAATTTTCATCCATTATCTCCCCCATCACGGAGCTGACCAAACAGGGTCAAAGATTCCTGTGGACTCCCAAGGCGCAAGAAGCCTTTGAAACCCTGAAGAATCTATTTGTTTCAGCTTCGATCCTGAGACACCCCGACGCCACGCTGCCCTATATCCTGGAGGTAGATGCTTCGGAAGTAGCCGTTGGGGCGGTATTATCCCAGAGACAGGGGCCTAAGTCACTTTTGTACCCGGTGGCCTTTTTCTCCCGTAAACTCTCAGAAGCTGAGCGGAACTACGACGTTGGGGACCGGGAATTACTGGCAATCAAGGCGGCGTTGGAGGAATGGCGCTACCTCCTTGAAGGTACTTCCCACCCGATCCTGGTTTATACGGACCACAAGAACCTGGAGTATCTTAAATCTGCCAAGCGACTGAAGCCAAGACAGGCCCGGTGGGCACTTTTCTTTTCCAGGTTCGTGTTCCATATCACGTACAGGCCCGGGTCGAAGAACGTGAAGCCCGATGCTCTTTCCCGGATGTACAATGAGCCAGTGTTATCTCCTACGCCAGACACCATTCTTCCCCCAGGAAACTTTCTCCTGCTCCAAGAAGATCTCTTGTCCCGAATTAAACAGGCCTCCAGTGATCCGGCTCTATCTTCTGACACCTCTTTAACCTCCAAGGACGGTCTTCTCTGGCACCAGGATAGAATCTTTGTCCCCCAGGAGTTACGTACTGCGGTCCTCAGCTCCTGCCACGACCACCCATTGGCCGGTCACTTTGGGGCATTCAAAACCTCAGACTTACTTCAACGCACGTTTTGGTGGCCCCAGATGAAGAAACACTGCAGGGAATATGTAGAAGCGTGTACCACCTGCATTAGGAATAAGGGGAGTAAGTCGAAGGTTTGGGGCTTGCTGAGGCCATTACCCATCCCGGATAGGCCGTGGAAGATGATATCCATGGATTTTATCGTGGAACTGCCCCCCTCTGAAGACTTTTCCTCGATTCTGGTGGTGGTGGACAGATTTACTAAGATGGCTCACTTCTTACCCATGAAGGGGACTCCATCGGCCACAGAGATGGCCAGGACTTTTATTAAAGAAGTAGTAAGGCTCCACGGCATTCCTGCTGACATCACCTCTGACAGGGGAGTTCAATTCACGTCCAGGTTTTGGAAGGCTCTCTGTGGGGCCCTGAAAATTGAGCTTCGCCTATCTTCGGCCTATCACCCTCAAACTAACGGCCAGACCGAGAGAACCAACCAAACGCTGGAGCAGTATCTGCGTTGCTTCTCTTCCTTCTCCCAGGACGATTGGGTATCGCTTCTACCTTTAGCAGAATTTGCTTATAATAATTCCGTCCATTCGGCCACCAAGCAGTCCCCCTTCTTTGCAAACTTCGGTTTCCACCCACTTTTTCTGCCCGGTAATCTTCCTGAGTGTTCAGTACCGGCGGTCCAGGAGGACCTTAACTTCTTCAGGAATAATAACAGGATCCTTCAAGAAACACTGGCTAAAACCCAGGAACACTATAAGGAAGTCTTCGATAGGAAGAGAAGGAGCGAACTTAACCTCCAGGTCGGGGACCAGGTCTGGTTGTCTACGTTAAACTTGAAGTTGGCCTGCCCTTCCAGGAAGCTGGGTCCGAAGTTCGTGGGTCCATTCCCCATTCTGAGGAAACTAAATGAAGTAGCCTTTGAGCTGAAACTCCCGGGGTCATTCCGGATCCATCCGGTTTTTCATGTTTCATTGCTCAAGCCTGCGGTTCCGGACCCCTTTGCCGACCGGAGTACCAACCCCCCAGAACCCGTGATGATTGATGGGGAATTGGAGTTTGAGGTTGAGGCTATCTTGGATTGCAGGAGGAGACGTAACCAGACCCAGTTTCTGGTTAAATGGAGGGGATATGGCCCTGAGGAGAATTCATGGGAACCGGAGTCCAACTTGCATGCTGAAAGACTAATCCATGCCTTCAAAAGAACTCACCCGGATAAGATGGCACAGTTGGTCATCCGGAGGTTGCCCCTTGGGGGGGGCAATGTCACGGTCGTTCCACCACCCCGGTCACCCAAGTAAGACTTACCCGCAGGTTCCCTGTACGAGGGGATCGTCGGTGCCTTCGGACGCGGGTTGGCGCTAACGAACGCACGCGAGTGCACATAGTCCCCAACAGGCGCACGCGGGTGCGCGTTGACACGAGCGGGCGCACGCGGGTGCGCGACGAGCCGAACGGGTGCACGCGGGTGCGTGACGAGCCGAACGGGCGTACGCGGGTACGCGGGGTCACGAACGGGAGCACGGTCACCCGCGGGGGTACGTAGACGTACCGTGCGACCGTTCTTGGCGCCCAGTTGCCTACTTAAGGGACCTGCTCCTGCTCCTCTGTGCTGTCCCGTCTGCAGCGTTCCTGTGACTCCTGCTATCTGTTCCTGTGTGTGTGTTCCTGATTCTGTACCCGGCCTGTTCCTGGACTTTGCCTGTTTGCCGCCTGCCTCCGACCCTTTGCCTGATTGACCACGCTTCTGCCTTCTGCCTTGTACCTCTGCTGCCCGATTGTTGCCGACCCAGCTCGTCCCTGACTACTTCTGCCAGTCTGCCTACGGACCTGCACTGACTACTACTTCCGCAGCTCCTGCCTGTTCGCCTGTGCCAGCCGTCCAGCAGTTCCTGTCCAGCATCCTGCGCTGGTTGCACCTTCCGCTCCGGTCCACCAACTGCTCCGGTCTCTTCTACCAGCTGACCAGTCTGGCACTTGTGCCCTCCGGACTCCTGAATCCCTGTTCCCATCTCCAGGGGCTCTCGAGCCGGGGCTTACGAGGCGCCGCTCCCTGCACGTTTGGGCTCTCCAACCAGGTACGTGACATCTTCTCTATTTGAGCCATCTGCCATCTGCAGAAGTTGTTGGAAGTTGTGTGTGCCTCCAGCACAGCACAGTATACATCTGTATATACCCCTTTATCTCTGGTGTTCTATAATAAAGGCATCTGCAGGAGTTAGTGGGTGTTTTGTGCCTCCAGCACAATATACACCTGTATCTACCCTTTATTGCTGTTCTCTAATAGAGCCATCTCCAGGGCTTAGTGGGTGTTGTGTGACTCCATTATAGTATACCCCTTTATCTCTGGTGTTCTATAATAAAGGCATCTGCAGGAGTTAGTGGGTGTTGTGTGCCTCCAGCACAATATACACCTGTATCTACCCTTTATTGCTGTTCTCTAATAGAGCCATCTGCAGGGCTTAGTGGGTGTTGTGTGACTCCATTACAGTATACCCCTTTATCTCTGGTGTTCTATAATAAAGGCATCTGCAGGAGTTAGTGGATGTTGTGTGCCTCCAGCACAATATACACTACCCAACTGCTGTTTTACCCAACTCCCTTCAGGCCATTACCATGTCTGGAAGGCCAGCAAGGAGAGGCAGACAGGCGCGAGCCGATAAAAGAGGGCAAGCAGGCTCTGTGTCTAGAGACAACAGTGCTGGTCGTGGACGCGGTGCATTGTCATCAGCACGTGGCCATGGGACACGCTTGTCCTTTTCGGCAGCTGGACATGTTGAACCGCAACATGCCAACGACTTGGTAGAGTGGATGACCAAGCCCTCTTCATCCTCCTCATCCTCTCTCACCCAGTCTCAGGGTACTAGCAAAGCAGCTGCCAACGCATCGTCTTCCCTCGTCTCAATGTCATCATCAGTGACTCCTTCCCTAGACCCACCACGTCCTCCTGAGGAGTCTCCTGAACTCTTTGAGCACAGTGTTGGGTACATGCTCCAGGAGGCTGCCCAGTGTTTTGTAGGCTCTGATGATGACACTCAGCTAGAGGAAGGCAGTAGCATGAATGCAGAGAGAGGGGATGCTCAAGAAGGACAGCAATCTGGCAGTCATGTTCCACAAGCAGCATATTGCCAGGTTTGCTACAGCGATGAAGAGGGAGGGGATGATGAGGGCACTGACTCCACGTGGGTGCCTGGTAGGAGAGAGGAGGAGGAGGCGGCACATGTCCAACGAGGCAGGATGCCCTCCGGGGGCCAGCTTAGGGGCAGCACACCTACTGAATCATACCGCAGAGCTCCGCCTGTGCAGGGCGCTGCCTCTGCGCGTTATTCTAAAAGTTCTTTGGTGTGGGCCTTTTTTGAGACGGGTGCATCAGATCGCACCACTGCTATTTGCAACATATGTCTCAAGCGTATCTCGCGTGGCCAAAACATCAGCCGCTTGGGCACCACATGCTTGACCAGACATATGTTGACCTGCCATGCAGCTCGTTGGCAAGCGTACCTCAAAGACCCACACCAAAGAACAAAGCGGACATCTCCTTGCTCCTCATCAGCTGGCATCTCCAACCCCACTAGACCTTCAGTCCTCTCTGAAACCTGCTCTGAGAGGAATGAAGGTGTAGAATTAGGTGGCCAGCAGTCTTGTAGGGATGATTTACAGTCCCAAGAAACACGTGGACTTGTACGTGGCTGGGAGGAGGTAGCTGCGGATCATGTTGTCCTTAGTGACCCAGAGGACTCCGGACCGAATGCCTCAGCTAACCTACGCTGCATTGCCTCCCTGATCCTGCAAAGCCTGCGGAAGGATCCTCGTATTCTTCAGATCAAGGAGAGGGACCATTACTGGCTGGCCACTCTCCTTGATCCACGGTACAAGGGTAAGGTTGCCGACCTTATCTTGCCATCGCAGAGGGAGCAGAGGATGAGACATCTCCGGGAGGCCTTGCAGAAAGGTCTGTGCAACGCGTTCCCAGAGACTGGGAGGTTACAAACTCCTGGTCCTGGACAATGTGTTGCCGAGGCATCGGTCAGAAGGAGCGGTGGAGAAGGTGGCCGTCTGACTGATGCTTTCAGACAATTTTTTAGTCCGCAGCCCCAAGGTATGATCGGTTCCAGCAACCATCGCCAGCGTCTGATTTACATGGTGCAGGGGCAAGGTCAGACTTGGACACCTTTCCCACCGAAAATCCTCTGGCTTACTGGGTCTTGAGGATGGATCACTGGCCAGAGCTTGCACAGTATGCAATTGAGCTACTGGCCTGTCCTGCATCCAGCGTTCTTTCGGAATGCACCTTCAGTGCTGCTGGTGGCTTTGTTACCGATCACAGGGTGCGCCTGTCCACCGAATCAGTTGATCGACTGACCTTCATCAAGATGAATCAGTCTTGGATCACCCACAGCTACCAAGCACCTGAAGCTGATGTAACCGAATAATTTTTTTTGAAATATCACATCCCTTCAAGACTGCCTATGCTGATGCTGAGTGACTGTCCTGTTATGTTGATTGTCTATCCTCTTCCTCCTCCGCTGATATGTTGGAAGAACATTTCTGGTTCTGGGTGATGCCATCAGCCCAATTTTTCTGCCCCTGTTTAACAGGGGCGTTTAATTACAATTTTTTATGCAATGCTTTGCAGCAGGGCTAATTCCTGCAATAAAAATAGAGTATATGGGAGAGGTTGCAGTGTGGTGGCACCAGCACCAGTGCCTAAGGCCCAATTTTTCGGCCCCTGTTTAACAGGGGCGTTTAATTACAATTTTTGATGCAATGCTTTGCAGCAGGGCTAATTCCTGCAATAAAACTAGAGTATATGGGAGAGGTTGCAGTGTGGTGGCACCAGCACCAGTGCCTAAGGCCCAATTTTTCTGCCCCTGTTTAACAGGGACATGTAATTACAATTCTTGATATAATATTTCACAGGAGGGCCCGTTCCTGTGCCCACCCAGAGTAACTGTGAGGACTTATAGTGTTGTGGCACCAGCACCACAACCACCAAAGGTCAATTTTTCTACCACTGTTCAACAATGGCATGTAATTACAATTCTTGATATAATCGTTCACAGCAGGGCGCTCCAGCGCCCACCAAGAGTCACTTTGAGGGCTTACAATGTTGTGGCAAAACCAACACCTTGTTCTGCCATTTCTGCAGAGCATATAGGGCAGGCCCCTACTTTCAAACATCCAACTTACAAACATCTCCTACTTGCAAACGGAAGGAGACAACAGCAAGTGAGATGAAAAAAGATGGACGACAAAACAAATTATACAGGGGTGATAACCCTTCCCTATGTTTTCCAAAAAGCTTAAAAATAGTTTTTTTGACTGGAGCTACACTTTAAAAATGTACCAGTTGAAAATTACAAACAGATTCAACTTAACACAACAAACCTACACAGTCCCTGTCTTGTTTGCACCACCTGTATACTGCTGTTCTGAGTATATAGGGCCTGGGGGCCACACGCATTTCCTTTGTTTAATATGGGTACGGGGTTCCCCTTAATATGCGTACAAGACCCAAAGGGGCTAGTAATGGGCAGGGAGGGCTACCCATGCCATTTTTCTCAATGATTTTCAACCATATTGCAGGAACCAGATATAGCATTAAAACCGCAAGCAGTTTTAAATGATATTATTTCCGTTTAATGTCATTTTGTGCAGGGACTGTTCTAAACACGTGAAACACGTGGCACTTCACAGGTATACTACAGACACCCCCCAGACACGATATTTAAAGCAATATTTCACTTTTTTTTCACTTTAATCATCATTAAAATCAGTGCTCCTGCCAAAACGGACATTTTTAAAAACATTTTAGGCATTGACCCATGTCCCATGGGGCAGGAGCCAGGTCTCCAAACCCTTTTTAGGACAGTATCTTGCATATTAGCGGTTACAATTAGCACTTTTAATTTCGAACGTTCGAGTCCCATAGACTTCAATGGGGTTCTAAAGTTCGTACGAATTTGGGGTCCGTTCGAAAGTTCTGGTGTGAACCGAACCGGGGGGTGTTCGGCTCATCCCTAGTCACCACCAAGACACATACGTCCCATTCGCCTGCTCCCCCTCCCCCAACGAATGACAGGGTGAACAGATGACTTTCTGCCTATGTTTCATGCAACACCAATATTTAAGGCGTAATATACACTATGGTCAACATGCACAGCCACCATGAAGCCACAACCCACCCCACCACCACCACTTTTTATAAGATGGAGGTGTTATTTTCCCTGCAGCATCCTGTCAAATTTAAAATCGATGCAGCTGTGCGTGGGTCCACCCACAGAGCCACATCGTTAATTCACAAGAAGTTGTGAATGAAAATGCTACAACTACAGCAGAGAGAGTGCAGTTCTGAATTAAGTACAAGGGCCCCCCTCAGCAGCGCTGTGGGGGGGGGGGGGCATACGGGGGGAATCAGATGTGTGCAGCACAGGGAGGGGGATCAGTGTGGTGGGACGTGAGGACAATTACAGAATGATGCACTGTGTCTGTGTCTCTCTTTCCAGCAGCTGAAAGCCGGAGGAAGGAAGAAATTGATTTCAGCTTCTGGAGGAAGAGACACAGACAGTGTATCGTTCTATAATTGTCCTCCCGTCTTGCCATACCGATCCCCTTGCTGTCCGGGCTCCACTGTGTGCCCCTATCAGCAGCCCTGCACACATCCATTGGTATGGTATGTTAGGTTTCATTCAGAATGCGCATTGCACCAATGCATGTAACGTGCTTTGTGGTAATACGCAAGTTACACCAGCAGAATACCATGAACAAGCCCTCTAGTGTGTTTCAGCTCCATTCATGTGGTCTCTTAGGCTAAATGTTAACTTTCTCTTCCCTCTTCGGTGCTTTTCAAAACTCAATCAAGCATTCAGCCTCTTTCCTGCTTTGTCACATCATAGGAGAGGAGAATTCATCTGTTACCTTTTGCTTTTGTTGACAAAATGTTATTATTCATTATGCATTTCGCATCTGGAGTTCTGTGTTTTACATCCATTATCTTACTTTCTGATCCATCCTTTTTTAAGGCCCCATGCTAGTCCTCGGCTTTCTGTCATTGCATACTTCATTTATTCCTTCTGGGCAATCACACCGTTAAAAACAAACACATACCTTGCCTTGCAGAATTAAAATGAACAGAATTTGGAGCTGATACTCAAGAGACAGCAGATAACAATTCATTCAATTAGCGCTTCTCATTTACCGTATATACTCGAGTATAGGCCGACCCGAATATAAGCCGAGGCCCCCAATTTACCCCCAAAAAAACTGGCAAACTTATTGACTCGTGTATAAGCCGAGGGTGAGACATGCCTGTCCATCCCTGTGTGTGTGTCCGTCCATCCCTGTGTGTCCGTCCATCCCTGTGTGTCCGTCCATCCCTGTGTGTCCGTCCATCCATCCCTGTGTGTGTGTGTGTCCATCCATCCATCCATCCCTGTGTGTGTGTGTCTCCATCCATCCATCCATCCATCCCTGTGTGTGTGTGTCTCCATCCATCCATCCATCCCTGTGTGTGTGTGTCTCCATCCATCCATCCATCCCTGTGTGTGTGTGTCTCCATCCATCCATCCATGTGTGTGTGTGTGTGTGTGTGTGTGTGTGTGTATGTGTGTGTGTGTGTGTGTGTGTGTGTGTGTGTGTGTGTGTCCAGCCTACCTGTGTCCCGATCCTTTGTCCCGAGCCTCCGTCCTGTGCCTTGCCTCCTTGCCTCCGTCCCGTGCCGTGCCTTGCCGCCGTGCCTTGCCTCCGTCCCGTGTCGTGCCTTGCCTTGCCTCCGTCCCGTCCCGTCCCGTGCCGTGCCTTGCCTTGCCTCCGTCCCGTGCCCTCTTCGTCGGCGCCTCAGCGGCCATTGTAAAATTCAAAAGCCTCCGCCTTCGCCTGTGATAGGCGGAACACTGAATTTCCCAGCAGCCTGTGTTCCGCCTATCACGGACATCGTATCATCCTCGTCCGTAGTACGAGGATGATACGATGTCCGTGATAGGCGGAACACAGGCTGCTGGGAAATTCAGTGTTCCGCCTATCACAGGCGAAGGCGGAGCCGGAGGCGCGGCTTTTGAATGATAGAATGGCCGCTGTCTGTCTGCTCGACACGCTGATCGAGCGGGCAGACAGCGATGACTCGAGTATAAGCCGAGGGGGGCACTTTCAGCCTCAAAAAAGAGGCTGAAAATCTCGGCTTATACTCGAGTATATACGGTAATACAGAACCAGTTCATAACTGTCTGAAATTGGACTTCATAAACAAAGTTTCTTATTTTTTTGTAAGCCAGGCTCGGTTTAGTGTGATTTCTTTTACCTAGTTTCTTGGGCATACACTGAAGTTATTTTTATTTGCACCACCAATGTCTGGAGAGATTGATTTTCTACAAATTTGTTAGTTTGGGGGATTCACTTTAAAAACAGAACTATCTTTAACCACTTACCTACTGGGCACTTAAACCCCCTTCCTGCCTAGGCCAATTTTCAGCTTTCAGCGCTATCACTCTTTGAACGACAACTGTACCCAAATTTAATTTTTATCATTTTTTTCACACAAATAGAGCTTTCTTTTGGCGGTATTTAAAGCGGAGATCCGCCCACCCCATGAAAAATGTAAAGTCAGTAGCTACAAATTCTGCAGCTGCTGACTTTTACATGGATACATACCTGTCCAGGGAGCCCGCAATGTCAGCATCGCAGCCGATCTTTGGATAAGCTGTCGGGTGCAGGCGCTATCATTGCCTTTCGGCTTCATGCCGGGTTCCCTACTGTGCATTTGGGAAGTGCGCTGTGCATTCCAATTGGTCTGGTGGCGGAGATAGGAGGAGGGGGCCGGACTTCTGACGTACCTTGCCGCAGCGAGGTCCTACAGAAGTGGGGACAGGCTACCTGTTAAAAACAGGTCCCCGTCCCCCCTCCCCCAGGCACCTGAGGGGGAGAGGAGACAAATAAGTGGAAGTTCCACTTTTGGGTGGAGCTCCAATTTAATCACTGCTGTTTTTTTTTATGTTTTGCTAAAAAAAAACTGAAAATTTTGAAAAATAAAAACAGTTTTATAGTTTGTTATACAATTTTGAAAACAGGTAACTTTTCTCCTTCGTTGATGTGCGCTGATGAGGCTGCAGTGATAGACTGCACTGATGGGCAATGATAAGGCGGCATTGATGGGCACTGATGAGGTGGCACTGATGGGCACTGTTGAGGCAGCACTGGTGGGCATTGATAAGTGCCGCTGATGGGAACTGAGAGGTGGCACTGATGGGCACTGAGAGGTGGCAATGATGGGTGGCACTGATGGACTGCACTGAAGGGTACTGATAGGTGGCACTGATAGGCTGCACTGATACGGCAGCACTGATGGGCACTGATGAGGCAGCACTGGTGGGCACTGATAGGTGGACACTGATAGGTGGCACTGATGGGCACCGAAAATTGCCACTGAGGGGTGGCACTGATGGGCACTGATGGGCAGCACTGATGGGCATTGATAGGTGGCACTGAAGGGTACTGATAGGTGCCACTGATGGGCACGATAGGCTGCACTGATAGGCACTGATACAGCAGCACTGATGGGCACTAATGAGGTGACACTGGTGGGCACTGATGGGCACTGGTAGGTGACACTGATCAGCAGCACTGATGATGAGGCACTGATGGGCACTGATTGGCAGCACTGATGGGCATTGATAGGGGGCACTGATGTGCATTGATAGGTGGCACTGGTGGATGCTGAAAGGTTGCACTGGTGGGCACTGATAGGCAGTACTGATATGCACTGGTAAGTGGCACTGGTGGCCACTGGCACGTGGCACTGGTGGGCACTGATGGGTGGTGGGTGCTTTTATCGCGAGGAAAAAAAAGCAGATTACCAATCTTCTGTTTACATCACGTGATCAGCTGTTTTCTACATACATGCCTATTTTACCTTGCCATTTTGTAGAACCATCTTCTGCGCAATAAACGCTAATTTTTACAGTACTTCATCACTATCAGTTCCCTTTCTTATCATATACAAACCACCACGTTGGGGGAGATCTCTTGTGGACAAGTTCAAGACATCAGTCACTGCTGGATCTTTGCCTTTTTTGACTGCTAGACTGAAAAGCTAGGGGTCCCGTAGATCTGGTGAGTGGGGACACTGAAGGGGAGTGAGTCACATCACAGAGAGGATGTTTGGAGCACGTTGCACTTATCAAAGGATAGGAGCACCATAGCACTTTTTTATTGGAACATTTTGCAATATATAATCATATAATTTGGATTTGTTGTTTATTTGAATTTTTATCTTTGTTACAATTGTTGCACAGTACACGAGCACTTCCAATAGAATTTTTGGGATACATCTGCACATTGTTTTGATTCATTTTCTGCACGGTTGCCAGCGCTGTCATTTATTTTTATATTGATTCAAGTGAATAGCACCCTGTGTACAGCTGCTGCAAGGTTGGTAATTTACAATTTTTTTATTCCTTACACGTTTTCACCTTAGCGTGAGTTTTCACCAATTCAAGGAGGTAGTTAAAATATATAATTTTTACTTCAGTTAAAAATATATTTTTTTAAATTATACATACATATTAAAAAACGATTTAAATAAAAATAAAAGGAAAAACAAACATTCAACACAGACAAACATGTAGGCGGTGCCTAATCAATTATCCCAAAGATTGAGCGGAATCACCACATGGAGTTATCTGAACATTGTTTATAAATTATAGAAGTTGAATAGGCACAAAAAAAGGCAGTTATTATAGCAATGGTACAATGTACAGTATGTTGTAAAGTAGATCATATTCTTATTCAGGTAGATAATTGTTCTCTTTCACGTACTTGTTTATGCATCGATATACAGTCGACCCCCGAAACTTGTGGGGGTTATGTTTCTAGAGCAACCACGAATTGTTAAAAAAAATTTAAAATTTGGACATCTTAAAAAAAATGCCTATAAAAGCCTATTTTGCATTGCTAGAATGTAAAATACCAATGTTGGGTACTCACCAATAATGAATAATATTTGTTTGAAGATGATGATGATGATGATGAATTAGCTGTGCAGTACGATGAAGGTATGTAATGAAGATAATGACTGCACAGCAAAGCAGAGGATTTACAGCTCCTCAGGTGGCACCTCTTCTTCAGGCAATTAAGTAGAATGTTCAGTGAATGTTCACCATTTTAGCAAAATAATAGAGTCAATGGGAATATCGAAACTAAGGTGGATTTGATCTAATTTAGTAGGAGAGTGGGATTCTGAGGGTTAGGGAAGCTCCTTTCAAGTAAATTTCTGTAGCGCTCTCCCCGACCTCCAAAGGCATGGTGGTGACCCCCAGAGACAGGGAGGGCTGACATTCCTCCTCAGGGTGCAGGTTACTAGGCATGGTGGGTGTTGTGCAAAGTAGAAAGATGGGCGCCAGTTACTTTTAAAAATGAACAAAGGGAAGTTTATTTCTCTTTAGGGGAAAATGTGGGAGAGAGGGGCCAGGGGTGGCCCCTCCATTAAGGGAGCATGGGCACTGCCTCCCCTATGCAGCATTACCGCCAATCCCTATCCATGCGTTCGGCCCCTTTCAGGGTGCATGAATTACAGTGGTGGGGGTGTTTTTTTTTTTGAAGCAACGAGTCAGATGCTTTAATAGATTTCAAAATAGGGTGGACTCCGGGCACAGAACATTGTGCTCAGAGCCCATCCAGGTATGTTAGAATAGGGAATGAATATTCCTTATTCTCACACTGAATCGCCTCTCCACCAATCGAGAAGCACGGGTCTGAGACCTGTTTCCCGATTGGCCGAAAGGAGAAGTGTTCTAATTAGCTACTGAGGAGGAGAGAGGAGACAGAAGCCTCTGAGCAGGGCAAGGAGAAGCTGCTTGTGATGCCCACAGAAGAGAGCCGGGGAAGCCTCCCGTGATTGCCCGCCATGGAAGAGGTAAGTGCACTGACCGACCAACCTGACCGTGGGGGGGTATCGGGTACACTGTTTGCCGCCTCCCCCCAAAAAAATTACCACCAACCCCCACTGGGTAGGGCACAGCACACCTTAAGGCAAATGCAACAGCAACAATCTGTATTCTATAGCGACAGCTGTCTCCTGTAGCAACAACCAAACTCACAGTATCCCACTGTTTCCGTGGATGAGTTCCCGCCTGAAGCTTTCCCAACCACTTCACAGTCCCTGGCTTATGAAGAGTCTCCTCTGGTACTCCTTCAGAACTCCATCCCTCTCAACCTGCTACCAGCAACATAAGTGGTTGACCATCTGGCAACTTCCTCTCTCAAGCCTCCTGACATCAACCAGGCTCCCCTCCGGCAGAGCACCTTTACAGGTGGTTAGGCCTCGGACTTCAGGCCTAAACCGCAACAGCTGCTCCTCACGCACCCACCCAAACTGCAGTCCAGGACGGGTGGAAAGAACCCAGATCATCTGACCTCCCCCGAATAAATACCCTCTCCCAGCATCCTTGGTAACCAAAGAAAGGTATCTAGAGTGCCAAGCTAGGGGCCCAGCAGAGAAGCGGGGTAACGTTTGAGAAAGATACCACCGTGAAGATTGGAGGAGCTCATGGGATTCAGTGGTAGTGAATCAGTGGGTCTAGTGAGAGACCGGGAGCTCAGTGTGTTGAAGAACTACAAGAAGCGGTTGTAGTGAAAGTGAAGGAACTGTTACGTTTGTGTTAGGAAATGTTAAAGACTGTTGCCATAGGAGACAGCATTCCTACACATGCAGATTTGACATCTTGCTGGGTGCCTTTCCCTGCATGGCTGTCCTCCTATTGAAGTCCCTGAGTCTGCCAATTAATCTTGCAATTACCTAAGGGTGTCTTGGCCCTAACCCTCTCTCCTCCAAAAAATGTGTTAAGAGAAATAAACTTTCTTTTGCATTCAAGAAGTGTCTGGCGACCAATAACTTTAACTACTCTGCACCCACCATGCCTCACAACCCACTACATACTGAAGGATGTCAGCTATCCCTGGCTCTGGAGGTTCTCATTAGATCAAAGTAGGCCTGTGACCTTGCTGCATTTGGCACCCAACGTGGGGCTAAGGTGTTATCTCTGCAGCCATCAGCCTTAGCAACAGGCCTTAGCTTCACCTGGATTTCATCTGGCTCCGTTGGAAAGTGGCAAGTAATATTTACGCTTCTAATGGACTGTGTTGTCATGTGCACTGTCAATGTGGGGAAGAACCAACAAGTCTCACTAATCAGGAGAGAGGCTCAGCCTGGTCTTTTGACACTTCCCACCAGCGCTGTGAGGGTTAATACAGACTCCAAAATGGACTCCAGTACAGTTTTGGCGCACCACAGAATGAACAAGGCGGGTGCCAAAGTTCCCAGAGAACATTTTCACCAATCCGTTGGCAGGGGGAGGAGTTTCCGCTCTGCAGAGGAGTGTACCATCCTGGGGTTTAGTCAGGGCGCTCCTCACAAATTTACTTGCCAAGAGGAGTCCTCTTGGTTGATTGATAGATTGATTTCTCCCTACGTTTGGCCTTGTTGCTCTTTTCTCTTCTACCGCTAGGTGGCCGGGAACTTGGTGGTCCATTGACACAGATAGCAGGACTGCGTCGTTCTACTCTCCATAGAATGCATTAAGGGGAAAAACCTTGACACTTTACAATCATTTTAAAGTGCAAGTAAACCCATGGATTTAAACAGTTAAAAAAAAAGGCATGCCCGGGAATGCTAACTGCACATTGGCTGTGCTCTCAGCCAAACTATCAAACCATCCAATGGCTGGTGTCATAACGAATCACATGTGCAGCACCATAGCAGTTGAAGATTAAACAGAGGCAAAGATGGCAGCTTCCTTGGCTGAAAACGATAGGGGAGTTTACTTCCACTTTAACTGCCTCTAAAAGCCCCTCCATGTTAGCCTATGTGTCCAATGCACACATAAACTGTCAGAAGCATTTAGGGGCAGTAGAAAAAAACGTCAGCCTGCGTGTCCAGTAGCAGAGGCTGTTGAGCTGTAAAAACGAAAACTGGCCAAAAAAACGCTGCTAAGTGCATTTGGTGTTTTTAGGCATTTTTACATTATAGGGAGTGTTTTGCTGAACAAATGGCAAAAAAAAAACACTTCGGCCTCTTTCAGGCGGCCGATCCGTTCAGGTCCGCCTGTCAGTTTTTTAGGTGGACCTGACGGATGGTGTATGGAGCGTCAGATGTCAGCATTGACATGTCCGCTGACATCCGACCCGCTCCGATTCGAAAAATTGTGACGGAGGAAAAACACCTACTTTTCCATCCGTCATCAGATCAGATCGGGTGACTTTTTAAACATCCCGTGTGCATGAGGTCTAATGCCTGCAGCTGCAACCATCACAAATACTTTTCCTATGCTACTACCAGCATCTAAAACACTCACAATTATTTTAGCTATGTCTAATATGGAATCATACATTTATTTGTAATGAGTATTCTTTTCCAAAAGTTCACTTTAGTAAACTTCTAAACAAAATTTCCTGAGCTACAAAGATGTGTTTTACCATAATGAAGTTTCTAGCTTTTATGTATTTGCCATTCAGATGTGCCTTTTGTGTTTTATTCGAGGGTTCAGCAAGCTTCGCATGTGGGTGTGAAACATCAGAATGGTATAACACAAAAAAAAAGCGTGATCTCCAAAAATTCTTCTTTACACATAGCACACAGGTCACAGCCATCCACCACTATTCCTGAATAGATGTAATGAGTAGAAATGGAACAGATCACACAAGAGGGAATCACAACACGACAGCTGTGGCTGAAATCTGTCTGAAAATAAATATTGTAAAGAAAAATGGCTGCAGAATTGACGCCTTCTGTGAAGTTAGTTAATTAGTGATGGTGATGAAGCGATGAAAAGATGTCCTTGGTTTTCTGTTGTATGTGAAATTCTTTACTGGAAAACCTTGAAAACCTTTAATGGTCTTTTGAGAGCTAAGCCTATTTGCATTAACTTTGCAAGAGCCGTGATACCACTGCTGCAAGGATTAGCGCTTTACTAAGTTAAGAGTTCATTTGCTAGCTGTAGATTTCCAATTATACTGTTTTTATTAGGGACACGCTGGCACTCTATAACGGGCTGGGTGAGGACAGATCAAGACGTGCTAAAAAGGTATTTTTATATAGACATGTGACAAAGTATCAGTATCCTTTTCAATAAACTTTGCAGACTGTGCCCTTTGGCGTCTTAGACAAACTTGTCCTCATGGGGTTTAAATAATACTGTAACAATGATGACAGACACACAAATAAACTTATCGCTATGCACACACATATGCGTTGTACCCCGGTCAGCCATAACTTTGTGACCACTGATGGTTAAAGTCAATTACATTGATTATCTTGTTACAATGGCATCAGAATGCATAGCTCCCAACTGTCCCTGATTTCAATTGACTGTCCCTGATTTGGAGCAATGTCCCTCTGTCCCTCTTCCCTCCTCATTTGTTCCTCATTTTGGTCTAATCTATATTAATTTACCGTATTTATCGGCGTATAACACGCAACAGCGTACAACATGCACCCCAAGTTTAGGAGGGAATTTTGTCAATTTTTTTACAATAGAATTTTATTGGGCCAGTCCAGAAAATACAAGAGTGAATGCAGTATTAGGAGGGAATTTTAAGGAAAAAAACTTTTAGGAGGGAAGTTTAAGGAAAAAAACAAAACTTAAATTTAAATGCCCATCAATGCAGCCTTGTCAGTGTCCATCTGCAGCCTTGTCAGTGTCATTGCAGCCTTGTCAGTGTCATTTGCAGACTTGTCAGAGTAGCCTTGCCATTTAAAAATGGTGCCGCTAAGATAAGGAGTGGATGTCCTGTGTATCTCGGTGGCGCTCGGTAGCTCTTGGCCATTCTTGGCGGCTTTCGGCCATTGTCAGTAGCTCTCGGCTGTTCTCGGTGGCTTTCACCGGCTCACATGGGACTGCGAGATCGGTCGAAAGCCGCTGAAAGCCACCGAGAATGGGCAAAAGTCACGAGAACGGCCGAGAGGCTCACAATCGGCGGGGGATCGGTGTATAACATGCACAAACGATTTTCCCTTGATTTAAAGGGGGAAAAAGTGTGTGTTATGTGCCGATAAATACGGTATATAAAATGCCCTTTTTATCTATCAAAAAGTATTTTCTAGTGCTAAACCTTTCATCTGATTTCTAAATTGCTGCATTTGTAAATTCCAAAAGCCAATATAAAGGAATAGTATTGGTAAAAAAAAAGAACTTGTGGGTTTAACCAATCTTTTCTTTTTTGTATAATTCTCCTTTAAGGGGGAGTGGCAGGGGGTGTGTCCTATGCCTGCATACTTTTGCTGACAGGTGTCCCTCATTCCCATCTCAAAAGGTTGGCAGGTATGTGAATGTTGATGGGATATATTAGGCAGCAAGTGAACATGCTGACCCCATAGCTCCTAACTGTCCCTGATTTCGAAGGACTCTCCCTGATTTAGAACAAAGTCCCTCTCTCCCTCTTTCCTCCTCATTTGTCCCTCATTTTTGGTCTGATCTCTATAGTTGTATATAAAATGCACTATTTATCTTTTAAAGTGTTTCATAGTGCTAAACCTTTCATCCAAATTCTAAATGGCTGTATTTGTAAATTTCAAGAACCAGTATAAAGGAAGAGTAGTGGTAAAAAGAAATAGAAAAGCTCTTGTGGGTTTAACAATTTTTTTTTGTTTAATTCTCCTTTAAGGGGGCGTGGCAGGAGGTGTGTCCTATACTTGCATATTTTTGCTAATAGGTGTCCCTCATTCCCATTTCAAAAAGTTGGGCTGTATGTGACCCGTATCCACAGCCAAAAGCACCACACAATGGTCACATGAGCATTAGAACTGGAGGGGTCCCCCTCCTACAACTACGGCTCCTTCTGGACGGGCACAGCTAGGGGCTCACTTTTAGTCAGCTCCTCAGGGGTTTCTCCCAGAGACTGCCCACTGACACTGACAGTCCCTGGGTCCCTGGCCAGGCTACAGGCTTCCCCAACAGGTTCTACCTAATCCTCTGGTATTTCTGATCCCCTTAAATCAGACGGGAGCTCCTCTGCTGCTGAAACAGGCAATATACGACCCTCTCCGGCCCTCCGGGTCACCTGAACTCGCGGCAGACAAAGTCCAGTTGTGAGACTGGCGAAGTAGCATCGGACCTCCTGTTGCACCAGCCCCAGATGGGTTAACTTGGCGCCACAATGTCCACACCGTGCCCAAGCACTGACACTGACTGAAGGCTTCCAACATCCGGGACACAACATACAGAGTCTCTCCACCCCTTCGATCACTCTTAGTGCCAGTCCTCCGGTGAGCACTAACCGTATACCGGTGTTAATTATGACCCAGTCCTGCATGACAGGTGTGCTCTGAACACCCTCCGCCATCTTCATCTGCCTTGGGTGTGGCGCGTGGCATGCTGAACAGTGGAATCTTCTCCCCTGGGCATGGCTCCACCTGCTTACTTGTTGGTTCAGCACGCAAGGAATTGTAGCACTACATTTTCCCTGTGCACCCCAGCGACGCCTGGTGGCAGGTACTGTAGAATTGCAGGCTAAGGCAACAGTCACTAATTCACAGTAAAAATGTCCCCTTGTGATGTCCCAACTGTAAGGGATCAACTTCTCTGCAGTCCCCGGCCACACCACCCCGTGTCCATGTTTCCAAGGGCAACAGTAACATCCACAAGCCCCATCTACATTTTCAACTGTGATAGCAAGACAGTTTTTGCAAACAGTGGGTGGTTGTCAGTGCTATCCCCATGCCAGACACCCTGTAATCAAATGGCACAATGCCACTGTGATTGCCATATATGCCAACACATATTACAGTCACTGCATGCTGAGTTGGTTTGGTTGCTATGGGAGATGACCAGTAGTTGACGTTGAAAGCAGACATAATATCGGTGGGACCTCCATGTAGCGCACTACCCCCTTACTAGCTGCTAATTTAGTTAATCTGCCAACACCACTAATGCCATACACACCACTCCCAAGAAAACTGCAACAGTCCATCTTTAGGGTTTTCTTATGCCGCTTACACACGATCAAACAATCGGGTGTAAAAGTCCGGCAAACTCAAGTCCGCTGGACAATCCCCCCATGTGTAGCCTCCGGCATACTTTTTTGACCCGAAAGTACGGCGGACTTAGAAAGTAGTTTTGCACTCCAATCTTCCCGCCGTACTTGCATTCCAGCGGACAATCCGGCCGTGTGTGTACCAGTCCGCCGTACTTTTGAAATGAACGGACTTTTCCCACCCGGAGGAAAGTCTGCTCATTTCGAGCGGGTCTCCAGGTAGGCGGGGCCCGCGAAGGAGACGTCGCTGGCCCCGCCACCTGGTATGCACTTAAAGGGGAACCCGAACGCCGAAAAAAATCGGTGTGGGGCCCCCCCCCCCAGGTCCACATCAGACCCTTGTCCGAGCATGCTACCCGGCTGGCCAGGAAAGGGGGGGACGAGCGAGTGGCCCCTCTCCTGAGCCGTACCAGGCCACGTGCCCTCAACATGGGGGGTGCCTTGGGGAAGGGGGGGCCGCGCGCCCCCCCACCCCAAAGCACCTTGTCCCCATGTTGATGAGCACAAGGGCCTCTTCCAGACAACCCTGGCCGTTGGTTGTCGGGGTCTGCGGGCGAGGGGCTTATCGGAATCCGGGAGCCCCCTATATTTCACAAATATATTCCCAGAAAACACATAGGCTGGATGATATGGAGTCACTTTGAATAACTCTTTACCTTGAGGACTTTTCCTTTAGAATGTTTCTGCATCCCAGGCACACTTGCTGCTCGACCTCCACCTGTTGACTGCTACTTCAATTAGTACAGCACTCCCAATTTAAACAAAGGGCATCACTCTGAATAATCCCCTCTGCCTGACTTATTGGATTTCCCTGGGTGTGGAACCTAAGCCACAGGCCATCACTGCCTATTTCCATGACTCCCGTTCCAGGATCCCTCAGTCTTTGGAAGTACTGTTTCCCTGGGTTTCCACTCACTTGTCCTCCAAATCAACAGTCTATGTTCCAGTCAGATGTAGCAGATGACATTTTGGACAAAGTGTCATTCATGTGTAAATTTAGTTTTTGCCTCAGAACAGTAGAGGGGTTCTGAGGGTTAATTATGTAGGTTAACTTTGACATCAGTTTGGCTGGGCTGTGTTAGAAGTTCTGCTTGGTCATGTGTACAGTGAGGTGTACATGACAGGCCAGAACCAGGCCTGGTTGGATTTTTCGGGTATCAGCCTTCTCGGAACCAATCCATGGGTGTGCCGGACCCCGCTGAGGAGTCTGGGAGGGGGTTCTTAAAGGGGTTGTAAAGGTAAATATTTTTTCACCTTAATGCATTCTAAGTGTCCGGTGCGCTCTCGGCTTGGAGGGGCACCACAGCTTGTGAAAGTGACCGGGGGAGGACTCTTCGGAGGAGGGCCGTCAAGCTGGCATCCTGAGAAGTGCCTGGTTACTGAGTTGGGAAGGACATTGTCGAATCCAAGCTTTTTCCAGTACTACCAAGGAGACAGAGAGCGTTCCAGGTACTGAGGAAAAAGGTTCCTGTTCACTTTCAGTTACAAACTGTTCAAGGTCAGAGATTTTACAAGTTCTGAATCAAAGTGCTGACTGCCATAATCTCTGGCTAGAAGTTTGTTCAGCCTTGAAGCGCCCAGCTGTGAGTGGCTACTCTCTGGGTGGTATTAAGCCCCGTACACACGAGCGGACTTTTCAACATCCAAAGTCCGTCAGACCGAGTTCGTCAGACTATCCGATCGTGTGTGGGCTGCAACGGACTTTAGCTTCGCAAAAGTCTGACGGACTTTAGAAATGAAGCATGCTTCAAATTTTCCCGACGGAACTCCGCCGGACCCGGTCCCCTTCGAAAAATTCGCTCGTGTGTGTGCTACTCCGACGGACTAAAACCGACGCTAGGGCAGCTATTGGCTACTGTCTATGAACTTCCTACGTCGAATCCAGTCGTACGTCATCACGTTCGACTCCGTCGGAGTTTGGTGTGATGGTGTGTGGTCAAGTCCGTTCGGTCGAAAAGTCCGCCAGAACTCCGTCGGAACTCCGTCGGAACTCCTTTGGAGGTCTGTCAGACTTAATCCCTCTCGTGTGTACGGGGCATTAGATTCTTTGTTATGTCTGCAGTTCAAGGTGCCTGAGTTCTTCACCCTTGCCCTCTGTTCCTATACGAGACTGTGTTGTTGAATGTTACTCCTGCAAAATAAAACCTTTCAAAAGGAATTTATTGGTGTCAGTGTCCAAGTTGTTGGGTATCAACCCTGGGAACCCCTAGACGTGGAATAACAAGCCAAGCAGAGGTAACCGGTAAGCCCAATAAGTCAAGTCCGCCCTACAAAGGGTTATGGCTGCTACACACATAAAGTCGATCACCCAGTCTTTGTTGTTCACTTAGTTCCTTCTTCCTCCTGATGACTCCTCCATCTCTCCTGGCACATTCCCCTCCCCGCAAGGGGGGGGACACCCAGCCCACCACCATCTACTGCATGCTGCTTTTCTCCATCCACACCAGACTAGAGAACCCCCGAGAAGCATGTGACCCCAGCTTACATGGAAGCCCCCCCTCCCCGCCAATATAAATTAATGATTGGTAGAGCTCCTCGCATGAGCTGCCTGCCACTCAGGTCTCAAGTCCTATCCCTCTTCCAGAACAATTCCACTGAAAGCAGGGGAGGTATCCTTTGAAACAGAGCACAGATGATCACACCTCCCACTACACTAACACTCCCACTCTCCAGATCAAAACATCCAGGCCTGTCTGAAGTCACAGGCCTGGCTAAATTTGCCTGACTCTGGGTCCTGACACTGAAAAACACTCACAGATCACCTACCTTTGGGTAGTGACCGCTACATATGCATACAATATACACATGCCAAAACTATCTCTCATTCCCAACAAATAAGCATGGACCATGTACTGTACTGTATATGATAGGCATAAGTGTAATCAGCTACTTAACTTGGGTTTCCTGGAGATGGAATCTTCTCATGGCTCGCTGCTCAGAGTTCAGCATAAAACATCTGTCTCAAAACAACTCTGTCCTTTTTTGTCTCCATAGTTACATACATAACTTGTCAGGTTGAAAAAAGACACAAGTCAATCCAGTTCAACAAAGAAAAAAAAAATATATATATATAGCGATACCCTCACTTAAGAGGGCCGCAAGTTTGGTTTGGGCCCTGAGCACAGCTCCGCCAACCCCCCCGGCAATCTGCTCTACCCACTCTGGCACAGTTAGTATCTAGCAATACACATTAAATCACTTATACTCTAAATATGTGTGTGCGTGGGTGGATAACTCAAGCTCATAGACAATCTTTGAAAGTATATAACTGACTTTACTTGTTGTTTTATAAAAGGAATAACATGAATCGAACATTTGGTTTGCAACACATAAGCAGGTCCCTGCAGTAACCAGTAATAAAGATAAACAGAGTAATCAGCATAATAAAGTATTGCTATGCAACTCTAGCGCTGCCCTTTTTCAGCTACTTCCCCGCATGGGTAAACTAACACCCAGCACTATCTACCTATGCAGTCAGGCCTGACTGATCTAGATGGAAGTCCAGTGAAACAATATTCGCTAGCAATCTTTCGGTGGTGCACTTGAAGAACAACTTTGTAATCCAAACGAATAATAAAGATAAAGTATCTGTCTTTAAACAGCTCTCACCACCCGGACAAGTCCAAGTCCGTTTTCCTCTGCCAATTCGTCTAGGAACAGGAATCCACCGACCTCCGAGTCTTCAATCCTTCTGGTGTACTGCAGCAAGGATGAGAAAATGTCTCTCAGGTGCAGCTAGGCTGGCAGAGGGCTCTTGTCAGGAAATGTTCCATCCGCTGATAATATCTGTCTTTTGGCGTGCAGTACTGAGGTCCACCAGCAGGTGTCTCCTGTCAGTTTTGAGCTGTCAGGAGAGCTTTTCCCTGCTGATGCTATATCATCTTTGGGCCGCAGTACTGGCGTCCACCAGCGGATGGATCCTGGCAGTATGGAGCAGGCAGCACCTCCTGCAATCAGGTGTCACTTGAGGCTAATCACAGGCCTATAAATAGCTGGCAAGCAGTCATATGTTTGCCTCGGTATTGTTCCTTGTGCCCTGACCTGCTGCTTGCGATCCTGAACCTGTTCCTGTACCCTGAACCTGTGACCCGTGGCTCTGATCCTGTTTCCCTGTCCTGGTCCCAACCCTGTCCCACCTGTTACCATTATTCCTGTCCTGAAGTCTGATCCATCCATCCTCTCCCTGTCCTGTGTTCCTTACCCCATTTGCTGATCTCCCCGTGTATGACCTTGGCCTGGCTTGTGACTCTGATTCTGGACTGCCCTTGTTTATTTGCTGATCCTCTGTGTATGACCCTGGCCTGCCTATCGTTTTCGGTACTTGCATTTCCCATTTATTGTACATATCTGTCTGTTGTTGTTTGGGGGTCTTTGTTGGTTGGTTTATTGCACTGTGTGGTTGTATTCATATTATTCACTTGCTTTAATAAATCATATTTCACTTATACACGTTTGGGTTTCCTCTGTTGCAGTCCACACAGTTCTGGTCTTATCTGATACGTGACAGCTCTTTGGAAAAGAGCACAAGGCCCAGGCTTCAGGCCTTGTGCCTCCAGCAGTTCAGCACAGACCTCCTCTTGCTAGGAGAGGGGGTGGTGTCCAAAAAGAAAGAACTACTAGGCCTCTCCCCCTCCTTATATGCCCTCCCCCATGAGTCTCTGGGGCATAACTCCAAACATCCTGGGAACCAGCGGGGTTCTGGGAACAGTAGTTTTATAGTCCTTAAAGAGACCCTGCTACACACTCCCCCCACTTAAACTCTTTGGTCCCCAAAGATAAACTTTTAACACATATCCTGTACCAATTTTGAAAGTGCTGGGTATGATGTTGGTACAGGGAATTTCCACCAGAACTCAGAGGTGGGATTCCCTGTCCCACAGGTCACACTGGCATGAGTGACCTGCCTAACTGTGCCAGAGAGTGAGCTGGGGTTGCCCTCCACCAAATGGTCAGTGGAGGGATTAGAGCGTTCAGCACTTCTTCTAGCAGTCACAACAGAGTCCTCAGAGCTCTCCCCCATTTGAGAGTAGGTTAGCTTCTTGGGGGGTCTCACAACTCGGCGAGCTCTCTGTTCTCTTGGGACTTCAGGCTCTGGTGCCACAGGCTCTACTTCAGGAACACACTCTGACAGCATCACTGGTTCTGGAACATCGGTCCTTTCCTCTTCTGAGTAAATGCTAGGGATATCTTCCCAGCCTTCAGGCACACCACTAGATGGAATGAACTCTGTAGCTTCTGGGTTCAGTGTCCCATCCTGTGTATCCTCAGTAGGTGGGAGATCTATGGCAGAATTTCCTGGAGTTGATGAAGGCCACAGCCACTCAAGCTCTCCTCTTCCACCTTCACCTCATTGGGAATCTTGTCCATCTCTCACCCGGGAGGTCTGAGACTGAGTGCTAGGTCCCGGGGTATCCAGAATGGAAACAGATTCTGGTGGATTTCTCACTGGAGGTATTCTGACTGCTTCAGTAAGCGGGAGCAAATGATTCCTGTGCCAAGTCTTCAAGGGCCCCACTTTCCCCTCTGGTTTTAACTTATACACAGGCAATCCAGGTAGCTTTCTGCAAATGACATAGGGCTCCGATCTCCATCTATCAGCAAGCTTGTGCTTCCCAGGGATCCCCAAGTTGCGTAGCAGTACACGGTCCCCAGGCTGCAGGTCTTGCACTCGAACCTTCAGATCGAAGTTCCTCTTGTTGCGGGCTCCCCTTTGGTCCGAGGCCGCCTGAGCTCGTTCATGGGCCACTTTCAAATTGTGTCTAAGTCGGTCCACATATCCATTGTGGGAGGTAGCAGAGGCATGGTCTAGGGCAGTGATGGCGAACCTTGGCACCCCAGATGTTTTGGAACTACATTTCCCATGATGCTCATGCACTCTGCAGTGTAGTGGAGCATCATGGGAAATGTAGTTTCAAAACATCAGGAGTGCCAAGGTTCGCCATCACTGGTCTAGGGAAATGCCAAAGGCCAGATCCACCGGCAATCTTGCTTCTCTCCCAAACATGAGCCGGTAGGGGGAGTAACCCGTCACATCACTTGTGGTGCAGTTGTAAGCGTGCACCAAAGCTGATATGTGTTGGCTCCAGTATTGCTTCTTCTCTGTCTCTAGAGTTCCAAGCATGTTTAGTAAGGTCCGATTAAACCTCTCAGGTTGGGCATCTCCTTGTGGATGATAAGGTGTAGTCCTGGTCTTCTCTACTCCCAATGAGTCCAGTAGGTTCCGGATCAGACGACTCTCAAAGTCCCTTCCTTGGTCTGAGTGGATTCTCTGTGGTAATCCATAGTGGACAAAGTATTTTTCCATGAGCACCTTGGCCACAGTGGAGGCCTTTTGGTCTTTGGTGGGGAAAGCCTGGGCATAACGGGTGAAATGATCGGTTACCACCAGAACATTTCCCAATCCACTCAAATCGGGTTAGAGGCAGAGAAAGTCAATGCACACCAGATCCATTGGACCCTGACTCTGTAGGTGGCCCATTGGGGCAGCTTGATGGGGTAGAGTCTTCCTCTGGATGCATCGTGCACAAGAACGGCAATATTCCTCCACTTCTGCCCTCATACAGGGCCAATAGAACCGGCTTCTGACAAGCTGGAAAGTTATCTCCGCCCCTAGATGGCCATGCTGGTCATGTAAGGCAATTAGTACCGTCTCTCGGTGCTTCTCTGGGAGAAACAACTGCCACTTATCTTCTGAGTTATCAGAGGGGCCCCTTCGGTAGACCACTCCCTGATGTACTTGTAGCTTATCCAACTCTTTCCTCAGCAGGCGAGCCTCCTTGGAAGGGTGATGTCGAAGTCCCTCTGGATTCTCGTTCTCCAAAGCTTCAAGGACCAATCTCCCCATGGGGTCTTCCAATTGGTCATAGCTCAGCTCCTTTCTGGACAGCTTTGGCAGGAGTTCCTCTGCTAGTTGAGTTACCCCACAGTAGGGTTGAGGGACTCCCACTGCGGTGACTCCTATCTCCTCTGCTCTGGAGCCCCCTCTTGCTTGAAACTCAGCACCCTGACAGAGTGCTCGCACTCCTTCCGGTGCTACCTGGGTCCAGTCTTCCCAGTCATTGACCATGATATCAGATCTTCGAGACAGGGCATCTGCATCCCTATTTCCAGCCCCTGGTCTGTACTTTAGACTGAAGTTGAATCCGGATAATGCAGCCAACCATCTGTGTCCGGTTGCATCTAACTTTGCAGTAGTAAAGAGGTAGGTCAGAGGATTGTTATCTGTCTTTACGGTAAACTCCGCCCCATAGAGATAGTCCTTCAGTTTGTCTACTACTGCCCATTTGAGGGCCAAGAACTCCAATTTATGAGTGGGGTAGTTCTTCTCCGAGGGAGTCAGCGAGTCACATAGGCCACTGGTCGCAGCTGCTCTTCATACTCTTGATAGAGCACTCCGCCTAGGCCCTCATGACTGGCATCGACATGTAGCTCATATGGTCTGGTGGGGTCGGCATAGGCCAGGACTGGGGCCGTGGTAAGGCTCCTCTTCAAGGTTCGGAAAGCCTCTTCACACCTTGGGTTCCACTGATCTTGAACCGACTCACCGGCCCTCCTAGGTCCCAAGCCATCCTCTTCTCCTTCAGTCTTGAGCAATTCGTTTAGTGGCTTGGCAATCCGGGCAAACCCATCCACAAATCTTCTATAATAGGAGCAGAACCCCAGGAAAGATCTGAGCTCTGTGACTGTTGTCGGTCTTGGCCAAGAGGTAACTGCCTCCAACTTCTCAGGGTCTGTAGCCACTCCCTTTTCAGACACTATGTGTCCCAGATAGTTCACAGAGGATTGGTAAAACCGGCACTTCTCGGGAGAAAGCTTGAGTCCCTCTTCGCTGAGTCTTCTCAACACCTTCTCCAACCTGGCCTCATGTTCTTCCAAAGTCTTCCCGAAGACAATGACATCGTCCAAGTACACAAGGACTTCTATGAGGTTCATGTCTCCAACGGTCTTCTCCATGAGGCGTTGAAAGGTAGCAGGGGCTCCAGACAGGCCCTGAGGCATTCTGTTGAATTCAAAGAATCCCACTGGGGTTATGAAAGCTGTCTTTTCTCGGTCTTCCTGGTGCATGGGGATTTGATAGTACCCACTCTTGAGGTCCATTACACTGAACCACTTGGCACCAGACAAACTCTGTAGGGCATCCTCTATTCTCGGTGTGGTATACTGGTCAGGGATGGTCCTCCTGTTGAGAGTCCTGTAGTCGATACAAAGCCTCAACGACCCATTCTTTTTCCTGACCACCACTATGGGGGAGGCATAGGGACTTCTAGACTCCCGAATTACACCAGTCTTCTTCAACTCCGCAAGCTGCTCCCTCAGATCCTCCAGATCAGCTAGAGGGACCCACCTAACCCTTTCCCTGAAGGGTTTGTCTTCTTGGAGGCGGATTCGGTGGGTGGCACTCCTGGCACATCCCACATCAAACTCATCCTTTGAGAAAATCCTCTCCCATCTAGTCAGCTGTGCCTTGGCTCTCTCCTTCCAGGCTCCAGGTAGGTCCGGGTTTTCCATGGAAAGTTTTTCCCAAACATCTCCTCCTTCACCCGTTCCTTTTACTTCTGACCAGCTGACTGGGGCCGCAGGACTCACCTGCCCCAACAGCATCCTGGTAGGGATCTCTATGGGTCTCTCCCTAGGGTTTCTCACACTCACTGGGACTCTTCCTCGAGCCTTCTTCAGGGCCTTGATTGGAATCACTTCCGGTATCACTTCCAGGCCTGAGTGGTCCTCCCTTGGATCGGATTCCAGCATGACAAAGGGGCCAGGCTGCTCCCAGGTAAGCTTCACTGTGGCCCTGAGGCAGGCTACCTCTCCGGGCTGCAGCACCACTCCTTCTCTCCCAAGTCTCCACACCTTCCCTATCCCCTCTCCTGGGGTCTTCTGCTCTAGGACCAACCGTTGGTAGGCTGTCTTCAGCATGGGATGGATATTGGGATCTTGATGGTTTCTCGTCTTCACTAGAGGGGTCAGAAGTCTTCGCACCAGATCCGTATTGGTCCCTATGATGAGGGACATCTTGCTGGCCCCGGGCGGTCTAGGACACACAACTGCCAGGGTGTCAAACACCTCTGTTTTCCCCGCCACAGATGGATCGAAGGTCAGCTTTATGGGCAGGTAACCATCGTAGGGGAAACTCTGAGCTCCCAGGCCCCATATCTCCAGCTCTTCTATCTTCTGTATAGGCAAATGGCTCAAGTGCCTATCATAGAAGTCACTGTACAACAAAGTCACTTGAGCTCCAGTGTCCAGGAGGGCCTTCGTGTAGACTCCTTCCACCTGGATGGAGACAGTGGGGGACGGGCCGACCAATTCTTCTGGGTAGGGCCGGGTTGAGGCCACCTTCTTCTGGGGACCCGTCTTCATCCAGTAGGTTTTTGACTTTATTCTTTTTCGAGCCTGGTATGCATTGACCCTCCCCACAGTAATGGGAGTGCAAACCCGCTGAGGGATGTTATTGTTTCTTATTTGTAGACATTCCTTCTGAGGGGTCTGGTTTTCTCTCTTTCTCTTCCTTCTATTCAGTTTGGAGTTCACTGAAAGGCATAGGCACCCGGTTGACTCCCTCACCGGGGCCCTCTGGAGTTTCCCGCCGGCTGGCGGTTATCTATCTTCTTCTTCTTGGGACTGGAACATCTACTGGCGAAGTGGCCACTGCCCCCGCAGTTGTAGCATAGCATCTCTTCTCGGTCTCGAGTGGGGCTTGGTGTTGGTGTATCTGGAAACAACTCCTTCCTAGGACTTGGTTTCTCGGCTCCCCCTTGACCTTTCGCCATCATAGCAGTCAACATCTCCATCACCTGGGACATCTGTAATTTCAAAGTGTCCACCTCCTTATCTCTAGCGGGAGTCATGGCCGGTGTAACTATTGCTACCGGTTGTTCGACGGGCTCGATGGGATGTTCTTCCCTTTTCTCTTCCAGTAGGGCCTCTTCCTCTCTGATCATTCGGATGAGGTCAGTGTACTCCAGATTCTTCCCATCCTGTCGGGCACGCAGTGTCCATGCAATAGGATCCATGGGTTGAGCTCCCCTCAGTACCTGTTGAGCACGGGCCTCATCTACTTTCCCTGGGCTGATCCCCTTCCTTAGGATCATCCTATGCAGGATTTTATCTAAACGTCCCATGTAGTCTGATAGTTTTTCACCTTTCTTCTAGTAGCAATGCTCTAACTGATAAGCAAGCTCAGAGATTTTCTCTGTCCCACCAAACACATTCTGTAATACATCTAGGTACTCCTGCGCATTACAGTCTGTCCTGCTAATCTTCAGGTTGCGTACGGCCTCTAGAGCAGGCCCCTTTAGACTTTCCACAATCCTCTGCTTCTTTCTGCGCTCTGGAACTTCCCATTCCTCTAGTGCCTGAGTTGCGCTATCTAACCACTCTTCAAATCCCTCTTCTTCCGAAGGTACAGGTTTCCTCCCTGAAAACATCCGGAGTTTTCTGTACCCCGACATCGGGTAATCTGTGGGATCCTTCTTGCACTGGGCCACAATCTCCCCCAGGACAGCACACAGTTCTGCGCTAAGGGTGGCCGGTGCTCGTCTGAGACTCTCGGGTGAGGTATGGGCCGCAGCCTGCGGTGATCCCGTTGGCGATGGCTCCTCCTTTGTTGCGTGCACCAACCTATAGGATCTGTTGTCTTGTGTCCGTACACAGTTGCGCTTGCAAGCCTCCGGCATCCCATCCCAGTATTCCACTAGCGCGTACTGATATGAGATGTCTGGGTCTGATTTTATCTCCATCACCCATGGTTCATGGTCTGGGGACACTGACTTCATTAACTCCTCTACGGTCTCAGTCGACCATTTCTCCCCTGGGAGGCTAATGACCACTGACTGACTTGGGTCGGCCTTAGCCACTTCACACCACGCTCTGACTCCCTGTGGGTCCATGCCGGTACCTCTGGCGTGTTCACCGCTGTCTCAGAAATCCCAGATTTACGAGCCCCCACGTATAGCGATACCCTCACTTAAGAGGGCCGCAAGTTTGCTTTGGGCCCTGAGCACAGCTCCGCCAACCCCCCCGGCAATCTGCTCTACCCACTCTGGCACAGTTAGTATCTAGCAATACACATTAAATCACTTATACTCTAAATATGTGTGTGCGTGGGTGGATAACTCAAGCTCATAGACAATCTTTGAAAGTATATAACTGACTTTACTTGTTGTTTTATAAAAGGAATAACATGAATCGAACATTTGGTTTGCAACACATAAGCAGGTCCCTGCAGTAACCAGTAATAAAGATAAACAGAGTAATCAGCATAATAAAGTATTGCTATGCAACTCTAGCGCTGCCCTTTTTCAGCTACTTTCCCGCATGGGTAAACTAACACCCAGCACTATCTACCTATGCAGTCAGGCCTGACTGATCTAGATGGAAGTCCAGTGAAACAATATTCACTAGCAATCTTTCGGTGGTGCACTTGAAGAACAACTTTGTAATCCAAACGAATAATAAAGATAAAGTATCTGTCTTTAAACAGCTCTCACCACCCGGACAAGTCCAAGTCCGTTTTCCTCCGCCAATTCGTCTAGGAACAGGAATCCACCGACATCCGAGTCTTCAATCCTTCTGGTGTACTGCAGCAAGGATGAGAAAATGTCTCTCAGGTGCAGTTAGGCTGGCAGAGGGCTCTTTGGAAAAGAGCACAAGGCCCAGGCTTCAGGCCTTGTGCCTCCAGCAGTTCAGCACAGACCTCCTCTTGCTAGGAGAGGGGGGGGGGTGTCCAAAAAGAAAGAACTAGGCCTCTCCCCCTCCTTATATGCCCTCTCCCATGAGTCTCTGGGGCATAACTCCAAACATCCTGGGAACCAGCGGGGTTCTGGGAACAGTAGTTTTATAGTCCTTAAAGAGACCCCGCTACATATACAATCTCATATACACAATCCTATACTCACAGTTGATCCAGAGGTCCAGAGGAAGGCAAAAAACCCAGGCCAAGTATGCTCCAATTTGCTACAGCAGGGGAAAGAATTCCTTCCTGATCCCCCTAGAGGCAATCAAGTTTTCCCTGGATCAACTTTACCTGTAAATGTTAGTACCCAGTTATATTATGTACATTTAGGAAATAATCCAGGCCTTTTTTAAAGCAATCTACTGAGCTGGCCAGAACCACCTCTGGAGGGAGTCTATTCCAAATTTTCCCAGCTCTTACTGTGAAGAAACCTTTCAATATTTTGAGATGAAATCTTTTTTCCTCTAGATGTAAATAGTGCCCCCTTGTCCTCTGTGATGACCTTAAAGGGAATAACTGAACACCAAGTTCACTATATGGACCACTTATGTATTTGTACATGTTGATCATATCCCCCTTAATCTCCTCTTAAATTCAGTTCCTCTAATCAGTTATCAGTTTGGTTGCCCTTCTCTGCACTTTCTCCAGATCCCCGATATCCTTTTTGAGAACTGGTGCCCAAAACTGAACTGCATATTCCAGATGAGGTCTTACTAATTATTTGTTACAGGGGCAAAATTGTATCCCTCTCTCTGGAATCCATACCTCTCTTAATACACGAAAGGACTCTGCCATATATCATTTCTGCTATCCAGATAGGACATTCAGACCCGGAGGAGATATGACACGCCTGCCATAACATGTAAGTCAGTAAATGGGGGTTTATGTTATTACATCTCCTATTATTTATCCCTTATAGTTTCATCTTGGGTCATTTTACCATATATTATTATTCTTACAGAGGCTTCCACATTACCCCATACAATCTCTCTTTTTGATGTATGGTCCATCCTCTACATCTGTTAGGCTGTCGCGGCCGAGCCCACACCCTCTATCTGTGGGTGGTCTCACGACCCCCTCCGGGTCAAATTGAGCTTATAGAAAGTTTATTCAATGTCCATCATTTTACCATTTTACCATCATTCATATCAGGGCTGAACTGGTAACTATATTTATTCCCACTAATTGGGTTTTCGGTTACAACGGTTCATATTTTCAAGTTCACTTTCTTTGGTCTTCATTGGCACTTTTTCACCAGCGTTCACATTATGTCTCTTATATTCACACTCGGTCATTATGTTATCAACGATCTCTTATGCCCCGTACACACGAGCGGACTTTTCAACATCCAAAGTCCGACGGAATGATTCCGTCAGACTATTTGATCGTGTGTGGGCTGCAACGGACTTTTGATTCGCAAAAGTCTGACGGACTTTAGAAAATGGAACATGCTTCAAATTTTTCAGACGGAACTCCGCCGGACCCGGTCCCTTTGAAAAATTCGCTCGTGTGTATGCTGTTCCGACGGACTAAAACTGACGCTAGGGCAGCTCTTGGCTACTGGCTATGAACTTCCTTATTCGAGTCCAGTCGTACGTCATCACGTTCGAATCCGTCGGAGTTTGGTGTGATTGTGTGTGGCCAAGTCCGCTCAGTCGAAAAGTCCGTCAGAACTCTGTCGGAACTCCGGCAGAACTCCGGCAGGACTCCTTCGGAAGTCTGTCGGACATAAGTCCTCTCGTGTGTACGGGGCTTTAGTCTTTCACTTACCTTGCGGTATGCATCCACCTGATACCTCAGCACTTTTTACCTTGGTGCCTCTCACTTTTTTTCTACCTTTTCACATCCACTAGTCAATCTCTGACTCAGGTGCACGTTACCTTTATCTGTTTCTTGTTTCCTGCCGATAGGTGCACATTTTACATAACTTTACACAGATACGGGCCTTTTTCTGGTGAATACCGCCCCCAGTCGCCGGTGGAGACCCTGCTCGGTGCTTGAGCTACTCTGGTGGCCTGAGTTTTAGGGTAAGATCCTGATACTATGTATTTATGTATTATGTTATATCACGGCTTTCCCCATTTTTCAATTGTCCCTTTTCTTTGTATCACATATGGTTTTTCATGTATATCTAATTATGTTATGTATCTTTTAGATGTATGTATTTCCTGAAGAAGCTATTAAGCGAAACTAGTCGAAATACACCATTCCTCTTACCAGCCTTTGATTGTCTGTATAACTCTGTAATTTTATACTTTAATAAATTGATGCAAGATTTTAAATCTGTCTTCTAATTGTACTTATACATTGCTATCTGCACCGCAATAGTCCGTCAGCTCTCTCTTCTCTTGGTATCTCTGGCTGGGGACCAGAGCTTCCAATATTCATTTCATATAATTTTGGATGATGGTGCTTATTGTATAATTACTTAATCTAACAATGCTGCTTTGTCTTGATGGGAGGCCATTTCTTATAGAAATAGAACATGCTCTAAATATTTCCGACGGAACCAATTCCAATCGGGAAAACCGCTCGTCTGTATGCTGTTCCGTGTATGCCCCATCAGACTTTTTACGTCGAAAATTCTGACGGACCTAGAAAAAGAACATGTTCTAAATATTTCCAACAGAACCAATTTCTGTCGGGAAAACCGCTCGTCTGTATGCTGTTCTGAAGGACCAAAAATGAAGCATGTTCTGAAGCAAGTACGAGACGGAAGCTATTGGCTACTGGCTATTGAACTTCCTTTTTCTAGTCCCGTCGTACGTGTTGTACGTCACCGCGTTCTTGACGGTCGGACTTTGGTGTGTACGCAAGACAGCTTGAGCGGAACTCCGTCGCAACTCCGTCAGAAAAACCTTCAGAGTTTATTCCAATGGGAAAACCGGTCGTGTGTACGGGGCATTAGACTTACCTTGCCTTACAAGTCCCCGGTGTCAGATAAAATTGTCTTTATGTAACATTTGTCCTATTGCCATTGGTATATGTGTAGGACTCTGAAGCATATGCCGATTTGCATGCATACAATACTTATTGTACAATGCTTATAGTTCTGTTTTGAATATATTTAAAAAAAGAGGTAATCTAAAACAATTCTGAAGACCCTAAAGTGTTCGCTCATTCCTTCGCTTGCCTCCACTTGCATCATATATTTCCAAGGATGACAGCTGAATATTTAACCATTACTGTATGCGTTTCTCTTTGTCTGGGAATTTTCAGAACATAATGTTTGAATAATTCAAAGGCAGCTGTCAAGTTCCTAGAAACTAGTTATGCTGAAAATATAATAGCCAAGCATATGGAGAAACAGGATTTTTTTTTTCATCTGCTGGGGGGGGGGGGGGGGGGGGAAAGACAATACTTTGTAGGAAAACATACTTTAAAAAAAAAGAAACTTTCATCTTGACTACAGGTTCTATTGTATGTAGTGATTTTTATGTAAATTAAAGAAAATTCACTATTGACACCTACTGAGTTTCATTGTACACAAAAACAAAACGTAACAATTATTGCTTTGTTTTATTCCCATCACTGTGAGTTTTGTACCCTTCTGTGTCAATTATATAAAATTTATACAGTCTTCTTGAGTTGCAGATATACACCATTAAAAGCTGAGTTCGTCGTTTGCACTAAGGCTTTAGTGTCACAGGTCATTTGGCTTTGTGTTTGACTGTAATACAATAGAAATACCGGTCATCAGTTTATAGCACAAAAACAAGTAAAAGTTGTAAATACTTAAAGGGGTTGTAAAAGGTAAAAAAAATGTCACCATAATGCATTCTATGCATTAAGGTGAAAAAACATCTGACAATGCCGCCCCCCTCGTTTTACTTACCTGACCCCTCGAAAGTCCCGCGCTCCCCTCCGACATCCTCTTCGCCGCTCAGCTTGGCCGATGATTGGCTAGAGTAGATGGATTGAAAGTAGCGGAGCTATTGGCTCACGCTGCTGTCAATCACATCCAATGACATGGCGCGCCGGGGGGTGGGGCCGAGTGATACAGTGAGTGGCTATAGCCGCCGACTGCATCATGGGAGTGCGCCCGCAAGCACTTCTCGCCATGCGAGGGAGCTCGCATTAAACGGGAGAAGTACTTGCGGGGGAAGCCGAGACAGCCGCCAAGGGACCCCAGAAGACCAGGTTTGGGGCCACGCTGAGCAAAAGGAGCTGCACAGTGGAAGTAAGTATAACATGTTTGTTATTTTAAAAAAATTTAAAAATCCTTTTTACAATCCCTTTAATAGACATGTGCATACTGAAATATTTAGTTTCGGAATTTCGTTTTCGTCTGAAAAATTAATTTATTTAGTTACTGCCAAAATTAGTTTTTATTAATTTAGTTTAGTTAAATGCATTCGTCTGAAAATACGAAATAATTAAGGTCAAATCTGTCATTGAAGGCTTATGGTGTCTGTCGAATGTTCTAAGAAGATTCAACGGAGCAGCTAAACTGTACAACGCTGCAATCGTACAATTCCGGTCAAATGCTCCGCCTACAAGCTATAGTAGAATTCTAATTTTGTATGACACTAGTAATAATTATATTTATTAATTATTATTACTAGTCAACCAACATTAGAATTCTTCTATAGCCTGTGGGCAGAGCATTTGACCATAAATGTCCGCTCGCGGCGACTGCTTCGTTAAATCTTCATGTCGAATCTTTTCTCTCTATGTCGAATAATCTTGGACTAATGGTTAGGTTAGGCACATTCAACCTTTTTTGCTATTGTCTCTATAATGTTGAATCTTTTCTCTCTATGTCAAATCTTTTCTCTCTATGTAGAATAATCTTGGTCTTATAGAGCTAAGGTTAGGCACATTCGACCACAGGTTCGATGGACACAGATTGCCATTGTCAGTGTCATGTCGAATCTCCTATCTATATTGAACTGTTGTCACAACAAAAACGATAATAAAACATTTGTTTATGTCAGATCTTTCAGTTTTCGGATTCTGCACATTCGTTATCATTTGTTAAAACAAGGAAAATACCTGAAATTCGGAGGAAAATGCATTCAGACGAAAACGAATGCACATGTCTAATACTTAATAATCTCACTGATCTTGTCTGAAATGTTCATCTAAATAGACTGCTGAACATTCAATAAAATGTCACGTTTAGACACATTTTATAGAATGTTTCACAAGCTTAATTAATAAGCATTTCTATTTACAAAATCTTCATACCCTACAATTTCTTAAAGCAGTTGTCAAGTCTAAAGTTCAAAAATGAACCACTTCAGCCCCGAAAGATTTTACCCCCTTCCTGACCAGAGCACTTTTTGCGATTCGGCACTGTGTCACTTTAACTGACAATTGCACAGTCATGCGATGTTGACCCCAAAAAATTGACATCCTTTTTTTCCCCACAAATAGAGCTTTCTTTTGGTGGTATTTGATCACCTCTGCGATTTTTATTTTTTGCGCTATAAACAAAAAAGTGAGCGACAATTTTGAAAAAAATTCAATATTTTTTCCTTTTTGCTATAATAAATATCCCCCCAAAAATGTACAAAAATATATACATTTTTTTTTCCTCAGTTTAGGCCGATATGTATTCTTCTACATATTTCTGGTTAAAAAGAAAAATCACAATAAGCAAATATTGATTGGTTTGCGCAAAAGTTATAGCCTCTACAAAAGTTTTATGGCATTTTTATTATTCTTTTTTCTTTATTAGTAATGGCGGGGGAAGGAGGCGGGGGCGAACGTCCCCTCAGATCGCTGCTGTGATCTGACCAGGTACTTGCTCCCCACCCCAAAAAAATGGCCCAAATGTTGAGGAGAAGGTGGGGTGGATGAGAAAGGGCAGAAGTTTTGGGTGAAGTTCCACTTATACAATATTGCTTACCTTTACTGATCTGAAGGAACTGAAAAAGTTTTTTTATTTATTTATTTTTTACGGAGACTATGATGAATAAATGTGAATATAGAATCCCACTAAAGCTATTTAAATGAATGAGTAAAAACACAAATGGTTGGGAGGAGAGTGTGGTCACATAACCAGTCTTAATATGAAACAGGAATGTTTAGGATCTAAAATGCACGTAGTGCCCCCATGCGGCCGGTTGATAAGCCAGTTCCTGCAACAGGGCCTACTGTGTTCATTTTAGCGATAATGGGTTGGAAACCCCAGTACCACAAATCCAGCTCTACAATCCTTGGTCCACAGACCACATCAAGAGTTAAATCGTTACTTATTTATGAGGGGTCCCTCAGTTTCCAGTGATTGTAGGCCCAATGTGTAAGTCACAAGGCTCAGATCAGCTGACCTCCCATCACCAGGCCAAGGTCCATTTATTGACTGAGCCAGACTCATGTTTATGCTCCCCAAGTAAATGCTTAACCACTCTCTCCAGAGGACAATAAGGAGATTCAGTGTGACTTTGTCTTTTCATAACATTTTTCTTGAATAAACTTGTAACAAAAAAAAGGGGGGGTTCTCATTTACAAAGGTTTCCCAGCAATGTTTGTATAGTTCCAACATAAACCATTTTTTCTTTTTCACAGGGTCATAGTACATACTGGTGTTTTGGGCTCAGACAGGTTGCCAGTTAGGGAGAAAGTTCTCCTCTCTACCCAACTGCACTCAGCCTCCCTCAAACTTTAGTACATTATGACCCAACAGATATGCTTGCTACCCCAAAGGTGAGCCCGTAATTTGTTAAAATCTTTCCTAGTCTTGCGTCTCTCTCCACTCCTACTATGGCGCAGTTCGTAGTTATATATATATATATGTATGTATAGTATCTCACAAAAGTGAGTACACCCCTCACATTTTTGTAAATAATTTATTATATCTTTTCATGTGACAACACTGAGGAAATGTCACTTTTCTACAATGTAAAGTAGTGAGTGTACAGCTTGTATAACAGTGTACATTTCCTGTCCCCTCAAAATAACTCCACACACAGCCATTAATGTCTAAACCACTGGCAAAAAAAGTGAGTACACCCCAAAGTGAAAATGTCCAAACTGGGCCCAGTTAGCCATTTTCCCTTCCCGTTGTCATGTGACTCGTTAGTGTTACAAGGTCTCAGGTGTGAATAGGGAGTAGGTGTCTTACATTTGGTTTTATCACTCTCACTATCTCATACTGGTTACTGGAAGTTCAACATGGCTCCTCATGGCAAAAAACACTCTGAGGATCTGAAAAAAATAATTGTTGCTCTACATAAACATGGCCTAGGCTACAAGAAGATTGCCAATATCCTGAAACTGAGCTGCAGCACGATGGCCAAGACCATACAGTGGTTTAACAAGACAGGTGCCATTCAGAACAGGCCTCGCCATGGTCAACCAAATAAGATGGGTGCACATGCTCAGCATCATATCCAGAGCTTGTCTTTGGGAAATAGATGTATGAGTGCTGCCAGCATTGCTGTAGTGGTTGAAGGGGTGGGGGGTCAGCCTGTCAGTGCTCAGACCATACGCCGCACACAACATGACATTGATCTGCATGGCTGTCATCTCAGAAGGAAGCCTCTTCTAAAGATGATGCACAAGTAAGCTCACAAACAGTTTGCTGAAGACAAGCAGACTATGGACATGGATTACTGGAACCATGTCCTGTGGTCTGATGAGACCAAGATAAACTTATTTAATTCAGATGGTGTCAAGTGTGTGTGGCGGCAACTAGGTGAGGTGTACAAAGACAAGTGTGTTTTGCCTACAGTCAAGCATGGTGGTGGGAGTGTCATGGTCTGGGGCTGCATGAGTGCTGCCGGCACTGGGGAGCTACAGTTCATTGAGGGAACCATGAATATGTACTCTGACATACTGAAGCAGAGCATGATCCCCACCCTTTCAGAGACTGGGCCGCAGGGCAGTATTCCAACATAATGACCCCAAACACACCTCCAAGATGACCGCTGCCTTGCTAAAGAAGCTGAGGGTAAAGGCAATGGACTGGCCAAGCATGTCTCCAGATCTAAACCCTATTGAGCATCTGTGGGGCATCCTCAAATGGAAGGTGGAGGAGCAAAAGTTCTCCAGTCCTGTGATGTCGTCATGGAGGAGTGGAAGAGGACTCCAGTGGCAACCTGTGAAGTTCTGGTGAACTCCATGGTCAAGAGAGTTAAGGCATTGCTGGAAAATAATGGTGGCCACACAAAATATTGACACTTTGGCCAAATTTGGACATTTTTACTTAGGGGTATACTCGCTTTTGTTGCCAGTGGTTTAGACATTAAGGGCTGTGTGTTGAGTTTTTTTGTGGGGACAACAAATTTATACAGTTTTATATAAAAATATATAGATATTTTGAAGTATAAAAGTCATATACAAGCAGAACATTGATGAAACAGAAAAGATACCTTATGATACAATGGAAGCATAGCTTCAGAGGAACTAGTGTGAAATCGAACAGCCATTTAAAGAACATTTCAGTGAATTAATCGGTATATAGTGTAACCAGAAAACAGTTTATGAAGCCCAATAAACTAACTGGCATCATCCTGAGGGCTATTTTGGACCTCTGAGACACATCAAGTCATATATTGCCGTAGGGAGATCAGGTCAGTGGGGGGGGGGGGGCCTTCTGAGCCCGGCACCCCCAAGGGGATCAAGCTGTGCCAGGAGGGGAGTCTCTAAACCCCGACTCTAACCTCTATCTCACCACGAAACAGCAGTAAATTTACAATATTATGACTACTCTCATATGAAAAAAATAACTGTATCTTTAATTTTCATCTCAACTTCTGTAACCCAACATATTTGGGTGTCATAGTATGTTGAGAATGGGATAGAGTAGGTAGTAGGAAGGTAGGAAGAAAGAAAGAAGTAAAGAAAGAGGAAGTAGGAAGAGTTGCGTTTGTCTATCATCAGGTTTTAGAAACAGATCAGTTTGGCTTAGCACTAGGGAGGAGGGAGATACCTACATGTTGAGCACAGGGTTCCCAGGTGGCTTCAAATTTGTTGACTGTGTCTGATAGTATACTACATAGCTTTTCCTGAAACATTATCCAGGAGATTTTCCTGTGAGCAGCCTATACCAAGTTTTTTAATTGTTTCCATGCCTTTTTCCACAGTCAGTTTTTCTCCTACTAGAAAAAAGTGGATAAGCTTTCGAGTGGGAGTAGAGATCTTTGGGATCACGGCATTGAGGAGAGAGACCTGGCAACCAGCAAGCTTGTCGATAACGTTGAATATTTTTCTCAAAAAGGGAGTATTCTGGGACATTCCCACCAAATGTGGGCCATTGTTCTCAAAAGTTGAAACCTCTAAAGCATGGGTGCTCAACCTGTGGCTCTCCAGCTGTTGCGGAACTACAAGTCCCATGAGGCATAGCAAGACTCCAACAGCCACAAGCATGACACCCAGAGGCAGAGGCATGATGGGACTTGTAGTTTTGCAACAGCTGGAGAGCCACAGGTTGAGCACCCCTGCTCTAAAGCATAAAGGGTCTGCCGAGGTATACATAGAGGCCAATCTGAAGGGTGTGTAATACCATCTAGAAATTACTTTCAGACTGGCCTCTGTGAAGGATGAATTTAAAATGCCCTTAAAGGATTTAAAACAAGCCGTCTGCCAGGTCTCCAGGTCCCAGCAGAATTGGAGGTCCAACTCCCAGGAGGTCATGAAGGGGGATTTGGAGACAGGACGAGTAGATGATCGAGATCCCTCCCCTCTGTTCCATGCCCTGTCCACACCAGAGTTCGTACGCAGTGAACCCAGGTAGAAGTGTTTTTTCAGACCAGATTGAGCGTAAAAAGTGTGAAATTTGTCTTAATCTGTAGTGTTCTGAGGCGAGTAAATCTAACTTATTAACGCAATGATTGAGGGAAATGGGGCCTGAGGGAGTATAGAAATGTCTGATTCAGTACAGTCCTTTGTCCAACCACCATTTAAATGCTAATATGTTCATGCCTGGGGGGAAGTCACGGTTATTAAATAACTGGGACAGCGGCTTGCTCGCTGATGTCAGGGCCATCGAAGTCTGTGCCATTATCGGAGAGCAGGTTTTTGGGGGACACCACAGCAAAAAGTCCAAAGAGTGGTAAGGGGCTGCTTGCCTTTCAATTTGGACCCAGTCCAGTTTTTCGAATCTGGAGTATATTATTGAAAGTTGGGCAAGTCTGGCTGCTATATAGTATTGGTGTAATTGTGGTAGGCCTAAGCCCCCCCCCTTTTCCTATGACAATACAGGGTGCGTTGCGGGATTCTGTATCCGCCCTTACCCCGTGTGAATTTCAGTATCTCGAATGTAGTCCCCTTTGATTAGGATGGGGAGGGAGCAAAACAGGTAGAGCAGTTTTTGGGAGTAGTGTCATCTTTATAGAGTTTATCCGTCCTATCCAGGATAGGTTATTAAGATCTAATTCTAGTTTACAGAACATAGGGGGTAACTACTATTATAGATGGACTCCTTCTTAGGTGTTAAGTTAATTCCAAGATATTTAATGGATGCTTCACTCCAAATTTGAAGGATTTCTGAAGAAGGGAAACCATGTCCGGCTGAAGGGAAATGTTCAGCGCTTGGGACTTGGGCTAGTTAACCTGTAGTCCTGATATTTCGGAGAATTCTTCTAGTATCTGGCATAAGTTGGGAAGTGATGTGATAGGGGAGGTGAGGAATATTATAATGTCATCCAAGTACAGCCTGCACTTGTGAGTTTGGGAGCCACATGTTACTCCTTTTATGTTTGGGTTTTGACAAATTGTAATAGTGAGGGTTTCAATTGCCAGGGCAAAAAAATAGCAGCTAGAGTGGGCATCCTTGCTTAGTGCCTTTGCAATGTGTATTGGATTAGAATAGTATCCCTGGAGGCAAACTCGTGCCTGTGGTTGAGAATAGAGAGCTCAAATTAAGCTGATGAATCTGTCACCAAAGCCTCATTGCTCTAGGAGGGTAAAGATATATGGCCAGGAGACAGAGTCAAAGGCTTTTTTTAGGTCTAAAGAGAGAAACATGTATGATTGTTTACGGCCTCCTTCTCAATTAGTTTGGAGTATGGATACTATATCAATTGCTCTCCTGAATTGGTCAGGATCTTGTCTGCCTGGGATGAAACCAACTTAATCTTTGTGAATGTAAGTGTTGATGAAGGATGCGAAACGGTTGGCTAGGATTTTTGTCAATATTTTCAGACCACTATTAATGAGGGATATCAGTTGCTGACTTCCTCTGGATTTTTGTCTGGCTTGGGTATCACAGCAATGCCTCAGGTCTTGGCATTAAGCTGAGGTGCTAAGGTGTTAGCAAATGTTTTATAGTAAGGGTTAGATAGACCATCTGACCCTGGGGCAGACCCGCTTTTAAGGTCCCTGATGATGACCCCTAGTATCTTCTCCTCAGTAAAGGGAGCTTCCAGACTATTTTTATGTTTGGGGGATAAGACAGGGATGGGTAGATTATCCAGGAATCGATTAATGGCTTGATTATTACTTGAGAGATGGGCCTTGTACAGTTTGGCATAAAAAAAATCTTGAAATGCCTCTAAGATTTTCGTGGGGTTAGCTGTGGAACCATGTCTGGGAATTCTGATCTTTGGCATTACATGAAGCTGTATTCAGGGAGATGATTTGGAAGCTAGCATGGAGCCTATCTTATTTTTCTGTGTATAAAATTTGTTTTTATTCCAATGCAAGTATTTTTCTGCTTCTGCCACGAAGGCCAAGGTAAGTTCTAGCCTGATTTTGCCAAGTTGGACCATTGAAGTAATTGAGGGATTCTTTTTGTGTTGGGATTGAAGCGATGTGTATTCACTTTCTAATTTCTCAATTTCGGCTTTTCTTTCATAATGATTTCTGACCCTGATGAAGGCCTTGTGGGCTACCCACAAGGTCTCCATCGAGGTATTCTTGATATTGTTAAATTTAAAGTATTCCAGCAATGATTTCTCCAGCATGGTTTCTCTGATTGGATCAGAGAGGAGGAACTCATTTAGTTTCCAGTGCCTCTGTCCAGGCTTTGGGGAGGGAAGGTCATTATAACCAGTGAGTGGTCCGACAGGACCGTGTCTCTAATTTGTGAGTTTAAGACAAGAGGGATAGTTTGTGTGGGAATTAGAATGTGGTCGATCCTGGTATATGTGTTATGTGGTACAGAGTAGTGCGTGAAGTCTCTTGTTGAGGGATTTAGTTCTCTCCAGACATCAGCTAGGCCCTGTGCATGTATTCGTTTGCCTATTTTGTGGCTAACTTTGGGTAGGCAGTCAGCTGTGCTCTGGGTGGCTTAGATTTATCTATTCATTGGTCAAAAGTGACATTGGAGTCACCCCCTAGAATGACTTTGCCCTCCAACATGGGGTTAAGGGTATCAAAGAGACATGAGAAGAATGTCACCTGTCCGTTGTTAAGGGTATAATAGGACACCAGGAGTTCAGTGCAACTTTTCCCCAGAGGGGATCTCCCTCACCATTGATACCTATATATTTGTTAAGGTGAAGGGAGTGATGCGATGGCGAGAAGGGAGATAAATGAGAGGCAGGAAAGGAAAGGACAGGGCGAGGTGGAGGGAAGGGAAGGGAGAAGGAATAGGAGGGGGGAGAGGGCCAGGTGTATCAGGAAGCAGAGCAATAGATCAGTAGCGTGAATGACAATAGTCAGTTCTGTAAGGTGATCCCGTTCCTTATATTTCAAAGAATATATTTATATTGATAATTCTGCTCTTAGGTGTAAGCTAGGCTGCAGCCTCTCCTTAGGGAACTCAGAAACTGGAGCTCCATTAATATGAAATTTTACGTGAATGGGGGATGGGTGGCGCTGCCTATATACTAAAGAATGATCTAATGCAGGGGTCTCAAACTGGCGGCCCTCCAGCTGTTGCAGAACTACAAGTCCCATCATGCCTCTGCCTATAGGAATCATGCTTTTAACCGTCAGCCTTGCAATGCCTCATGGGAATTGTAGTTCTGCAACAGCTGGAGGGCCACCAGTTTGAGACCCCTGATCTAATGAGTTGCCCTCTACATGTGAGAGTGCACTCTAATGACAAACCACAGATTGGCTATAAGGGTTTTTGAGAAAACTCCACCTGGTGAAAGTGATAACATTTATTATAACCTATGTGCAAAGACAAAAATGCATTTGTAGGCTTTCCACTACATATAACACCAGTAGGTTACCAACATCTGTTATAGACATATATATCCTTGGAGTATCCACTCACAACCGGTAGTGTACTCAGATGTAATTATACTAAAGTTGCAATTAGCAACCGACCTAAAAATAGTACTGGTGTCTTGGTGCTTCACTATCCACTATATTTGGAAAAACCATATATATTTTTTCGGACATTGCACAATGTTCGTTGAAGCACAGAGGAAACTTATATTAATTTGAATGTGGGTTTATGTTGTTTTTTCCACATATAATGGACGGTGAAGCACCAAAGCACAAGTACTATTTTTAGGTTGGTTGCTAATTGCAACTTGAGTATAATTACATCTGAGTACACTCCCAGTTATGAGTGGATACTCCAAGGATATAAATGTCTATAACAGATGTTGGTATCCTACTGGTATTATATGTAGTGGAAAGCCTACAAATGCATTTTTGTCTTTGCACACAGGTTATAATAAGTTCTATCACTTTCACCAGGTTCAGTTTTCTCAAAAACCCTTACAGCCAATCTGTGATTTGTCATTCGAGTGCACTCTCACATGTGGAGGGCAATTCATTAGATCATTCTTTAGTATATAGGCAGCGCCACCCATCCCCCATTCATCTAAAATTTCTTACATTTCAAAGAGTTGTCTGCGAGGATACCAGTTGCAGGAAGTGATCGATGAACTGGACCACATATTTAAAACTGGCTGAGGGCCGTAGAAGGAAAAGGCGTCAAGACCTCAAACTGAAAGATTAACCAATTTCACGTGTCAAATGATCTAACATTAAGTTAGATAGGTTAGAAAATCTCTGAAGATGTCTTCACAGGTGGGGGCAATCAGGGAGGCCCATTGTTCCCAGATCTTTGTGGCTTTGTCTTGTTCCAGAGGGGGGTCAAAGGGCTTGTGGGTGGGGGCCTCTTGGTGAATCCTGAAGAGTAGGAGGATGTTTCCATGTCTGATTCGTGGGATATTATTTTCAGGCTTAGGAGGAGTTTTTCTCCTATTGCGAAGTTGCAGAATGCCTGGTTTTGGCCTTTGTAGGAGAATTTCACTGCAAACGGGAACGACTGCTTGTATTTTATGTCCTTCTGGGCCAGAGCAGACAGTAATGACTTCAAAGTGCACCTGCATTGGATGGTGGAAGGTAATAGATCAGCGAAAATCTGCACTGAGTGGCCTTGGCAGGTCACCTAGGGCATGGCACAGGCTTTCTTTATGATGGCTTCTTTTACTGCATAGTAGTGGGTTTTGACTATTATGTCTCTGGGCGAGCCATCCTTCCTGGGGGGGGGGGCCTGATCCTGAAGTTGTACCGCCTGGATCAATTTTCTAGGTTATTTATGCACGATAAGGCGGTGTCTAGTTGATCATGAAGGGTTTGGATTAGATCTGAGTTTTGGGTAGAAACTACCATGGTTTTCTCCAGTTTATTTTCAATTGCTTCCATCCGGAAGCCTATGTTTTGCAGATCTGATTTTATGCCCCTGTGATTTTGGCTGCAATAGTGGCCAATCCCCTTTCCAGGAGGGCTGACAATTTGTGATATAGATCCACTACATTAAAGCTGTGATCCTGGGAATGCAGTCCTGGAGTGGTAAAGTCAATGTAGTGTAGTGAGGCCTGTTATGATTGCTGGGCTGAAGGCTATGTACTGTAGGGAGGCAGCCAGTGGAAGTACCGTATTTATCAGCATATAACACGTGCCGTCGTATAACACACACCCCAATTTAAGAGGGAAGTTTCAGGTTAAAAAATGTTTTTTTAAATAAACCACTTTGAAGCAAAATAATGGTCAGTGAGAATCAATGCAGCCAGATTAGTGTCCATCTGCAGCCTTAATGCAGCCTAATCTGTGCCTATCTGCAGCTTCAGTGCTGCTTTTCTGTGCCCATCTGCAGCCTGTTCTGTGCCCATCTGCAGCCTGTTCTGTGCCCATCTCCCCCATCAATGCAGCTCACCATCTCATATGAAATCACTGAGCCATCATATGTTTCCTCTGCAGTGACACACACAGTCCCTCTTCCACTGTCGGCATTGGACCAGTTCCTGTGATAGACAGAACACTGATCCAATGCCGGTGGCGGAGGCGGGACTGTGTGTGTGGTGTGAGAACCGAGCAGAGAGCCGAGTAGAGAGTGGATGACGGCTCTGTGATTTCCGGTGCCACCTGTCCCCCTCCTTCCCCTCTGAGGTACACTGTCGGAGTATAACGCACACCTGCAATTTTCCCCCTATTTTCAGGGGAAAAATTTGAGCGTTATAAGCCAATAAATACGGTAAGTCCATTGACTAACCTCCCTACAAAGCCCATTTATACCACAGTAATGAGGAACAGTGCGGTGTTCAGACATAAGCATCTGCACTCCTCTATAAATAGGCCCCTAAATAGAATAATCTAAAGTACCCTAAATACACCCCCAAAACCACACTCTCTAAATAGATTTATTAAAAAACATTTCAGAACTTTCAAGAATGAAACCGAGAGTTTCCACTTGTGAAAGGTTTTTACAAAAAGCCTGCTATGCAGTTCCTGATACAGACAGTCCCTGCTTTACAAACGAGATAGGGTCTGTAGGTTTGTTTATAAGTTGAATTTGTTCGTAAGTTGGAACAGGTAAATTTTTTAAGTGTAGCTCCAGCCAAAAAAAAATGTTTACATTTTTTGGATAGCATAGGGAAGCGTTAACACCCCTGTAAGGTTTGTTTTGCTGTCTATGCCCCTGTTCAGAATATTTCACCTGACTTTCTGTCCCTATGACAGTCGGATTTTAAATACTTTAGGTTGTCATGGAAACAAGGATAGGTGATAAAACTTCAATGGAGACACCATTTTCACATGATAACTCTTATGCCGCGTACACGAACCGTTTTTTCGTCAGAATAAACTCTGAAGGTTTTTCTGACTGAATTCCACTGAAATTGTCGTGCGTACACACGATCACACCAAAGTCTGATCGTCAAGAACGCAGTGACGTACAGCACATACAACGGGACTAGAAAAAGGAAGCTCAATAGCCAGTAACCAATAGCTTCCATCTCATACTTGCTTCAGAGCATGCATTGTTTTTGGTCTGTAGGAATAACATACAGGCGAGCGGTTTTCCCAGTAGGAATTGGTTCAGTCGGAAATATTTAAAACATGTTCTATTTCTAGGTCCGTCAGAATTTTCGTGAAAAAATAGTCAGATGAGGCATACACACGATCGGAATATATGATGAAAAGCTTCCGTCTGACTTTTTCTGTCGGACATTCCGCTCGTGTGTATGCGGCATTACAGGAGTGAATTTCCCTTCCTAGGGAGAGATTTGCTCTCACTTCTTATTGTATCCCTCCATTTGTAAGTAGGAGTCGTTTGGATGTTTGTAATCCAGGGACCACCTGTACCCTGAATAGTACCATCACTCCTCGTTTTCAAATGCTGCTCCTGCTTACCACTGCATGTGCAGCCTTGGGTGTCCTCTCAGCAGAAACTGCTGGCCCCTCAATCCCCCTCCATCCTGCCATTTGCTGGACGCTCCAAGTGTGTGGCTGCTTAGGCCTGTTGAAACTGCTTATATGGGCAGTGTGCTCTGCCCTTGTCTAGTTGCAGTAGCTAAGTTCAGGCTTGGGCTACTTGTTCAGTCGCAATAGTATACAATTCAAAACAGATAAAGTGTGCCATATCACTTGCCACTAATTTTGCATTAGGACAAACTATGTGGTGACCCAATTTTGCCCAAAACCATAGTTTTCTGTGTTAGTACCTTAGAGGCATAATTAATCTTAACCTGTTCATTGATCGTGTAGTTTCATGGTGTCATTTGTTGCCTGGTACACACAGCCTATAGTAAAATAAATCTTCACATTTTGTTGTCAGAAGTTTCTGTTTGTGCTTAAATATGAGGCATGCTGCATGGCGGTGCACAGGGTAAACGCATGACCTCTGTCTGTAGTCTGAGAATTAACACTTCCTTTAAAGAAACTACATATCCCAAAATCCCTGGGTCTCCCAGTCTAGTTTTGGTACAGGTGAGTGCTACACAGTAATTAGATCTGATGCAGTCACAAAGCGGCTGAGCATTCACAGACACAGAGAGCTCACAATGAAGTTGGAAGGTTTATTTGTTACATTTGTACTCCCACATTTGTGACGCAACACAGAGCAATTGGCAACTGCACTGGCTGCTGTGTGACCCAGGACAGGAAGTTGTCTTGTCCCTTTGGTGAATAGGGACCAGCTAGCTGCAGCAATACATAGGGGAATTGATCATTCATGACACTACAGACTACAACCATGATGTGAGTTTCTCATTACTAGGTAAGGGAAACAAACAACACAAGGAATAGAAAGAATAGAACTATACTTATACCTACTAGTTGAAACAATTAAAATAATATAAAGTGTACAATGAGTTTACAGCTAGTACTATGGCTTGAACTCTGAAATCCCATCCATAATGCCTGGATATAAGAATGTGGTAGAGGCAGATTTACTAGGTAGACTTAAACTTTCTTTCATGGAACCAGTTATAGCACACGTTGAAGGATTGGGAAGGATGCTTTTCCATGAACGTTAAATCATGAAATGCCGCACTTGGAATTTGTTCCATCTTTCTCTGGATCAACACATCTAGGATTTATGAAGGGTGAACCTGAAGGACTTTTGTCTTTTTCAAGTTCACTATGTAACCAAATCTGCCTAACATATTATCAGCCTTTTCTCCAGGGCAACAGACAGCTGGCATTTAGAGCGTCAGGATGTCATTATCCTGGACATCTCTGGAACAGAGAAGGGGAGAAGGACAGAGAACAGAAGCGTCAGTCAGTGAGCGGAGTGCAATTTATTTTTACGTGGACATGATATGTTCAGTTCGGTAGGTCAAAGAAAGAGCAGTAACTATCAACTGTAAGTTGAACAGAACACTCTATCACAGAATGTTTTACTCGTGGATTGGTGAATATAGTGTCAAAAATGTAGAGCTTGAGAGAGATGGAAATGATTAATTTTACCTTTTAATAATAAAACTACAGATTCTGCAAAGAGAAAGGATGATGTGTCAAATGCAGTTACTCACAAGAAACAATCAGATTCTAGTTTATGAATTTCAGATCAGTGTGAGATGAATTCTGATCAGCTCGATTTAACACTTTGCATATTGCCCTATGGTTAACGGAATTGGATTGTGTAGAAAAAAGAAATGCATTGCTTATACCTGCAAGTACAGCATATGCAATATGTGCCTGCTAAAGGAGACCTTCACCCAAAAATGGGTGTTGCTCTGATCATTTTTCCTCACCTTCAGGGGACAACTTATGCTGCGTACACACGAGCGGACTTTTCGACAGCAAAGGTCCGACGGAACGAATCCATCGGACAATTTGATCGTGTGTGGGCTCCATTAGACCTTTTCTGTTCAAAAATCTGATGGACTTTAGAAATAGAACATGTTTCACATTTTTTTGCCGGAACTCCGCCGGGGCCAGTTTCTATCAAGAGATCCGCTCATGTGTATGCTAGTCCGACGGACAAAAACCGACGCTAGGGCAACTATTGGCTATTGGCTATGAACTTCCTTATTCTAGTCCGGTCATATGTCATCACGTTCGAATCCGTCTGACTTTGGTGTGATTGTGTGTGGCCAAGTCCGTTCGTTTGGAAAGTCCCTTAGAACTCCACTGAAAGTCAGTCGGGAAGACCATCGTACCTAGTCTGCCGAAAAGTCCAATTATGTGTACGCGGCATAAGTTTCTTTGATGGTACCCACTCCTATTTTCCCAATCTCCACCTAGGGGGGGATGAGGTTGCCTCGGACCACCCCCCCACCCGCAGCCTTGAGGGAGGGATAATGTCACCAGAAGGCTACAGAAGGAGCCAGCTTTGAATTATCAGTAAGTCACAGCTGGCTCTCAAATCCAAGATGGAAGCACTAGAGAGTTCTGAGCAGAATTGGCTGCAGTCCAATGGCTGGTAAGTATCTATTCCTTAAAATTCAGCAGCTACAGCATTTGTAGCTGCTAACTTTTAATTTTTACATGTCAGGGAGAAGGTGAAGGTGTTGAGTCCCCAAAATGGAAACTATGTGTTGTCAGCAGAGGCACCCATTAAATTAAAAGGTGTTTTCAAGTGGGTTCTTCAGCAAAGTCAGTATTTATTGATCAAAAGAACAGGTTAAAACACACCATCAACATGTTCTATGGCTTTTTATTGGTCAGAAAAAGGTGTACAATACACTTTATTGGGTGAAGCAATGCACACAAATCTTACCCATTAAAGTATACTGAACATCTTTTACTGGTGAAGTGGCTGCTAAAGAGCTATGAAACATGTTGATGGTATGTTTTCACCTGCTGATATGTCAAATACATACCTTCCTGAAGAATTGACTTGGAAGCACCTTTTTATTTAATGAGTGCCACTGCTGACCACACATTGGCCCCATTTTGAGGCCCCATTTTCTTTATCATTGTCTACCGAACCAACCGAAGAGCATTGAGTGTGACTACCACATTCTGCAGTCATATTCTCCATGTGCTAAAATAGGTTGTTTTTGTTAGAGAATTATTAAACGAAACATAATTTAACTAAACTAAGCAAATTCTGAAACAAATCAACAAAACTAAAATTAGTAACATAACAAATCTATCCGAAACAAAACAAATATTTCCATTCCGCACATGTCTAGTCTACCAGAATTTCCTGTGTAAGCTTTGACTTTCTTAAGCCTCATGCACACGAGACGCAGTTAAACGCGCGTTCAGATGCAGTTGGACAGTTTTTTCAACTGCACCTGAACTCATTCAATGTTATCCTATGTGTCCATGCACACAGTCTCGTTTTTTTCCGTTTATATGCAGTTGCGTTTAATCTCGTTTTTCCAGAAGCAAAAAAATGCGTTCAGAAACAAAAATTTCTGCGTTTCAGACGCAAAACGCGGTAAAACGCGGCAAAACGCCGCTACCGCGTTTAGCCGCGTTTGCGTTTATATGCGTTTTTAAAGGTGACCTTTTTTTTTACATTAAAAATCTCAAAAATGATTGCAAATGATGAAAAACCATTAGAAAAATATTTTAAACAATTGCAATTGCAAGTGGACAATCCACAACTTGTGGCAAGTGACGTGGCAAGTGGACAATCCACAACTTGTGGCAAGTGACATGGCAGGTGGCAAGTGATGTGGCAAGTGGACAATCCACAACTTGTGGCAAGTGACGTGGCAGGTGAAGTGGCAAGTGACGTGGAAAGTGGACAATAGACAACTTGTGGCAGGTGACGTGGCAAGTGACCTGGCAGGTGACGCGGCAAGTGACTTGGCAGGTGACGTGGCAAGTGGAAAATCAACAACTTGTGGCAGGTGACTGGCATGTGACGTGGCAAGTGGACAATCCATAACTTGTGGCAGGTGACGTGGCAAGTGACGTGGCAAGTGGACAATCCACTTGTGGCAGGGGACGTGGCAAGTGACGTGGCAAGTGGACAATCCACTTGTGGAAGGTGATGTGGCAAGTGACGTGGCGAGTGGACAATCCACAACTTGTGTCAGGTGACGTGGCAAGTGGACAATCCACAACTTGTGGCAGGTGATGGGGCAAGTGATGTGGCAAGTGGACAATCCACTTGTGGCAGGGGATGTGGCAAGTGACGTGGCGAGTGGACAATCCACAACTTGTGTCAGGTGACGTGGCAAGTGGACAATCCACAACTTGTGGCAGGTGATGTGGCAAGTGATGTGGCAAGTGGACAATCCACTTGTGGCAGGTGACGTGGCAGGGGATGTGGCAAGGGACGTGGCAAGTGGACAATCCACAACTTGTGGCAGGTGATGTGGCTGGTGACGTGGCAAGTGGACAATCCACATCTTGTGGCAGGTGACGTGGCAGGTGACGTGGAAAGTGGTGTGGCAAGTGGACAATCCACAACTTGTGGCAGGTGATGTGGCTGGTGACGTAGTAAGTGGACAATCCACAACTTGTGGCAGATGGCATGGCAGGTGACGTGGAAAGTGGACAATCCACATCTTGTGGCAAGTGACGTGGCAGGTGATGTGGCAAGTGACGTGGCAAGTGGACAATCCACAACTTGTGGCAGGTGATGTGGCAAGTGATGTGGCAGGTGATGTGACAAGTGGACAATCCACATCTTGTGGCAAGTGACGTGGCAGCTGACGTGGCAAGTGACGTGGCAGGTGACGTAGCAAGTGACATGGCAAGTGGACAATCCACATCTCGTGGCAAGTGACGTGGCAGGTGATGTGGCAAGTGACGTGGCAAGTGGACAATCCACAACTTGTGGCAGGTGACGTGGCAGGTGATGTGGCAAGTGACGTGGCAGCTGACGTGGCAAGTGGACAATCCAAAACTTGTGGCAGGTGACGTGGCAAGTGACGTGGCAGGTGACGTGGCAAGTGATGTGGCAAGTGGACAATCCACAGCATGTGGCAAGTGACGTGGCAAGTGGACAATCCACAACTTGTGGCAGGTGACGTGGCAGGTGACGTGGCAAGTGAACAATCCACAACTTGTGGCAGGTGACGTGGCAAGTGACGTGGCAGGTGAAGTGGCAAGTGACGCGGCAAGTAGACAATCCACAACTTGTGGCAGGTGATGTGGCAAGTGACGTGGCAGGTGATGTGGCAAGTCACGTGGCAAGTGGACAATCCACAACTTGTGGCAGGTGATGTGGCTGGTGACGTGTCAAGTGGACAATCCACAGCTTGTGGCAGGTGGCATGGCAGATGACGTGGAAAGTGGACAATCCACATCTCGTGGCAAGTGACGTGGCAGCTGACGTGGCAAGTGACGTGGCAAGTGGACAATCCAAAACTTGTGGCAGGTGACGTGGCAAGTGATGTGGCAGGTGACGTGGCAAGTGATGTGGCAAGTGGACAATCCACAGCTTGTGGCAAGTGACGTGGCAAGTGGACAATCCACAACTTGTGGCAGGTGACGTGGCAGGTGACGTGGCAAGTGAACAATCCACAACTTGTGGCAGGTGACGTGGCAAGTGACGTGGCAGGTGATGTGGCAAGTGACGCGGCAAGTAGACAATCCACAACTTGTGGCAGGTGATGTGGCTGGTGACGTGGAAAGTGGACAATCCACAGCTTGTGGCAGGTGGCATGGCAGATGACGTGGAAAGTGGACAATCCACATCTCGTGGCAAGTGACGTGGCAGGTGATGTGGCAAGTGACGTGGCAAGTGGACAATCCACAATTTGTGGCAGGTGACGTGGCAGGTGATGTGGCAAGTGGACAATCCCCAACTTGTGGCAAGTGACGTGGCAAGTGGACAATCCACAACTTGTGGCAGGTGCCGTGGCAAGTGACACGGCAAATGCAAGTGTACAACTGCTCTCTATGCTGCTGCTGCTCACTCTGATCAAAATAGCAGAAATAGTTAAAAAAAATGCTTTGAGAGCTTGGGGAGGGTCTACATGATGTTATCTTTATAAACGCGTCTAAACGCAAACGCGTCTAAACGCGTCTAAACGCGTCTAAACGCGACATGCAAACGCGGCAAAACGCGCGTTTCAGCTTTTTTTTAACAGAGGTTTCATCTGCGTCTCGTGTGCATGAGGCCTTAAAGTGGTGTTGCCATCAAAAAAAAAAAAAAATAGCTCAAAATTTATTTAAAAAAAATAATAATTGGAAAAAAAATTTTTACTCACCTCTAAATGCCTGTTGCTAGGGGGTCCCTCGTAGTCTGCCTCCTTCAATGCCCGGGCTGGTAACATCACTTACCCTCGTACCGCACTGTCATCTGGGACCTGTCACGTGTCCCAGATGACTGTGTGGCGTATCACTGCGCCCTGCGCCACTAGCGCATGCGCAGTGGGTGCCCGACTGTGAAGCCACAGCCGGGTGCCCACAGTAAACAAGTGAAGCGGGGAACGAGGGGGGGGGGGTTTCGTTCCCCCGTATCGCTGGACCCTGGGACAGGTAAGTGTCCGATTATTAAAAGTCAGCAGCTGCAGTATTTGTAGCTGCTGACTTTAAAAAAAAAAAAAATTTTAGGGGGCACCCCACTTTAAAATGGTAACTAGCACAAAGCACAGGGCTATGCAAGCTACTTCCAACCGACAAGTAACAGTGACTAGGACTTCTGATTGGTTGCTCAGTCACTGCAGTGTAGGAAAGAAAGTAGATAAGACTGTTAGTCTAATGCCGCATACACACGATCGGATTTTTCGATGGAAAATGTTTGATGTGAGCTTGTTGACGGAAAGTCCAACCGTATGTATGCTCCATAGAACATTTGCTGTTGGAATTTCTGCACACAAAGGTTTGAGAGCAGGCTCTCAAATTTTCTGACAACAAAACTTGTTGACAGAAAGTCTGATCGTATGTACATAAGTCCGTCGCACAAAAGTTCACGCATGCTCTGAATCAAGCAGAATGAGCCGCACTGGCTATTGAACTTCCTTTTTCTCGGCTCGTCGTACGTGTTGTACATCACCGCATTCTCACGTTTGGAATTTTCGGCCAACATTTTTGTGACCATGTGTATGCAGGACAAGTTTGAGCCAACATCCTTCAGAAAAAAATCCACGGTTTTGTTGTCGGAAAACCCAAACGTGTGTACGGGGCATTAGAGTCTAAAATTATATTTATTTATTCATAAACAGGATGACATGGGATAAAATAGTCAACACAATCTGGAGGTTCAACACAAACCCCCCTTCATCAGAACTTTATCTACTTTTTAAATTTGAAAATTGAAGCTTTTGTAAACGTTTTTGCAGCCTTTAACAAATCCAGAAGCCTTTGATTGATACAAACATGTTCCATTGACTATATAATGCCTGTTTTAAGCATGATGAAGGCCCTGAGTTTACCAAGACCCCTTTGCTTCATGATGAAAAAATTACAGAGAACAGAGACTGCCATGCATTTAATCAAGCGGTGATTAAGCATAATGAAGACTTCTAAGATTCAGTAATCTCAGAAATGAGGAGACTGGGAAACATAATGGTGTTGATTTACTAAAGGCAAACAGACCATGCGCTCTGCAAGTGCAGTTCCTCCAGAGCTTACTAAATGAAGGGGAGCTCTGCTGACTTCCATCATCCAATCATGTGCAAACAAAAAAGCTTTTATTTTATTTTTTTCCTTGCGTGTGATTGGGTCTTCTTTGAGGTCCTAACTCTATAATTTTGAGTCTTGAAGCACATATAGCAGTAAATAAATTAAGGGCAGGTTTGCCTATAGAGAGCCCACTCCTTCTTAATTGCTTGCCGACCATATCACTTATGCCGCATACACACGACCGGACTATCAGGCGGACTTAGTCCGGCAGACAATCCGACAAACTTTGCAGCTGAGGTCCGTCGGACTTTCAAGCAAACGGACTTGGCCACACACGATCACGCCAAAAGTCCGGCAGATTTGAACATGATGATGTAGAGTCAGGAAGTTCATAGCCAGTAGCCAATAGCTGCCCTAGCTTTGGTTTTACTCCGGCGGACTAGCACACAGACGAACGAATTGTCTGCTAAAAGCCGAGTCCGGACAATTTTGAAGCAAGTCTTATTTCTAAGTCTGTCTGACTTTTGGGAAGAAAAAGTCAACTTGAAACAACACACGATCGAATTGTCTGATCGTGTGTATGCGGCATTAGATATACGCCAGCAAGACGGCTCTACTGTGCTGGATCACATACCTAGTACGTGATCCAGAACATCTGGGTTGGGGGCGCGCAGGCGTGCCGCTGGTGGCCTGCTCCCACTGTGATTATACACAGCGGGAGGTGATCGGCAGGTACTGTGGACTCGATGTCCACTGGCAGCCAGCGATCGCTTGATACACAGGCAGAAGGGCAGTCTGCCTATGTAAACAAGGCAGATTGACATTCTGGCAGTAGGGACGCATTGATCCTGTTTTCCTGCAAAGCAGGAAGGTGGATCAATGCCTTCCCTTAGTAAAAACTCCTCCCCCACAAAAGCACAGGCTAGGAACACATTTAACCCTTTGATCGTGCCTGATGTTAATCCCTTCCCTGCCAATGTCATTAGTACAGTGACAGTGATTAATACAGGGTCTATTTGTGCTGGCTGAGGGGATCAACTTTACTGCTTTTCTTCTTATCATTAACAAATTCCATACAAATTACTTAGCACCACAAAATGACACTTGGCTCTGTATTCTCTAAGGAGCGGTACGGAGAGGTTGGTAGAGTTGAAACAAGGGACTGGTCTCGTAGGTGGGTGGCAGGAGGGGCAGAGACAAGAAGTAACTCAGAAGGGGGGAGTGCTTTCACCTATTCTCTGTTATTTCTATTAGAAATCCTGGGGCCCCATACAGCCTACCTGACATGCCCCCCCCCCCCCTCCCACCTCGGCCAAAAGTGGCTGAGGATTTATTATACCCTTTGTCCCCAGCCTCAGCTGCACAAATGAATGAATTGAAAGCGCTCTGAGGATCCCTGCTCATTCACAAACTTAAGCATTGTAAATACTGCTTACTATGCTTCAGTGATGAATGGACACAAGAGTGATTGAAACTGATTGCTCATTGTGTTCATTGAAAAAGGAAGGGGCAGGAAAATGACATCCCCCTGTGCGCCCGCAGCAGCTGTCGGCGGACATGAAAGAAAAGCCAGCAGTGCTATGGGGAAAAAGGGCACACAGAGGGGTCTGTGGAAGGGGCACATGCGTTAGAACCTCATTGCAGTGCATTTGGAGGAAGGGAGAGGAGGAGAAGCTGGCAGTGCTGCAGTGGGAGACAGAAGAAGATCGGTATCTGCAATAAGATAGTACAGCCAGCCTCCCTTTTGAACTGATGAAGCCCGGGCCCAGAACAGGGGGGCTGGATGTGCTGCCTTATCTGCGGCCAAATGCTTGGTATCGGTATCAGTGCAACCCTAGTAAAAATATATAATTGATATAGAGATGACATGGAAACAGTTACTGCAACAAATAATTGAATGATAGGTAAAGAATGAAATGTTAATATTTCCTTCAACAACGACATGGTATATGAACCTTGAGCTATAAAACAATTCCAAAAGTGGACTGGACTGGCTTTAAGATTTACATTTGCCATTAATGTCAGCATGCGAAGGGCCCTCTTCCTCTTAAATAGGCTGTCCTGTCATATTTCCTCCAATTTTCTTGGTGATGTGCCTATAAAAGTGTGGACTAAGACGTGACACACAAGTCATAAAATCTTTAGGCAACACAGTTTTGCATCAGTTTTAGCTGCCGTTGTGAATTTATATTGCCTTTTGTCCCTCCTACAAATTTATTACCCTGCACAAAGGAAAGTTTGAAATAGTATTTTGCTATAATGTAAAAATTATTACCAATACAATACCATTAGTGCTGGCAGGATAATATATTGCAGAGGTAGGTGCCATAAATCTAGGCACCAAGTCAGACGGCTCACTCTGTTTACTACTTAATTAGAAGGATTTAATTAGTCCGCTACACTTCCTTAAAGCTCAGCCGCTATTGCTGTTTTAGTGTTATATCTGAAATACACAAAATTTGAGTAACAGTTGTACTTTCTCTAGAACAGCCCCCAAGGCCCAGCTGAGATGGGTGTCAATAAGTTATACTCCGTTTTGTTTGCTGATGCCTGTTAAGTGCCCCTGTCAAGAACTCCCTAATAATTGGATCTGAACGGATGTATTGAGCTAAATGGTTTTCGGTGTCACCATTTTAATAGCAGTATAAAGCATCTTAAAACCAGGCTTCCACCCTCAACGCGCCAATGTGTGCCTTGTAAGTATTTAACCACTTAAGGACCGGAAAGGATTTGCCCCCTTATTGACCGGGCCATTTTTTGCGATACGGCACTGCGTCGCTTTAACTGACAATTGCGTGGTTGTGCGACGTTGCACCCAAAAAAAATTGACGTCCTTTTTTTTCCCACAAATAGAGATTTCTTTTGTTGGTATTTGATGACCTCTGTCTTTTTTTTTTTTGCGATATAAACAAAAAAAAAACAAAAAAAAACAATATTTGTTACTTTTTGCTGTAATAAATATTCAAAACATAAATGTAAAAAAGCGAATTTTTAGTAAAAGTAAAAAAAAGTAAAAAAAAAATCATATATTGTATATTGATTGGTTTGCGCAAAAGTTATAGCGTCTGCAAAATAGTGGATATATTTATGCCATTTTTTTTTCTAGTAATGGTGGTGATCAGTGATTTTAACGGGACTGCTACAGTGCGGCGGACAGATCGGACACTTTTGACACTTCTTTGGGACCAGTCACATTTATACAGCGATCAGAGATAAAAATAGACACTGATTACTGTATAAATGTCACTGGCAGGGAAGGGGTTAACACCAGGGGATGAGCAAGGGGTTAAGTGTTCCTTAGGGAGGTGTTTCTAACTGTAGGGGGGGAGGGTGTAGTGACTGGAGGAGGGTGAGGGAGCACTATGTACACCACATTACTATTCTCTTTTGAGTGTCCATAGCCCCATACACACTATCAGTTTTTCTGCTGAGTTTTTCCTTCAGATTTACCAGAACCATGTAGTGCAAGGGTCTGCCTGATTGCATATACATTGAAACTCCTAAGGTTTGACCTCATATTATATGGTTTTGGTAAATCTGAAGGAAAAACTCAGCAGAAAAACTGATAGTGTGTATGGGGCTTTAGGTGTCCAAGGTCTGTTACAATCCTATAGTGTATGCTAAAAAAAATTGCTGTACGCCACTAAAGTGTTTGGGTTTGACTTAAAGTAAAAGTGGCAACCTTAACCCCTTCCTGACCGTTGCACGCCGATATACGTTGGCAGAATGGCACGGGTGGGCAAAAGGGCCTACAGGTACGTCCCCTTTAAGATGCGGCATTGTTGGCGCTCGCAGGCGTGCTTCATGACCGTGGCCACTGGTCCCGCAGACTCGATGTCCACCGGGTGCCCGCAATCGTACCACGGAATGGAAGAACGGGGAGATGCCTTTGCAAACAAGGCATTTGCCCGTTCTGCCTTGTGATATGACAGAGATCACTGCTCCCTGTCATCAGGAACAGTGATCGCTGTCATGTGAGTAGTAGCCCATCCCTCCACAGTTAGAACTCCTCCCAGGACACACTTAACCCCTTCATCGCCCCGTAGTGTTTATCCCCTTCCCTGCCAGTGTAATTTACACCGAAATCAGTGCATTTTTATAGCACTGATCGCTGTATAAATGACAATGGTCCTAAAATAGTGTTAAAAGTGTACGATGTGTCCGCCAAAAAATAAAATAAAAATGCCATAAAACTATCCCCTATTTTGTAGATGCTATAACTTTTGTGCAAACCAATCAATATATGCTTATTAAGATTTTTTTTTTTTTACCAAAAATATGTAAAAGAATACAAAACAACCTAAACTGAGGAAAAAATTGTGTTTTTATAAATTTTTTGAGGATATTTATTATAGCAAAAAGTAAAAAATATTGCTGTTTTTTCAAAATTGTTGCTCTTTTTTTGTTTATAGCACAAAAAATTAAAACCGCAGAGGTGATCAAATACCACCAAAAGAAAGCTCTATTTGTGGGAAAAATAGGACATCAATTTTGCATGGGTGCAATGTCACATGACCGCACAAAAAGTGCACTGGTCAGGATGGGGGTAAATCCTTCCGAGGCTGAAGTGGTTAAGTAAAGCTCTGCTTATTTTCATCATCCAATCATGTGCAAGCAAAAATGTTGTTGTTTTTTTATTTTATTTTTTTCCTTACACCTGATTGGGTTTCCTTGGTAAGTTGAAGCTTTACCTCCTTTACTAAGCTCCGGAGCAATTGCACGTGCAGAGTGCACAGTCTATTTGCCTTTAGTAAATCAACCCCATAGGCTTTTTGCAGCCTTTAGGAACTGCCGCGTTTAAGTCAGCTTCAACTCCCTTCTCCTGAACGCAGAAGAATCACGTTCAAGATAGGATCATTTTGACAGCCGGCTGCGGAAAAACACAAAATGCGGCAAAATCGCATTTTGCATTTTCCTGTGGCTGCGGTAAATGTAGGCCAGTGTACATTGGAAATGTGCACTGACAAAAAATGTGTTTTCGTTTCATTCTTTTTTTTTCTTTTTTCGGGAAATTCGGAATTCCAAAATCTGAATCTGAAATTCCAAATTTACAAATTTTCCAATTCCAAATTTCCGAATTTTCCAATTCTGAATTTCTGAATTTTCCAATTCCTAATTTACGAAAAAAGAAAGAAAATCAGTAAAATGTGAAATAATAACTAACTAATAATAACTAACTAATTATAGGTATTGGTATTTCCTTTCAAATTTGGCTATTTGTGAACATAACGAATACAAATTTATCCGAAGTTATGAATTATCCGAAATAACGAATGCCGCATCTAAACGAATGGAGTGGAACAAATGAATAATAAATAATAATAATAAAAAGGTGTTATTACTATTATTTATTATTATTAGATCATTACGTTCCATTTGTTTAGATGCAGCATTCGATATTTCAGATAATTCATAACTTTGCATAAATTCGTACTCGTTACGTTCACTAACAGACAAATTTTAAAGGAAATTCCAATACCTATCATTTAATATTTATTATAAGTTAGTTATTATTTCAGATTTTCTGGTTTTCGAAATTTCACATTTTCATTCTTTTGAATTGTCAGATTTTCATTCTTATTTTTGGATTTTCAGATTTCTAAATTTTTGAATTTTAAAATTGATGACATTTCGAATTTTCTAATTTCCTAATTTCGAATTTTCGAAATTTCCAAAATTTTGCATATCCGAACTTCTGAATTTCTGAAATTTTGAATTTCCAAATTCAAATTTTCAAATTTCCAAAATTTTCAAATTTCCAAAATTTTCCAATTTCCAGGAATTTCCAATTTCTGAAATTTCTAATTTCCAATTTCTGAAATTCGGAAATTCCGAAAAATCTGAAAATTTCAGAATGAACAAATTTGTCAAAATTTGTTAAAAAACAAATTCGGAACTAAACTAATTGCACATGTCTAGTGTACATGAAGCCTAACCCTTCCCTATGCTACTAATTGTGTTTTAAGTTTATTCTTTGTCGCTTCTGGAGACATTTCCTATCACTTGGCAGAGCTCTAACCCTAATCTATCCAAAACAAACTAAAATAAGATGTGGTTGGACTTTAACCACTTGACGACCGCCGGGCTTCAAATGACGGCCAGGCGGCGCAGCTCTTGTGGCGGGAGGGCGTCATAGGACGTCCTCCCATTTAAACAGGGAATGCGCGCGATCGTGCGCGCGCATCCCTGTTTCTTCGGTGGCGGCGTGTCATGGAGACACCGCTCGCCACCGAGGGGGTTTACCACGTGATCAGCCCCACTGTGCACGGCACGTGCGCGCAAGCACGCCGGTGGCAGCATTTTCCCGGGAACACTGCTCGTCACCGACACTGGTACACAGCCATTGGCCGGCTGTTTACCCACGTGATCGGCTGTGATAGTTTCACAGCCGATCACTAAATGTAGACAAACCACGGTAATGAGATGTTACCGAGTTCTCCTCCTCACACACCTATCGTGTATGAGGAGGAGATTGCGGTAACATCTCGTTACCGCTTACAGTGTACACCAATCACACTGATCCCCCCCCCCAATAAAGAGGACCTGTCACCACCCATCATAGTACCTGTCACTCACAGTCCATCAGAGTACCTGTCACAGCCCATCAGAGTACCCGAGTACCTGTCACAGCCCATCAGAGTACCTGAGTACCTGTCACAGCCCATCAGAGTACCCGGGTACCTGTCACAGCCCATCAGAGTACCCGAGTACCTGTCACAGCCCATCAGAGTACCCGAGTACCAGTCACAGTCTATACGAGTACCCGAGTACCTGTCATGGTCCATCTGAGTACCTGAATACCTGTCACCAGGCTGTGTAAAAGTCCTACACATGTGTTATCACCATACTCGGGAGGAGTAGTAGAATGTGTTTTGGGGTGTAATTTTTGCTCTCTTATACATTTTTTGCTATCTTATAAATTGACAACTTTGTATAAAAAAAATGCATTTTCATTTTTTTCCACAGTTTCCAAAAACTCCTGGAAAAAAATGAACCGTTCAAAAGACTCATTATGCCTCACAGATTATACGTTGGGGTGTTTGCTTTCCAAAATGGGGTAATTTTATGGGCAATTCCATTGTCCTGGTACTCCAGGGCCTTCAAAAGTGTAATAGGTGGTTGTGAAATGAGATGTGTAATTTTTGCTCGTTGAATGCCTGAAGGTACTACTTCAATGTTGGTGCTCTGTATGTGGCCAGGCTGTGTAAAAGTCTCACACATGTGTTATCGCCATACTCGGGAAGAGTAGCAGAATGTATTTTGGGGTGTAATTTGTTGTATGCATATGCTGTGTGTGAGAAATAACCTGATAATATGACAATTTAAAAAAAAAAAAAAAAATCTTAATTTTGCAAAGAATTGTGGTCCATGTGGTCCAAATGACAACTTAAAAAAAACTCACCATGCTACTTACTTAATACCTTGGAATGTCTACTTTCTAAAAAGGGGTAATTTGGGGGATATTTATACTTTCCTGACTTGTTAGTGTCTCAAGAAATGAGATACACCTGATGTACTGAAGGCCTGATCAGATGTGATCAATTTTCAGTGATTGGCACCATAGTTTGTGTGGGCCTGGCATACGCTTCATGGTAAGTACATTTTTTCAATGGCACTGTTTTGAAAACAGAATCTATCTAGTAGTTGGTCATATTCAGGGCCGCTGATAAGGCAGTAAGTCAGCCCTCCTGTACTGGTCCCGTGCCCCATCAGTTTAAAAGGGGGGCCCAGGCGACCTGTTGAGCAGGAGGGTTAGTGCAGACACTGATCTTCTTCTGTCTCCCACTGCAACACTGCCAGCTTCTCCTCCTCCCTCCCTCCCCTCCCACACTACAGTGCAAAGGGATTGCTTCTAGCACATGTGCCCCTTCCATCTGCTGTCTGGGCCCCTCTGTGTGCCCCTTTCCCTCACAGCGCTGCCAGCTTCCATCCCTTCAGCAGCTGCTGCAAGTACACAGGGGGATGTCAGTTACTGGTCCCTTCTGAAGCATAGTAAACTGTGTTTGCTTTGCTTCAGTTTGTGAATGAGCAGGAAGCCTCAGAGCATCTCCTATTTATCATAGCTCCCAACTGTCCCTGATTTGGAGGGACTGTCCCTGATTTGGAACAAAGTCCCTCTGTCCCTTCTTCCTCCTCATTTGTCCGCCATTTTGGTCTGATCTATATAGATGTATATAAAATGCACTTTTTATCTTTCAAAAAGTGTTTCCCAGTGCTAAACCTTCCATCCAATTTCTAATTTGCTGCATTTGTAAATTTGAAAAATATAAAGAAATAGCAGTGGTAAAAAAAAGCCCTTGTGGATTTAATTAACCTTTTTTGGGGGTTACTTCTCCTTAAAGGGGGCATGACACAGATGTGTCCTATGCCTACATATATTTGCTAGTAGGTGTCCCTCATTCCCATCTCAAAATGTTGGGAGGTGTGCATTTATTCATGTGTACAGCTGAGGTTGTAGAGAAAGGGACTAAGAAATCTATGTCCTCAGTCACTTTCAGCTAGGAGGGGCCCTGTCAAGTGGGCTGTATGGGGCCCCATGATTTCTAACAGCAGCCCTGGTCATATTCATTTGGACTTGCCCTGTAATGTTGCAGACATTCCATTGCTTAGCTGAAATAAAACATGAAACATGCCCTGCCACATGGCAATGTTGTAGCCTGCGGTGATGTATATGTGCTTTGTGAATGTATTTATTTGTATTATGTTCCTACCATATCTTCTTTTAGTGTGTTTAGTTTGCCTGTCATTTACAAAGGGTATCTTTGTGCAAGGTCCATTAGCTGTCCACAAGGCAGCCTCTGCTCTTGAAAGAAAAGAAAATAATAATAGTTGTTCATTAAGTTATAGCCACTAGCAGTAATCATTGTGCTACCCCAGCCTGAAAGACTCCCTGTGCCAACCCCCCAGCCGGCAGAACACAATACCACTGCGGGAAGCATTCCAACACCAACACTGACTGTGTTGAAGGGCGAAATCAAGCGATTTTCTTGCCTGTAACCTGTGGCTGCAGGCAAGAAAATCCAATCATCTATGGCATGCCTAACTCTCAGCAAAGCAAAAGAGTGTCCCCCTTGGGACTTTGGAGGCAGGTACAGAGACAGTATGAATACACAGTAAGGTAAAATCAACAAATTTTTATCCACAAATAGTAAAAGCATGATCCATGGGGTTACAATCACATCCCTTCCAACATCTTAAGATGGGAATGAGAGACACCTACTAGCAAACGTAGGTAGGCATAGGACACGCCCCCTGCCACGCCCCTCTGCCACAGCCCCTTAAAGGGTAAATAACAAAAAAAAGTTAATGAAATCTACAAGTGTTTTTTTTTTTTTGTTTTTTTTTACCACTACTATTCCTTTTATATTGGCTTTTAAAATTGAAAAATATCAGGAATTTAGAAATTGGATGAAAGGTTTAGCACTGGGAAACACTTTTTGAAAGATAAAGAAAAGTGCATTTTATATACATGTACAGTGCCTTGCGAAAGTATTCGGCCCCCTTGAACGTTTCAACCTTTTGCCACATTTCAGGCTTCAAACATAAAGATATAAAATTTAAATTTTTTGTGAAGAATCACCAACAAGTGGGACACAATTGTGAAATGGAACGAAATCTATTGGATATTTTAAACTTTTTTAGCAAATAAAAAACTGAAAAGTGGTGCGTGCAAAATTATTCGGCCCCTTTACTTTCAGTGCAGCAAACTCACTCCAGAAGTTCAGCGAGGATCTCTGAATGATCCAATGTTGTCCTAAATGACTGATGGTGATAAATAGAATCCACCTGTGTGTAATCAAGTCTCTGTATGAATGCACCTGTTCTGTGATAGTCTCAGGGTTCTGTTTAAAGCGCAGAGAGCATCATAAAGACCAAGGAACACACCAGGCAGGTCCGTAATACTGTTGTGGAGAAGTTTAAAGCTGGATTTGGATACAAAAAGATTTCCCAAGCTTTAAACATCCCAAGGAGCACTTTGCAAGCGATCATTTTGAAATGGAAGGAGTATCAGACCACTGCAAATCTACCAAGACCTGGCTGTCCCTCTAAACTTTCAGCTCAGACAAGGAGAAGACTGATCAGAGATGCAGCCAAGAGGCTCATGATCACTCTGGATGAACTGCAGAGAACTACAGCTGAGGTGAGAGAGTCTGTCCATAGGACAACAATCAGTCGTACACTGCACAAATCTGGCCTTTATGGAAGAGTGGCAAGAAGAAAGCCATTTCTAAAAGATATCCATAAAAAGTCTCGTCTAAAGTTTGCCACAAGCCACCTGGGAGACACACCAAACATGTGGAAGAAGGTGCTTTGGTCAGATGAAACCAAAGTCGAACTTTTTGCCCACAATGATATGTTTGGCGTAAAAGCAACACAGCTCATCACCCTCAACTCACCATCCCCACTGTCAAACATGGTGGTGGCAGCATCATGGTTTGGGCCTGCTTTTCTTCAGCAGGGACAGGGAAGATGGTTAAAATTGAGGGGAAGATGGATGCAGCCAAATACAGGACCATTCTGGATGAAAACCTGTTGGAGTCTGAAAAACACCTGAAACTGGGATGGAGATTTATCTTCCAACAAGACAATGATCCCAAACATACAGCAAAATCTACAAAGGAATGGTTCACAAATAAACGTATCCAGGTGTTAGAATGGCCAAGTCAAAGTCCAGACCTGAATCCAATCGAGAATCTGTGGAAAGAGCTGAAAACTGCTGTTCACAAATGCTCTCCATCCAACCTCACTGAGCTCGAGCTGTTTTTCAAGGAAAAATGGGCAAGAATTTCAGTCTCTCGATGTGCAAAACTGATAGAGACATACCCCAAGCGACTTGCAGCTGTAATCGCAGCAAAAGGTGGCTCTACAAAGTATTAACGCAAGGGGGCCGAATAATTTTGCACGCCCCACTTTTCATTTTTTTATTAGTTAAAAAAGTTTCAAAAATCCAATAGATTTCGTTCCACTTCACAATTGTGTCCCACTTGTTGGTGATTCTTCACAAAAAATTTAAATTTTATATCTTTATGTTTGAAGCCTGAAATGTGGCAAAAGGTTGAAAAGTTCCAGGGGGACGAATACTTTCGCAAGGCACTGTAGCAGCCATAACCCATTGCAGGATGGCCTTAACTTAATGCGCTTACCAGTTACCTTCTCTCGGCCTGCTCCTCCACTTCTAGGGGTTCCAAGGGTTGATACCCAACAACTTGTACACTGACACAGATGAAGTCCTTTCAAAAAGGTTTTATTTTGCAGTAGAAATTTCAATTAACACAGTCTCTTAGGGAATAGAGGACACGGGTGAAGAACTCAGGCACCTTGAACTGCAGGTCTAGCAAAGCCTCTATTTCAACCCAGAGAGTAGCCACTTGCAGCTGGGTACTTCAAGGCTGAACAGATCTCTAGCCAGAGATCATGGCAGTCAGCACGTTGACTCAAACTTGAACAAACAACTTAAGGGCAAACAGGAACCTTTTTCCTCCGTACCTGGAACGTTTCCCGTCTCCTTTATGGTACTGGAAAAGTGTGAATTCCTCAATGTCCTTCTCAACTCAGTAACCAGGCACTTCTCAGGATGCCACTTGCCGGCCCTCCTCCGAAGAGTCCTCCCCCGGTCACTTCCACGAGCTACGGTGTCCCTCCAAGCCGAGAGCACACCCGGACACTGTGAATCCTCCCTCAGTTACTGCGCCTCGGACCAGCAGGTTCCGAGACTCAGGAACGGATGGATCCCTACCCCAGACCAAGCAGGTCTATCAAGGGCCACCAACAGAAACATGCTGCGGGGGGGCAAACACCCCCTGACCGGGACCCCTCATGGGGCTACCCCGATCCTGGAACCAGACTGGACCACACAGGTCTCTCGAACAACTCCAGAACCCCGAACAGGTGACCCACACCCCTTTAAGTACCCCTTCCCAGGCCCCAGCAGTCCCACTGATTGGCTCCGAGAAGACTGATACCTAAACATCCAGCCAGACCTGGTTCTAGCCTGTCATGTGCACCTTACCGTCCCCCTGACCAAGCAGTACTTCCAAACACAGCCTGGCCAGACTGGTGTTAAGGTCTACCTACACAATTAACCCTCAGAACCTTTACTGTTCTGAGGCCAAAAAACTAAATTTATAGGTGTGTGACATTTGATCCCAAATGTTATCTGCTACACATCCCCCCAGCCATTTAGATGATGCCCCGATCGTCCAGGTTTTGTCACTGTAGATGTGCCGACCATAGCTCCAGTATAACAACAGTCCCGTAACATCTTTTATGGTGACTCTGAGACCTTCCGACAGTCCCGACATTTTCCTTATGTCATCTCCCTAGTGTCCATGACTTTAGCCAACTCAGAGGAAATCAAGTCCATACTCTGTTGCCGCCCGCTTAATAAAAGTCTATGGGGCATAGCGGCCCCTTCATTCTGGGCAGTGTCCATGCACTGGCAACAGTCCGTTTAACATTAAAAGAATGAAAAAATCTAAAACTGTTACTCAAGGCAACTTCGGCTCAAAGTACCAGTCATCTCCCTCTTCGGAGCCGGGCTCCGCTGGTGAGCCAGGCGAGGAATCCCCAGCAGGTAGATAATTTTCCATGTTGATTCTAATGGTACCCCGAGGCTTTCACTTGAACACCTTTCCCCAGATGTCCAGCCTCAGAGTGCAAGAGGCAGGCCTGCCTCTGAAATGGTGGGGTTTCTTACTCCTCTCCTCTGCCTGTACGGCCCACGCCGCAACGGCGCCCCTTTTCGTGGAACCTCCTCCGCAACCTCAGCAGAGGTTTCTCAGGCTTCAGAAAGGACAGGCCTACCTACACAATTAACCCTCAGAACCTTTACTGTTCTGAGGCCAAAAAACGAAAATTTACAGGCGTGTGACATTTGATCTCAAATGTCATCTGCTACATACAACTATATAGATCAGACCAAAATGACGGACAAATGAGGGAGAAAGAGGGACAGAGGGACATTGCTCCAAATCAGGGACAGTCCCTCGAAATCAGGGACAGTTGGGAGCTGTGCAATCACATTAGATATGTTTAAAATCAAAACAACATTGCATAATATTAATATTCAACACTGTGGCCCCTTTCAGACTACCGATACTTCAAAGGCGCCGCAATTTTGCGAGAGGCGGTGGGGCTGGGAGCACAACTGACACTCTAACCCTGCCCCATGAAGCCTGTATGCTCAGGGTGGAGCAGTTGAAATGAGAGCAGAGAGTGTAAGCCCACCCATGGACCTCTGAATGTAGTGAGCTCGGCTGGCCAGGTATGTCCTTACACCCATAAAATGCCTGACTGCTGAAACCCTGAGCTGTGTTATACAACTAAAGCTGTGCATTGCTAGAAGTTCTCTGACCATCTCCTGTATAATGTCTGCAGTCTCTGATGGTCTCCTGTAACATCTCCGCAGTCTCTGATGGTCTACTGTAACATCCCCGCAGTCTCTGATGGTCTAGTGTAACATCTCCGCAGTCTCTGATGGTCTCCTGTAGCATCTCCGCAGTCTCTGATGGTCTCCTGTAGCATCTCCGCAGTCTCCGATTGTCCCCTGTATCATGTCTGCAGTCTCTGATTGTCTCCTGTAGCATGTCTGGAGTCTCTGATTGTTTCCTGTAGCATGTCCTTAGTCTCTGTCTCCTGTAGCATGTCCGCAGTCTCTGATTGTCTCCTGTAGCATGTCTGCAGTCTCTGATTGTCTCCTCCTGTAGTATGTCCAGAGTCTCTGATTGTCTCCTGTAGCATGTCCACAGTCTCTGGTTGTCTCCTGTAGTACATCCGTAGTCTGATTGTCTCCTATAGCATGTCTACAGTCTCAGATTTGTCTCCTGTCGCATGTCCGCAGTCTCAGATTTGCCTCCTGTAGCATGTCCGCAGTCACAGTTTTGTCTCCTGCAGTATGCTCGCATTCTCTGACCCTCTCCTGCAGTTTGTTTGCGGTCTCTGATGCTCTCCTGCAGTATGTTTGCAGTCTCTGACCCTTTCCTGTAATATGTCTGCACTCTCTGACCCTCTCCTGTAATATGTGTATTAATGTGTCGCTTTACTAGCTTAATTATTTGGGATTGCTCCACTGCTCAGTGATTGGTAATGATGTGCCTTAACCTGTAGCAACCAATCAGTGAACAGTGGTGATCTGCTGTAATCTCTAGCAACCAATCAGTATGTGGTAATGATGTTCTGTAACCCCCTAGTAACCAATCAATGAGCGCTAATAATGTGCAGTAACCTCTAGCAACCTATCGCAAGCAGAGATTATGTGTTGTAACCTCTAGCAACCAGCCACTAAGCAGTAAGTATAGGCTGTAGCCTCTGGCAACCAATTGCAATTGCGGCAAGCTCTGCTGCATTAGACTGATTTGGAGTCTACCAGCTATTTTTTGTATGTTTTAGAATGGAGGGGGTCCCAAGAAAATGTTTGCCCAAGGCCCAGTCAATAATAACGGCCCTGCCAGAACAATCAGTTGTCCTTGACTGCAGAGTAAATGTAAATACAATGAAATCATGACAAGTTTTACATTTCAGTAGCATTTTCTTGAAAGGTCACTGCTATTTTAAACAAGTGCCTATTTGTTTCTACCTGCAAATATGCCTGTGTGCGCTAATCCCTTTCCATTTATATACGCTAAAGTGAAAAATAAGAATGATTTTATCAATACAGATAATATTTCAAAAGAGATGCTCAGCCCTCTTGGTGAATTTCTAGGATAGACCAGAGATTACTGCTGTGAGTGGGCAATATATCACAGGTCAAGCAATAAGTGTATCTGAAAAACGATTGTGGTCTCGTATAACAGATCAACTTTCCAAGCCGGGAGCGCAGATGTCTACACATTGGAATAGCCCCCCCCACTCCCATTCATGCTATTTAAAGTACATTTAATGCACTAATTGTTTGCTGCTGCAACTGTTCAGTGTGACATTACATGGGTTTAAATTGATTCATATACATGTCTGCATTCTGTCATTGAGATATTTGCCTGTAATAATTCTTTCCACACTACAAAGGAACCTACTTTCTCCTAGTAAAACATCAGCAAACTATTTAAAGGGCCAGTCCACCAATAAATGGTATTTCAATTATTGAAAGCTGCCTATCAATTCCTAATATCTCTTGGGGACTAGTATAATATGCAGTATATGCTTGTACATGTAGCACTGTCTCCCGAAGGAGCAGCTGATTTGATTGGGCTTACCGTTACCTTCCTGGCCTCGTGTCTGTCTAGGGGTTTCCCCGAGGTAGATGGCCCAAGAACTGCAGAGACTGACACCAGATCCGCTTAAGGGATTTTTATTTGCAAAGAAGAGTAAATGAAACACAAAGTAGGGTTAGAGGGTTTAGGTAGGAAAGTCCAGGTGCTCTTGGAACTAAGTCAAGTAGAAAAGAGTCTCTCACATTAGGAAATACAGAGAATAGCCATTCACAACTGGATCCTCACCCTTATTGGATAGTCCTTCTCTCACCAGGCCTAGCAGCCGAAACAGTGCTCAAACAAAGTGAAGTCTCTGCCACAGACTTGCTATAGGACACTTGAATAAAGTCTCTGCCACAGACTTGTTATAGAACACTTGAATAACGGAAAGATGTAGACAACTTAGAGAACCCTCGTACGGTACCAGTATCTGGCAGCCTGTCCTGCGATACCATATGAGTCCAGATTCGCTCGGGGTCTTTCAACTAAGCCTCCAGGCTCCTTCTGAGAAGCCAACCTTTGCGTGGCCTTCTCCTGAAGAGTCCTCCCTTGGATGCTTCTACAGTTGCTGGGCCTCTCCACAAACTGAGACGGCTCCGGGCCACCTCCGAATCCTTCCTTCAGTTACTTTGCCTTGGGCTAGCCAGCCCCGAGACTTGGAGTCGGGTGGATCCGCACCCCAGGCCATGAGAGCCCTGGGGGCTGGTCAGGAGGACCAGGACCAGGACCAAACAGACAGAAAGATCTTCTGGACCAGAACCCAGGTGATGTCAGCACCTTAAGTACCCCCTCCAAGAATGCACAGCGAGAGTGACACTCCCACTGGGCTGGTTTCAAGAGAGAGAACTGGCACTCAATGCACCTAACTGGACTGTGTTCTGGCACCTGCCAGAGATGACAGCGCCACCTGTGGCCAAGCAGAACACAATGCAATCCAGCTAGACTGGTACTGAGACCAAAATTTTGTGTAATTGAACCCAAAACCAAACTGCGGTTCCAGGAATATTAAATGACAAAAACACATAGCGTGTGCTCTTCAGGAGCTGGCGCTACATACATCTTTTGTGACTAATGAGAGGGGATTCCTCTCTCTCCAATACAAAGGTATCTTTGTACTATATGAACAAACGTTATTAAGCTTTTTAAATAAGGCAAAGTAAAGACCATAAAACTAGAACGTGAAATGAATAGAAATGGATAGACTAAAGGCATCCACATTGATTTAACATTTTATTGGAATATAACTATCAGAACAATAAAGGTTATTTGCATTGGTTGCCGATGGCTGTTGCACTGTATTGCATTTATTCTCTGCACAGGTGGACACCGGGGACTAATAGACTTGCAGGATATGTCAAGTTCCAAAAAAGAGTCCAGAAATCGTTAACACCTATAATGTGAAAAATACTTCAGTGTTATCCTCAGTAGAGTTGAGCATACTGTTTTGGGCGAGCAAAAGTTTGGCCTGAATTTTCCAAGTTTTCCGAACACCCAAATCTTCTGTGCACAGACGATATGTTGGTATAGCGGAGTTCCACCCAAAAATGGAACTTCCGCTTTTTGGAATCCTCCCCCCCTCCGGTGTCACATTTGGCACATTTCGGGGGGGGGGGTGGGGGCAATACCTGTATAATCCAGGCATTTGATCTCAATTCTGGGCATAAATAGCCACAGTATCTGCAGATATCTATGCTATATCCGGCCCCTCCTCCGTCCCCCATCTTCTGGGAGACACACAGGTCCCAGAAGACAGCAAGAACCAGTGGAATCGTGCAGCGCGACTCGCACATACGCAGTAAGGAACCAGGCTGTGAAGCAACAGGGCTTCACTCCCTGATTCCCTTACAGAAGGTGGTGGTGCCTCCACCCGAGAGCCGAGGGGAGATCGACTTCGGGTTTCCGACATCTCGGGTGCCCTGGACAGGTAAGTGCACTTATTTTAAAAGTCAGCAGCTGCAGTATTTGTAACTGCTGACTTAAAAAAAAAAAATTGGTGGAACTCCGCTTTAAGGAGTGGGGCATCCATAACAATGGATGAGACATCAGCTTTCCCGTTGACCGCTGAAATAAAATTTAAAAAAATGGCAGTAAGAAAAAAAAGAAAAAAACGGCATGGGGTCCCCCTCAAAATCTATACCAGACCCTTATCCAGGCACGCAACCTAGCAGGCCAGTAAAGGGGGGCGTGCGAGCGCCCCCCCCTCCTAAACCAAACCAGGCAATATGCCCTCAACATGGGGGGGTGGATGATTTGGGGTACCTTGTCCACCTTGTCTCCCGATGTAGGTCTGATGCAAGCCAGGCTGCCACCACTGCCGGAAAAGAAAAAAAGAGAATGAATGAAATGAATGAATGAATGAAATACTTATATAGCGCACAATGCGAACTGAATCGCCTCTAGGCGATGTGGCGAGCTTTGATCATCAGCTAAAAGAGGAAGGTCTTACGTTTTTTCCTAAAAGCCAGGTGATTTTCTTCCAGACGGATGTCGATTGGTAGAGCATTCCATAGCCGAGGTCCTTGGACAGTGAATCTCCGATCCCCCTTGGATTTATACCGGGCTTTGGGCACGAGGAGGAGGTTTTTGTTGGCTGATCGAAGACTGCGGTTTGGTGTGTAATGATTTATTTTCTCCATAAGGTATTGCGGAGCTTCTTTATGCACGCATTTGTGGGTGAGGCAAAGGGTCTTGAACGTGATCCGATTTTTTACAGTTATGCCCCGTACACACGAGAGGACTTATGTCCGACAGACTTCCAAAGGAGTTCCGCCGGAGTTCCGCCGGAGTTCTGACAGACTTTTCGGCCGAACGGACTTGGCCACACACGATCACACTAAACTCCGACGGATTCGAACGTGATGACGTACGACTGGATTCGAATAAGGAAGTTCATAGCCAGTAGCCAATAGCTGCCCTAGCGTCGGTTTTAGTCCGTCGGAGTAGCATACACACGAGCGGAGTTTTCGAAGGGGACCGGGTCCGGCGGAGTTCCTTCGGGAAAATTTGAAGCATGCTTAATTTCTAAAGTCCGTCAGACTTTGGCGAATCAAAAGTCCGTTGCAGCCCACACACGATCGGATAGTCTGACGGACTCGGTCCTTCGGACTTTGGATGTTGAAAAGTCCGCTCGTGTGTACGGGGCATTAGCCAATGTAAGCTCCTCAGCGAAGGAGAGATGGATTCCCAGGGTTTGTTCCCTGTTATCAGCCTTGCCGCCGTGTTTTGAATAAGTTGTAATCACGCAAGTTGATATTGAGGTAATCCTTTGTAAAGCGAGTTTGCCTAGTCCAATCGTGAATTGAAAAAAATGCTCCTCTGTCATGAAGGCCGACTGCCAACTGCAGGCTCTGGTCAGTGGCGTCATGAGAAGGCGAGGCCACCAGGTGATGTCGTCAGTTGGCCCCGCCCCTTACCTGTATAAGAACTGTCAAATGGAGGAGCCTGCAGTAGGCGGTCAGCCTTCATTGACATCGGAGTGTTTGTTTTCTTTTCTCGGGTCCGGTGGTGGTGGTGGCAGATCTACATCGGGAGACTTTTTTTTTTTTTTTTTGAATAAAGGAATTGTCTAAAACATGTCTACTTTATTTTTTTTTTATTTTTTTGGCAAATGGGTAGGGGTACTCACTCAGATGGGGGGTGTTATCTGGGAACTTAAAGGGGGCTTCCAGATTCTGATAAGCCTCACACCCACAGACCCCCGCAACCACAGCCCAGGGTTATCGGGAAGAGGCCCTTGTCCCCTTGCTCCCCCGCCCCAAAGCATCCAACCCCCCTATTTTTTCTAAATAGCTGGGTGCTGGTGTCCTATTGAATAATACCTTCCGGCGGATAGTGCCTCCGATGTGTCTGAGCAGTACTCAAAGTCACTCCAGCTGATACGTTGATCAGCTGACGTGACGTCAACAGCGCATGCGCAGATCGTCAGAAGCATTATCCTACAAGATCATCGGAAGTATTATCCGATGATCTTCAAAGTGTCGAGGGAGAACACAATTGTCATATTCTGCCTCGCTGTTGCAGGGCAGGTTTTGGGTGTGTTGAAAGGTGGTCAACATATCAGCTGTAGTGATGTTGCGTACTGCGCATGCACAGACCTGGAGGCATTATCCAACAGCAGGCATTATTTGATAGAACACTGGAAATTGCAGCCACAAGTCAATTTAAATGTGATTTGATTCTTTTTTTTTTTCTTTAGAAATGTAAATTTTGCTGCAGCATGTTCTATACATGCTACAGATGTGCAACTTTACAGGCAGACTAAGGGAACACCCCCCCACACACACTATATTTAAAGGATTTTTTTATTTTCATTGTTTCACTTTAAGCATCATTAAAATCACTGCTCCTTTTAGAAAACTATATTTAAAAAAAAAAAATTGCATTGGTACATGTACCCCAGGGTAGTTCGCAGTCCCCCATACCCTTTTTATGGCCAACTTTTCCCCTGTTCTGGAGTTCTGCTGCAAACAAAACAGGGGGGTTTCGGCCCATCTCTAATCCTCAGTAAAAAAAAAAATTTAAGAAAGGCCTGGGTTCCTTCCTACAGACACATAATATAACTGGATACTATTATTTATAGTAAAGTTGATCCAGGAAATATCCGATTGCCTCTTGGGGGATCAGCAAGGAATTTTTTCCCCTGCTGGAGCAAATTGAATCATGCTTTATTGGGGTTTTTTGCCTTTTTCTGGATCAACTGTGAGTATAGCATTGTGTATATATAGGATTGTATATATTTTTTTCCTTCTATTGGTTGAACTGGATGGACTTGTGTCTTTTTTCAACCAGACTATGTAACTATCCTTCCACACCATTCACCACTAGTGAGCCTCTTACCAAAATATATTGACCCTCTATGAATCGAGTGGTCAAACAGTGCTTTTTAATTGAGAATTTCTAAGTACATCCAGGGTTCCATAGCCTCCACCAGACATCATCTGCTCCCACAGGTTCAGCCAGGCCACTTCTCTTGTGCGTGAAACTTACTCCTCACCACTGATCTAAAGGCATATGCAATCCAGTCATAAAAGGAAAACAAAACAGCCTCATGGTGCAGTATAAAAGCCCAACATTTATTAAAACTCACATGATAGTATATAAGATATGCATATCATATAGTCCAAGACAAATCACCAACAAGATGGCCGCGGACCTTAGCGTGATCATGTAATGCATCGCATAACTCCGCCCTATGTGTTTCCTCATATCATGATGTCATCAGGGACTTTTTGAATATTTAATATATTAGAGCTTTGCACTGTATTGGTTATATGTAATTTGAGTTTGTTGTCAACAAATTGTGTAAGCTGCTCCTTGTATTGAGAGATCCAGTTTTATTTGAACATTCTGAATAAAATAGCACTGCTTTTACTTAAAGTGGGGTTCCACCCTAAAGTGGAACTTCCACTCATCGGAACCCTCCCCCCCTCCGGTGTCACAGTTGGCACCTTTCAGGGGGGAGGGGGGTGCAGATACCTGTCTAAGACAGGTATTTGCACCCACTTCCGTGGCATAGACTCCCACGGGAGTCTATGCTGTTTCCTGTCCCGGCACGCTGTCTGCTGGGACACACACGGGTCCCAGAGACCGCGTGGACCATTCCTATTGCACTGCGCGACTCGCGCATGCGCAGTAGGGAACCAGGAAGTGAAGTCGCAATGCTTCACTTCCTGATTCCCTCACCTAGAATGGTGGCGGCAGCAGCCGAGAGCCGAACGATCGATCAGCCTTGACTGCCGACATCGCTTGACCCTGGGACAGGTGAGTGTCCATTTATTAAAAGTCAGCAGCTGTAGTATTTATAACTGCTGGCTTTTAATACATTTTTTTTTCAGTGAAATCCCTCTTTAATTTGCAAGTTTAGGTATAGACATGAGTCAGTAGAATAATTCTAATAAATAATTACAGATTTTTTTCACCTTTTAATGTGACCTATAAACTGTACTACTCAATTGAACAACAAACTGAAATATTTTAGGTGGAGGGAAGTAAAAAAAATAAAATAAATGCTTTGTTGAACCACCTTTTGATTTTATTACAGAACTCAGTCTTTTTGGGTATGAGTCTATCAGCATGGCACATCCTGACTTGGCAATATTTGCCCACTCTTCTTTGCAAAAACACTCCAAATCTGTATCTCCTGTGCACAGCCCTCTTCAGATCACCCCACAGATTTTTTAATGGGATTCTGGTCTGGGCTCTGGCTGGGCCATTCCAAAACTTGAATCTTCTTCTGGTTGAAGCCATTCCTTTGTTGATTTGTATGTATGCTTTGGGTCGTTGTCATGCTGAAAGATGAAGTTCCTCTTCATGTTTAGCTTTCTAGCAGAAGCCTGAAGGTTTTGTGCCAATATTGACTGGTATTTGCAACTGTTCACAATTCCCTCTACCTTGACTAAGGCCCACGTTCCAGCTGAAGAAAAATAGCCCCAAAGCATGATGCTGCCACCACCATACTTCACAGTGGGTATGGTGTTCTTTTCGTGATGTGCGGTGTTGTTTTTGCGCCAAACATATCTTTTCAAATTATGGCCAAAAAGTTCCACCTTGCTTTTCATCAGACCATAACACATTTCTTCTTATACTTTTGGGAGACTTCAGATGTGTTTTTGCAAAATTTAACCGGGCTTGGATGTTTTTCTTCATAAGAAAAAGGCTTCCATCTTGCCACTCTACCCCATAGCCCAGACATGAAGAATACATGAGATTGTTGTCACATGTACCACACAGCGAGTACTTGCCACATATTCCTGCAGCTCCTTTAATGTTGCTGTAGGCCTCTTTGCAGCCTCCCTGACCAGTTTTCTTCTTGTCTTTTCATAAATTTTGGAGGGACGTCCAGTTCTTGGTAATGTCACTGTTGTGCCATATTTTCTCTATTTGATGATGACTGTCTTCACTGTGTTCCATAGTATATCTAATGCCTTGTGAAATTCTTTTTTACCCTTCTGACTGATACCTTTTAACAATGATATCCTTCTGATGCTTTGGAAGCTCTCTGCAGACCATGGCTTTTGCTGTAGAATGTGACTAAGAAAATGTCAAGAAAGACCTACTAGAATGGCTGAACTTTATTTGTTGGTAATCAGCACTTTAAAGTATGGCAGGTGTGTACTGACTCCTGTTTAACATGAGTTTGAATGTGATTGCTTAATTCTGAACACAGCTATATTCCCAGTTATAAGAGGGTGTGCACACTTATGCAACAACATTATTTTATTTTTTTATTGTTACTGTACAGTTTATAGGTCACAATAAAGGTGGAAAACGTTCTGAAATTATTTATCTTTGTCTTATTTTTGTATATCACAGATACCTGACATTTTAACAGGGGTGTGTAGACTTTTTATATCCACTGTAGCTCATATTCCCTGCTGATTGAAGAGTTCCAGCCCCAATTTAGTGGACACTATGTCAAATTGTTGCAGAGAGACCACTGATCGCACAGAGATAGCAGTGGTCCTTTTAACAACTGTGGCTGCTTTCCTACGAAATCAAACTATAAGCCCTGGTTCACATTGATTTGATTTGGCATGTGATTTGACATGGCAATTGCAGCATCCAAATCAGTGCGATTTAGTGATTTGGGGAGGGCGATTTCCATTGACACCTGCACAGATGTCTCTGAAATTGCCCCCAAAGTCGGGACTGACATGTGGGAATAAAATCGAGAGAGTTCAGCTGAACTTGCACAATTTCATTCCCGCAGTCAGTGTGAACCAAGGCTAAGACTTTGCACCTATTTTGTTTTGGTTGACACTGAATTTATTTGGCTGACGTTAAAACAAAAGTTCAACTGAGCTTTAGGTTAAAAGAAATATACAGTCAGGGCCGGACTTACAATTGGGCTTGGCTTGGCTCAAGCCCATGGGCCCCGCCGAGATACATAGCTGAGTGTACTCGGCTCGGCTCTGCTCACAGTCACGCCCAGTCCCGCCCTGTGATGGACATAACACAGGGACTGGGAGTGACTGTGAGCTGAGCCGAGTACACTCGGCTACTCTCGGCTCCACTCAAGACTGCGAGAGGACCCGAGAGCCGCCGAGAGGACCCGAGAGCCGCCGAGATACACAGGACTCTGTATCTCGGCGGTGCCATTTTTAAACTTTAAGACTGCAATGACAAGGCTGCAAATGACACTGGGGCAAGGCTGCAAATGACAAGGCTACACTGACAAGGCTGCATTGACACTGGACAAGGCTGTAGATGGGCAAGGCTGCAGATGGACACTGATAAGGCTGCATTGATGGCCATTTAAATGTAAATTTTTTCCTTAAACTTCCCCCTAAAAAAAAATGTCCTTCAAATTCCCTCCTAAACTTGTGGTGAGTGTTATACGCCGCCACGTGTTACATGCCGATAAATCCAGTAATGTATAGAAGGTAGGGCCCGAAAGTGACTCAAGCCCAGGGGCCCCCACCACCCTAAGTCCTGCCCTGTATACAGTATATATCATTTTATTTATTACAGATACTTATAAAGCACCAGTAATTTACACAGCACTTTATATATTTATTATACATTCACATCAGTCTCTGCCCTCAAGGAGCTTACACGCCAAGGTCCCTAACTCGCATTCATACACATCTTTTACATTTATTCTGTGGGTATTGAAAGTTACTTTTGCCATAAATTAAACATTGAACAATATATTTAACCACCTCAATACTGGGCACTTTTACCCCCTTCCTTCCCAGGCTATTTTTCAGCTTTCAGCGCTGTCACACTTTGAATGGCAATTGCGCGGTCATGTAACACATGTACCCAATGTGAAATTGTTATAATTTTCTTCACACAGATAGGGCTTTCTTTTGGTGGTATTAAATCACTGCTGGGTTTTTTATTTTTTTACTAAAAACCAAAAAAACAGACCGAACATTTAAAAAAAAAAAAAAAAAAAGTTTTTCTTAGTTTCTTTCAGTAAATTTAATAAATAAGTAATCTTTCACCTTCACTGATGGGCACTGATGAGGTGGAAATTATGGGCACTGATGAGACGGCACTTATGAGCACTGATTAGGTGTCACTGATGAGGAGGCTATATGCGGCAGTGGCACTGATGGGCATTGATGGGTGACACTGATGGCAGCACTGAAAGCCAGCACTGACTGGCATCACTAATGGGCACTGATTGCTGGCAATGGTAGGTTCTGATTGCTAGCACTGGTGGGCACTGATTCCTGGCACTGGTGGCACTTTAGTGTAATCAGGCCAATGATGATCAGTGCCCTGATTACATGTCTTGTTGTCCCCTGTGAGGAGATGCCGCTGATTGGCTCTCCTCACCACACACTCTGTCAGTGTGAGGCGAGGAGAGCCGATTACCGGCACTTCCTGTATTTACATGTGACCGGCTGTGATTGCAAACAGCCGATCACATGGTTAAAAAGCCTCGTCAGTGGCTCTTTGCACAGATTAGGGTCACGCTGTGTCGATCGCCATTCTGCACACCCCTGAGGGCACATGAGAGCGCCAGTTCAGGTGTGGCGTCATATGACGTCCACCCAGAATGAGAGCCGCACCGTCCCACCATCATTTGATGATGGGTGGGCAGCAACTGGTTAAAGTGGAATTCCAGGCTACTAAGTTAACTAGTCCTAAAAATGCTCCCTCTCTTCTCCTAACACAACTCTGCTGACTAACCTGTATAGGAAAGGTATATATTCCTACCTATTTTCAGCCTGCTTTGGTCTGGTCATGTGATCCCCTGTGTCAGCCAGCAGCGGCTGCAGAAGAGAGGAGGGAGTGCTGACAATAGCTGGAACATGGGATCTGTAGCACCCTCCTTGTTAGGTTGCTAGGTAAATTTAGTTTTTAAATAGAGATTGAGTCCAAAGGAACCTCCGGAAGGGACATGCCCTGAAACGCATTGTCATAGCAATGATTTACAGCCATGGGCGTCCGCAGAACTTTTTTCAGGGGGGGGCATAATTTTAGGGTCACACATGCGCCGCCCCTTTTCGACAATGTCATTATCACATTATCATGGTCAGAGACTGCAGACATAGTACAATCCCTAGGATAAGTAATGGATAATGGCCAACAGGCCCTCTTAACAGACCCAGCGAAACTACAGCAGTGATCCCTCTGGCTGGATGATCGCTCACTCTGGGTTCCCCCGTGGGCGACTCTGGTCAGTAGTGTAGCATGTCTGTACCCTGGCAGTGGCTCAGTGTTTCTGTCTCTGGCGGTGCTGGGCAGCGTGGCTCTCTCTGGTGGCGCTGGACAGCATGACTTTCTCTGGTGGCGCGGGGCAGTGTAGCTCTCTTTCTGGTGGTGCTGGGCAGCATGGCTCTCTCTCTGGCTTCCGCCCAGCACACTCCTCGTTCTTTTTCCTGTCGCGCTCTCTCCCTCAGCTTTTTTCCAGGCTGCAGTCTCTAAATCTTTCTCGATTGAACTGTAGCCTCCTCCCTGTGGAAAATGGGGCCACCAATCTTTGGGACTACATGTCCCATGATGCTCTCCTCTCCTAGTCTCCTTTGATTGGCCCTCAGTTATGAACAATAGGGAAGGAACGGAGCGGGCAGAAAGCTGGGCGAGGAACCTGGTGAGAGCCGTCATCTCTTCTTCCCGACAGGAGAAAGGGGGGGGGGGGGGGGGTGACCGGGAGAAACCTGATAGCCCGCAGCTTGCCATTCTCTTGTCACAGCGCTGCCGAGTTTTCTGCTGGACTGAGCAGGGAAAAGAGCCCGCAGTCACACTACACTGATAGGGGGGCTTGACAGCACCTTGATGGCGTCACCCCACTGGCGGGTTGCACAGGGGTGTGTACTGCCCACAACCCTATACCGATGGAACTGTGTTGAATTTAAGATCTGATCCCTGATTCCAAGGGGGGGCACTTGACCCCCCTTGCCCCTACCTGCGGACGCCCATGTTTACAGCCTCTCTTTCATCCTGCAAGTGTCTAAGTAGCAACCACCTTAGTGGAGCCTCCAGCTCAGTTCTCCTCTAGTTCTAGATTCAGGGCCGCATCACTTCTAGTTACAGCGCTACATCACTTTCAGTGTCCATGACCCGGAAATGCCTGCAACAGCCATCTCATCAAATTAAAAACCAATTCAGCCCCGTAAGGATTTGCCCTCTTCATGACCAGGCCATTTTTTTTTGATACGGCACTGCATCGCTTTAATTGACAATTGCGCGGTCATGCGATGCCATACCCAAGATGTCCTTTTTTTTCCCACAAATAGAGCTTTCTTTTGGTGGTATTTGATCACATCTGCAGTTTTAATGTTTGTGCTATAAAAAAGAAAAGTGACAAATTTTGAAAAAATAAAAAAAATGTTTTACTTTCTGCTATAATACATATCCAAAAAAAAAAATGTAAAAAAAAATGCATTCATCAGTTTAGTCTGATATTTGACTACATATTTTTGGTAAAAAAAAAAAAATCATAATAGGGGTATATTGATTGGTTTGTGCAAAAGTTATTGCGTCTACAAACTATGGGATAGATTTATGGACTTTTCTTTTTTTATTGTTTTTACTAGTAATGGCGGCAATCTTTGGATTTTTAGCGGGACTGACATTGTGAAGGACAAATCTGACCCTAAATTACACTTTTTGGGGACCAGTGGCATTATTACATAACATATATTACATATATAAAAATGGACTTATCAATGTAAAAATGACACTGCCAGGGAAGGGGTCAAAACTAGGGGGCAGTCAGGGGGTTAAGTGTGTTCCCTAGGTGCAGTCTAACTGTAGGGGGGATGGGCTCACTGGAACATGACAGAGATCACTGTTCCCGATCACTGGGAACAGTAGATCTCTGACATGTCACCTGTCAGAACATGGATCCGCCTTGTTTACATTGACAGATCCCCGTTCTGCCTGTCTACTAGGTGATCACAGGTCGCCGGAAGATATCGAGTCCACCCACAACTGCACATGCGCAAGCTGTCGTTTTGGTGCAGCAATTCACGCAGGAGAGCCGACCTGCTGTAGTATATCTGCGTGATCGGCTAGTAGTTAAAGAATAACTAGTCGTCTCGATAACTGTCAAGAAATAAAATGTCTGTGTTACTTTTAGCAGCCTTCCTGGAAATAAGCTTTAGATTCAGTACATACCTAAAGCTTAAATAGCAAACAATTATACCATGACTCAGTTACCAGATGCTCACTACAGCACTTCATGACGTAAATCTGATATATAAAGCATAAGGTAGCAGCTAAAAACATCACATACAGTACATTGAATAAATGGTTATGCAACAGATCATAGAGACAACTGAAAACACAAGAAAACCTATTAGAAAAAAATCAAGGTCTGCTTCTTTTGTAGCACACCACCTGTAGGAGAAGGTGATATCACCTTGCCTTGTCCTGGGATTGTAGGAAAGTTGTGAAGCCCAAATATTGCTATAAGTTAGTCCAGCACTATACAGGAGGAATTTTGCATGAGATATGGGCTCTTGAACTTTCCCAGGATCCCGGGAGAAGGCCTAGTGACATCTTGGCTCCTAAACTTTCTCAGGATCCCAAGAGAAGTTCGAGTGACATTTTTCCCAGGATCTTGGTAGAAGGCCTAGAGAGGTCTGGGGCTCCTAAACTTTTTTAGGATCCCAGGAAAAGGCCCAAGGATGTGCTGTTTTCCTCAACTTTCCCAGAATCCCATGATAAGGTCCAGTGACGTCTTGAACTTCTACACTTTCCCAAGATCCCAGGAAAAGGCCCAGGGATGTCTTGGGCTCTTCAACTTCTCCAGGATCCCGGGAAAAGGCCCAGCGACATCTTTGGCTCCTAAATGTTCTCAAGATCCCAGGAGAAGGCCCAGTGATGTTTTGGACTCCTAATTGTTCCCAGGATCCTGGGAAAAGGCCCAGTGACATCTTGGACTTGTAAGGTGAGTATTATTAGTCTTTTTTTCTAATATTTTTCATTGCGATTGTCAGGAGTAGGAGAATTTGCTGTGGGTTGTTCCTCAGTGGTAGGTCAAGGTAATGGCAAGAAATATTGCGATTTTCAGAAGTAGGGAATTTGCTGTGGGTTGTTCATTGATGGTAGGTCAAGGTATTGGCAAGGAAATATACTTCTAAATTTGCCTGCCCTCAGACTTTGATCAAGCATTGTTATCGCCCTGGTAACTTTCCCCCTCGCATCATACCTCTGCTTACTCAACCGAATGGGGTCGCACTACCTCTATGAAACCCACCTCCTGCTCCAACTTCTGTCCTCCTCTTCTCTTTACTCCCTTTTCTCTTCCCAATCTGTTTCTGAGTCTACTGCCTCATTTTCCTTTGGCCGCGTACACACGGGCGGATTGTCTGTCCAACTTAGTCCGCTGAACCGTGTTTCAGCGGACAATCCGCTCGTGTGTGGGCTTCAGCGGACTTTTTCAGCGGACAGTCTGACGAACAAAGTCTTACGGAATTTCCGAAATTTTGTCCGTTCAAACTTGGTTTTGTCCGTCCAAACTTGGTTTCAGCGGAAAGTCCGCTCGTGTGTAGGCAAGTTGGACGAACTAAGTATGGCGCATGCTCAGAAAGGATTTACACGGCCGAAGGTTGCATTGCAGTGTATAGGACGTCGTTTTTCTAGTCCCGTCGTACGTGCTGTACACGTCATTGCGCACGCTTTCAGCGGACTGTCTGCTCATCGTGTGTGGTCAAGTCCGTTCATGCAAATTTTGAACGGACTGTCTGTCGGATTGTCTGACGAACTTAGTTGGGCAGACAATCCGCCCGTGTGTACACGGCCTTTCTCTCATATGCTATGACTCTTTCTCCCTTCTCCGTCCATAATTGGTACTTCTAGGGATGTATTCCCTACTCATTAGGATGTACATCAGATCCACTGGTTTAACACCGCCTGGCCAATAGCAAACTGATTCAAAATGAAAAAGTGTGTCACCAGCGCAAAAATTATAATAATCACAAATAATAAAAAATAATAAAATTGGAATATGATCTGCTGCATTTAAAATGTCCTATATCATAGATTAGGAAGAAATATAGGTTTGAAATGTAACTGCGCTGATCCAAAAGTGCTTATGTAATATTACAACTGAAACGGTGACTGCACCGTGTACGCAAACCTTAAAACTAAAAACCTATAAAGTGCAACGTATCGATATGTCAATCTATAGTGCAGCATATCAATATGTCAATCTAATTTATCAAGTGCAAAATATCAAAAGCCCAGGGCATAGGTATTTTACAACGATCCCCAAAGTCCACTTCCATTTAACAACATTTAAATTCCATATGCATAGTGTTCACCAATTTACATCCGTGCTCTATACCTGCCTTTGGTTTATATTGGGATAACTACTCCACTTTCCTGGCATTTTTCCAACTAGGTTGCCACTAGTTATTCCTCGTATCTCCTCCTCATAGGAGTTTGCATGTTCTCCCTGTGCCTGCGTGGGTTTCCTCCGGGTACTCCGGTTTCCTCCCACACTCCAAAGACATGCTGGTAGGTTAATTAGACCCTGTCCAAAAAAAATTGGCCATAATATGTGTATGTGTATGTCAATGTTGTAAGTGTGTCGGGACTCTACAGGTAAAGGACCGCATAAATAGCTGCAGATGGACACCAGTGGCAAGAAAAGTGCCCTGAGGCGATTCAGTTCGTATAGGTAGCGCTATACCAGTCATTCATTCATTCATTCATTCATTCATATCTCCATGTCAATCTTGGTATCTCATAAGAAGTAAACATTCATCATTCCTGGCCAGGAAACAAAGCGGCGGAGCTAAACCCAACAACACACTGCTGGAGAGACTCAGTGCCGGTCTAAAGGCACTTTAATTGTGAGTGCACATTTTATACATTTTGAATGTTATCTTATTGGTTAAAATATATTTTTATAAAAGCAACAATGGATGTTTACTTCTTTCATTTTCAAGGTCTGAGTTTAACAATTGTGGTGAAGTTCAATGCTGGCCACACATGTTACAATAATATTGTACAATATAATAATTTTAACTTTGATGGGACCTAACCAGGTTGCGATATTGAAATCTCTTCTTTCAACCAATTAGCTTACATTTTAATTGTAAGGTATTTACATATTTTGTCATTCAACTATATTACTAGATAATGCTATCAGACTGTGTTGTGTGCCAACGAACTATTAAGCATGTCAAACATCAGTTCATCAATATCCTGAATATTGATATATCTTTCTTAAAGACAATTCGTAGCACTCAGCCCAACAGATTATTGTAAATGGTCACTTTGGAGGATGCATGCAATTAAAATCAAGAAGTAGCAATGATGTGACATTATTGAGTGTGTTATGCTAATGGTGAATACAGTCCATATGTTGCCGTTTGAGGCATGTTAACAGAAACGGTTTGCAGTGCTGAACACAGAGGCTTTCTTTGCGAAGAAGCAATCTAAACAATCTTCAGACATTTATCATTGATCCTCCTTTTCTCCATATACCCACTTTGCCATGGTGCCATCTGGTCAGTATTTTTCTTTCAAGAACTCACAAGACATTTATAGCTTGTTGTACCTGCAAGCGCAGCTGTCCATATTAACGCTGTTTCCTAAAGCATGTCAGTATTCACTATCCCATTCATTTAGACCATTTCCTCAATAGCATAATAAGCAGTACAGCAAATATTTGCTATGATGTTACCAGCACAATTGTAATGCTACAAAGTTTAAATGGGATAACATTCCATGGTGGTGTGATTGCTTTTCATCAATACTAGCAGAAGGGTGGTCCTACCACTATTTTGACCATCTCACCTCCTTTGCGCTTTTTTCCATCTCATTTGAACACCAGCGAACTGTTGAATGGTGTCACCAGCACCATTCAGGAAAGCCTAATGATACAAACCTTAAAAACCACTTCACCTCTCTAGCACTCTGTCCTACCCTTTCAAATCAACATTGAACCACTGAATGGAGTTACCAGCACCATTCTGCCCAATGTAATGCTACAAATGTTAAACTGGTTACCATTCCACTGTGGTGTGATCTCTTTCCATCAGCAGTTTACCACCATTTTGACCACCTCATCTCTCATGCACTCTGTCTGACCCCCTCAGATTTTCATTGAACCACTGAATAGAGTTACAAGCACCATCCAGCCCAATGTAATGTTATGAACCTTAAATGGGTCAATTTCCATCAGTAGCAGGAGAGCGGACCTCCATTTTGACCAACTCACCTCCTATATACTCTCTGCCACTCCCTCAGAGCGCCATTAAATCAGTAAATGGAAGGTAAAAGAACTCTTCAGTCCAATGTAAGGTATAGTCCAATGTAAGGTATACAATTCCACTCACTGTGATCACTTTCCATCAGTAATAGAAATGTGGTTCCACCTCCATTTTGACCATTTCGCCTCTCATGCCTTCTCTCCTATTTCCTCTGAGCCCTATAGAACTACTGATGGATGTTACCAGCACCATTTAGACCAATGTAATGCTACAATCCTTAAATTGGTTAACTCTCCACTGTGATGTGATCCCATTCCATTAGGGTGGGCCAAACCTCAATTTTGACTACCTGATCCCATGCCCCCTCACCCACCCCTTCAGAGCCCCTTTGAACCACTCTATATGGTGCTATTACCACCACCATTTAGCCTAATGTAATACTACAACCCTCATATGGGTTAACAAAACACTGTAGTGCTTATCCTTTGCATTAGAAGTGGAAGGGTGGGCCCAACTCTATTTGGACCCCATTCTCTGCCACCCCCTCAAAGCCTCATTGAACTACTGAATATAGTTACCAGCACTATTCAGACAAATGTAATGCTACAAACCTTACATTGGTTACCATTTACTGTGGTGTGATCCCTTATCAACAGTAGTAGAAGCATAGACCCAGGTCCATTTTGGTCACCTCACCTCCCATGCACTTCTTCCCACCCCCTCAGAGTCTCATTGATCTAATCAATGGTGTTACCAGCATAATTTAGCCCAATGTACTGTAATGCTAAAATGTTTAATGGCCTAACATTCAACTGTGACATGAACCCTTTCTATAAGTAGTAGAAGAGTGGGTCCACCTGCATTTTGCCCACCTCACCTCTTATGTACTCTCTCCTACCCCCTCAGAGCACCATTAAATCCGTGAATGGAGGTACCAGCATGTCAGGGCTGGGTTCTGCCCTTCCTTCTCTGAGCTGGCCACTCAGCCGTTGGCTAATTGCCAGCTCCCATCTCTCTCCACAGCTACTCAGCTGTTGTTCATATCCTGCTCGTCAGTCCTGCTTACTTAAGCCGTCCAGCCCATTGGGTCTCTGCCTTCGCCATGGTCAACATCACAAGAAACATCTGAGTTTTTTTTAAAGACTGGCTTTGCTGACATCCCTTCTGGCTCCAGCTCCTGCTTGCTGTTCCACTACTTTGATCCATGATTTCTGGCTTGGCTGACTATCCATTCTGGTTTCTGAACTCTGGCTATGTTTTGACTACATTTGTTCTTTTTACTTTTATTATTAAGCAAGTGTGATTTAACTTTACTTCTGTCTCGGTCTGATTTCATGGTTTCTGACTAGGGATGAGCTTCGTGTTCGAGTCGAACGTACGTTCGACTCGAACATTGGCCGTTCGGCCGTTCGCCGAATTCCGAACGTTTTGGCCGTTCGCGTCAAAATTCGAGTGACGCGCGCGCGGACCACAATGCACTGCGTTGACGCAGTGCATTGCTGCCCGATGATTGGCCAAGCATGCACTGTGACCCCGCATGCTTGGTCAATCGCAGCGCCGGCAGCGAGGAGAGCCATGATTGGCCACAGGCATCCTGCCTGTGGCCAATCATAGCTCAGGCTGTGTAGTGCACGCCCCACACTATATAAGGCCGCCTTTAAGGCGGCCTCCTGTAGTGTGTTACTTTGCATCTGAAGCAGTGGGTGTTCTGTATACCTTCAACACAGTACACACCAATCGTTTTTGGCTGATTTCCTATCTTGCTGCTGTGTAGTGGTTGTTGTCTGTGCCCTGACTGCAGTATACACCACTATATTCACCTCACCTATATAGCTAGTGATCTAGCTTTAACCACTTAACAACTGCCCATTGCCGATTAACGGCTTCAGGGCGGTTGTTTAACTCAGAGAGGCCGTTAATTAACGGCCTCCCAGAATTCTGCTCTCGCGTGCCCCGAGGTGTGCGCACTCGAGAGCATCCGTGACCGCCGGGTCCATGGGACCCGGCGCATCACGGTAAACGGCCGCTCATAGCGGCCGTTTACCACGTGATTGCTCCGTCAAATGACGGAGTGATCACTTGGAAACAAACCGGCGTCATGTTATGACGCCTGTTCCTACCTCCCCTTTCTGTACCGATCGGTACAGCGGAGGGGAAAGAGATCGGTGTCAGCAGCGATGTGGGCTGCATCTGCAGTGCCCACATCGCTGCTCACCGAATTTAACCCCTCAATTCCCTGCCAATACTCTGCAATACCAGTGCATACTCTGCAGTACCCTGCCATTACTCTGTAGTACCCCGCCATTACTCTGCAGTGCAGTACCCCGCCATTACTCTGCAGTGCAGTACCCTGCCATTACTCTGCAGTGCAGTACCCCGCCATTACTCTGCAGTGCAGTACCCTGCCATTACTCTGCAGTGCAGTACCCTGCCATTACTCTGTAGTACCCCGCCATTACTCTGCAGTGCAGTACCCCGCCATTACTCTGCAGTGCAGTACCCTGCCATTACTCTGCAGTGCAGTACCCCGCCATTACTCTGCAGTACCCCGCCATTACTCTGCAGTGCAGTACCCTGCCATTACTCTGCAGTGCAGTACCCTGCCATTACTCTGTAGTACCCCGCCATTACTCTGCAGTGCAGTACCCCACCATTACTCTGCAGTGCAGTACCCTGCCATTACTCTGCAGTGCAGTACCCCGCCATTACTCTGCAGTACCCCGCCATTACTCTGCAGTGCAGTACCCCGCCATTACTCTGCAGTGCAGTACCCCGCCATTACTCTGCAGTGCAGTACCCTGCCATTACTCTGCAGTGCAGTACCCTGCCATTACTCTGTAGTACCCCGCCATTACTCTGCAGTGCAGTACCCCACCATTACTCTGCAGTGCAGTACCCCACCATTACTCTGCAGTGCAGTACCCTGCCATTACTCTGCAGTGCAGTACCCTGCCATTACTCTGCAGTGCAGTACCCTGCCATTACTCTGCAGTACCCCGCCATTACTCTGCAGTGCAGTACCCCGCCATTACTCTGCAGTGCAGTACCCCGCCATTACTCTGCAGTGCAGTACCCCGCCATTACTCTGCAGTGCAGTACCCTGCCATTACTCTGCAGTGCAGTACCCTGCCATTACTCTGCAGTACCCCGCCATTACTCTGCAGTGCAGTACCCCGCCATTACTCTGCAGTGCAGTACCCCGCCATTACTCTGCAGTGCAGTACCCTGCCATTACTCTGCAGTGCAGTACCCTGCTATTACTCTGTAGTACCCCGCCAATACCCCGCCAATACTCTGTAATACCCTGCCATAAATTGCCATACCCAGCCATACTCAGAGATACCCAGCCATACTCGGTGATACCCTGAAATACCCAGCCATAGACGCCCCCCACCCCTCACCGCCCTCCGGTGCTTCTACCAACTCGCCAGTACGATCAAAGCCAGAATCTTTTTTTTATTTTTTATTTCAGGCTTCCCAGCCTAGAGGTGAGATGTGGGGTCATATTGACCCCCCAGATTTCACTGTAAAGAGGACCTGTCACCCCATATTCCTATTACAAGGGATGTTTACATTTCTTGTAATAGGAATAAAAGTGATCAAAAATATATTTTTGGGAAAAAAAATGTCAAACTAAAATAAATAAAGTAAAATGAACAATAAAAAAATAAAATAAAAATTAAAGCGCCCATGTCCCCATGTGCTCGCATGTGCCACACATGTGAGGTATCGCCGAGAATGTTAGAGCGAGAGCAATAATTCTAGTCCTAGACCTCCTCTGCAACTCAAAACATGTAACCAGTAAAAAAATATTTAAAGCGTTGCCTATGGGGATTTTTTAAGTAGCGACGTTTGGCGCCATTCCACGGGCATGTGTAATTTTGAAGAGTGACATGTTTGATATCTATTTACTCAGCATAACTTCATCTTTCACTTTATGCAAACATTGGGCTAACAAGTGGTTAATAATAGAGCTTGCAGTCAGTAGTGTTAGGAGTGCGTGCTGTCTGCGTGCTCTGTACCCAGTACATACCGCTATAATATAGGGCAGGCCCCTACTTTCAAACATCCAACTTACAAACATCTCCTACTTGCAAACGCAAGGAGACAGCAGCAAGTGAGATGAAAAAAGATGGACGACAAAACAAATTATACAGGGGTGATAACCCTTCCCTATGTTTTCCAAAAAGCTTAAAGATAGTTTTTTTGACTGGAGCTACACTTTAAAAATGTACCGGTTGAAAATGACAAACAGATTCAACTTAACACAACAAACCTACACAGTCCCTGTCTTGTTTGCACCGCCTGTATACTGCTGTTCTGAGTATATAGGGCCTGGGGGCCACACGCATTTCCTTTTTTTAATATGGGTACGGGGTTCCCCTTAATATGCGTACAAGACCCAAATAGGCTGGTAATGGGCAGGGAGGGCTACCCATGCCATGTTTCTCAATGATTTTCAACCATATTGCAGGAACCAGATATAACATTAAAACCGCAAGCAGTTTTAAATGGTGTTATTTCCGTTTAATGTCATTTTGTGCAGGGACTGTTCTAAACACGGGAAACACGTGGCACTTCACAGGCATACTACAGACACCCCGCAGGCACCATATTTAAAGGAATATTTCACTTTTTTTTTTTCACTTTAATCGTCATTAAAATCAGTGCTCCCGCCAAAACGGTAGTTTTTAAAACTTTTTTTTGCAGTGACCCATGTCCCCTGAGGCAGGAGGCAGGTCGCCAAACCCTTTTTAGGACACTATCTTGCATATTAGCCGTTAAAATGAGCACTTTCCAATTCGAACGTTCGAGTCCCATAGACTTCAATGGGGTTCTAACGTTCGTACCGAACGCGGGGGTCGTTCGCAAGTTCTGGTGCGAACCGAACCGGGGGGTGTTCGGCTCATCCCTATTTCTGACACAGCACCATTGAACCCAATGTAATGCTGGACATTCCAATGTGGTGTGATCCCTTTCCATCAGTAGTAGTCGAAAGCTAGTTACACCTCCATGTTGACCACCTCACCTCTCATGTAATCTCTCCCACCCCTTCAGAATCCCATTGAACTACTGAATGGTGTTACCAGCATTTAGCCCAAAGTAATGCTACAAACCTTACATTGGTTAACATTGCACTGCGGTGTGATCCTATTCCATCAGTGGTACAATGGTGAGCCAACCTCACTTTTGATCGCCTACACCTCCTATGCACTCTCTCCCACCCCTTCAGAGTGCCACTGGACCTTCTTATTTTTTTTAACATAAGCAATGTTTATTGAATCAGTTAGGCTCGGTTCACACAGGGGCAACACGACTTTTTTGAGGCAACTTGGACGTGACTTGACCTGAAGTGACTTGATGTGACTTGACGTGACTTGACGTGAATTGACGTGACTTGGACACGACTTACAACTTTAAGTCGCCCCAGGCCAGGCGACTTGCCGTGGCCAATCAGAGAATGAGCTCTCAGGGGGGGAACTCCTTTTGAGAGCTGATAATTCTCTGAGAGTCGCTTCTGTATAGACGGAGATCCGACCTGGAGGCGACCTCCATTGAAATCAATGGGTACCAGTTGCCTACAAGTCGGATAGAAGTAGTACAGGAACCTTTCTGGAAGTCGGAGCTACTTCAGTAGTGTGCATTAAGACGGCTCTCATTCACTTACATTGATTTCTACATGTTGTGCGACCTGAGGTGACTTGGGGCGACTTGAAGTCGGATCTGAGTCGCCCCTGTGTGAACCGGCACTTACACATTACACTTGTAAATGTAGAGTAAGCATTGTAAACAGGAGTTGAACAGGTTATACAAATCATGTTGGTTTAATCACAGAAATGTAATTCGGTAGGGAATCATCTTGTCTCAACTACCATCCAGCTTCTTTAATAGAACAGTTTCCAAGGTTAACTCAATCTGCAAACCTCATACTGTATAGTTCAGTGTATCTCTTACATAGTGGAACCTTCATCAGTCTGAGGGATCCGTTTCTGGACCTTCTTATTTAAGAACCTTTGATAATGGGCCCAGTGTGCCTCTAGCTTTCATCTTTTTATTTTGTGCCTCAAATGTTGCAATTTTCCCCAATGCCTCAAGGGCATGCTATGCCTCTCTATTTGTTATAATAATGTAGCTTAAACTTTATTCTTTAATACTCGCAACAGGTCGGAATCTGACAGCCACATCATTTAATGTATTTTGCCGTTTAGCTAGCTTCATTTCATTCACACTCATTGTTCAGCTGCTTTCGTAATATAAGATGGATTTTTTTTTTTTTTACAAACATGTTTATTTGTACATTTGATTTCCTATTGTTTACCCCACAATTTTCTCGCATAGGTACTGTTGCACCTGCATTAGATATTTATATGCAGTAGCACACTCCTCTGTGTTACACATTCATAATACCATGCTCCTGTAATTTTTCTTGTCTCTCTACGAGATGTTCAGCAAGCAGAAGCAACATCAGTCTGCCTTAATCGCTGGTTTTTCCATGCACACAATGCCATTTGATATAAGAAGAAAAAAGGAAATGTACATAATAATACAGGAACATTATTCCATATTTGATTGTGTTACCAGAGATTAAAGGAGAATATCAGCCTGTATACAATTAAAGTATTACTTGTTTTTTTTTGTTGTTTTTTTTATTTTTGTCGTGACTGAGCAACATAAGTACCTGAACTGAATAGTATAAAATCAATCCCCAGCAGGTTAGTGCAGATTTGCAGTCGCTGTATTTGAAGGTTTTGAAAGGTACGTGGTTTGATTACATGGTGTGGTCTGCAGTAGGTAATTTTGTGTCCGCAACCCACAGAATCAGCTTATTTCACATGGAATATGTATTACCGAATTTGTGTTTTGATTCAAAATTTCTTTTAATGCTTTAGCAGTTTAGTCTCCATGACGAATGTCTTATTGCCTCGAATGACCCTTTTTCGATGGTACGTTAGATGTTTTATTCTCTCCCCCCTCCTCCACATACACACACCTCTACTCTACTTTTAAGACTGGGGGAGAGAGAGGCCCTAAATCAAAAAAAAAAAAAATCTAAAAAAATAAATAAAAAGACTTAAAAGAGTTTCTTATCAATGTAAAAAATATGAGCAAGTTAAAAGTGGAGACTAGCAGCAAAAGAAAGCGATTGCCTGTTCCCACATTAAATGAATCCATTTTTGCAGATTCTTTTCGAGAGATGAGTCAAGTTAGCAAAAGGTGAAAGCAGGCAATTTTTTTTTTCTGGCTGACTTTCATGTAGTCTTATCTTCTTAAAAAGATAATACATCTACCTTTGCCCTTTCCCCACTCTAAAATGCATAGCAAAATCAACTTTAGGCTATCAATAAGATTAGAGGTCTATTATGTATTTTTGAAGGATTTTAGATTTTATTTATAATTTGTTGCCGAGTTTTTGCCATTGTTTGTTTTTCAGTTTCGATGGCTTCATTATTCAGCCATTATACATTAAAGTGGGGCAGATTCCTGCATGTGATTTCCTTTAAGGGTCTCAGATGCACAAAGTTATTATGTTCTCCTGAATTTGAGTGGGTTTCCTACTGAAATCCCCCCAAAAATAAAGACATTGAAACTGACTTGCATTTTATTTTGGGCGGCACAGTGGTGTAGTGGTTAGCACTCTCACCTAGCAGTAAAAGGTCATTGGTTCGAATCCCAACCATGACACTACCTGCCTGAAGTTTGCATGTTCTCCCTGTGCCTGTGTGGGTTTCCTCCGGGTACTCTGGTTTCCTCCCACACTCCAAAGACATGCAGGAAGGTTAATTGGCTTCTGTCCAAAATTGGCCCTAGTATATGAGTGGGGACCTTAGATTGTGGGCTCCTTGAAGGTAGGGACCAATGTGACTGTGCAATATACAGGGATAGGGGTAGACACTCACTCAGGTTGAACTGGATGGACTGGTGTCTTTATTCAACCTAACTAACTATGAAACCGCTTGCTGACTGCCTCACGCCAATATACTGTATGTCAGCAGAAGGGCTCGTATAGGCAGAATCATGTACCTGTATGTTGCCCTTTAAGAGGCGACCTGCAGGCACGTGTGTGCCCATGGAAACCGATGTGGGTCCTGCAGACTTGATCGCCACAGGGATGCCCGCAATCGTCTCACGGAGAGGAAGAACGGGGAGATGCTAACGTAAACAAGTATCTCCCCGTTCTGCCTAGTGACAGTGTCACTGATCTCTGCTCCCGATCACAGGGAGCAGAGATCAGTGACATGTCACACGTAGCCATGCCCCCCACAGTTAGAAACATTCCCCAGGACACACTTAACCCTTACCCTGCCCCCTAGTGGTTAACCCCTTCACTGCCAGTGTCATTTACACAGGAATAAGTGCATTTATATAGCACTGATTGCTTTATAAATGACAGTTGTCCCAAAAATGTGTCAAAAATGTCCGTGTGTCCTCCATAATGTCGCAGTCACGCTAAAATTCACTGATTGCCACCATTACAAGTAAAAAAAAAATATTAATAAAAATGCCATAAAACTATCCCCTATTTGTAAATGCTATAAGCCCTTGTACACACGGTCGGAAATTCCGACGGAAAATGTCCGATCGGACCGTGTTGTCGGATAATCCGACCGTGTGTGGGCTCCATCGGACTTTTTCCATCGGAATGTCCGACCAACAAAGTTTGAGAGCTGGATATAAAATTTTCCGACAACATGATCTGATCGGACTTTGTCCGATCATTTGTAGAGAATTCTGATCGGACAAAGTGCCACGCATGCTCAGATCAAATTACAAGACCAAAGCTATTGGCTACTAGCCTGAACACAGTCCCGTCGTAACGAACGTCATCACGTTCCGAACGATCGGATTTTCCGACAACTTTGTCCGACCGTGTGTATGCAACACCAGTTTTGGACAAAATCCGTCGGAAAAAATCAGACACAAAATAGCACAAACCAATCAATAAACGCTTATTGCGATTTTTTCTTTTACCAAAAATATGTAGAAGAATATGTATCGGCCTAAACTGAGGGGAAAAAAATTTTTTTATACATTTTTGGAGGATATTTATTATAGCAAAATGTAAAAAAATAATGCTTTTTTTTTTAATATTGACGCTCTTGTTTTGTTTATAGTGCAAAAAACAAAAAACCACAGCGGTGATCAAATACCACCAAAAGAAAGCTCTATTAGTGGGAAAAAAAAGGACGTCAATTTTGTTTGGGAGCCACGTCACATGACTGCACAATTGTCAGTTAAAGCGACGCAGTGCTGAATCGCAAACAGTGCTCTGGTCAGGAAGGGGGTAAATTCTTCCGGGGCTGAAGTGGTTAAAATGGATGTAAACCTTAGAAAAAAACAAAAAAAACTGCAAGACAAAAGCATAATGAGCTAGTATGCATAGCATTATCTGAGATCAAAGCCCCCACAGCAGTCCTTGTTCACTGCTCTGGTGGCCGACATCGCTCCCAGGGGTTACTTCTGGGTATTGCAGCTCCGGCGCTGTGATTGGCCGGACCCGCAATGATGAAACCGCTGGTAACGGCACAGTCTAACTGAAGCAACGGAACGTACGTGCATTGCTTCAGTTTGCTTAAGTGCGCATGTGCCGATGACGTCGGCACATGTAAATACAGGGGATAACTCCTAAACCATGCTGGTTTAGGACATATCCAGTGTAGCTACAGGTAAGCCTTATTATAGGCATGCCTGTAGTAAAAAGTGGTTGTAAAGGGTTTACAACCACTTTAAGCTGGCCCTACAATGTATGTACATGCATATGCCTATGGTAGCATGGACAAAAAAAAGGAGGAGACAGTAATAGAAAGCACGCTGTCAAAAAGGTAGGCACTGATAACCAAGCAGTTTACTTTGATTCATTTATTGAATTTAAAAAGTAAAAGTGTAAATTTCACGTACTATTACCTTCCAACATTGAAAATTACAATACATACAAAAACATAAAATTAAAAAAAAAAATCCAGATTTGCGACCCAGTGTGCTGGAAATTTCCCAATATATTCTAAACAAAAATTGGAATGTAAAAATTGTGGCAAAGACCACCAGTAATGAATAGTACTCTGAAGGGCACAAATTATTGCAGGGCAGGGAAAGGGTACTTGGAAAAACTTCAAGGTGCTATAAATGTTACAGCAACATGAAAGATTTTGAGCAGATTCTATTTGTGAAATAGAAATTCCTGTTGAGATGATATCCCGTTTTTTTGGGGGGGGTTTTATGGTAGCATGGGCATCACTAGCACCAGGCACCTGGGGAAGAGGCTCCACATCTCTTCCCTTGTGCCTCTGAATTGTGATAATCTTTTTCTGTTATTTTTTTATTTATCAGCCTTCTTTCATCTGGCAGTGTGTAATGCATTCCCAAGGGAAGTCCTAGGCAGTGTTAATTTTGACGACAAATTTTGACTTAGTTTTAGTCATAGTCTTTGGACAAAAATGCAATTTTTGTTGTATTTTATTCTTTTGCATAAAATGCCATTTTAGTTTTAGTCGTATTTTAGTCATCTGAATTGTTTTAGTTTTAGTCGACTAAAATCTCCAGTACATACATTTTAGTTGACTACAATCTAATGGGTTTAGTTACATTTTAATGCATTGTTTCTTTAGAATTGGCAAACATTATATACTCCTGGAGTAAAAATCGAATAACATATTATTTTATGGTATTAAGGTTTGAACATGCACTACAGGCACAGATTTAGCTGCTGTGATATAAAAACGTCTTTATAAATAAATCCAAGTTTCATAAATAAATAAAAAATATTGCTTTTTGACAAGCAGAAGTATAAATTGAAAATATAAAAAAAAAAATCCCAAAAACTGTAAACTCTACTGGCTGTAATGCCATTGCACGTATTACCTGAATATATAGTACCAGCATTAAATATTAAGAGATAAAAAGATTTTTTATTATTTTTTTCCTTTGATCAAAAGGAGATTCATGTGATTGGCCATCATCCCTTGTAACTTTAACAATAAGAGAACCTCTATTGTGGGATTTTTAAGACAATAAAAAAGTTTTTTTTTTAAAAAGCTATCACAGCTATCTTGCTGAGGAGAGGAATGGCGCCATTTGCCATCCTCAGCGTCATATATGGCGTCATTCTGATGCTCCTCATTATCCCGGTGACACGGCACGCCTTAGCGTACCTCCTCATCAGCGATGCATCACGTGATCATGATGACGCGGCATGTCCAGCCGCAACCGCATCTTTATTTTGTTCTCAACATGCAATGTTTTAATAATCACATATCATATGTTTGAAATTCCTATGGAACTTTTTCTCTATTTTGTACAATAAATTCTTTTTTTTTTTTTCAAATAAAACCTTTTTTTTTCTTTAAGCAGCTTAGTTGATGCCCCCTACATATTCCTATGTGGTAGTGCAGTGTTGATTTTGATGTCTAATTTCAATTTAGTTTTAGTCATAGGCTTCTGACTAAAATTCCATTTTAGTTTTAGTCGTATTTTAGTCATCTGAATTGTTTTAGCTTTAGTTGTATTTTAGTCATCTGAATTGTTTTAGCTTTAGTTGTATTTTAGTCATCTGAATTGTTTTCATTTTAGTCGTATTTTAGTAGACTAAAGTAGTATTAACCGCTTCCCGCCTGCCCTATAGCCGAATGACGGCTTTAGAGCGGGCGCTTTCGTCCGGGAGGCCATCCCTGGACGTCCTCGTGTTAACTTCCGCAATGCGCGCCGCCGCGGGCGTGCATCGGGGAAGTTTTGTGTTTGCCGTGTCCCCCAGAGACAGGCAAACACAGATCGCTGTAAAAAAAATTGGGAAAAAAATACTGCGCTAAAGAAATCTCTCAACAATCAGTCTAAATATCTAAAGGCTGAGATTGATACGATGTGATACACACCTATAAAGCATATAAGTAAGGAATTTCAACCGCGCTCACAATTATAACAATCTAAAAAATATATCTAAAACCTATAACAGAATAATATGTATACACTATAACGAGTCAAAAATTATAATGCAAAAACCCAACTAAGTGAATAGTAAAAATATACTCTATAACTCATACAATAATCAAGTGTACAAAAAAATATATATATAAAGTGCTCTAAAAATTCTATAAGCAACAGTTCCTCATAAAGACGTAGTCATGAGCATACAGTGGTAAAGTGCACAGAATTTTTATGAACAATCAAAGATATTATAAATAAAGTGCTCAAAAATTATATATAAGAAAACAGTTCTTCATCAAGATGTAATCGTGGGCATAACAGTCCAATAATCATGAGTGTTTCTTCTCAAGAAATCCTATGCGGGTGCAAGAGAGAGAATTTCCTTTACCAACACCGTGCTGATAAATGGTAAAAATATGCGCTTACCAAATCCCAGAATCAGAAAGGCATTTGATATCAGGAATCTTAGGGGTAATCACACAGGGACATCACCTCGTTTCCACATGGTTGGACCATTCATAAAAGGCAAGCAAAGACTCCCATAGCGTAAAACCATAAACCAAAATCTTTTATTCCATAATAAAAAACATACTCACAAACATAAAGGTCAAATCAGCGTTAAGAAAAGCCGGCCGGCAAAGCGAACACCCAAATGTCACGTGATTTGCGTCAAGCACGTCAAGACCACCCAGATCGCTGTAAATGGCCAATCACAGCGGCCGTTTACAGCGCAATCGGCGTGTCCAATGTAAGATGATCTCATATGTAAACATATGAGATCAGCTCTCAGCGCCGCTCTCCCTCCTCACACAGACAGCGTGTGAGAGGGGAGAGATGAACGGCTACAGCGGCCGTAAGTGGGGAAAAAAAATAAAAAAAAATGCCATCCGCCCCAGTGCCATCCTCCCCCAGTGCCATCCTCCCCCAGTGCCATCCACCCCAGTGCCATCCACCCCAGTGCCACCTGTTAGTGCTATCTGTCCCCAGTGCCACCTGTTAGTTCCATCTGTCCCCAGTGCCACCTGTTGTCAGTGCCATTTGTCCCCAGTGCCATCTGTCATCAGTGCCACGTATAAGTGCCATCTGTCGTCAGTGCCACGTATCATCAGTGCCACATAGTGCCATCTGTCATCAGTGCCACGTATCAGTGTCATTTGTCATCAGTGCCACCTGTCCGTGTCATGTGCCATCTGTTGTCAGTGTTACGTGTCATCAATGCCACTTATCAGTGCCATCTGTCATCAGTGTCACGCATCATCGGTGCCACGTATTAGTGCCACCTGTCATCGGTGCCACGTATTAGTGCCATCTGTCATCGGTGCCACGTATTAGTGCCACATATTAGTGCCATCTGTCATCAGTGCCACGTATAAGTGCCATCTGTCATCAGTGCCATGTATAAGTGCCATCTGTCATCAGTGCCATATATTAGTGCCATCTGTCATCAGTGCCACGTGTCATCAGTGCCACGTATTAGTGCCATGTGTCATCAGTGCCACGTATAAGTGCCATCTGTCATCAGTGCCACGTATAAGTGCCATCTGTCATCAGTGCCATATATTAGTGCCATCTGTCATCAGTGCCACGTGTCATCAGTGCCACGTATAAGTGTCATCATTGCCACGTATCAGTGCCATCTGTCATCAGTGCCACGTGTCATTGTCCTGGTGCTACAGGGCCTTCAAAAGTGTAATAGGTAGTCAACAAGTTAGATGTGTAATTTATGCTCCTAGAACACCTGATGGCGCTCCCTGCATGTTGGGCCTCTCTATGTGGCCAGGCTGTGAAAAAGTCCCACACATGTGGTATTGTAATACTCAGGAGGAGTAGCAGAATTTTTTTGGGGGTGTCATTTGTGGTATACACATGCCATGTGAGAGAAATAACCTATTACAATGACAATTTTGTAGAAAAAAAAAAAAAATCTTAATTTTGCAAAGAATTGTGGGAAAAAATGACAACATCAAAAAGCTCACCATGCCTCTTACTAAATACCTTGGAATGTCTACTTTCCAAAAAGGGGTCATTTGGGGGGTATTTGTACTTTCCTGGCTTGTTTGGGTCACAAGAAGTGAGATAGGCCTTAGTACATCAGATGTGATCAATTTTGTGCTATTCGTACCACAGCTTGTAGACTCTCTAACTTTCACAAAGACCAAATAATATCCACTAATTTGGTTTATTTTTATCAAAGATATGTAGCAGTATAAATTGTGGCCAAAATTTATGAAGAAAAATTTATAATTTGCATAATTTTGTCACAGAAACAAAGAAATATGCGTTTTTTTTTTTAAAATTCGGTCTTTTTTCATTTATAGCGCAAAAAATAAAAACCCAGAGGTGATCAAATACCACCAAAAGAAAGCTCTATTTGTGGGAAAAAAAAGACAAAAAATTCATTTGGGTACAGTGTTGCATGACTGAGTAATTGTCATTCAAAGTGTGAGAGCACCGAAAGCTGAAAATTGGTCTGGGCAGGAAGGGTGTTTAAGTGCCCAGTAAGCAAGTGGTTAATTTAGTTGGCGAAAATATTTTAGTCAACAAAATTAACACTAGTCCTAGGCTCCCCCTTGGCTCTGAAGTGTGATATTCTCTCATTCCTGTAGGGCCACCGCATTTGAGACATGACAGTACATTTATTCAGATTTTGTACTAATGGAAGGGGGGATTTGTATTGTACTTGACCCCTATGCAATATACATTACATACTGCTGACCCCTGGAATCTGTCTGTTATGTACTCCTGACCCCTGTACTCTTTGTATTCTTTACTGCTGGTTCCTGCATTCTGTATGGTATGTACTCCTGACCCCTGTACTCTGTGCTTTATGTACTTCTAAGCCTTTACATAGTTAATCTAGTTGGAAAAAGACACAAGTCCATCTAATACAACCAATTAAAGGGTAAAAGAAAAACATCCTTAAAAAAAAAAAAAAAAACATACAATCCCATATACACAATCCTATACTCACAGTTGATCCAAAGGAAGGCAAAAAAAAACAGCAAATCAGGATCCAATTTGCTCCAGCAGGGGACAAAGATTCCTTCCTGATCCCCCAAGAAGCAATCGGATATTCCCTGGATCAACTTTACCTATAAATGTCAGTACAGGCGTCCCCTAGTTACAAACATCCGACTTACAAACTACTCCTTCTTACAAACGGAAGGAGACGACAGGAAGTGAGAGAAAATCTACCCCTAGGAAGGGAAAGTATCCAGTTATATTATGTACATTTAGGAAAGAATCCAGGCCTTTTATAAAGCAATCTACTGAGCTGGCCATAACCACCTCTGGAGGGAGTCTGTTCCACATTTTCACAGCTTTTTACCCCTGTGCATTTTTCAGTTTGCAAAATGCTTAGATCTGAAGCTCCAAAACGCTCAACAAGCACAATCCCATTTATTTCAGTGGCCCCTGTTCACATAGTTACATAGTAGGTGAGGTCGAAAAAAAAGACACAAGTCCATCAAGCCCAACCTATGTGTGTGATTATATGTCAGTATTACATTGTATATCCCTGTATGTTGTAGTTGTTCAGGTGCTTATCTAATAGTTTCTTGAAACTATCGATGCCCCCCGCTGAGGCCACCACCTGTGGAAGGGAATTCCACATCCTTGCCACTCTTACAGTAAAGAACCCTCTACGTAATTTAAGGTAAACCTCTTTTCTTCTAATGTTAATGAGTGGCCACGAGTCTTGTTAAACTCCCTTCCGGGAAAAAGTTTTATCCCTATTGTGGGGTCACCAGTACGGTATTTGTATATTGAAATCATATCCCCTCTCAAGCGTCTCTTCTCCAGAGAGAATATGTTCAGTGCTTGCAACCTTTCCTCATAACTAATATCCTCCAGACCCTCTATTAGCTTTTTTGCCCTTCTTTTTACTCGCTCCATTTCCAGTACATCCTTCCTGAGGACCGGTGCCCAGAACTGGACAGCATACTCTAGGTGCGGCCAGACCAGAGTTTTGTAGAGCGGGAGAATTATCTTTTTTTTATCTCTGGAGTTGATCCCCTTTTTAATGCATGCCAATATTCTGTTGGCTTTGTTATCAGCAGCTTGACATTGCATGCCATTGATGAGCCTATCATCTACTAGGACCCCCCATGTCCTAGATTCCCCCAGAGATTCTCCCACCAGTGTATATATTGCATTCATATTTTTGCCACCCAAATGCATTATTTTACATTTTTCTAAATTGAACCTCATTTGCCATGTAGTTGCCCACCCCATTAATTTGTTCAGATCTTTTTGCAAGGTTTCCACATCCTGCAGAGAAGTTATTGCCCTGCTTAGCTTAGTATAGTCCACAAATACAGAGATTGAACATATGAGCGTTCTCTCGCCTGAAACTCAAAAAAAGTACATGAGCTGCTTTTTGGCAGATTACAAGCGTTTTTGGCCCCATAGACTTCAATAGAAATTCCTGACTTTTCCTCGAGACGTAAAGAGTGCCCTCTTGTCCTTTTTGATTACATACCCCCAACCAGGGCCGTTTTTAAGGCAGGGCAAAAGGGGCAGCTGCCCTGGGCCCTGTCATTGTTGTGGGGCCCAAAGCAGCTGCCTCATACTTGCCAAGTATCCTGGTTTAAATTCCCTCATCCCTTGAGGTTTTAGTCCTGTGCTGTGTCCTGATATCTCAGTGTGAAGTGCTGCTACTAATGCTGCCCAGCTTTGCCCTATTGTTGTGTACAGATGACTCACCTGCAGACACTGTGTTTACATGCCAATTACCAGCATTCATATGTAAATAGCAATAACATTCATATGTAAATAGTGGCGGCCGGCGGCATTGATCTGTATATCATGCCACCCCGAGGTCATATCCACAGTAATCTCTAGCAACCAAGCAACAAGCAGAAATCATGTGCTGTAACCACTAGCTACTAATCAGTGAGCCGTAATGCGTGCTGTAACCTCTAGCAACCAGTCAGTGAGCGGTAATGATACACTGTAACCTCTGGCAACCAATCGCAATAGCTGCCTGATCTGATTCAGTAAACTGATTTTGAGTCTAGCTGCTATTTATTGTATGTCTCAGAGCAGGTGGAGAGCAAAACTGTATGGGGAGGCCCAAGAAAAGTTTTGCCCAGGGTCCAATCAATATTAAAGACGGCCCTGCCCCCAACTCCTGTTCCCCACTAATGATCCCTGTATTCTGCGTGTTACACACTCCTGATCCCTATATTTTGACACTTTTCACCCCTCCCACTGTTAGTGCAAGTTAGGTACACCCACTATTTGCTGCTAACTTTTTTCAGTGAAAACTGATTTAAGTGTTCTCTTTCGATGACGTCACAAGCAACTTTTGTTGTGCCCAACAAGGATGCACAACATTGTTTGCAGCTGATTGATCAGTTAGCTTTGGGTGTTCCAAAGTTCATCTAAGCCTAAGATCAAATATGTATTATATTAAAACTTGACAGTCATTAGTATTGCGGCTGCATCCGTTTTCTCTTTTAGGCATTTGTTTACTTTATTTTCCCCTGCTGATTCTGCCATGTTTCCTCTTTAAAGGTGACAAAGCTCACTCACTGTACTGTATTTGTGGAGGAGCTGTGCTGCCACCCTAGGTTGCGCTCACAATTTGGAGTACACTCACCATCCGCTTGTAGCAAGGAGCTAGCTATCTTACCTGCCATAAAAAAAGGGGGGGGGGGAGTTTTGGGACTTTAAATGAGGCACAAAAAAATTGTGGCTCCATCCCTGGTTCAGGTAAAAAAAGAAGGGAATTTGGGACTTTAAATTAGGTTATTGACTGGTAGGGGTTGAATTGTATGTAAACATGTTTGATTGACACGAGTAATAAAATACAATGCAGTAGTACAAAACATGTAAAAAACTGTATAATATATACAGTACACATGCACACATGGCATGGACATCATAAATTCATAGATATATACATGGACAGCAAATAGCAAAAATAGATATTGTTGATATGAAATATATAAATTCATATTTGTACACATGTCAACTTGGCAGCACAAACCGGATTGAAGGTGTTGAAAAAATTGATAAACAATATGTATTTAGATCTGAATCCTATTAGGGCATATAGCTACATCCTGAATTCCCGACACGTTTCATGTAAAAACACTTCCTCAGGGGCAGATACTATTGGGCATCTAAAAAAAGCAAAAATATAGTTATACCTAATGTTACAATAAGCACACCAGAAAAAGACAGCCAGGAGGCCGTTTCTGCTCCATCTGAATCACACATTAGCTGATCCGATTAGGCCTCGGCGGAGGTCGGGCGCCATCCACTGAGCCAGGAACCAGAGGGAGAGCCTGTAAAGTCACTTTCATCACCACCAGCTTAATCTGTTGCAGTATTGGGTGAGCGGGTACCTGCCCATTTTTTCATATAGACACTGTATACAGACAACATTGTCTTTGTTCATATCCCTGGTATTTGTAGTACCACCAGACACTGTATACAGACCATTGTCTTTATTCACATCTCTGGTATTTGTAGTACCATTGGATACAAGCTCATTTAATACCAAAGACCCTGTATTCAGGCAACATTGCCTTACCAGTGCCCACATTTGCAGGAACACCTACACCCTGTTGAACAGTCATTACATTTCATCTGCCTTACCAGGATCCTTCTAGCATCCTACATTCCACTTTGCCTTATCAGGATACTTTCAAGTACACTTTGTTTATCCTGCTCAACAGGATACTAAGTGCACCATTGTGAGGACCCTTTCTGTTACTCTTTTAGTACCAGTAATTTAGTGATTCCCCTGATCAACGTTAAAGGGGAACTCTCACGTTAATCGTTAAAGTGATCATTTGTATTTGTGGCCTACTGCCTCATATGATCATTGCCTGGGACTGTGATTTCAGGATTTGAGGGAAACAGATGGACCGTGTTTATCCACTTCAGCCCCAGAAGAATTTACCCCCTTCCTGACCAGAGCACTTTTTGCGATTCGGCACTGCGTCGCTTTAACTGACCATTGCGCGGTCGTGCGATGTTGCTCCCAAACAAAATTTATGTATTTTTTTCCCACAAATAGAGCTTTCTTTTGGTGGTATTTGATCACCCCTGCGGTTTTTATTTTTTGCGCTATAAACAACAAAAGAGCAAAAATTTTTTATAAAAACGCATTATTTTTTACTTTTTGCAATAATAAATACCCCCCAAAAATATATTAAAAAAATTTTTTTTTTCCTCAGTTTAGGCCGATATGTATTCTTCTACATATTTTTAGTAAAAAAAAAAAATCGCAATTAGCAATTATTGATTGGTTTGCGCAAAAGTTATAGCGTTTACAAAATAGGGGATAGTTTTATGGCATTTTTATAATTTTTTTTTTTTTTTAAATGGCGGTGATCAGCGATTTTTATCATGACTGCGACATTATGGCTGACACATCGGACATTTTTGACACATTTTTGGGACCATTGTCATTTATACAGCAATCAGTGCTATACAAATGCACTGATTCCTGTGTAAATGACGTTGGCAGTGAAGGAGTTAACCACTAGTTGGCAGTGTAGGGGTTAAGTGTGTCCTAGGGGTGTGTTTCTAACTGTGGGGGGGGCGCGGCTGTGTTTTACAGATCACTGATCTCTGCTCCAATCACAGATAGCAGAGATCAGTGTCACTTGTTGCTAGGGAGAATGGGGAGATGCTGTTTACATCAGCATCTCCCTGTTCTTCCTCTCCGTGAGAGGATCGCGGGTATCCGCGCGGTGATCGAGTCCGCGGGACCCGCAACCGGACTCACGGAGCTTCCCGCAGGCATGCCCCTGCCGCCTCTTAAAGGGCAAAATACAGGTACATGATTTTGCCTATACGTGCCCTTCTGCCGACGTATATCGACATGAGGAGGTCGGGAAGCGTTTAAGCCAGATCTGTTCCCCTTTTTGCCTGAGAGCATAGTCCATTTTAGAGTCATTTAAGTTGTTTAACTGTGCTAATTTGAAGTCTACATTGGGTTTTGATTTATACCGTTAAAGATCATGGTTTGCTATTCTTTACTATTGAGTTATCAGACTACTGTTCATTTTAATTGTGGAAAGTCTCACAGTAAACAACATTTCCTGTTCACTATATTTCTGTTTGTTATTACTGTATTTGCAAGTACACTGTTTGCTAGGTGTGCTAGAGGGGCTGGGACAGTTCTTGGGGTTGAGAGGCAGAGTATGCAACAAACATACTGTGGGGGGGGGGGGGGGGGGGTAGCGCTACACCCTCTTCTCATTTCCTTAAAGCATAGCTCCACCCTAAAGTGGAACTTCCGCTCATCGGATTCCCCCCCCCCCTTCCGGTGTCACAATTGGTACCTTTCAGGGGGACGGGATACCTGGTATCCTTTCCCTGTTCACGGAGTCCGGCCGTGGCCGTGATGCGGCCATGACATCACCACGGGGCTCCCTCCTCCTCCTCCCCCGGCTTCCGGGCTAATAGGATAGAGGAGCGAAGCCGAAAGGATACACTCCCGGATTCCCTTACTCGCAATGGCGGCAGCAGCACCCGACAGCTGATGGAAGCATCAGCTGCGGTGCCGGCATCGAGGGACTGCAGGACAGGTAAGTGTCCATTTATTAAAAGGCAGCAGCTGCAGTATGTGTAGCTGCTGGCTTTTCATTTTTTAATGGAACACCACTTTAATATGGTGTGGGGGGGGGGTACTCTGTAGTTCACATCACAAAGCTAGTGAGAGCTGATAATATTGTTGAAGATTTTAGTAGCAAATTCACAACTGCAATGGATTACAATTTTTGTTCTTGGGTTAAGATATGCTTTAACCACTTATGGACCGCCCCACATACACTTACTGCGGCAGAGCGTCCCTTAACTGCAAAATCACATACCTGTACGTGATTCCTTTCTGCGGCTCTGGGGCACGCGTGCGTGCACCGCCAGAGCCCCGCCTCAAATCCAATCAGTGGGTCTGATGAACCCGATGTCCGCCGGAAACCCGGCAATCATTTGGAGAGAGGCAGAACGACGGTCTGCCAATGTAAACAAGGCAAATCGCCGTTCTGGTAGTAAGAAAGACAGAGATCTTGTGTTTCTGATAAACAGGACCACGGATCTCTGTCTTTCTACAGTTTATCCCCCCAACACAGCTAGAAAGCACACCCAGGGAACACATTTAACCCTTTGATCATGTATGTTGTTAACCCCTTCCCCCTCCCTGACCGTGTCATTTATACAGTGACAGTGCATTTTTTTTAGCACTGATCACTGTACTGGTGTCACTGGTCCCCAAAAAGTGTCGCTTATGCCGCATACACACAGTCTGGACTTTCCAGCGGAGGTCCGCTGGACTTTCGGAACGAGCGCACACACGCCCACAGATGACCAAACTTTTCCAGCGGACAATCCGCCGGACTTTTGGCGGAGGTCCCCTGGACTTTTTAAATGAACGGACTTGCTCACACACGGAGTAAAATCTGTTCATTTTGAACATGACTCCAGGTAGACAGGACTAGCGAAGGAAGTCAATGTCGCCGCCTCCATCGGCAAGATTGTCACCTTGCTAGCCCCGTTGCCTGGTACGGATTTTAAGGGGAACCCCTACGCCGAAAAAATGCCCCCCAAAGTCCATACCAGACCCTTATCCGAGCACGCAGCCCAGCCGGTCAGGAAAAGGGGTGGGAGCGAGCAAGCGCTCCCCCTTTTTTTCGAATGTTTTTTAATATATTTTAAATAGACTGTTAATGTAAAAAAAAAAAATGTTTAGCGTGGACTTCCACTTTAAAGCAATACAGTAATGGCCTGGTCAGGAAAGGGATAAAACCTTGCGGAGCTGAAGTGGTAAAGTTAGAAAATTCAGTTTCTCCTAATATTTACCAAAATTCTTACAAACTCCCAGTGCTTACAGCACAAAATTTAAATACAGTAAATAATATAATATAAGTGAAACAAACAAATGAAAGTGTCCAGATTAGATTAGTGCAAAATATAGTCCAATATAGAAATCCGTGATAAATAGTGCACAAAGTATAATGCAAGTACTTCAACGTGAATATTCATGACAAACTATTGCAGCTTTGGCTCTACTTCTCCTTTAACCACATACCGACCGGCGCACGCAGATATACGTCGGCAGAATGGCACGGACAGGCAAATGGGCATACAGGTACGTCCCTTTAAATTTGCCGCTGTGCCATCATGTGTGCGCCGGTCGGGACCTCCGTGAGTCAGATCGCGGGTCCCGCGGACTCGATCGCCGTGGCGATACCTGCGATCGTCTCACAGGGAGGAAGAACGGGGAGATGCTAATGTAAACAAGCATCTCCCCGTTCTGCCTAATGACAGTGTCACTGATCTCTTCTCCCTGTGATTGGAGCAGAGATCAGTGGCGTGTCATACACAGCCACGCCCCCCCACAGTTAGAAACACTCCCCAGGGCTCACTGCCGCCTAGTGGTTAACCCCTTCATTGCCATTTACACAGGAATCAGTGCAATTTTATAGCACTGATTACTGTATAAATGACAATGGTCCCAAAAATGTGTCAAAAATGTCCGATGTGTCCGCCATAATGCCATAGTCACGATAAAATTCACTGATCATTAGTAGTAAAAATTATTAATAATAATGCCATAAAAACGATCCCCTTTTTTGTAAATGCTATAACTTTTGTGCAAACCAATCAATAATCGCTTATTGCGTTTTTGTTTTTTATACCAAAAATATGTAGCAGAATACATATCAGCCTAAACTGAGGAAAAAAAATAGTTTTTTTTTTATATTTTTGGGGGATATTTATTATAGCAAAATGTAAAAAATAATGCTCTTTTTTTGTTTATAGCGCAAAAATTTAAACCGCAGGGGTGATCAAATACCACCAAAAGAAAGCTCTATTTATGGGAAAAAAAGGACGTCAATTTTGTTTGGGAGCCACGTAGTATGACCGCGCAATTGTCAGTTAAAGAGACGCAGTACCGAATCGCAAAAAGTGCTCTGGTCTTTGGCCTGCAAAATGGTCCAGGGCTTAAGTGGTTAAGGGAAGTCGTTCATCTATAAAAAAAAAGAACAAAGGCGAAAAAATCAGGTGTCAGTTGGTGAAAGCAGCACCTCCTAAATGCCTGTCAGCATTAACTGCCCTTAAATGTTTTGGAGTATCCCATACCCCCCTATCTCTCTACTGTTACATTTCTTCAAGCAATAAACCTCAAAATGACATCTCCTAGGCCAGTGATGGCAAACCTTGGCACCCCAGATGTTCTGGAACTACATTTCCCATGATGCTTATGCACGCTGCAGCGTAGGTAAGCATAGCTCCCAACTGTCCCTGGTTTCGAGGGACTGTCCCTGATTTGGAGCAATGTCCCTCTGTCCCTTTTTCCTACTCATTTGTTCCTCATTTTGGTCTAATCCATATAGTTGTATATAAAATGCACTTTTTATCTTTCAAAAAGTGTTTCCCAGTGCTAAACCTTTCATCCAAAATTCTAAATTGCTGCATTTGTAAATTTGAAAAGCCAATATAAGGCTTGATTCACACTAATGCGTTTTTTGATGCATTTTGCATTTTGCAGAAATGCAGGGAAATTTTTTAACATGAGTTCCTTTAGAACATGTTCACATCAATGCATTTTTGTGCCTCTGCGTTTTTGGAACGGGTCGGGGACTTTTTTTCATGCAAAATGCAGCGTTTTGCACATAATAGAAGTCAATGGACCTGCATAAAAAAAACGCAAGTACTGCGTTTTCACAACTTTTTTACCGCGATTTTGCCGCAATTTGCTTTTTGAGGGTTTCTTTATTTTTTTCACTGTATATAGCTGGTTGCTAAGCAACCACAGTGTAAAAAAAACCCGCAAAACGTGGCAAAATCGTGGTAAAAACGTGGTAAAAAGGTGCGTCCAAAAATGCGACAAGCACCGCAAAAAGCACTGCAAAAACAAAAAGCAACATGCATAGATGTGAATCGAGCCTAAAGGAATAGGGGTGGTTAACCACTTCAATACTGGGGACTTATACGCCCTTCCTGCCCAGACCAATTTTCAGCTTTCAGCGCTCTCGCGCTTTGAATGCCAATAACTCAGTCATGCAACACTGCACACAAACACATTTTTTATAATTTTTTTTCATACAAATAGAGCTTTCTTTTGGTGGTATTTAGTCACTACTGAGTGGGCTGGCAGCAGGTACTTTGATGGGTGGTGACAAGTCCTCTTTATTAGGGGGAGGGGGCAATTAGTGTGTTTGGTGTATACTGTAGGCAGTGACGAGCTGTTACCGCAATCTCCTCCTCGCACACGATGAGTGCGGTATCGCCAAAAATGGCCTGGTCAGGAAGGGGGTAAATCCTTCCAGGGCTGAAGTGGTTTAGCAATCTATTACATTCAAATGTGGTAGTCTTTATGCATCAAACTATCACAATAGAATTGCACACTATTTAACTTCATGAGAAACAACAATTTCACATCAAAACAGTATTTTTAGTGGATCTAATAAGGCATGTCATTATCTGTGCCACTGCTGGCTAAATCACCACAGTGGGTGTTCCGTTTGTCTGTGAAAGGGTCAGATTTTTTTTTTTTTTTCTGTAAGTTCTATTCAAAAATAACCTGCTTTTCCCTATTATTTTAACTATTCTTCCCATAAACAGTGTGTGTCCATTTCCAAAAACTAATTTATGTGTAGTTGCATGTGCTGCTACTGCCACCTTTTGGATGTAGCTGAATACAACAACATTAACACAAACCAGTTATTTTCTCCAATAACCAGAATAATCTTTATTTTGATGCAAAAGAGAGAGTTTTTCCTAGATCTGCCCTATAGGAATAAACAACTATGTAAAGCCCTTCATTTTTTAGACTGTCTTCTTTAACTGGAATGTTGAAACATTTTTAAAGATACATTCATAGTATCATCAACACGATCGAATTGTGAGCTTGGCTGGTCCGCATTCTCACTCTCAGGATAGACATTTCTCAACCACTAATGTAAGAGGGTCCTTCTCCCCCTGATCAACAATGTAAGGGGTCCTTTTCCCCCTGATCAACAATGCAAGGGGTCCTTCTCCCACTGACCACTAATGTAAGGGAACACTTCTTTCCTGACCAACACGGTAAGGGGGCACTATTCACTGGCCACCAATGTAAGGAGCATTTCTTCACTGGTCACCAATGTAAGGAGCACTTCTTCTCTGGTCACCAATGTAAGGAGCACTTCTTCACTGGTCAACAATGTAAGGAGCACTTCTTCACTGGTCACCAATGTAAGGAGCATTTCTTCTCTGGTCACCAATGTAAGGAGCACTTCTTCTCTGGTCACCAATGTAAGGAGCACTTCTTCACTGGTCACCAATGTAAGGAGCACTTCTTCACTGGTCACCAATGTAAGGAGCACTTCTTCACTGGACACTAATGTAAGGAGCACTTCTTCACTGGCCACCAATGTAAGGAGCACTTCTTCACTGGCCACCAATGTAAGGAGCACTTCCCTGACCACCAATGTAAAGGGCACTTCTTCACTGGCCACCAATGTACTTCTTCACTGGCCACCAATGTAATGAGCACTTTTTCACTGGCCACCAATTTAAGGGGCTCTTCTTCACTGGCCACAAATGTAAGGAGCACTTCTTCACTGGCCACAAATGTAAGGAGCACTTCTTCACTGGTCACCAATGTAAGGAGCACTTCTTCACTGGCCACCAATGTAAGGAGCACTTCTTCACTGGCCACCAATGTAAGGAGCACTTCTTCACTGGCCACCAATGTAAGGAGCACTTCCCTGGCCACCAATGTAAAGGGCACTTCTTCACTGGCCACCAATGTACTTCTTCACTGGCCACCAATGTAATGAGCCCTTTTTCACTGGCCACCAATTTAAGGAGCACTTCTTCACTGGCTACCAGTGTAAGGAGCACTTCTTCACTGGCCACCAATTTAAGGGGCACTTCTTTACTGACCACCAATGTAAGGAGCACTTATTCACTGACTACCTATGTAAGGGGGCACTATTCACTGACCACCAATGTAAGGAGGCACTATTCACTGACCACCAATGTAAGGAGCACTATTTACTGACCACCAATGTAAGGAGCACTTCTTTACTGACCACCAATGTAAGGGGGCACTATTCACTGACTAGCATTGCAAGGGTGCACCCCTGCACTGTTTTACCAATGTAAACAGACATTTGTCCACTGGCCACCAGTGTATAGGAGGGAAACCTTCACTGACCAACAATGTAAAGGTACACCTCTTCACTGATTACCAATGTAAGGGGGCATTTCTCCACTGACCACCAGTGTAAAGGGGAGCACCTTCTCTGACCAATGTAAAGGCCCGTACACACTAGAAAATCTGAAGTTAAATCTCGTCCAATGAACGATCTGCCGATTTTCAGATCATTAGTATGGTGCTTTCGCACAGCTGATTCCGATTGTTTGTACAACAAATGCTGGATGTGCAGGCTATAAAATTTTAGTTGTACATGAACACAATGTCCACATTTCCTTGAATTAGTACGGTCTTCGTCTGAAAAAAATCCTAAGAGCAAAGACTACGCATGCTCGGAAACGAAAGAATACATGCAAAACAATTCAACACATGACATTTCTTCTGAAGTTGAATTCTGTTATACGAGAATTTTCATATGTTGAATAACCTCTTCACTTTCGACATGAGACTATCTTGCAACAAAAAACAGACGAAAATTTGTCCGATAATCTGATCGTGTGTATGAGGCTTTAGGGTGCACCTCCTCACTGATTACTAGGGATGAGCTTCAAGTTCGAGTCGAACTCATATTCGACACGAACATTGCCTGTTCGCCTTGTTGTGCTTTTAAGGAAATTTTCCCGCACAATATTTCCTAAGTAATTTTTAACGAAGATATTTTTAAGATACAGAATCAGTCTATATGACACAGTCTATATATGTGAAACGTATTCACGGAGACGAGTGATCATACAAAATAGCTACATTTATTGGTTGACAGAAAACAAATATTTACATGAAATATTAAAATACAGATTACATTACTTGATCATTTTGACAATTTCTGTGAACACCCTCAAACTGGGCGTAGTAGTACCTTGGACACAATTATCACCATTATCATTTCTCGGTAGAATCAATAACCTTTTGATAATTGACAATTAAACAGAAGGTCTGTATTTCACACATCCAACCGTTACTATACTGCAGGTAAGTAAGTGGTTAACAATGTGAAATAAATTAGACATTTGTTTGTCAATAAAATTGGCATCTATGCAAAAAGAAATTTATAATGAAAAATTTAATTTAGAGAAAAATCTAAAAGGCGGTTATTGATTCGGGAGAAATATTTTCAATAATAGAATATTCAAAATCAATATTTAAGAGAACATAAAATAGATGATAAACATATATTTACCCATTTCCAATATGGCTATTAGTGTGGAGTATTAGTTACCAGGAATTTTAAGATGGCTGCCGTGGCTTCAACATTCCAAGGAGCAGGGATCTTCATGAATGTAAAATGTGTATTCATGCATGTCTTCCAGTGTCCCTTCTCAGGGGGGGTCCCTAAGCTTCCCCCTGACTCTCTCCCCCCAGCTCTCCTCCGAGCTTCCTCCTTTTCTTCCTCCTTCTAGTTTCTTAAATATCCTTTTTAACAAAAGGATTATAAAATTATACTAAGTTCTGCCCAGAGGGTATGTGTTCCCCCCTCATTGGCCGGCAGACTTAATGGTTAGCTTTCCCGGGAGTCTCGTGATTTTAAGGTAATAGCACCTTCCACCACCAGGTGTCTCACCTATGTTTGGTGTTTTATTTCTTTAAGTGAATATTTTTCTAATTCTGTAATATGTGTTCGTTATTTATATGTTCTAACGAATATATTCGAGTGTTCAAGAATTATGGCATAATGTAGAATACGCTTTAACATAAATTTCCAATAATTACTTGCATAAATTGGTGATATATATGCATATCACTGTATATCTGTTAATCTTTAGTCCGTTTAGAAAGGACACAGGTTAGATATATCACAAACAATATCACATACAATTATTATCTATATGGATCCATGTATAATTTGGGTATCCAATCAATATTTGTTTATCTAAACATAGGTTAAATTCTTATACAATTCTAATCATGATTATATGTTTTTTTTATAATACTAATTTGTTGCTAAAACACTTCTACTTATGATCACACTTTCATATATAATCTCTTTATGACAAAGTTCTTTAGATCATTAGATACTAAATTTATAATCTCAGTTGTGACCTATGTATAAATTGAATGGCTTAGAAAAATATAGATGATACTGGTAGATGAATCTTACAGCATGTTTTGGGATGAACTCTGAGCTTCCAATAAATGATTAAATGGGTTAGCTGTGTCCTTCGATATGTTTTTGGATGAGGCGTCAGCTATTTGCACGGTTGTATATTGTCCAAATAGTCTTTTACTTACGTACAATGGGGTTCTCTAGTTAAGGGTTATTTCCATGTGATAAATACTTATGCAAGTTTGGCCTTCTCACTCTAACCAACAAAATAAGTAAACAGCTTTTTATTTGGTGACAGAAGATACCATTGTTTCAGCGAGTTTCTTTTTTAAACACAGGTTTTGTAAAAGTTTAACAAGAACTAATCCTTTCAACATTTGGAAAAATAAAAAAAACCTGCGAGATCTTGTACTTTGCTTTAAAGGTCTCCAAGAGGTCACAGTTCAATAAAATACTGAAATCCCTCATCTCGGCCAGCGAATATTAAATGTATTTCTTCATGAATTCACAACAAAGCCCCCCTTGTGAAGTGTTCAAATGCCGGAAGTCGTTTGAAAGACTTCACCAATGCAACAGTTTGAAGAAATATGGCTTTGCTCGGGCCTTGTAAGTTGAGTTGTGACGATGGATCCGGATTATGGATATATATAATTAAGAGGTATAGACACTTGCAGATGAGTGTAACTCTTTGAAAAACAAAATGGGTTTGTGATTGATGTGTGCATCTCAGGACCGTCATCTGTTGATTGGCAGGAAATGGACCATTCCGGGCACCTTTAGTCCTGGCCGTCCTGGTGGGTTCCGTCCATGTAGACTGGCCATCAGTGGTATCCCTGGATCCCCCATACGGTTCCTTCTCTGGATGTTCACACATGTTGGACTCTCGGTTCTGTTGACCGGCTCATGGACATCTTAGTCCTGTAAATGAAAATGGATTCCATGAGAAAAGATATATAAGTTTTTTTTTAACATGATCTGTGTTTGAGATCTCAGTGTCAAGTTGGTATCCTGGGCTTCCTCAGAGCCCTCCTCTTTCCCATTATGTTATCAGTCCTTTAACTAAACACTCTGGAAATCAAGACCATGTATGACACATTGGCTATGGGAGACCAAGCTCCAGGGCTCATTATCATGAGGCCATTTATTAATATCTGTGGATACCAGACAATTCTGACTGACTTATGTTCTTCAGAACCATTTTTTTTTTTAGCTTAATTGTAGCGGTTCTGGAATAATAACAATTAAAAACATTTCAGTTTGACATGTGACACTTACTGTCAGTATCAAAATATTTGACATCATAGTCAACCTTCTACTTGGGAGGAATAAAACAGATAAAATCTTCCCCCTTTGGGGTGTCAATACAACTCATTTGAGGCAATCAAACTACCTTATACGGGTGACTCCTCATCTTTTACCAAAATATCAAACCATTTAGGCCTCCTGATATTTATGTCTTTAGGATTCGGTCTTCCTCTGGAATTACCGTCTTCGGGACTTCTTGAAATTGGGCTGTTTGGAGCGACCTGTTTATGTCAGAGGAATGAAGTGACCACTGAAAAATAGGAGAATAGTTAATATCTAACAACCACAATCCCTCGGTAGGGATTTCAGGATCCTCATTACTGTAACCTGGGGAAAAACATGGTGTTAGAACCTCTGCTTCCTATATCTTTATTCAGTGCATTCCTCTGATTTATTTTAACATAGGCGCTTAAAAGGCTCTGTGGCCCTTGGGCTGGCCACAGGATTTGTCCCTGGAAGAAGTGTTATTCACGTTCCGTATAGCAATGAAACCGTGTAACATATCCATAATTTTGTCTATTTTGGTTTCCGTATTGCTTACAGGCTGATCAGAATTTGTTCGTGGGACCCGGTTTCTATACTTTCTGGGGACTACTGGCTCAATTTTATCAGACATATCCACATCAGAAACATTGTCTTGATTCTGGGATAGTTGTCTGGGCCTTAGTTGTTCCCTATTGTTCTGGGGATTTTGGGGTGTCTTACCCTGTAATTTCTCCCTATTTACCTGTGTAGGCCCCCGAAGTCCATTACACCGGTAAAGGTGAGGGTGTTTACCCTTAGTTTTAAATCTGACCCGTTGGAGATATACCCTATAGTTTCTCCTAAACCTTGGGTCTGGATCCTTTGGATGAGACTCCTGAGGTGGTCTTTGAACTCCCCCTCTAAAGGGTGGTCTCTGCTCCCCCCTTCTGATGGGTGGGGACATTGGTCGCCTGCTGGGGAGACTCGGTAGCATCTCTCTGACTATATCAGCGTATCTCTTTTTCTTGGTTTTGGACTGTAATGATTGAGGAGATACATAAAATTCATCCACAAATTTCATTATAGGGCTTTCAGGCCTTCCATTGTTTTCACCAGTTTGTTGGATAGAGTACAAATTGTTACTCTCTTTTACCAAAGACTCCAGTGAACACCCCCCTTTGTAGTCTTTCGCCAAATTCACTTTTATGTGGGTAGGCGGGGCCTCGAAGAACATGGGTTCAAACTCAAGTTCATTATAACTTGGCTCCTTTTCTGCTAAGTGGACAGCACCCTTGAGCACAGCCATAACTTCGGTGGGGCTTTGATCACTGGTACATGTGATATTGTGTATATCCACTCTAGCTGCGTTAACATTTTTATGTGGGACAAATCCTAGATGACAGGTGTTTTTAATTGTTTGCCAGGCAGTACCCAACAGACTTATTACAGCTTCGCAGAATGGACGTAGTTTGGGTTCAAATACCCACGGTAAGAAATTAATCCTAGATTGGTCATCATTTAGGCCTAAAACTGATAAAGCATTTTCATATTTTTCAATGTGGTCAATAATGTGCATGGGTCCCTCTTCCTTAAACACCGGGACAGCATCTTTTAAAAATTTTATTATTTCTGAGGCGTCCTGTTTAGGGGTGCCTGTATTTTTCTCTGATCCCAAAGAAAACTGATTAGGCATACCTTCATGTGGTGGTTCAATTTTTACCCCCCTTTGCTCTACAGATGGCTTGGGGTAGAATATAGTTTCTTTTTCTAATTCTTTTTCATTATGTAACTCCCAAATTTTAGGTTGAGAGTCATATTTTGGAGTATTGTCAGACTCTATACTTTCAGGTTTAAGCATCTGAGCATTATCCTGAGGCATAAACTCCCCTTGTTCTTTTAATTCTTCTGGTTGCTTAATTAGGGATTCCTGTCCTGACCTAAGCTGATTTGTTTCTTCTTTTAAATTTCCACTGCATATTACTCAGCAACTTTCTTCAGGAGACTCGTTTTCCTGCAGAAAATTTTCCTTCTCCTCTCTTGTATTGTTTATTATTTCTTTATTTAATTGATAACATTTGTACAGCATTATTATTGTATTATTGTGCATCTGTTCTGCTTTAATCAAGAACCTCTCCTTCTCTTTTGATTGTTTATACTTTTTATTTAATTGGTGAAATTCGTCCAGCATTATTACATCATTTTGTAACTGTTCTGTTTCATATTTCACCATTTTCGCTATAGCCTCATCAAAATAATCTGCCTTGTCTTTAATCTCCTTTAGCTTTTTTGTGAGCTCACATTCCCCTCCTATTAACTGGGACTGGGATTCTAAGATATCACTCTCTAGTTGGGTATATTGACGTTTAAACTCACTATAAAGATACATCAGGTTAGTGCTTGGTTCAAAATGCATGTGATCAGGCCTTTCTATTTCCTTTGTCTCAGATGAGCTGTCTGTGAGTTCAATGCTTTGACCTTCCACGTTCCCTACGTCTTTTATTGATTGACGGGTGTGGTTTATAAGGTCTTCAATGAGTGCTTCTAGACCATTCTCATTAGACAAACTTTTTTCGGCATGATTTATCATGTTACTTTTTGACATTATATCCCACATTTCCTGTTCTTGTATCCATTTTGTCTGAGTACTCATATTACCACTAAGGGCTAACTCTTGATAATCCCTATCAAAATAAAATTCACTTTGACCAGACATTTTTCTTGGCAACATTTTTTTTTTTTAAAAGTTAATAATTAATAATTTCATGCGAAATATTATTTCTGTCACCACCGTAACTATGATTGATCCTGTACAAAATATCGACGTTATCTCACGCAGTGCCTCCATTTATATATGTTGTGCTTTTAAGGAAATTTTCCCGCACAATATTTCCTAAGTAATTTTTAACGAAGATATTTTTAAGATACAGAATCAGTCTATATGACACAGTCTATATATGTGAAACGTATTCACGGAGACAAGTGATCATACAAAATAGCTACATTTATTGGTTGACAGAAAACAAATATTTACATGAAATATTAAAATACAGATTACATTACTTGATCATTTTGACAATTTCTGTGAACACCCTCAAACTGGGCGTAGTAGTACCTTGGACACAATTATCACCATTATCATTTCTCGGTAGAATCAATAACCTTTTGATAATTGACAATTAAACAGAAGGTCTGTATTTCACACATCCAACCGTTACTATACTGCAGGTAAGTAAGTGGTTAACAATGTGAAATAAATTAGACATTTGTTTGTCAATAAAATTGGCATCTATGCAAAAAGAAATTTATAATGAAAAATTTAATTTAGAGAAAAATCTAAAAGGCGGTTATTGATTCGGGAGAAATATTTTCAATAATAGAATATTCAAAATCAATATTTAAGAGAACATAAAATAGATGATAAACATATATTTACCCATTTCCAATATGGCTATTAGTGTGGAGTATTAGTTACCAGGAATTTTAAGATGGCTGCCGTGGCTTCAACATTCCAAGGAGCAGGGATCTTCATGAATGTAAAATGTGTATTCATGCATGTCTTCCAGTGTCCCTTCTCAGGGGGGGTCCCTAAGCTTCCCCCTGACTCTCTCCCCCCAGCTCTCCTCCGAGCTTCCTCCTTTTCTTCCTCCTTCTAGTTTCTTAAATATCCTTTTTAACAAAAGGATTATAAAATTATACTAAGTTCTGCCCAGAGGGTATGTGTTCCCCCCTCATTGGCCGGCAGACTTAATGGTTAGCTTTCCCGGGAGTCTCGTGATTTTAAGGTAATAGCACCTTCCACCACCAGGTGTCTCACCTATGTTTGGTGTTTTATTTCTTTAAGTGAATATTTTTCTAATTCTGTAATATGTGTTCGTTATTTATATGTTCTAACGAATATATTCGAGTGTTCAAGAATTATGGCATAATGTAGAATACGCTTTAACATAAATTTCCAATAATTACTTGCATAAATTGGTGATATATATGCATATCACTGTATATCTGTTAATCTTTAGTCCGTTTAGAAAGGACACAGGTTAGATATATCACAAACAATATCACATACAATTATTATCTATATGGATCCATGTATAATTTGGGTATCCAATCAATATTTGTTTATCTAAACATAGGTTAAATTCTTATACAATTCTAATCATGATTATATGTTTTTTTATAATACTAATTTGTTGCTAAAACACTTCTACTTATGATCACACTTTCATATATAATCTCTTTATGACAAAGTTCTTTAGATCATTAGATACTAAATTTATAATCTCAGTTGTGACCTATGTATAAATTGAATGGCTTAGAAAAATATAGATGATACTGGTAGATGAATCTTACAGCATGCTTTGGGATGAACTCTGAGCTTCCAATAAATGATTAAATGGGTTAGCTGTGTCCTTCGATATGTTTTTGGATGAGGCGTCAGCTATTTGCACGGTTGTATATTGTCCAAATAGTCTTTTACTTACGTACAATGGGGTTCTCTAGTTAAGGGTTATTTCCATGTGATAAATACTTATGCAAGTTTGGCCTTCTCACTCTAACCAACAAAATAAGTAAACAGCTTTTTATTTGGTGACAGAAGATACCATTGTTTCAGCGAGTTTCTTTTTTAAACACAGGTTTTGTAAAAGTTTAACAAGAACTAATCCTTTCAACATTTGGAAAAATAAAAAAAACCTGCGAGATCTTGTACTTTGCTTTAAAGGTCTCCAAGAGGTCACAGTTCAATAAAATACTGAAATCCCTCATCTCGGCCAGCGAATATTAAATGTATTTCTTCATGAATTCACAACAGCCTGTTCAGCGAACAGTTAACAATTTGGGGTGTTCGCGGCAAATTCAAAATGCCGGGAACACCCTGTACAAGTCTATGGGAGAAGTCTAAAGTGCTAATTTTAAAGGCTAATATTCAAGTTATTGTCCTAAAAAGTGTCTGGGGACCTGGGTCCTGTCCCAGGGGACATGGATCAATGCAAAAAAAAGTTTTAAAACAGCCGTTTTTTCTGCAGCAGTGATTTTAATAATGATTAAAGTGAAACAATAAAAGTGTAATATTCCTTTAAATTTCATACCTGGGGGGGTGTCTACAGTATGCCTGTGAAGGGGCGCATGTTTCCCGTGCTTAGAACTGTCCCTGCACAAAGTGTCATTTGTGCAGGAAAAAAAGTCTTTTAAAATCACTCGCGGCTATAATAAATTGTCGGCTCCCGTAATACAGAAAACACTCATTGAACCCGTCAAATTCGAAAAAAAAATTGATGTGGGGTTCCCCCTAAATATCCATACCAGACCCTTCATGTCTGGTATGGATATTAAGGGGAACCCCGCGTCAAATAAAAAAAAAATTACGTGGGGTCCCCCTAAAAATCCATACCAGACCCTTTATCCGAGCACGCAACCTGGCAGGCCGCAGGAAAAGAGGGGGGACGAGAGAGCGCCCCCCCTCCTGAACCGTACCAGGCCACATGCCCTCAACATTGAGAGGATGCTTTGGGGGTCTGTGACCCCTCAAAGCACCATGTTCCCATGTTGATGGGGATAAGGTCCTCAGCCCCACAACCCTGGCCGGTGGTTGTGGGGGTCTGCGGGCGGGGGGCTTATCAGAATCTGGAAGCCCCCTTTAACAAGGGGACCCCCAGATCCTGCCCCCCTCCTGTTTGAAATGGTAAGGGGGTACAAAAGTACCCCTATCATTTCACAAAGAAAGTGTAAAAAATAGTTAAATAAGACAAACACACTTGAAAAATTCCTTTATTTAAAAAAAATAAAAAATAAAAGATTCCAATGGTGGTAATCCACTCTTGCTATCCAGTGACGGATGATCATCTCTCCGGGGTCCAGCGATGGCTGATCTGATCCAGCGACGGGTGATTTCTCAGTCCAGCGCAGTCCATCCATGCATCCTCTGTCTCCACTGTCGGAGACACTGCGGGATCCTGGCGGCCTGACGTTTCTTATATTAGGAGGGCGGGGCCACCCGTCACCTGACCCCACCCCCTCTGACGCTAGTGGGGGAAACTGGGCTTCCCCAATGACGTATGGGTGACCCTGCCCCCTCTGATGTAACGCAGGTTTCCGTTACATCAGAGGGGGCGGGGTCACCCATACGTCATTGGGGAAGCCCGGCTTCCCTCACTAGCATCAGAGGGGGGCGGGGTCAGGTGACAGGTGGCCCCGCCCTCCTCATATAAGAAACGTCAGGCACCGGCATCAGAGGGGGGCGGGGTCAGGTGACAGGTGGCCCCGCCCTCCTCATATAAGAAACGTCAGGCACCGGCATCCCGCAGTGTCTCCGACAGTGGAGACAGAAGATGGATGCATGGATGGACTGCGCTGGACTGAGAAATCACCCATAGCTGGATCAGATCAGCCATTGCTGGACCCCGGAGAGATGATCATCCATCGCTGGATAGCAAGAGTGGATTGGTGGGCACTGGTGGGCACTGATGAGGCTGCACTAATGTGTGACACTGATATGCACTCATAGTTGGCACTGATAAACACTGATAGGCGGCACAGAGAGATGGCACAGATGCAGTTGTCATTGGCTGACAGGTGACCACATGGTAAAGGGACCGCTATGATTGGCCCTTTACCCCAATCTGTGATCAGCTGAGTCCCAAGGACTCTGCGATCACAGAGGACCCCCGCTAAAAGTCTCTGCTTCTGGTCTGGATTAGATAGAGTAACAGCAACTCTAATTCTGTGTTTTCTTTCTGGAAACACCCCTTTATATCACAGTCCTTCAATCAGGGTTTATGCTGTCCCAGCTAGCAGTGATAGGAACTGTCTATAACAAGCTAACTCTGTGGCAATAAGTAAGCAATATAAATTTACAGACATTAGGGGAAAGCAGCTCCCTGCATCAGACTGTAGTTGTTGGGTTTACATATACTTTGAATTTGTACAGATATACGTACTTTCACACATATGTTTTATGTAGTGTCCTCCTTTAAAGCTGAAGTTAGGTATGGCCATTTTAACATAGTTACATTGGTCCAGCTTTGACCAATGTAAGTATGTATGTGCCATACCTGTAAAAGCTGGAAATTACTGCAGTAGGAACGCTACTACAGTGATTGCCACTAGCTTCTGAGTTCCATGCCAAGTGGGTGCCCTGCTGGTTACTGAACACAGAAGGTTGTGCACTCAGCATGGGCACCATTGAGAGAACACTTTGCATTCCCTCTAATTGGACTAGCAACGTAACCCTTGAATAGTGGCTGTGCCAAGTGAGCAACCTCTTAGGTTTACAATGCAGTGGGGCAGCTGTTCGGTTCAGGACCTGGAAGCTAGTGGAGACAACTGTAGCAGCGATGTCTACTAGACATGTGCAGACTGAAATATTTCGTTTCGGAATTTCGTTTTCGTCCGAAAAATAAATTTATTTAGTTACTCCCGAAATTAATTTTTATTTGTTTAGTTTTTTGTAAAATAATTGCATTCATCCGAAAATCCAAATGAATTGAGGTTGAATCTGTCATTGAAGGCTTATAGCTTATGGTGTCTGTTGAATGTTTAAAGAAGATTCGATGGAGCAGCGAAACTCACTCATGATGTTGCAATCATACATTCCCAGTCAAATATTTTGACTACAAGCTATAGTAGGATTCTAATGTTGTACGTCTTCTATGGTTTTTTTAAGGCTATTTGCATTGCACACAGGTCATTAGCATTAGTATTAAGAAAAAAATAATAATTAAGAAAAATAAATGCATGGGGGTCCCCCGAAATTCCATACCAGGCCCTTCAGGTCTGGCATGCATTTTAAGGGGAACCCCGTGCCAAAAAAAATGCCGTAGGTGTCCCCCTCAAAATCCATACCAACCCCTTATCTGAGCACGCAACCTGGCAGGCCGCAGGAAAAAAGGGGGGGACGAGAAAGCGCCACCCCCTCCTGAACCATACCAGGCCACATGCCCTCAACATTGGGAGGGTGCTTTGAGGTAGCCCCTCAAAGCACCTTGTCCCCATGCTGATGAGGACAAGGGCCTCATCCCCACAACTCTGGCCGGTGGTTGTGAGGGTCTGTGTGTGGGGGGCTTATCGGAATCTAGAAGCCCCCTTTAACAAGGGGACCCCCAGATCCCGGCCCCCCCCCCTGTGCAAAATGGTAAGGGGGTACAAAACAAAAGTACCCCTACCATTTCACCAAAAAAGTGACAAAAAAGTGTTAAAAATGACAGGAGACAGTCTTTGACAAGTCCTTTATTAAAGTGTCCTTTCATCTTCTTTCTTCTGGTCTTCTTCCTTCTTCCTTTCTTCATCCTTCGGTTTCTTCCTCCATATTCTTCTTTCCACTGATCCTCTTCTTCCTCCAATCTGCTTCTTCTTGCTCCCGTGTTCTTGTTCCGCATCTTCCTCCACGGCGTCTCTTCTTTGTTCTCGGGCCGCTCCACACAATGGGTGGACCTCCTTAACCACCGGCCAAGGTTGTGAGGATGAGGCCCTTGTCCTCATCAGCATCAACATGGGGACAAAGTGCTTTGAGGGGCTACCTCAAAGCACCCTCCCAATGTTGAGGGCATATGGCCTGGTACGGTTCAAGAGGATGGAGGGCGCTCTCTCGTCCCCCCTCTTTTCCTGCGGCCTGCCAGGTTGCGTGCTTGGATAAGGGTCTGGTATGGATTTTGAGGGGGACCCCCACGCCATTATTTTTTTGGCGCGGGGTTCCCCTTAAAATCCATGCCAGACCTGAAGGACCTGGTATGGATTTTGAGGGGGTCCCCCACGCCGTTTATTTTTTATTTTTGGTGCCGGGATCCCCTTAGTGTCCATACCAGACCCAAAGGGCCTGGTATGCTCTTGAAGGGGAACCCATGCCATTTTTTTTTTTTTACATTAAAGTCGCGTTGTAAGTCGCGCTGTGATTCACACTCAAGTTGTGTCGAAGTTGCCTCCAAAAGTCCTGCTGGAAGTCGTGTTGCCCCTGTTTGAATGAATGGACTGTTATGATACAAGTTCAATAGACACAGATTGTTATTGTCAGAGTCACGTCGAATCTCCTATCTGTATCGAACTGTGTCAAAACTAAAACGAAAATAAAGCATTTATTTATGTCGGATCTTTTGTTTTTCGGATTCTGTGCTTTCGTTATCGTTTGTCAAAACGATAAAGAAAATACCTGAAATTCGGACAAAAATGCATTTGGATGAAAACGAATGCACATGTCTAATGTCTACTATAGTCATTTCCAGCTTCTAGAGTTTAACCACTTCCATACCCACCTATAGTCATATGACGCCCACAGATGGGATCTCCCATCCTGGGTGGGCGTCATATGATGTTCTCACATTCCCGGCCGCCTAGGGCATCCGCGATTGCCGGGAACACAGCAGGACCGTGGATCTGTGTATGTAAACACACAGATCTACGTCCTGTCAGTGGAAAGGAGACCGATGGTGTGTTCCCAGCACAGAGGAACACCGATCGGTCTCCTCCCCTTGTGAGTCCCCTCCCCCCACAGTTAGAATCACTCCCATAGGGAACATATTAACCCCTGCAGCGCCCCCTGGTGTTAACCCCTTGCCTGCCAGTCACATTTACACAGTAAACAGTGCAATTTTATAGAACCGATCGCTGTGTAAATGTGAATGGTCCCAAAAATGTGTCAAAAGTGTCCGATATGTCCGTCACAATGTCGCAGTCATGAAAAAAATCGCAGATCGCCGCCATTACTAGTAAAAAAAAAAACGCCATAAATATATCACCTATTTTGTAAACGCTATAACTTTTGCGCAAACCAATCTATATATGCTTATTGCGTTTTTTTTTACCAAAAATTATTATTTTTTTAAATGGGATATTATAGCAAAAAGTAAAAAATATTGTGTTATTTTCAAAATTGTCGCTCTTTTGTGCCTGACATGTGTTCTCCTCCTCCTCTCTGTGTCTAACTCCTGCCTTCTGCGATCTGTTCGCCACCCGGGGAGCGCGGCTACACACTGTCCTCTCCTCTCCAGCTGCTGCCAGGTGTTTTTATGTACCCTAATGGAGGAGGGGTTTGTCCTGGGGGGGGGGGGGGTCTGTACAAATGGAGCGGGGAGTTTGTACTAATGGAAGGGGTATGGGTTAGTCTGTACTAATGGAGGGGGGGGTGGTTTGTCCTAAGGGGGTCTGTACTAATGGAGGGGGGTGGTTTGTCCTGGGGGGGCTATTTTGATGGAGGAGGGTCTGTATGGGGAAGGTCTGTACTGAGGGAGGGGTTTATACTTAGTGGGGGGTGTGCATTGACGGAGGGGGTCTATACTTAGTGGAGGGGGGTCTGTACTGAGGGGCAACTATACTTGGTGGAGAAGGGGGTGATACCATGTTTTACCGCACCTGGTGACACCAACACTAGTGACACCACTGCAGCTGCGGGTTCTTCTTTCCCCCCTCCCTCTCGTGTGCTGCTGTACTAGTGATCGGGACTTGCCAGCACAGCCACCCACTATGTTTCTTCCTCCACCTTCATATCAACCAGGGAAGAAAGAGAATAGAAAAAGGAGCGGAGAAGAGGATTGTGGGATATGTAGTCCTGAGCACTGGCAGCCCCACTGTAACACGGAAACTGCAGCCCACACAGCATGCTCAGCTGAATGGGAAAGAGACAGCCAGGAGCCCAGGAAAGCTTTCAGGGAAGTGCACCGAGGACTCCAGAGGGAGAGAACAGTGCTGAGGGAACACCATCAGATAGAGAGCCCCGCTGCCCTGCGCCACCGGAGGGAAAGCCACACAGCCTAGCGCCATCCCTGGTGGAGAAAGGAATGGAGTCACTGCCAGAATACAGATCTGGGCTCTATCCAGCGGAGTCGCCACAGGCAATTCAGAGTGAGCTGACTCCTGATCCGAGAAACCGTTGGTGCTGTATCGCTGGATCAGGTGAGAGGGCCAATCGGCCATTATCTACTAACGTCCATAGGAACTGCAGTCTCTGATCATCTCCTGTATTATATCTGCAGTCTCTGATCATCTCCTGTATTATATCTGCAGTCTCTGACCATCTCCTGTACTATGTCTATAAGCCAAAGGGCTTTCACACTGGAGTGGTGCTCTAGCAGGACGGTGAAAAAAGTCCTGCTAGCCACATCTTTGGAGCGGTGAAGGAGTGGTGTATTCACTGCTCCTAAACCGCTCCTACCCATTGAAATCAATGGGACAGCGCAGCTATACCGCCGGAAAAGTGGTTTAACCCTTTTTCGGCCGCTAGCGGAGGGTTAAAACCATCCCGCTAGCGGCTGCAGACCACTGCTAAAACTACGGTAAAGCATCGCTAAAAATAGCAGCGCTTTACCGCCCCAGTGTGAAAGGGGCCTTATTTCTCAGGCACAGCTAGCACATGGTTAGGCCCAACACTGGCTCAGCCAGGCCTAAGCAACTTTCCCTTATCAGAAAGAGACCACAGGCCTCTTTAATGTAGCAAACAACAGAAATAGGAAGCCTTTAGTGTTAGCTGCCGTAGGTGAACTACTGCTCCCAGAAAGTCCTCTTCAGGCACTGCCAGCCCTCCTGGCTGCAGCTGCCCGACTCCACTGCTCGTGACATTACAATCCACACTGGCTCCACACCCAGCTCTGACTGTTTCCTCTATCCTCTCTGGCATGCCTCTCCAGTCCTCCCGACTGCCCATGTCACTACAGCTGTACTAGCTCCTGCTGTCCTCTCTAAATCCTCTTTGTGCCTCCTGTTCAGATTCTTCATGAGTTCTTGAAGGACTCCGCCCTGCACCTGAGTTCCAGGCCCAAGATAAACCCCCCAGACTGGGGAGCTCCCTCCAAGGCCCAGACAGCCTAGTACTCCATCCTCAGTTCTTTCACCTAACTCCTCCCCAGCTGGGCTGACCCTGGGTCTTTCAAGGAGACCTGCCCCCTGCCAATCCTAGTTGGGGACTGGTCAGGGCTCCCTGAGACAACCCAAACAGCTCCACCTCTCTTCCCCTCCTCTTCCTCCAGAATCCTCTAGAAGCAAGAGGGAGGTAACCGTGGAGTGATGCTGTTTGTGAGTCACAGCTGCTACTCTGAGCCACTCCTAGCCTGCACAGATCGAAACAAACAGCTAGGCCTGCCTAAATTTACCTGTACTTACAAAAAAATCCTAACTTCTAGCACCTACCTAAGTAGAGGGTGCTACATTAAATAGTTACTGCACTTTTGTTGAGAATGAAACAATTCTTTCCAGGTGATCTATGTAAATTGCAGGGATTTTAACAAACTTTTTCACAGGTACCTACCATTTGTTATTCTAAAGAAATAGTTGTTTGTTTGTCTGTGAATGTGAATGAGAGTAACTTTGTAATTATCAATCAGCTGCTGCCCTTGCAGTGTTCTAAATAGGAAAGTGGCAGGGTCTGCGTCCCTAGATGTGATATCCCTTTGGGAGCATCTCACCAAAAATTACATTTTTGCTGCAGAGGATACCCAAAATCTGACTTGTATCTTGGTGCAGACTTCTGGTAAAATCAGTAAGCCAATCACACAAGTAGGAAATTACATTTCTGGGGGGGGTGTTCCATACACTGTGTACAGAATGCCTCCAGGTAGTCATATTGCATTTTACAGAAAATTACAGAGCTGCAGATTGAAAAGGAAAGGTCATTTTTAATAATATTCAATTACAATGGGCTTTTTTGGCATGGGGTTTCCCCTCAAAATCCATTCCAGACCCAAAGGGCCTGATATGGATGGGGGACGCATTGCATTTTTTTTTCCTTAATTTTTCATTGCCGCCAATTCTTTTTAAAAAGTGAAATTATGTGCAGCGCTCAACCATTGAAATACATATGTATACAAACTAATGTACACTGTGCAATGACCACAAAAACTAATAATAACGAAAATGAGATGTGAAATTCACACTCAAACTAAAGTCCATGTGCCATCATAGAAAAGTTATTTTAAAACATAAACATAGCAGTCTTTAAATAAACAGTGAAAACAAATTGTGTAACTAGAAGTGGGATTCCATGTGACATCAATGTTGAGGTAAGGACCCAGGCAATAGACCCACCACCGGTTAGTGAGGCTTACCGGAGTAAGAGGACTCAAATGGGCATATGATCAGTGAGTCAACAAGGGTTATGGTGCAACAGCAAAATATGGGACCTCCACGTCTGGGTTCCAGATCAAGTTGTAAGGCAATCCAACTGGTCAAGAGATGTCACCAAGAAGCGGTCTTCAGAAGCAGCCAACTTCTCAGACTAAATCCTCTAAAGCGTTCAAAAAAATAGCATGACCACTATACTAATGAGGACCACGTGGTGGCCAGGATTAAAATTATTTTTAAATCAGCTGTCAGTGGGGAATCTCGGTGCCAGCAATCAGTGCCCACAGGTGCCAGCAATCAGGGGCCATCAGTGATGCCAGTCAGTGCTGGCTATCAGTGATGCCCATCAATGCTCATCACTGATACCCATCAGTGCCACATATCTGTGCCGGGTGCCACCCATTAGTGCTCATCAGTGCCACCTATCAGTGCCCATAAGCATATTCGTGCCTCCTCACCAGTGCCACCTAATCAGTGCCCATAAGCATATTCATGCCTCCTCATCAGTGCCACCTAATCAGTGCCCATAAGTGCCGCCTCATCAGCGCCCATAAGTGCCGCCTCATCAGCACCCATTAGTGCTGCCTCATCAGCACCCATCAGTGAAGGTGAAAAATTACTTATTTACAAAATTTACTGATAGAATCTAAGAAAAACATTTTTTTTTTAAATTGTTGGAGTGATTAAAGGAGTGATTAAATACCACCAAAAGAAAGCTCTATTTGGGTGAATAAAATTATTAAAAAAAATCACATGGTTACAGTGTAGCATGACCGCACAATTGTCATTCAAAGTGTAACAGTGCTGAAAGCTGAAAAATGGCCTGGTCAGGAAGGGGGTGTAAGTGCCCTGTATTGAGGTGGTTAAAGTGGAGTTACCCTTTAAATATATTTTGGGGAAAAAAAGTATTTCATAGTAGTTTTACAGTACCTGTCTTACCAGAGGAATAATAATATGGTTTTATGTCAGCTTTTCTAAGTCAACCAGGACTTTGCTAAACAGTACCCATGGAAACCAAAATCCTGAGGGTACCCAACTGGGTTTTTGTACTGTAAGGTTGGGAAAGGTGTAAAACAAATAGTAGATATGTCTGTGTGATTCTTCATAGAAATATATGGTCAAGCCTATATGAATCAAACACAACTTCTATCCCTTTATTACTTAGGTAGAATGATAAAATTATGGATTGCCTCCTTATGACACACATAATGATGATGCTAAAGTCTAATGCATGTTAATGGTGTCACTTGTAGGCGTGGATCATATCAAGATGCTTCAGCGCATCATGTTTACAGAATTAAATGATAAAAGGATGAAAGCTTTTGTTGCATTATGCATGTGATACAAGAACACGACATGGGAAGAATGTAAAGCATAATCATTATCTGTTACTAATATACCTCGGATGTATTTACTTTGGTGGATTTTTTGCCAGATTATTATTCCCTTACAAAAGAAAATGATGTTCTACATTATTATAAATCTGCAATAATAGAGCGATTTGTACTTTTGAACATAAGAATGTTGGAATGGAGAGTCCAGAGAAGGGGATATAAAACGAATATGCCGCGTACACACGACCGGACTTCGACGGACTTGGTCCGGCGGGCAATCCGATGGGGTTTTGCAGCTGAGGTCCGCCGGACTTTCAAACGAACGGACTTGGCCACACACGATCACTCCAAAAGTCCAGCGGATTCTAACGTGATGAAATAGAATAAGGAAGTTCATAGCTAGTAGCCAATAGCTGCCCTAGCGTCGGTTTTAGTCTGTCGGATTAGCACACAGACGAATGGATTGTCCGCTAGAAAGCCGAGTCAGGCGGATAGATTTTAAGCAAGTTTTATTTCTAGGTTCGCCGCACTTTGGGGAAGAAAAAATCCGCTGGAGCACACACACGATCGAATTGTCCATCGGATTCAGTCCGCCGGACCAAGTCCGTCGAAAAGTCCGGTCATGTGTATGCGGCAATAAGGGGGCTGGAGGACCTCAGTTATGAGGAAAGGCTACACACATTATGCTTATTTTTCCTGGAGAAGAGACGCTTAAGAGGATATAAGATCACTAGGGATGAGCCGAACACCCCCGGTTCGGTTCACACCAGAACATGGCAAACAGGCAAAAAATTCGGCAGAACACATGAACACCGTTAAAGTCTATGGGACATGAACAATCAAAAGTGCTAATTTTAAAGGCTTATATGCAAGTTATTGTCATACAAAGTGTTTGGGGACTCGGGTCCTGCCCCTGTGGACATGTATAATTTTTTTGGGGAGCAGTGATTTTTTTAATGCTTAAAGTGAAACAATAAAAATGAAAATGTTTTCATTTTAAATTTTTAAATATAAATATTCCTTTAAATATCGTGCCTGGGGGTGTCTATAGTATGCCTGTAAAGTGGCGCATTTTTCCCGTGTTTAGCACAGTACCACAACAAAATGACATTTCTAAAAGGAAAAATTGTCATTTAAAACTGATCGCGGCTGTAATGAATTGTTGGGTCTCGGCAATATAGATAAAACTCATTGAAAAAAAGAGCATGGGACCCCCCAGTCCATTACCAGGCCCTTTGGGTCTGGTATGAATATAAAGGTGAACTCCGAATCAAAATAAAAAAAAAAAAATCGTGGGGGTCCCCCCAAAATTCATACCAGGCCCTTCGGGTCTGATATGGAAATTAAGGGAAACCCTGCGCCAATTTTTTTTTTTTAAATGCCGTAGGGTACCCCCAAAATCCATACCAGACCTTTATCCGAGCACGCAACCTGGCAGGCCAGAGGAAAAGAGGGCAGGACGAGAGAGCACCCCCCCCTCCTGAACTGTACCAGGCCACATGCCCTCAACATGGGGAGAATGCTTTGGGGTAGCCCCTCAAAGCACCTTGTCCCCATGTTGATGGGGGCAAGAGCCTCATTCCCACAACCCTTGCCTGGTGGTTGTGGGGGTCTGCAGGCGAGGGACTTTTTGGAATCTGGAAGCCCCCTTTAACAAGGGGACCCCCCTGTGTGAAATGGTAACGGGGAACAAATGCACCTCTACCGTTTCACAAAGAAGTGTCAAAATGTTAAAAACAACAAGACACAGCTTGGGGGCAAGTCCTTCATTAAAAAATAAAAAAATAAAAATGTCCCACGATGTCCATTCATCTTCTTCTATCACACCATGACAGAGTGAAAAAACAAACATTTCTTGGCGTGTGACAATTCTTATATAACTGAGGGCGGGGCCACCTGGTGACGTAACCGATGACCCCGCCCCCTCTTACGCCACGAGGACTTCCCTATGGCTTTCCCGTGGCGTCAGAGGGGGGCTGAGTCACCCATTTACGTCATTGGGTGACCCCGCCCTCAATTATATAAGAAGTGTCACAAGCCAAGAAGCGTCAGACGGCGGGAGCCTCCCATGGAGGTGGATTGATGGCGGATTTTTTTTTCTTTTTCGGTCTGTCGCGGTGTGATAGAAGAAGATGAATGGTGTGACTTTGGGGATTGTTCATTTCAGTGGTAGATGCGTTTTCCTGTAGTGAGTCCACATCAGATAGGCGTTTATAGTTAAGGGCCTGGTAGCCCACATTTATTAAATTATAAAAACTAAACAAAAGTCCACTCAGGAATCCCACGCAGAGGTTTAAACATCATTCAGACGCAACTGAAAATCCAAGCCCACCTGGCTACTCTTCAACAGCACTGCTGCTACAGGTACTGGTCCCTCAAACCACCAGCTCTTCCAGGCCCACAGTCTTGGATGCATACAGCTTCTGTCTTAACAAAGAGACACTCACTAGGAACCATTACTCCAACTCCACCTTCCTTCCCCCTTCTGCTCTCACCAGCCCCTCGTTATATGGGCTGTTTGCAGCTGGGCACACACCCTGCTTGCTATCCCAAAGACCCGGACACAAGGTTGGAGATCCCATCCCACATATGACTCTCAGGGATCTCATAACTACAGAATCCCATCCGGAATTAGCAAAACCTGGAGAAAACTGACAGAACAGTTTTCTCCATTTAACCACTTCAGCCCCGGACCAATTGTCAGCCTAAGGACCAGAGGTCTTTTTACAATTTCGCACTGCACTGCTTTAACTGGTAATTTGTGCGGTCATGCAATGTTGTACCTAAACAAAATTTGCGTCCCTTTCTTCCCACAAATAGAGCTTTCTAAACTGCTGGGGACGCTAGTATAGATCTGATCAGATCAGATATTGATCTGTTCAGATTCTATACCACTACGGGAGGTTTATGCTTTGCGCGTGGGTGTTAGCGGTACTGGCACTAACCTAGCGCTGCCTGGGGCGACGCAGACCCTGACCCTAAAACCTAATTGATATCACCCGCCGGGTGATCAGGGGGTTAAACCTTTATTGGGTAATAAATGGTGGGTGCCCTGATGCTATAAAAAGCAAACTAACTAACCAGAGTCACCCGTAACACTTATACAGTGATCACTGGTGAAAGGGTTAACTAGGGGCAATCAGGGGGTTCAAATTTTTATTAGGTAGTATATGGGGGTCCCTGGCGCTATATAAAAATCTGACGGGGAACCTAAATAACTAACTGGCTAACCAGCGTCACCAGTGACACTTATACGGTGATCGCTGGTGAAAGGGTTAACTAGGGGCAATCAGGGGGTTAAAACCATTATTGGGTAGTATATGGGAGTACCTAGCGCTATAAAAACCTGGCGGTGAACCTAAAAAAATAACTAGCTACCTAGCGACACTAGTGACACTAATGCAGCGATCAGAAAAATGATTGCTTAGTGACACTGGCAAAAGGGGGTGAAAGGGTTAACTAGGGGCAATCAGGGGGTTAAAACCGTTATTGGGTAGTATATCGGGGTACCTAGCGCTATAAAAACCTGGCGGTGAACCTAAAAAAATAACTAGCTGCCTAGCGACACCAGTGACACTAATGCAGCGATCAGAAAAATGATCGCTTAGTGACACTTACAAAAGGGGGGTAAAAGGGTTAACTAGGGGCAATCAGGGGGTTAAAACCATTATTGGGTAGTATATCGGGGTACCTAGCGCTATAAAAACCTGGCGGTGAACCTAAAAAAATAACTAGCTACCTAACGGCACCAATGACACTAATGCAGCGATCAGAAAAACGATCGCTTAGTGACACTGGCAAAAGGGGGTGAAAGGGTTAACTCTAGGGGCAATCAGGGGGTTAAATCTTTATGGGGGGGTAGGGGGCTACCCTGGACCTAACACTAACTGCCCTGACACTTTTTACTGTCACAACTGACGCTGAATGCAGTGATCAGTAAATAAATGATCACTGCAATCAGTGACACTGTGACTGGGAGGGGGAATCGGGGGTGATCGGGGGGGGGGGATTTGTGTGCCTACATGTTAGTGTAGTGTTTGGTGCACTTACTTTCAGTGTTCTCCTCGTAGTCCGGTCAAAAAGACCGCCCCCAGGAGAATGACATCACTTCCTCCCTGCCTGTGTTTACTATACACAGCGGGAGGAAGCTTCTCATTCACCAGGAGCGATCGAGAGGGGATGGCCAGAAACCAACGGCCATCCCCTCATCCCGGATCGCTCCTGAAGCGAAATGAACTGCCGCATCCAGCGGGATCGGACCCCCCACCCGCTGGAAGGCAAGCACGTACATGTACGTGCTTGTGCCTGTACATGCCATTCTGCTGCCGTACATTGCCATGCGGCAGTCATTAAGTGGTTAAACTCTACACTCTGTAGTCTTGCAGTCCGCAGATATGCAAACTCTGTGTCTCTTTTACCTCCAATTACATAGGGACAGAGCCTCACTCTCCTACAATGGACATCGTGGGAAATTTAATTTTTTTTATTTTTTAATAAAGGACTTGTCCTCAAGCTGTGTCTTGTCGTTTTTAACATTTTTACACTTTTTGTTGTGAAATGGTAGAGGTACATTTGTACCCCGTTACCATTTCACACAGGGGGATGCTGGGATCTGGGGGTCCCCTTGTTAAAGGGGGCTTCCAGAGTCCGATAAGCAGACCCCAACAACCACCTGGAAAGGGTTGTGGGGATCAGGCCCTTGTCCCCATCGACATGTGCACAAGGTGCCTTGGGGGGCTACTCCAAAGCACCCTCCCTATGTTGAGGGCATGTGGCCTGGTATGGTTCAGGAGATGGGCGCTCTCTCGTCCTGCCCTCTCGTCCTGCAGCCTGCCAGGTTGCGTGCATGGATAAGGGTCTGGTATGAATGTGGGGGACCCCTATGCCATTTTTATTAAATGTTGGCTCAGGGTTCCCCTTAAAATCCATACCAGACCTGTATGGATTTTGGGGGGATCCCTACGCCATTTATTTTTTTAATTTGTTGCAGGGTTCCCCTTAATTTCCATATCAGACCCAAAGGGCCTGGTATGGATTTTAGGGGGACCCCCACGCATTTTTTTTTATTTCGGTTCTGGGTTCCCCTTAATATTCGTACCAGACCCAAAGGGCCTGGTAATGGACTAGGGGGGATCCCATGTTCTTTTTTTCAATGAGTTTTATCTATATTCCTGAGACCCGACAATTCATTACAACCGCAATCAGTTTTAAATGACAATTTTTCCTTTAGAAATGTAATTTTGCTGTGGTTCTGTTCTAAACACGGGGAAAATGTACCACTTTACAGGCATACTAAAGACACCCCCCAGGCACGATATTTAAAGGAATATTTATATTTAAAAATTAAAAAAAATTCATTTTTATTGTTTAACTTTAAGCATTAAAAAGATCACTGCTCCCAAAAAAAATTGTTATTGATACATGTCCCCTGGGGCAGGCCCAAGGTCCCAAAACACGTTTTATGGCAATAACTTGCATATAAGCCTTTAAAATTAGCACTTTTGATTTTTCATGTTCATGTCCCATAGACTTTAACGGTGTTCCGATGGCTTTCGAATTTGCCCTGGACATTGCATATTGTTTGGTGTTCGCAGAACATCCAAACAACCAAAGTTCGGCCTGAACTTATGCTCAGGCCGAACCGTTCGCCCATCCATAATGATCACAATATATAAATTCCTAAATGGTGATCCTAGTATACGGAGAAAACTATTCAGTCTCATCTCATTCAGTTGTTCAAGAGGGCACATAGGCACTCAATGAAGTTGGACAAGAAGCTGTTCAACCATAACCGATTGCCGACCAGCCGACATCATTCTACTGTGGCAGCTTTGCATGGCTGCGCAAACTGCCGCAGGTGTACGTCGGCCGCTTTAAGAGATGATGTGCATGGCCGACAGCAACGATGTCCGCTGGTGACCCGTGATCGCTTCTCAGAGAGCCAGAACAGGGATCTGTCAATGTAAACAGACAGATCCTCGTTCTGTCAGTGAATTAGAGATAGATTTGCTGTTCCTAGTGATCAGGAACAGTGATCTCTCTCTACTTCCAATCAGTCCCCTCCCCCCACACTTATAAACACTTATAGGGAACAATTAACCCCTTGATCGCCCCCTAGTGTTAACACCTTCCCTGCCAGTGACATTTATACAGTAATCAGTGGCTATTTTTAGCTCTGATCGCTGTATAAATGTCAATGGTCCTAAAAAAGTGTCAAAAGCGTCAGATCTGTCCGTCGCAAAATTGCTGACCACTGCCATTACTAGTAAAAAGAAAAATTATAATAAAAATGCCATAAATATATCCCCCTATTTTGTAGATGCTATAACTTTTGCACTAACCAATCAATATATACGCTTATTGCGTTTTGTTTTTTTTGCCCAAAATATGTAGAAGAATACATATTGGCCTAAACTGATCTAGAAATTTGTTTTTGGATATCTATTATAGCAAAAAGTAAAAGATATCGTTTTTTTTTTTAAATCGCTCTATTTTTGTTTATAGCGCAAAAAATAAAATCCACAGAAGTGATCAAATGCCACCAAAAGAAAGCTTTATTTGTGGGGGAAAAAAGTTATATCAATTTCAATTGGGTACAACATCGTACGACCGCGCAATTGTCAGTTAAAGCTGCGCAGTGCCATATCGCAAAAAATGGCTTGGTCAGGAAGTACCGTATATACTCGAGTATAGGCCGACCCGAGTATAAGCCGAGGCCCCCAATTTACCCCCAAAAAACTGGGAAACCTATTGACTCGTGTATAAGCCGAGGGTGAGATATGCCTGTCCATCCCTGTGTGTGTGTCCATCCATCCATCCATCCCTGTGTGTGTGTCCATCCATCCATCCATCCCTGTGTGTGTGTGTGTCCATCCATCCATCCATCCCTGTGTGTGTGTGTGTGTCCATCCATCCATCCATCCCTGTGTGTGTGTCCGTCCATCCATCCATCCATCCATCCATCCCTGTGTGTGTGTCCGTCCATCCATCCATCCATCCATCCCTGTGTGTGTGTCCATCCCTGTGTGTGTGTCCATCCATGTGTGTGTGTGTGTGTGTGTGTGTGTGTGTGTGTGTGTGTGTGTGTGTGTGTGTGTGTCCAGCCTACCTGTGTCCCCAGCCTCCGTCCGGTCCCGAGCCTCCGTCCGGTCCCGTCCGGTCCCGTCCTGTCCCGAGCCGAGCCTCCGTCCGGTCCGGTCCCGTCCCGTCCCGAGACTCCGTCCGGTCCCGTCCCGTCCCGAGCCGAGCCGAGCCTCCGTCCGGTCCCGTCCCAGGATCACCGCTCTTCGTCGGCGCCCATTTTCCTGTTCAAATGCCGCGCCTCCCTGTCTGTGATAGGCGGAACACAATTTCCCAGCAGTCTGTGTTCCGCCTATCACGGCCATCCTTTCATCCTCGTCCGTAGTACGAGGATGAGCGGATGTCCGTGATAGGCGGAACACAGGCTGCTGGGAAATTCAGTGTTCCGCCTATCACAGGCGAAGGCGGAGCCGGAGGCGCGGCTTTTGAATTAGAATAGAATGGCCGCTGTCTGTCTGCTCGACACGCTGATCGAGCAGGCAGACAGCGATGACTCGAGTATAAGCCGAGGGGGGCACTTTCAGCCTCAAAAAAGAGGCTGAAAATCTCGGCTTATACTCGAGTATATACGGTATGTAAATCCTTCCGGGGCTGAAGTGGTTAAACTGCGTAATCAGTTCTTTACTGTTAGAACGGTAACAATGTGAAACTCCCTTCCCCAATCGGTGGTGTCAGCGGTAAGTGTTGATAATTTAAAAAAACTTTTAGATGGGCACCATAGTGGCCCGGGCGATATCATGTGTGACTAAACACGTAGAGCGGAGTTGTGTGCTGAGAGTGAGTGTTATGTGTATTGCTGGCGAAGAATTTGGAGCCACTACCTACTGTTTACTATTGGAGGGTTTAAATTTGAGCCTTGTAGACCTCTCTAGAGATGGAGGGTCACCTTCAGCGGTAAGTGTGCATTTTTACCATTGAAGGTGGTGGTTTGGCAGGATGGGAAAAGATGATGGATCTTTACTACATTTATGCATTTCATAAGGAGAATTTTGTGGACTTTCTGTTTTTGTTTAATTTTTTCACTTTTTTTTTATATATTGGTGTTTTCACTGTGGAATTTATATTAATTGTCAATTACACACAAATGTTTAATTAACTAAATGTTTAGTGCAGCTCTGATATTTATGATTTATTGCACCGTGTCAAGTATCTCACGGTTGAGTTGCTGCTACGGAACACTATTGATTTTTTATATATACAGGTGCATCTCAAAAAATTTGAATATCATCAAAAAGTTAATTTATTTCAGTAATTCAATTAAAAAAGTGAAACTCAGATAGATTCATTACACACAGAGTGATATATTGTAAGCATTTCTTTCTTTTAATTTTGATGATTATGGCTTACAGCTAGTAAAAACCCCAAATTCAGTATAATATTACATAAGACCAATAAAAAAAAAAGATTTTTAATACAGAAATATTGGCTTACGGAAAAGTATGTCTATGTACAGTTTAGTATGCACTCAATACTTGGTAGGGGCTTATTTTGCAAGAAATTGCTGCATCAATGCGGTGTGGCATTGAGGTGATCAGCCTGTGGCATTGCTGAGTTGTTATGGAAGCCTTTGATAGCGGCCTTGAGCTCGTCTGCATTGTTGGGTCTGGTTTCCCATCTTCCTCTTGACAATACCCCACAGATTCTCTATGGGGTATAAGACAAGTGAATTTGCTGGCCAATCAAACACAGTGACACAATGATCATTAAACCAGGTATTGGTACTTTTGGAAGTGTGGCTAGGTGCCAAGTCCTGCTGGAAAATGAAACGGCATCTCCATAAAGCTGGTCAGCAGAGGGAAGCATGAAGTACTCTAGAATTTCCTGGTATAAACACAAGCACAGTTTATTTGCACAATTTCCATCTTACTGAACATAATATACAGGCATATCAGAAATGGAATCGAATTGCATACACACACACACACACACACACACACACACACACACACCTACACAGGTTGAGTTGGATGGACTGGTGCCTTTATTCAACCTTACTACGTAAAATATATTTTGCTCTGAAATTAGGAGTCTGTGAGTGAGAAATCTGTGCTTTCATTGAAGTAAACCTAAAATCTATACTCCATCACCTTCTGGATACTATACCTGGGAACTTTTGAAAAAAAGAATACCTGAGATCGGAGTAGAGGGTGGAGAGGTGGGTGGGGTAATTTTAGCACAACAGTGGGAGAGGCTTAAAACTTGAACCTACATACAGAGTGGAGGAGTCAGTTTGTAATGTACATGGTGCAGGGGTTGGGTAACAATATAGTGCAAGAGTCTGGGATCGGTAATGTATATAGTGCAGGGGTCTGGGGTGGGTATCGCACATAGTACAGGGGTCAGAGGTGGCTAACTTACATACTGCAGGGGTCTCAGGTAGGTAACACACATAGTGCAGTGGGCTGGGGTGGGTAACACACATAGTGCAGGGGTTTGGCGTGGGTATCACACATAGTACAGGGGTCAGAGGTGGCTAACTTACATACTGCAGGGGTCTCAGGTGGGTAACACACATAGTGCAGGGGTCTGGGGGTGGATAGCGCACATACTACAGGGGTCTTCGGTGGGTAGCACACATAGTGCTGGGGTTAGGGGTGGGTAGCGCACATACTACAGGGGTCTGGGGTGGGTAACGTACATAGTGTAGGGGTCAGATCTGTAATGTACAGTGTGTGGGGGTCAGGAATAAGTAATGCACAGAGCACATTGATGAGGTGTATTCGTGTTGGGCAAACAGTTCGGCCCAAGCATGAATTCGAGCATGAGCCAAATATTCGCCGAACACTCGACATTGGACCATTTGTTCGGCCCGTCAAGTGCCCCACAATGCACTGCGTATCACACCGGGCATTGAAAGCCCTGATGGGCTGAAGCAATGAAGCATTTGCCCAATCAGGGCACAGAACACTGTCAGAGCCATGATTGGAGAAAGTAATGATGACTTTGTCCACTCATGGCTCAATGTTCATAGACCCACCCCCCACTATAAAAAGATCATTCCCAGAGCAGCCATTTGTGTGTGATATTGGCGCGGAGATACACCCCTCACATTTTCTAAATATTTTCATGTGACAACACTGAAGAACTGACACTTTGCTACAATATAAAGTAGTGAGTGTACAGCTTGTATAACTATAAATTTGCTGTCCCCTCAAAATAACTCAACACACAGTCATTAATGTCTAAACCGCTGGCAACAAAAGTGAGTACACCCCTAAGTGATAATGTCCAAATTGGGCCCAATTAGCCATTTTTCCTCCCCAGTGTCATGTGGCTCATTAGTGTTACAAGATCTCAGGTGTGAATGGAGAGCAGGTGTTTTAAATTTGCTGTTATTGCTTTCACTCTCTTATGCTGGTCACTGGAAGTTCAACATGGCACCTCACGGCAAAGAACTCTCTGAGGATCTGAAAAAAAGAATTGTTGCTCTACATAAAGATGGCCTAGGCTATAAGAAGATTGTCAAGACCCTGAAACTGAACTGCACCACCATGGCCAAGACCATACAGCGGTTTAACAGGACAGGCTCCACTCAGAACAGGCCCCGCCATAGTCGACCAAAGAAGTCAAGTGTATGTACTCAGCGTCATATAGAGAGGTTGTCTTTGGGAAATAGATGTATGATTGCTGCAGAGGTTAAAGGGGTGAGGGGGTCAGCCTGTCAGTGCTCAGACCATACACTGCACACTGCATTAAATTTGTCTGCATGGCTGTTATCCCAGAAGGAAGCCTCTTCTAAATGTAGCACCGGCTCCTTAAGAGCATGCGCTATGTTTTTTGAACGTTAAGGTTACACCTGAACTGCAGTTTGGTTTTGGTACAACTGTTCTAAATTTGGACCTCAGCATCAGTCTGACTGGACTATAGGATGTTAAGCCTGGCCACAAGGGGCGCTGTCTCTTCTGGCAGGCATGGAATCACAGTTTAGTTGGGTGCTTTAAGGTTATTCTCGCTCGGAGCCCGCCCAGTGGGAGTGTCTCTCTTACTGTGTTTCTGGGAGAGGGTACTTAAGATGCGGATGTCACGTGGTTCAGGGTTCCGGTCCAGAAGTACATTCTGACTCCATGGTCCTGGTCCCCCTGACCAGCCCCCAGGAAGGCTATGGCCTGGGGTGCAGATCCACCCGATTTATTGTCTTGGGCTGGCTAGCCCAAGGCAAGGAAACTAAAGAAGGATTCCGAGGTGGTCCGGTGCTTTCTCCGGTAGTCGGAGAGGCCCAGTAACTTCATAGCTCTCCAGGGGAGGACTCTTCAGAAGAAGGCCACATATGGGTTGGCTTCTTAGCAAGAGCCTGGAAGGGCTGAAGTACGTAAGTGAATCCATTCTCGTGGGTATCGCCAAGCTGGCTGAAAGATCCAGGTATCACACGAGTGTTCTACAAGTTTTAGTTTCCTGAATGTTCTACAACAACTTCTGTGGCAGAGACTTATTCCTGTATGTTCTACAACAACGTCTGTGGCAGAGACTTGTTCCTGAGTAATGCACCTTGTTGGCTGCTAGGCCTTGTGAGAGAGGGACTATCCAACTTGAATGAACATCCAGTTGTGAATGGCTATTCTCTGGATTTAGTCAAAGTAAGCAAGTCCTTCATTATTGACTTTGACACTAAAGCCGCGTACACACGTAGCTGTCTGTCCGACGTACTTAGTCTGGCGGACGTCCGCCAGACTGTCCGTCGGAATTTTCGAACGGGCTACTTGCCCACACACGGCACTTTTTCAGCGGACTAATACGGCGTACTAAGCCCGCCGTACTAAGTCCGCCGTACTTTCGAAATGAACGGACTCGCCCACACACGCGGAGGAAAGTCTGCTCATTTCGAGCGCGTCTCCAGGTAGGCGGGGCCCGCAAAGGAGACGTCGCTGGCCCCGCCGCCTGGTATGGACTTAAAGGGGATCCCCCAACGCCGAAAAAAATCGGCGTGGGGGTCCCCTTCAAGTCCACAACAGACCTTTGTCCGAGCACGCTACCCGGCCGGCCAGGAAAGGGGGGGCGAGCGAGCGCCCCCCTCCTGAGCCGTACCAGGCCGCGTGCCCTCAACATGGGGGGTGCCTTGGGGAAGGGGGGGCCGCGCCCCCCCACCCCAAAGCACCTTGTCCCCATGTTGATGAGGACAAGGGCCTCTTCCCGACAACCCTGGCCGTTGGTTGTCGGGGTCTGCGGGCGGGGGGCTTATCGGAATCCGGATACCAGCCCCCCACCCTATGTGAATGAGTATGGGGTACAATGTACCCCTACCCATTCACCTGTAAAATAAAAGTACAAAAAAAAAACACACGAGATAAAATACTTTATTGCACAGCTCCGGGGGTCTTCCGTCTTCGGGGGTCTTCTCGCCGGACTCCTCCGCTATCTTCTTGTAGCTCTTTTGCTAGCGGAGGAGTCCGGCTTTCTTCCTCGCTGCCGGCCTCTTCTCCCGACTTCGGGGGTCTTGTCCCCCTCTTCGGTTCTTCTGCCGGGCCACCGCGCCTTCTTATAGCTCTTTTACAGGCGGTGGCCCGGTCTTCTGTCGCCGCTGGCGCCTTCCGTTCTTCTTCTTCTTCTCCAGGAGATGTTGACTCGACAATCTTTCCGGCCGCAATGCCAGGGACACCCTGCGCTGCCACTTATATAGGGACAAGGGGCGGTGTCACATGGCTTTATGTCACATGGGTTGGTCACATGGGTTGATGTCACATGGGGACTGTGACATCGTAAGGGGGCGGGGTCACCATGTGACACCAACCCATGTGACATAAAGCCATGTGACACCGCCCCTTGTCTCTATATAAGTGGCCGCGCAGCGCGTCCCTGGCATTGTGGCCGGAGAGAGCGTCGAGTCAACATCTCCAGGAGAAGAAGGAGAAGAAGAAGAAGAAGAAGAACGAAAGGCGGCGGCGACAGAAGACCGGGCCACCGCCTGTAAAAGAGCTATAAGAAGGCGTGGTGGCCCGGCAGAAGAACCGAAGAGGGGGACAAGACCCCGAAGTCGGGAGAAGAGGCCGGCGGCGAGGAAGAAAGCCGGACTCCTCCGCTAGCAAAAGAGCTACAAGAAGATAGCGGAGGAGTCCTGCGAGAAGACCCCCGAAGACGGAAGACCCCCAGAGCTGTGCAATAAAGTATTTTATCTCGTGTGTTGTGTTTTTTTTTGTACTTTTATTTTACAGGTGAATGGGTAGGGGTACATTGTACCCCATACTCATTCACATAGGGTGGGGGCCGGTATCCGGGGTCCCCCTTATTAAAGGGGGCTCCCGGATTCCGATAAGCCCCCCGCCCGCAGACCCCGACAACCAACGGCCAGGGTTGTCGGGAAGAGGCCCTTGTCCTCATCAACATGGGGACAAGGTGTTTTGGGGTGGGGGGGCCGCGTGGCCCCCCTTCCCCAAGGCACCCCCCCATGTTGAGGGCACGCGGCCTGGTACGGCTCAGGGGGGGCGCTCGCTCGCTCCCCCTTTCCTGGCCGGCCGGGTAGCGTGCTCGGACAAGGGTCTGTTGTGGACTTTGGGGGACCCCCAAGCCGATTTTTTTCGGCGTTGGGGTCCCCTTTAAGTCCATACCAGGCGGCGGGGCCAGTGACGTCTCCCTCGCGGGCCCCGCCTACCTAGAGACCCGCTCAAAATGAGCGGACTTTTCTCCGGGCGGGAAAAGTCCGCTCATTTCAAAAGTACGGCGGACTGGCATACACACGGCCGGATTGTCCGCCGAAATGCGAGTACGGCGGGCAGATTGATGTGCAACACGGCATTCTAAGTCCGCCGTACTTTCGGGTCAAAAAAGTATGCCGGAGGCTACACACGGGGGGATTGTTTGGTGGACTTGAGTTTGCCGGACTTTTCCACCGGATTGTTTGATCGTGTGTACGCGGCATAAGGGTACCTGAACTTCCTTCCTAACCCTCTGATCCTATTTTAAGAGACTGTTCGTTGTCTACGTTTTGCAAATAAAAATCCCTTTATGCGGGTCTGTCATCAGTTTACTGGGCCATCTACCACGGGAACCCCTAGACACAAATTGGGGAGAAGAAGGTAACGGTAAGCCCAATCAAACCAGCAGCTCCTTCGTCGAGGGTCAGTGCTACATAAAGATGATGCACAAGAAAGCCTGCAGTTTGCTCAAGACAAGCAGAATAAGGACATGGATTACTGGAACCATGTCCTACGGTCTGATTAGACTAAGATAAACGTATTTGGTTCAGATGGTGTCAAGCGTGTGTGGCAGCAACCAGGTGAGGGGTACAAAGAAAAGTTTGTCTTGCCTACAGTCAAGCATGGTGGTGGGAGTGTCATAGTCTGAGACTGCATGAGTACTGCCGACACTGGGGCGCTACAGTTCATTGAGGGAACCATGAATGCCAACATGTACTTTGACATACTGAAGCAGAGCATTATCCCCCCCCCCCTCGGGGACTGGGCCTCAGGGCATTATTCCAACATAACGACCCCAAACACACCTCCAAGACGACCACTGCCTTGCTAAAGAAGCTGAGGGTAAAGGTGATGGATGGCCAGACATGTCTCCAGACCTAAACCCGATTGAGCATCTGTGGGGCATCCTCAAATGGAAGGTGGAGGAGCGCAAGGTCTCTAACATCCACCAGCTCCGTGATGTTGTCAGGGAGGCATAGAAGAGGACTCCAGTGGCAACTTGTGAAGCTCTGGTGAACTCCATGCCCAAGAGGGTTAAGGCAGTGCTGGAAAATAACGGTGGCCACACAAAATATTGACACTTTGGGCCCAATTTGAACATTTTCAATTAGGGGTGTACTCACTTTTTTTGCCAGTGGTTTAGAAATTAATGGTTGTGTGTTGAGTTATTTTGAGGGGACAGCAAATTTACATAGTTACAAAAATGTGAGGGGTGTACTTACTTTTGTGAGATACTGTAGATAGGACAGGGCTCTGTTCATTGCTACTAGCAAGTTAATGTGCTATTGTGATTCTATTGTGACTATAGAGTATCAGTGTAGTGTGAATATAATGATAGTGCAGTGTGAGTATAGTGCGATCATTCATTTTTACTTTGTGTCAGTTTACTTTATCAGGGCTCGTTTATTGCAGTATTCTGAGGTGCACTAGTGCACATTTACTGCAGTATATTGAACTGCGTTAGTGCACATTTACTGCAGTAGAGTGCACTGCGTTAGTGCATGTTTACTGCAGTATATTAAGGTGCTTAGTGCACTTTTACTGTGGTATATTGAGGTGCGTTAGTGCACGTTTACTGCAGTATATTGAGGTGTGTTAGTGCACGTTTATTGCAGTATATTGAGGTGTTTACTGCACTTTTACTGTGGTATATTGAGGTGTGTTAGTGCACATTACTGCAGTATATTGAGGTGGATTTGTGCACATTTCCTGCAGTATATTGAACTGCTTTAGTCCACATTTACTGCAGTATATTGAGGTGCATTAGTGCAAGTTTACTGCAGTATATTGAAGTGCATTGGTGCAAAATACCTTGCAAGATCTATATCTCATGGATAGATCTTCTAGTTTTCTAATGGTCCTCGCTGCCACGCTACACCTGACTCTCCATGAGAATCCTCCAACACCAAAAATGACAGAAGCTGCCAAAACTCATCTAAACGTAGTCACTTCAATTCCCCTGACAACAACCCTACAGTCACTATGGACTGATTAACTCACATTACTTTTTCTGGAATTTGTTTCTCAAACATGTTCTGCTTTTTCTTTTTACTTTTTTCAATATACGGTACTGGTAATGGTTAAAAAACCCCAATGGTTAAAACATAAATGAATAGAGCTTGTTAATATCCCTAGCCTCATTTATCCCAGAAAATATTATTTTTGTGTTTTTAAACATATAGCTTCCTTTACTTCTACTCCCCACCCCCTTCATACCCATTCCCCCCACCCTTTTTATTTATTTTTTATTTTTTAATGTGTATGTATAAATGTGTGTATGTATATGTATATGTAGTCCCATTTGACCTTATTTCACTATACCCAACCCATTTCTATATGTAGCTACTTTCAGGAGTTTCATATCTGTCTCATAATACTGTTATTAGAAAGCAAAATACGCCCTTGAAGGTAGCTTTAGCATTAGTTATTTTAGTTAACTTTAAACACTTTTTTTTATCTCTGAATATACTTTTGAAAACAGACTTATTAATAATTCATGCTCCCCTTTTTTTTTTATATATATATAATGTGTTCCTACTCGTTGATTTCCCACTCCTTCCCAATCTTCATAAAAATATAAAAGAAAAAAGTGCAGCGCTTAACCAATAAATATTACTGTGGTGGTTTTATGGTGTTCAGCTGCTGATTTCTTTATTGTTTTTTACTAAGCGCAGATTTTTTCTATTTTTTTTGCTTCCAAATCTTCACTTCTTAACCTACCTTACACATCCCTTTTTCCCATCCCATTTTCCTTATCATTACTTATCATTGCCGATTTTGGGTGTCAACGCAATTTACTTTATACTTATAAGTTTTGGCTTTCATGGTCTCCGGAGACTCACTGCTCCCCCCATCTTTCTATCTTTGGGTATTTCTCCTTCCTATTATTTCAGAGGACTTGCCTGGATAGTTGTTTGGCCTCTGGGTTCATGATTTTCACGTACCCAGCACACTGCTTTCTTACTTACTTACATAATTAAACTTAATGTTGATTGTTTACATAAATCTTACCCCCCTTCTTTATCTTACAAACTTTTTCCTTCTCCTCTACTGGTTCTTGCTTCTCTCCAAGGTAAGTGTGGCAAAACAATTCGTAAAGACAAATCTTGACTTTATATCTGTTTTACCCTTCCTATGGCCCCCTTGAATGTACTTAAGTTAAATGTACAGGGATTAAACATACCGCAAAAACCAACTAAAGTCTATCGCTCTTTAGCATCAACTAAGGCACACATCGTGTGTCTCCAGGAGATCCATTTTACTACTACAGCCACTCTTAAATATTTTAGCCCTTTATACCCTCGAGTTTTTATGGCTTCAGTTAAAACCAAACAAAGAGGAGTATTGGTGGCATAACATTCCATCGCACAAAACCTTTTCCCCTCCAGACAGATAGTAGACGCTGAAGGGAGATATATTATACTAACATGTTTTTTTTCCAATTCCCTAATCACAGAAGTATCCAACTATGCCCTAAACAAAACTCCAACATCTTTTCTTTCCCACTTGCTACATGTGGTCGATACCCATAAAATAGGCACATTATTAATCTGTGGAGATTCAAAACAAGTCCTTTATCCATTTTCAGACAAATCCCCAATATCCATCACCTCCAATTCATGAAAACATACCTTCCAACAATTACTCCAACAGTATTCTTTATTCGATTCTTGGCATGAAACAAACCCAGCAAAATGGCAATTCACTTTTTTTTCCCATCCTCATAAAATATTGTCCAGAACTGATCACATATTGATCACAATTGGCATGACCTCCTCGTTTCCTTTACATGGACTGACCGTAGTGCTGTACTAACCACATTTACTTCTCTAATTCCTAAAGCACATGACCCCACATGGCATATTAATAATTTTATCTTATCACATCCATCTCATTCCTCAGATTTGGAAAAAGCCTTAAAGAAATATCTGGTTAATAATGCAACTACCAACATTTCTCCAATGACACTCTGTGTTTGTATTCACCAGGCCTCTTTCCTCAAGAAAGAAAAATGCCTATTACAGCAAAAGCTAGAAGCAGAATTTATTTCTTCACATGCGCTCTTTGAATCAAATCCCACTCCTTAAACCAAATTACAATTAGATAAAACACAACTTGATCTTGATCTTTTCCTTTCAGATTCCACAGATAAATTGTTATGTAAATCCAGACATTCGTTTTACTTCAAAGCCAATAAACCTAATACACTTCTAGCCCGAGCCCTCAATAAGTTAAATTGCCCTTCCAAACCAATACGCAATAAGTTATCTCAAGATACATATACCAGTAACCCCATAAAAATCCTTAATACCTTCCAAAAACATCTTGCCTCCCTATATAAAAAAGAAGATCCTTTAGATCAGGCCTCAGCAGATTTCTTTTTTTCACAAATCACTTTTCCAACTATTCCCTTAGCTCAACGTGAATGCCTTGAAATCCCTATTTCCACTAGTGAAATCCTGATGGCTATTAAATCCCTTAAATTAAATAAGCGCCCATGTCCAGATGGATTTTCAGCCTTGTATTACAAAAAAATGTGCTCACATCCTAGCTCCATTACTGACTGAAGCCCTTAACTCCCTCTTAGATGGACATTTCTTTAGATTTGAAACTTTAACTGCAATTATCTCAAAAATTCCCAAACCCCACTCTGAGGAAACATCTTGCTCTAATTACAGACCTATCTTACTGCTTAATTTAGACATTAAACTTCTAGAGAAAGTCTTAGCAACCCATCTAAACAATATAGTTGGCGCTTTAATACACAGAGAATAGGTAGGCTTAATCCCACTACATCAAGCAGGAGATAATATAGGTAGGGCAACGTAATTGGTGCATTCTGTAAAATCCAGACAAATTCCACTTTCTTTTTTATCTCTAGATATCAAAAAATCATTGGATACAGTTTTGTGAATAAACAGAAAAAGGGGGGATAACACCGCGCTAAACCTAGAAAAAAGGGGTGGTGACCAGAGAAAGAAAAACAAATTTCTGTAGCTGCTAACAATCAAACAAAGTTATACAAACATGAACAAAAAATGTGTAGCGCTAAGGATTGTAATAACCATGAAAATCTGAAAACGAACAATACAGTGCAATGTGCAAATTAAAGTCCAAAGACTAGTAAAAACTAGAAAATGTAAGTCAATGTGAGGAATTAAATCCAGATGTAAATCAACCGTGGTGGGTGACTGCACAAGGGAGTGGTGCATATGACACGGAGAACATCAATAATGTGGATAGTTAATGAGGTACCCTTACCAGCAAAGGTGGACAAACATACCATCTGGCAGTGGGTCAAATGCGCACTCGGCACCTTGGCACCACACCCAAAAGACCATCCTTTAAGCGCATTTGACCCACTGCCAGATGCTATGTGTGTCCACCTCTGCTGGTATGAGTACCTCATTAAGTATCTAGTATCATTAAGTATACTCATTAAGTATCTAGTATCATCACCTCTGAGACACCACGGTTGATTTACATCTGGATTTAATTCCTCACATTGACTTACATTTTCTAGTTTTTACTAGTCATTGGACTTTAATTTGCACATTGCACTGTATTGTTCATTTTCTGATTTTCATGGTTATTACAAGCCTTAGCGCTACACATTTTTGGTTCATACAGTTTTGTGACCCTATCTACGTTATGTCCTACAACGCTGGGGGTTTGGTCCCCATTTTCTCAGCTGGATGTCATCTTTATATGATAAACCTAAGGCATATGTAAAATATGCAGGATACAAATTAATTCCATTTAATATCAGCAGAGGTACACGACAAGGCTGCCTATTATCCCCACTTTTATTTGCCTTACTCATTGAACCCCTTGCCCAACCTATTCGCTCTGATCCTTCAGTTAGAGGTCTTGAGTTAGCTGGACATCATCACAAAACTTGTCTCTTTGCAGATGACATTTTAATCTTTATGTCCTCCCCACATATCTCTGCCCCTAATCTTATTCCAAAACTCGATCATTTCACTCAGATTTCTGGTCTAGTCATTAATCCCCAAAAATCCATGGCACTAAATATGTCTCTATCTCCTTCAGCTGTATAAAAGACACAAGCATCTCTCCCCTTTTCATGGTCTACTACCCATCTTCCATACTTAGGAATCAATATTATGCCAAATCTCTCTGAACTCTTTACGGCAAATTTTCCACCTAACTTTTGGTAGATTACCAATCTGTTAGCTCAGTGTTCTTCTCTTCCCATATTTTGGATAGGTAAAATCAACGTTATTAAGATGGCTATATTACCTAAAATTCTTTATCTCTTCAGGGTTTACCCATCTCAGTCCCAACTTTTTAAGAATATTGCGGCGTAAATTAACTTTTGTCTGGGGTTCTTCAACACTCAGTTTACCTAAACATACATTATACCTTCCAAAACTTAAAGGTGGTCTCAGATTTCCTAATTCATCTACTTATTATCATGCGGCTCATTTGGCACTATAACCTAATTAGCATGCAACCAATGAAATCCCACTCTGGGTAGCTCTGGAATCTATAGATTGTGACCCATTATTATTATCTCTTAGCCCTTGTACACACGGTCGGAGATTCCGATGGAATGTGTCCGATCGGACCGTTTTGTCGGATATTCCGACTGTGTGTGGTCTACATCGGACTGTTTCCGTCAGAGTATCCGACGGACCAAGTTTTCCAACTTGTTGGTAAAATTTTCCGACAAAATGCTCCGGTCGGACATACTCCGATCATGTGTAGAGAATTCCGATCAGACAAAGTGCCACGCATGCTCAGATCAAATTCCTACACCAAAGCTATTGGCTACTAGCGTGAACGTAGTCCCGTCGTAACGAAATAACGTAATCACGTCAGATTTTCCAACAACTTTGTTCGACCGTTTGTATGCAACAGTTTCGGACAAAATCTGACAGACACAATCCGACGGATTTGATTGTCGGAATCTCCGACCGTGTGTACAAGGGCTTATGGTTACAACCCTCGGATCGGAAAAAAACGTACAAACCCGATTACTAAACATTCCCTTGTAATTTGTGACAGATCGAAATCCGTAGGTTACCTACAATCTCCTTATATTCCATTCTTATTGTTTCTTAAGAATCCTCTTTTTTTACCCCGCTTGGAAATTTCCTAAATTGTTTAAAGCATGGACCACCTCTAAATTAACTCCAATCACATGATCGTATATCCTCTAATTCCTTTAAAACATTCCCTGATTTATGTAAAAACTTACAAACTCAGAAGTTTTCCAGGGATTGTGGCAGGGGGGAGAGGAAGGGGTGGAGTAGGGGAGGAGTACGGTGTAAGTAGATAATATAATAAATATAATTATCTGGATCTGAGGAGATTTTATGGAGAATTCATAATTTATTAAACCAATATTAATTTAAGTAGGTATATTCAAACTATAATAAAGGCAGTAAGTACTCAGCGACCGCTGAAAGAGAGAGCCTTAAAATAAGGTAAACTTCAGGCTGATATACGAAAGCCATTCAGTCCATTGTGTCCGCAGGGTCTGGATCCGGAGAGTTGAATCAAACTCTCTTAGCTCTTGTACACAAAGTCGGACATTCAGACAACAAAATCCGTCGGATTTTGTCCGACGGATTTTGTCCGAAACCGGTGTTGCATACACACGGTCGGACAAAGTTGTTGGAAGATCCGATCGTTCTGAACGTGATTAGGTTTTTTTGTTAGCCAATAGCTTTGGTCTAGGAATTTGATGTGAGCATGCATGGCACTTTGTCCAATCAGAATTCTCTACAAACGATTGGACAAAGTCTGATCGGATCATGTTGTCGGAAAATGTTATAGCCCAGCTCTAAAACTTTGTCGGTCGGATATTCCGATGGAAACAGTCCGATGGAGCCCACACATGGTCGGATTATCCGACAACACGGTCCGATTTTACATTTTCCGTTGAAATGTCTGACCGTGTGTACAAGGGCTTAGAGGAGTTTTGTCTGCTTCCATAATTTCCGAGTTTGGAGGATTCTTGTGGAGAACTGGATGTTGTGCGTCAACGAGGGCTAGCTGAGGGTCTTTCTTTTCCTGAAGGTGAAGCTCCTGTAAGGTGTTCAATAGTTCATCTGAGGATTTTCATGAATGCTTAGTGCCTTAATGTGTGAAGCGAATAGAGAATGGGAATCCCCCTTGGTAAGGGATCTGGTGATGCTGTAAATTTTGAAGCAAGGGTTTCATCTCATGTCTTCGCTTACCTACAGTTATTTGGGAAAGGTCAGCAAAGAGCTGATAGGGGTGACCTTGGAATATGAGGGACTCTTTGCTTCTGGCAGCAGCCATGAGTTGCTCCTTGGTGAGAAAGAAATGAAACTATGTCACGGGGGGGGGGGGGGCCTACTGGTTTGCGAGGTGTTAAAGCTCTGTGGATTCCATCCATTTCTAATCTTTCATTCGGTATTGATGGTGACAATTCTTGGAAGAGAGCAGTCATGGTAAATTGAAGGTCAGTAATAGCCTCAGGTATACTACGTATATGAAGATTTGAGCAATGTGCTCTATTTTCAAAATCTTCTAATCGAGTTTGCAGTATAAGATTTTCCTCTTTAAGTGCCTCTATTTCATTATCATGAGACAGTAAATTCATTTCAATGTCATCTATGTTATTTTCTAAGTCAGCAGTACCCTGACCTAAGTCACGGATTTCTTTAGTGAGGCTTTCAGTAATATGGTCGGAGGTCTGCCTTAGAGCTTTCTAAAGCATTTTTTCTATTTGTCTAATTATATTTGGGTGTAAGGTATCTGCCTGTTTTCCCTGGGAGGTGGCGCTGTGTTCACAGTCAGTATCATAATCTTTCTGAGGTAAATGCAGCTGCTTGTCAGCATGAGATGTGATTGTGTGAGGCGAGCGAGACAGCGCCATTTTACAGGAGCCTCTGGGCACTATGTCTTTGGGATTCTTATGCCCTGTATACACGATCGGAAATTCGGCCAGCAAAAGACTGTTGAGAGCTTTTAGTCGGAAAATGCGACCGTGTGTATGCTCCATCGGACTTTTGCTGGCCGAAATTCCCGCCAGCAAAAGTTTGAAGGCAAGTTCTCAATTTTTTGGTCAAGAAAAGTTCCGATCAGAAATTACGATCATCTGTACAAATTCTGACTCGCAAAATTCTTATGCATGCTCGGAAACATTTTAACGCATGCTCGGAAGCACTGAACTTCATTTACTCGGCTCGTCGTATCGTTGTACATCACCGCATTCTTTTTTTTTTTTTTTTCTTTTTACTTATCCTTTACCCACCTTACCCCTACCCTCCCTTCCCCCTCCCCCTCCCTCCCCACCTCCACCTTCCCCCCTCACGCAAAAGGACACAGAGACAGCAGTACGCCACACTATAACACCTATATCTCTCTCTTCTCATTCCTTCTAATCTATAGGGTATCCCAACTCAGTTATCCATGGCCTCCATATTTCTTTCCACTCTCTAAGATTCCCTCTCCTTACATATAATGTCTTCTCTTTCCATATTAGTTCATTAATACTTTGGGTCCATTCTCCTACCAAAGGGGCCTTCTCAGATTGCCATCTTTGCGAAATCAATCTACGCGCTTGATATAAACATCGTACCACTGCCGCTGTAGTATTTTTTCGTTCTCTCTGCTCTTGCCTACATCCCAGCACACACAGGATCGGGTCCATTACCAATTCTAGCTTAAAGATCTTATTAATACTCTCCACCACTTCTCTCCAATACCGAAATAGCTTCGGTCAGCGCCACACCATGTGCAAAAGGTCTCCCTGTCCCCGACATCTAGGGCAGCTGTCATCTAATCTCCTACCAAACAAACATAATCTTTTAGGCGTGTAATAAGCCCTATGCACCAGCATCAGTTGTGAGATCTTTTGTGAAGGGGAGACCGATGTCACCGGCCCCAGCTCCATTATTCTCCTCCACTGCATATCTGATATTTCCCCTATATCCTCTTCCCACTTCCTCTTCAAATTCGGGTGATCAATTTCCTGGTTGGAATTCATACCTAGCTGCTTATATATTCCTGAGATACACCCATTTGCCCTATCTGTTGTAAGTAGCTTCCAAAGTAAAGGTGTTTCATCCCACTGAGGCGTATTTACCCCAAACTGAGCTGCTACTGCGTGTCTCACCTGCAGGTAACTAAAAAATGATTGTTGTGGTATATCATAGATCTTTTTTAAATCCAAAAATGTCCTTAAGACCCTGCCGTCATAGAGATGGATCAATTTGGTTATACCCTTCCTTTCCCACGATCTAACCTTGCCTATTATAAATATTTCCGGTAAATTTTTGTTATCCCAGAGAGGAGTGAGTTCTGGCAGCCCTGTATAGCCCATTTTTAGTTTCACCGCTTTCCATATCTTACCTAACATTTTAGTTACCAAGTTACTGTACTGAAAGGAATCTGCCTCCAGGACCTCCGCTATAAGCTCATGTGGGGCTCCTATCATTCTGATCCCTCCTTTTAAATTTCTTCCCTGCTCCGAGTCACAACCCGCCAGGTGCTGCATCTGTGCCGCCAGGTAGTAATTCCTAGGGTGTGGCACCGCCAGGCCTCCTCTATCTATTGGCAACTGCAGCGTCTGAAGTCGTATCCGGGCCGTGCCTTTCCTCCAAATAAGCTCCCGGAAGAGGGTCTCCAATTTCTTAAACCATTTTTTACATATCCATACCGGTGCATTATGTAAAACGTATAACAGCTGTGGCATCCAAATCATCTTAATCAGGCTACAACGGCCCATTACTGAAAGCGGAAGTTTACTCCAGACGTCGCACTTGCGCTTAAATTTATTCAAAAGTGGAATTAAATTTTTATTAATATATTGATCGGGATTCACTGTCAAATATATACCAAGATACTTCAACGCATCTACCTCCCTCACCCGTAGCCCCGGCAGCGCAGCCGCAGCATCCGGGGGGTCGACTCGGAGCAGCTCGGACTTCCCCCAATTTATAGCCAGCCCTGAAAAATTACCAAAACCCTCTACTAAGGTAACTGCCTGCTCCAGGGATGGTCCAGTGTCTCCCAAAAAAAGTAGAACGTCGTCCACGTATAATGCGATCTTTTCCTGTCTCTCTCCCGTTCTTTGGAATCCCTTAATCCCCGGATTGGCCCTAATCGCTATTGCTAATGGCTCTATGGCCAACGCAAAGAGCAGAGGAGACAAAGGGCAACCTTGCCTTGTCCCTCTGCTCATTTCGATCTTTTTTGAGTATCTACCGTTGGCCCTCACCCTGGCACTAGGGGCATTATACATCTTTTTGATCCAGCCAATAAAGGAGGGGCCCATTCCTATTTTCTCCAACACCCGCCAAAGATACTTCCACTCTAGGCTGTCAAAAGCCTTTGTTACATCCAAAGACATTATAGCCCTCGCCCCCATGTTCTCTGCGGGAATCTGCATATTTAAAAAAGTCCTTCTGATATTCATGCTAGTGGACCTTCCCAAGATAAATCCCGTTTGATCTGGGTGTACTAACTTTGTAATGAGTTGATTCAACCTATTTGAGAGTACTTTGGCTAAGATTTTTTCATCCTAATTCAATAGCGAGATTGGCCTGTATGAGGCTACTTCCAGCGGGTCCTTATCCGCTTTGGGGATCACTATAATAGTTGCCTCTGTCATTGATACAGGTAGTTGTCCCCCCTCCGCTGTGTCCATTAATGTCTTATACAACTCAGGGAGCAGCAATTCTCCATAATATTTGTATGTTTCTACCGGGAGCCCATCCGGGCCTGGGGCCTTTTGATTAGGCATCCCAGCCACTGCCTGTTGTAGTTCATTAATAGTTATCGGGGCGTCTAATGCTTCCCTTTCCTCCCGAGTAAGAGTCGCCATTTCCAAACTTTCCAGGAATCTATCCATTTCACCTTCCTCCCCTATTCCTTGTGACCGGAAGAAGAAGAAGAAGAAGAAGAAGAAGAACGGAAGGCGGTGGCGGCGACAGAAGACCGGGCCACCGCCTGTAAAAGAGCTATAAGAAGGCGCGGTGGCCCGGCAGAAGAACCGAAGAGGGGGACAAGACCCTCGAAGTTGGGAGAAGAGGCCGGCGGCGAGGAAGAAAGCCGGACTCCTCCGCTAGCAAAAGAGCTACAAGAAGATAGCGGAGGAGTCCGGCGAGAAGACCCCCGAAGACGGAAGACCCCCGGAGCTGTGCAATAAAGTATTTTATCTCGTGTGTTGTGTTTTTTTTTGTACTTTTATTTTACAGGTGAATGGGTAGGGGTACATTGTACCCCATACTCATTCACATAGGGTGGGGGGCCGGTATCCGGGGGCCCCCTTATTAAAGGGGGCTCCCGGATTCCGATAAGCCCCCCGCCCGCAGACCCCGACAACCAACGGCCAGGGTTGTCGGGAAGAGGCCCTTGTCCTCATCAACATGGGGACAAGGTGCTTTGGGGTGGGGGGGCCGCGCGCCCCCCCCCCTTCCCCAAGGCACCCCCCCATGTTGAGGGCACGCGGCCTGGTACGGCTCAGGAGGGGGGGCGCTCGCTCACCCCCTTTCCTGGCCGGCCGGGTAGCGTGCTCGGACAAGGGTCTGTTGTGGACTTGGGGGGGACCCCCACGCCGATTTTTTTTCGGCGTTGGGGTTCCCCTTTAAGTCCATACCAGGCGGCGGGGCCAGCGATGTCTCCTTCGCGGGCCCCGCCTACCTGGATACCCGCTCGAAATGAGCGGACTTTTCTCCGGGCGGGAAAAGTCCGCTCATTTCAAAAGTACGGCGGACTGGCATATACACGGGCGGATTGTCCGCCGAAATGCGAGTACGACGGACAGTATTTTGAAAAATCCGAAATACTTAGTACGCCGGACTGCACGCTGAAAAAATCCGCTGAAGCCCACACACGAGCGGACTGTCCGCTGAAATGTGTTTCGGCGGACTAAGTAGGCCATACAGTCCGCCCGTGTGTACGCGGCATAACAAGCCAGGAGAGTACAAGAAAGATAAAGGTGAAAAGTCTGTTTTCGTGACTCTGTGAAGAAAGGAATGACCAGTACTCAGGTGATCAGATTTACAAGAATAAAAAAAATGTTGGATATGGTAACAGAAGCTTGAAGTTGTTATTTATAACTCTGATGTTAACCCCTACAAGTTGTGTATGGGCAGATAGATAGACAGAAAGATATAGATAGATAGATAGATAGATAGATAGATAGATAGATAGATAGATAGATAGATAGATAGATAGATAGAGTATCTCACAAAAGTGAGTACACCCTTCACATTTTTTTAAATATTTTATTATATCTTTTCATGTGACAACACTGGAGAAATTACACTTTTTTACAATATAAAGTAGTGAGTGTACAGCTTGTATAACAGTGTAAATTTTCTGTCCCCTCATAATAACTCAACACACAGCCATTAATGTTTAAACTGCTGGCAACAAAAGTGAGTACACCTCTAAGTGAAAATGTTCAAATTGGGCCCAAAGTGTCAATATTTTGTGCGGTCACCATTATTTTCCAGCACTGCCTTAACCCTCTTGGGCATGGAGTTCACCAGAGCTTCACAGATTGCCACTGGAGTCCTCTTCCCCTCCTCCATGACGACATCACAGAGCTGGTGGATGTTGGAGACCTTGCGCTCCTCCACCTTCTGTTTGAGGATGCCCCACAGATGCTCAATAGGGTTTAGGTTTGGAGACATGCTTGGCCAGCCCATCACCTTTACCCCCAGCTTCTTTAGCAAGGCAGTGGTCATCTTGGAGGTGTGCTTGGGGTCATTATGTTGGAATACTTCCCTGTGTCCCAGTCTCCGAAGGGAGGGGATCATGCTCTGCTTCAGTATGTCACAGCACATGTTGGCATTCATAGTTCCCTCAATGAACTGTAGCTCCCCAGTGCGGGCAGCACTCATGCAGCCCCAGACCATGACACTCCCACCACCATGCTTGACTGTAGGAGAGACACACTTCTCTTTGTACTCCTCACCCGGTTACCACCACACATGCTTGACACCATTTGTACCAAATACATTTATCTTGGTCTCATCAGACCACAGGACATGGTTCCAGTAATCCATGCCCTTAATCTGCTTGGCTTCAGCAAACTGTTTGCGGGCTTTTTTGTGCATCATCTTTAGAAGAGGCTTCCTTCTGGGACGACAGCCATGCAGACCAATTTGATACAGTTTGCGCAGTATGGTCTGAGCACTGACAGGCTGAGCCCCCACCCCATCAACCTCTGCAGAGATGCTGGTAGTACTTAAAAGTCTATTTACCAAAGACAATCTCTGGGTGCGATACTGAGTATGTGCACTTAACTTCTTTGGTTGACCATGGTGAGGCCTGTTCTGAGTGGAACCTGTCCTGTTAAACTGCTATATGGTCTTGGCCACCGTGCTGCAGCTCAGTTTCAGGGTCTTGGCAATCTTCTTATATCCTAGGCCATCTTTATGTAGAGCAAAAATTCTTTTTTTCAGATCCTCAGAGAGTTCTTGAGGTACCATATTGAACTTCCAGTGACCAGTATGAGAGAGTGAGAGCGATAACACCAAATTTAACACACCTGCTCCTTATTCGCACCTGGGACCTTGTAAAATGAATGAGTCACATGACACGGGAGGGAAAATGGCTAATTGGGCCCAATTTGAACATTTTCACTTAGGGGTGTACTCAATTTTGTTGCCAGTCGTTTAGACATTAATGGTTGTGTGTTGAGTTATTTTGAGGGGACAGCAAATTTACACTGTTATACAAGCTGTACACTCACTACTTTACATTGTAGCAAAGTGTCATTTCTTCAGTGTTGTCACACGAAAATATAGAATAAAATATTTACAAAAATGTGAAGGGTGTACTCACTTTTGTGAGATACTGTTTGTATGGATATAAGACACCCAGCCAATGTATATTGAAGGATAATGCATACAAATCTTCCTAGGAATGGGATTAGGTATCGGAGTAGGACTCCAGAGATGATGTTTTGAATTCTTGATCAGGTTTATAAAGGACGGGGTGGGAAGATTCTCCTCCGCTCACAGTTACTCCCTCTACTTCTTTCTCACTAGTACAGTATGTCATAAGTCATTTTCAGGAAACATGCTTTTATCTTCACGAGAAGCTTTATAAACTGATTATATGTTGCAGCCCTTGAGATCTCAATATGAAGCAAAGTCTCTTTTTGCAAGTCAAATGAAAGCTCCTTAGATCTTGTCACAACAGACGCTCCTCTGTGTAAAAGGATAAAAACGTACAACACATGATAGGTAGAGTAACTGAACATGACATTATCGCATCCACGGAAGTTTGCGGGAGATACTTGTGGAGTGTAGATTAGGCCGGCTGTGACAGGTAAATGACAATATCATTACATGGCAAACTAGGATTACCCGGTCAGCCGTTTAAATATGAGCAGGTATGGAATATGCATGGTGTGCAGGAAGTAGTTTAGATACAATTGTGCTTCAGTTGTTACTATAAAAGCATCCAACCTTATTTTGCAACATGGGTATATGATTTTCCCCCTTAAAGGGGTTGTAAAGTCAGAAGGCCTTTTATCTTAATGCATCCTATGCATTAAGATAAAAAGCCTTCTGTGTGCAGCAGCCCCCCTCAAACCCCCTAATACTTACCTGAGGTCCCTCTCTGTCCACCGATGTCCACGAGTGTCTCAGCCATCCAAGATTCTCCCTCCTGATTGGCTGAGACACAGCAGCAGCGCCATCGGCTCCCGCTGCTGTCAATCAAAGTCAGATAGCCAATCAGGGGAGGGGGGGAAGTTCCGGGTCAGGGATCCGTGTCTGATTGGACACAGGGAGCTGTGACTCGGTTCAGGTGCCCCCACAGCAAGCAGTTTGCTGTGAGGGCACTGAACAGGAGGGAGGGGCCAGGATCACAGAAGAGGGACCCAAGAAGAGGAGGATCTGGGCTGCTCTGTGCAAATCCACTACAACAGAGCAGGTAAAAATAACATGTTTGTTATTTTTATAGGAAAAAAACAAGATTTTACAATCACTTTAACGTCATTGTTCTAACGCATACTGTTAGACAGATCAATTTGGTTGTCTGCGAGCTGGTTGGTAAGTAGGCTTTGGTTTTTCCCTGGGCATTCCCCAGACTTTGTTGTTACCTGTTTTAGCCTTCCAATGCCGCTTACTGTGATAGCCAGCTACAGATGAGGGCAATTTGTTATCACATGTGTGTTTATATTGGTCCAGCAACACACCAACACCTTTGCAGCCGTTGTGCTATCGCTGGGTGTTTGGTGGGCTCCTGTACCTTTAAGAAGGGGTGGCTCCCCTTCATCCACCTGCTCTCATTTATCCATCAGAATGCATGTGCCTCCACTGTGGGGACACTCATGTTTTATTGTTAGGACCACAGATACCAGGGTGCCGTGACGTGGCTCTGTGGCTCACGCATGCGTTTGCACCCCTGTTTTTACTGCATGCTGTTAGACAGGTCAATTTGGTTGTCTGCGAACTGGTGGTAAGTAGGCTTTGGTTTTTTCCTGGGCATTCCCCAGACTTTGTTGTTACTTGTTCTCAACCAGGGTACTCTGGAATCTTGGGATTCCTTCAGAGATTACTAGGGGTTCCTTAAGCTGTGGCTGATTGTCCTTCAATTTGATGATGCCTACATAGTTCCAGCTTCCAGGACCAATCAGGGGCAGCCCATCCATTAAGGGCGCATGGGCCCCTCCTCCTCTTTCCATCGCTGCCACCCCCTATTTATGCATCCGGACCCTTTCAGGAAGGGGCTGATGAGGCACTGATATGCTGCACTGAGGCCGCACTTATGGTTACTTATAAGACTGCACCAATGAGGCTAGAATTATGGGCACGGATGAGGCTGCACTGATGGGCACTGATGAGGATGCACTGATAAGCAATGGACACTATCCACTGCTTTACTGACACTGTCCACTGCCAAATATCTGTAGGAGGGGTTTCCACCATCCCTGCAAAGTTTGCAGTCATTTTTTATGTCTTATTTTCAGTTTGATGTGTATTATACGTGATGTTACATAACAGAGACCGGTATTGTGGTGATATTGAAGCATATTGAGATTTCCATATATAAGAAGGTTCCACCAATATTGTGTTATTCGTTAGTAGGTTAACGCTGCTTTTTTTTTTTTTTCGTACCAACATGTACTTGTGTCACATGCTGATGTAAAGCAGCATGGCCTGGCTCTTTCTGTGTTGCAGCTAGGGATGTACTCATACACGATACAAGCACTGATTGCTGTTAGGCCGCGTACACACGGGCGGACTGTTCGCCCAACTTTGTCCGCTGAACAGTGTTTGGGCGGACAGTCCGCTCGTGTGTGGGCTTTCAGCGGACAGTTTCAGCGGACAGTTGGACGGACAAGGTTTTTCGGAAATTCCGAAAAACTGTCCGCTGAAACCTTGTTTGAGCGAACAGTCCGCCCGTGTGTAGGCTTGTTCGTCAAACAAAGTTGCGCGCATGCTCAGAAAGGATTTTCACGCCGAAAGCTATAATGCAGTGTATAGGACGTCGTATTTTTCGTCCCGTCGTACGTGCCGTTCACGTCATCGCGCACAGTTTCAGCAAACTGTTCATCCGTCGTGTGTGGCCATGTCCGTCCATGCTAAGTTTGAGCGGACTGTTTGCCGAAACTGTTGGACGGACAAAGTTGGGCGAACAGTCCGCGCGTGTGTACGCGGCCTTAGAAAGATCTCAAAGCTACAGCAGGAGGAGGAATTTTCCTGATACTGAATTGCAGCAGAGTACAGCGGGTAAAATATATCATTATAGGCATGTGTCCACGGTTCAGTAATGATTACATAAAGCAAGTAAGGGTAATATGTTTATCTCCTGTTTTGGCTGGAGGGGGAGAGCACAAACATGCTTTGCATTGATAAGGCTGTAACCTATCTGTCAGTAAAGGTTTCACATGCTGGTGGCACTGTCAGACCTTTGGCCCGCAGTACTGGTGTCCAACAGCAGGTGTCTCTTGGCAGTCTGGAACTGTGAGGAATGGTTTCACCGTCTGGTGGCACTGTCTGATCTTTGGACCGCAGTACTGGGGTCCATCAGCAGGTGTCTCCTGGCAGTGTGGAGCCGACATCATCTCCTGCGATCAGGCGTCACCTGAGGCTAATTGCAGGAGATGTGTACTCATATCCGGCAAGCACTTCACACACGTGCCTTGGTATTGTCCTTGAACCCTGACCTGTATCCTGTGATTCTGAGAACCTGAACCTGTATTTGTACCTATTCCTGTCCACCCTGTGATCGTGTATTCCTGTACCCTGGCCCTGCAGCCTGATTCCTCCCACCTTTTTCTCTGTCCTGTCTTGCTCCTTACCCCCATCTGCTGATCTCCTGTTTAGAAACCCTGGCCTGGCTACATTTATGATTCTGATATTCCCCATCTATTGTAAATTCCTGTTTTGTCTGTTATTTGTGGGTCACTGTCGGGTTGTTGAATTGTTGTACACTGTTTAGTATTGGAAGTGTTTTTATATCTATATTCACTTATCTTAATAAACGACATGATTTCACTTGACATGTGAAGGACCTAACCCACAGTCACTTCCTCCACCCGTTAACCATAATATCTAACCCTCTCCAAATCCCCTCACAAATGACATGACAAGATTTTGGATTAAATGGCCTTGATGGCCTTTTATTAACAATTACTTTGAGATTAAATAAACAACATTTAAAATAACTCATAACCAACTTTTTGTACTTTTGGGGTCTTTGAGGGGAACCCCACCCCACTGGTCACTGCGACAAACTTCTTTTTACTTTAGGCCTCCAGTCGCAAATCCCCGGACCCGGAGACGGTACTCAACTTTCGCAGTGACCCACCTTTTACCCCTTCCAGGTTAACCCCTTGTTAACCAGAAGGTACCTGATAACCCCATCCACAGATGGGTACCAACCATGTTATCCCCATACCACAGATGGGTACCAACCATGTTATCCCCATACCACAGATGGGTACCAACCATGTTAACCCCATACCACAGATGGGTACCAACATGTTAAACCCCCATGCCACAGATGGGTACCAACCATGTTAACCCCATACCACAGATGGGTACCAACCATGTTAACCCCATACCACAGATGGGTACCAAGCATGTTAACCCCGTACCACAGATGGGTACCAACCATGCTAACCCCATCCCACAGATGGGTACCAACCATGTTAACCCCCATCCCACGGATGGGTACCAACCATGTTATATATGCATATAACATCCATATTCTCCTCCTTCAAAGATCCAACCACTGCCATGGGCTGTCTGTACAGCCCCTATTATAATCAACGATACTCGGGAGGGTGGGTGGTAATCTTTTCCTCCGCCGCTCACTACTGACGTCACTCTCCTTCCTGCCTAATGGTTTTCTAGCCCGAGCGCCTCCCCTGCCCCGGCCACTCCCCTTTTCTTAAAGGAGACTAATTATTTTTTCCTTACTAGCATGACTGTGCTGTCCACACCTGTCATGCCGTCCCTACGCTTATCCTTTTCTCTCCTTCTGCTCCGGGACTCTCTTTACATGAGTTTGGTTCCCTCTGTTGCAGTCCACAAGGTTCTGGTCACACCTGTTTAGGACACTACCTATCCTGCTGTGTGTTACTGAGTAGTGTGACTGGCTGGCTGCAGAATGAGGGGGTGTGATTTATGTTGAAGTGGGCTTGTTCACATTTAACATGTACAGGCCTAGTGTACCGTCCCACATTCACTGCAATTTCCAAAGCATGATGGGAAGTGTAGTTTGATTATAGAGGATGTGATGTAATCACTGTTCTAACAGCTCCTCCTTGGCAGAATAGATGCTGCATTTTTTTTGAATTACAGAGAGGACTTCCTGAAAATTCAAATAGGCTTTTCTCTTCAATGGTAAAGAATTTCAAAAATGTAACTGTTTAGTGTTTTGTGTGGGGGGGGGGGGGGGTGTACTAATGGGGGATATTTGCCGATCCTGGGGGTTCTGCTTTAAGAAAAAACTGATCAAAGTACTTATAATCAGTATATGAAATATACAGAAAATACAATAGACAATTAGGCTGTGCATGGCAGTAAATGATTCATACCAGCAATGCTGCCATCAGCAGATATAAAGAGATGCAAGTTCCAATCCAACACGTGCTCTGATAGCTGGTTCCTTAACTCTAGTCTCTAAGCCCTTGTACACACGCTTGGACATTCCGACGGAAAATGTCAGATCGGACCGTGTTGTCGGATAATCCGACTGTGTGTGGTCTCCATCAGACTGTTTCCGTCGGAATATCCAACCGAAAAAGTTTTAGAGCTGGGCTATAAAATTTTCCGACAACATGATCCGATCGGACTTTGTCCGATTGTTTGTAGAGAATTCCGATCGGACAAAGTGCCACGCATGCTCAGATCAAATTCCTAGACCAAAGCTATTGGCTACTAGCCTGAACGTAGTCCCGTCGTAACGAAATAACGTCATCACGTTATGAACGATCGGATTTTCCGACAACTTTGTCCGACCGTGTGTATGCAACACAAGTTTCGGACAAAATCCGTCAGACAAAATCTGACGGATTTTGTTGTCGGAATGTCCGACAGTGTGTACAAGGGATAAGATGGAGTCTGAGCTCCCAGGATGCACCTGTTTTCTTTTCTTAGACTAAAGGCTACTTTTGTTAAAGCTGAACAGTTTCTAAACTCTTCAAAAACAGTAAATTTACCATTGGCTCCATCTTGTGGTCAAATCTGATATTGTAGGCAGGACAACTTGATGAATATCCTAGCACACACCCTGTATCTTCTACCCTCAGGTCAACTCTTTCCTGCGTCATGGCCTAAAGTCTGACCAGGAAGTAAGGCATAAGTAATGGAACAGTGTGTTGAAACAGCTATGGAGAGAATGAGGTAAGCCAGTGTAGAATTGATGGAAAGCTGTTTTATTTTTGCAAAATAAGTACATTACTGCTTTATTGGTACATAGGGGAGCTGGAATTTAGAGGGAAAAAAAAGGCAAACTTGGCCTTTAACCGCATAAACCCCGGACCATTTTGCTGGCCAAAGACCAGACCACTTTTTGCGATTCGGTACTGCGTCGCTTTAACTGACAATTGCGTAGTCATGCGACGTGGCTCCCAAACAAAATTGATGTTCTTTTTTCCCACAAATAGCGCTTTCTTTTGGTGGTATTTGATCACCCCTGTGGTTTTTATTCTTTGCGCTATAAACAAAAATCTTGAAAAAACGCATTTACTATAAATATCCCCCAAAAATGTATAAAAAAATATTTTTTCCTAAGTTTAGGCCGATACGTATTCTTCTACATATTTTTGGTAAAAAAGAAACGCAATAAGTCATTATTGATTGGTTTGCGCAAAAGTTATAGCGTTTACAAAATAGGGGATAGTTTTATGGCATTTTTATAAAAAAAGTTTATTGTGACTGCGACATTATGGCGGACACATCAGACATTTTGACACATTTTTAGGACCATTTGCTATACAAATGCACTGATTCCTGTGTAAATGACACTGACAGTGAAGGGGTTAACCACTAGGTGGCAGTGTAGGTGTTAAGTGTGTCCTAGGGGTGTGTTGCTAACTGTGGGGGGGGGGGGGGGGGCGTGACTGTACTTTACACATCACTGATCTCTGCTCCAATCACAGAGAGCAGAGATCAATGTCACTGTCTAGCTAGGCAGAACAGGGAGATGCTTGTTTACTTTTGCATCTCCCTGTTCTTCCTCCCCGTGAGACGATCGCAGGTATCCCCGCGGCGATCGACTCCGCGGAACCCGCGATCGGACTCACGGAGGTCCCGACAGGCGCGCACGCTGCAAATTTAAAGGGACGTACCTGTACGCCCATTTGCCTGTCCATGCCATTCTGCAGACGTACATCGGCGTGCGCCGGTCGGGAAGTGGTTATAAGTGGAGACAATATGCAATGTACAGTGAAAGGAGATCCTTCTTGGATTGATTGATGCCATTGTTTTGTTGCAGACAAGCTGAAGAACATTATGATCTATATTATGAACTATAATAATTTGATTTGTTTATTAGCTGTGATTATTGAGTGTAATCAGTACACTCTTTTAAGCGCTGCTATTTTTTTTACCTTCTTTGGGTTATGGACACCATAACCATCATAAGTCATCATACCGCATTCCATCCAGCGATGGATCATTGCTTTTTCTACAAAATGTTTTGTTTAGATTTATATCCTTTAGTGGAGGAAGTCCTATGGAGCACATTAGCTCACATTATACTATAAGCCCCTGTACACACGGTCGGACATTCCGACAACCAAATCCGTCCGGTTTTGTCTGAAACTGTTGCATACACACGGTCGGACAAAGTTGTAGGAAAATCCGATCATTCAGAACGTGATGACGTTATTTCGTTACGACAGGACTACGTTCAGACTAGTAGCCAATAGCTTTGGTCTAGGAATTTGATCTGAGCATACGTGGCACTTTGTCCGATCGGAATTCTCTACACATGATCGGTCGTTCTGAACGTGATTAGGTTTTTTTCGTTAGCCAATAGCTTTGGTCTAGGAATTTGATGTGAGCATGCGTGGCACTTTGTCCAATCAGAATTCTCTACAAACGATTGGACAAAGTCCGATCGGCTCATGTTGTCGGAAAGTTTTATAGCCAAGCTGAAAAACTTGGTCCGTCTGAATATTCCGACGGAAACAGTCCGATGGAGCCCACACACGGTTGGATTATCCGACAACACGGTCCGATCGGACATTTTCTGTCGGAATGTCCGACCGTGTGTACAAGGGCTTACAGTATGCTTACTGGTTATTTTTATTCTAACATGGCTTTCTTTTAAAGGAGGACCTTTACGGTCAGAAAAGAGCAGTGAATGAAGAATAGCTGTATCTCCAGTGACATCTAGTGACTATACTCATATAAGGATTTATTGCATTTTTATTCCCAGTGTAACACTTTTTCCATGCAAGGTATTATATCATTGAATACTAAAGTGTTATGTGCACTATTTTAGTGGATTTAGGAGTGTTGCCATATTGTGAATTATGCTTGGCTCCTTTTTAATCTTTTACCGGGGATGTGCATCTTTGAATGCCAAAAAAGAAGAAAAGAGCCCAGAAAGTATCTGTACAGCAAATACAGGCAGGATTTACAATGCAGAAGAGGCATGCTATGTCTCTTCTGCATTAAGGTCACTTACCTGTCTGTCTGCCCCTGTACAGTGAGCTCATTGTACACATTCTGCAATGCCGAACCGACTGCGTCCTCTCTGCCCAGGCTAATGAAAGCGGCTGGCGATCGATACCTGGAAGCCGCACACCCAAAGAGGTCATTGGCCGGTGGGAAGCTCTGGGACACTGCATCCCTGGACTGAAGGGGAGTATAGTTCTGCTTTAACCACTTAAGGACCGAAAGAATTTCCCCCTTAATGACCAGGCCATTTTTTTGCGATATGGCACTGCAACGCTTTAACCACTTCCGGACCGCCGCCCGCCGATGTACGTTGCTAATTTGAGGACGGATATCTTTAGTATGGCAGCAGCTAGCTGCCATAACCCCGGTATCCCCGTGTCAGTCTGGTACAAGATAAAAGTGGTCTCTGTGGCGGTTTCACCGCAAGATCAATTTTATCGACGGCGGGAGAGGGCACCTCCCTCCCACTGCGATCCGATGCCTTCCGCCGCTTACCGGAGCCGTTGGCAGTGGCGGAGGTGATCGGATCCTTCTCAGTGCTGTACATGGAGACCAGTGAGGGGAAGATGGCCCCCACCCATCTCCATGACACTGCAGGGCTAAAGCAACATCAAGATGTCACTTCTGCCCATATCTCCTAAAGTGCCATTTCATTTTTTTAACTTTGTTTAAATTACAACTTTTTTTTATTGCATTTTAGTGTAAATATGAGATCTGAGGTCTTTTTGACCCCAGATCTCATATTTAAGAAGTCATGCTTTTTTTCTATTACAAGGGATGTTTACATTCCTTGTAGTAGGAAAACAAGTGACACAATTTTTTTAAAAAGTGTAAAAATAAAAGGTAAAAAAAATATATAAACGCACCCCGTCCCACTGAGCTTGCGTGCAGAAGCGAACACATACGTGAGTAGCGCCCGCATATGAAAACAGTGTTCAAACCACACATGTGAGGTATCACTGGGATTGGTAGAGCGAGAGCAATAATTCTAGCCCCAGACCTCCTCCGCAGCGCAAAACATGCAAACAATTTTTTAAACGTCGCCTATGGAGATTTTTACGGGTTTGTCGCCATTCCACGAGCAGACGCAATTTTGAAGCGTGACATGTTGGGTATCAATTTACTCTGCATAATATTATCTTTCACAATATAAAAAAAAATTGGGCTAACTTTACTGTTGCCTTATTTTTTCATTTAAAAAAGTTAATTTTTTCCAAAAACAGTGCGCTTGTAAGACAGCTGTGCAAATACGGTGTGACAGAAAATATTGCAATGACCGCCATTTTATTCTCTAGGGTGTTAGGAAAAAAAAAAGTGCTTGGGGGTTCTAAGTAATTTTCTAGCAAAAAAAAAAACAACAGTTTTTAACTTGTAAACAGCACATCTAAAAAAGAGGCCCGGTCTTAAAGTGGTTAACTGACAATTATGCAGTCATGCAACATTGTACCCAAACAAAATTGACGTCCTTTTTTTCCCACAAATAGAGCTTTCTTTTGGTGGTATTTGATCACCGCTGCGATTTTTATTTTTTGCACTATAAACAAAAAAATAGCGACAATTTTGAAAAAAAATAAGTAATATTTTGTTACAATAAATATACCCCCAAAAATATAAAAGACCAAATGTCTTTCTCAGTTTAGGCGGATATATACTCTTTTACATGTTTCTGGCAAAAAAAATCTCAATAAGCGGATATTGATTGGTTTGCGCAAAAGTTATAACGTCTAGAAAATAGGGAATAGATTTATGACATTTTTATGGAATTTTCACTTTTTTATTTTTTCTATTAGTAATGGTGGTGATCTGCGATTTTTAGCGGGACTGTGACATTGCGGCAGACAGATCGGACATCTGTCCCCTGCTAGTTTCCAACTGTATGGGGTTGTGACTTACTAGAGGAGGAACCAGATTGCTGTTCCTACTTAGTAGGAACACACGATCTGTCTGTCCTCTCCTAACAGAACGGGGATATGTGTGTGTTTACACACACACACAAATCCCTGTTCTGGCTCTTGTGCCTGTGATCACACATGGCTGGCGGACATTGTGACCGTCGGCCACGTGCATCGCGTCCCCTGCCGTGCAGCGGGCGCACCTGCTATGGCTCTTAAGGCAGCCGGCGTACAGCTACAGTAATTTGCGAGACCGTGCCGACCTGCCACAGTATAATTACGGCAGCAGGTCAGCAAGTGGTGAAAGCGTTTGTTAACCCCAATAAAAAAGATGTGTCATTTGACCCCTGTATCACCTGTAATACCTGGCTGATCCTGCTTGGCTATACTCTCCCTCCTGTAAACTGACCACGATAATCAATCACCATGACACCATGGTCAAAGTATGTGCCTCCGTCAGCCGCAGCCCTCCAGTCCTCCTATATGCTCTTCTGTCCTCCACCCCCCTCCCCTCCCTGCCTGTCAGTTCCCCGATCCTCCCCTCCTGCACTAAAAATAACAGCATTTTCCTTCTATAGTTACCTCTGATATATAGAAATAAGGTCCCCAGTGCATGTCATTTCTAAAAATATGTGGTATAATAGCTTACTTACGTTAGGCGCTCACGTGACTGCCCGCCGGTCTCCTCCTCTCCTTGGCTCGGCTGACGTTAGCGGGGGTTTCCCAGCACCTCCCCTGCAGCTATCGCATCTGGACAGGAGGCCAGCGGGCAGTCAGCTGTGAAGTGAGCTATTACACAGCATATTTTTAGAAATGACATGCACTGGGGAGCTTACTGCTATATATCAGTGGGAACTATAGAAGAATAAATATTGGCTTCACAAACACTTTAACTATACCAAGAAAACAGACAAATCGTATTTCCTTTTAACAAGTGACATGACAATGGATGCAGAAAAAAATACTCAAATCCATACACACTTGTGCTTTAGCGGTTTTAACCACCAACGCTTTTTTGGTAGTTTTGAGTTAAATGTAAAACTTAAATAACAGAAATTGACCACATATACTGAACATTAAAGTGACACTAAACTCTGGTTAAAAAAAAGAATTATATTCAAGTATGTATTCTTAAGAGTATTCTTAAGAGAAGTATAGGATTTTTTTTTTTTTACCGCTTATTGACCGCCCCATGTACATATACTGCGGCAGGGTGACCCTTAAGCGCAAAATGATGTACCTGTACGTGATTTTTTTTCTGCAGGTCTGGGGCACCCGCTTCCGCTGTCATTGGACACAGCAGGAGCCAATCAGCAGGTCCGCCGGGAATCCTGCAATCGTTCCGAGAGAGGCAGAACAACGAATTGTCAAGGCAGATCGCCGTTCTGCTAGTAGGGAAAACAGAGATATTGTGTTTCTGCTAAGCAGGAACACAGATCTCTGTCTTCCTACAGTTAAACCATCCCCCACACGCCGCTTCCGCCCCAGTGTGAAAGGGGTCTTACAAGCCTGATAGAGGTGGATATTCTTATAGCAAGAGTGAACAGGTCAGCTCCCTACTGTTTTGCTATCTGCCTATTGAATTTTTGCTTTTTGCTTTTTGTGTCAGCTACTCTGAAGAGTGTATCTCCGATGGTAATCAGCCTTGCATATGTCACATTCAAGACGTGTCCTTAAAATCTAAATCCAAGAACAGAAATGCACTTTCTTTAAACTGAAGTGAAAGCATGAAGGGGGCCCCTTGAGCACGCCCAACTAGTCCAAACGCATTGGGGTGGAGTTCTAGTGCTGCACGATTCCGGGTTGGCAGTGGCTCTTATTGTGAGTGATTCTGTTCGGTTGTCTCCTGCAACATCTGCTTTCCTTTATTTTAAGATATTTGCCCCGTTTTTTTCATAATAAAGATTTTAAAATGCTACACTGTGATGAGCTCTTTGCTGGCTCCATGGGGAGCTATTTGCTTTAGTGAGACTGCTTCCTGCTATAGATGTAAGAGGTGGCCTTTGAAAGTGAAGACATATATGCAGAGAACTCCTTGTGATCCATAACACTTGTTTGGTGGCTTGATATAAGCTCATTTTTGGTGAGTGCGCAATTTTACTAAAGATGGCGGTGCTTTTACACCTGGAGGAAAGCTGTTGGACGGTGGAAGATTTCCTGCTTTTCTTATGCACATGGACTGCTATATTCATATTTTAGTTTTTAATTGATTATTTTACTTGTGTTGTACTATTGTCTTATATTTGAAATCCAGCCTGTGTGACAACCATGACACCCTCAATAGATACATTGACATAAGTAATGCTTACTGGACGAAAATAAAGATTAACCACTTCAATACAGGGCACTTAAACACCTTCTTGCCCAGACCAATTTTCAGCTTTTAGCGCTGTCGCACTTTGAATGACAATTGCGCGGTCATACAACACTGTACCCAAATTACGGCAAAGATGGGCATGGATAGGCGGCACAGATGGGCACGGATGGGCACTGATAGGTGGCACAGATGGCCACTGATAGGCAGCATTGTATTGTTTTATACTGTACTAATGGATGCCAATCAGTGCCAAGAAATAATGCATGCCAATCAGTGATGCCCATTGTGGGCACTGATTGGCATCCATTATGGGAACTGATTGGCATCCATTGTGAGCACTGACTGGAATCCCTGGTGGTCTAGGGTGGCATAACTTGTGCTGGGCATCCCTGGTGGTCTGGTGGCATCCCTGGTGGTCCAGTGTGGGCATCCTCGGGGGGGCTGTGCTGATAGTCGATCAGCACAGACCCCCCCGTCAGAGGAGCAGCCGATCGGCTCTTCCTATTTACACTGTGATCAGCCATGATTGGACACGGCTGATCACGTGGTAAAGAGTCTCCGTCGGAGACTCTTTACTGAGATCGTAATTGCGGGGTGTCAGACTGACACCCCGCAACAACGATCGCCGCGATGTGCGCCCACGGGGGCGCACAGCGGCTCAAAATCCTGATCACGTCATATGACGTCCGGTCAGGATTGTGAAACCACTATGCCGCGTGCTTTTGTTATAGGGCAGGCGGCAAGTGGTTAACCACTTAAGGACCTCCGTATTGCCATTGTACGTCATTACAATGGCACAGGCAGGCACAAGCACGTACATGTACGTGCCTGCCTTCCAGCGGGTGGGGGGTCCGATCGGACCTCCTCCCGCTGGATACGGCGGTCCGGTTCACTGCAGGAGCGATCCGTGATGAGGGGATGGCCGTTGGTTTCTGGCCATCCCCTCTCGATCGCTCCTGGCCAATGACAAGCTTCCTCCCACTGTGTATTGTATACACAGGAAGGAGGAAGTGATGTCATTCTCCTCGGGGCGGTCTTTTTGACCGGACTACGAGGAGAATACAAAAAGTAAGTGTGCACCAACACTACACTGACATGTAGGTACACACAGGCACACAAACCCCCGCCCCCTGGTTAGTTTGCTTTTTATAGCATCAGGGCACCCACCATTTATTACCCAATAAAGGTTTAACCCCCTGATCACCCGGCGGGTGATATCAATTAGGTTTTAGGGTCAGGGTCTGCGTCGCCCCAGGCAGCGCTAGGTTAGTGCCAGTACCGCTAACACCCACACGCAAAGCATAAACCTCCCGTAGTGGTATAGAATCTGAACAGATCAATATCTGATCTGATCAGATCTATACTAGCGTCCCCAGCAGTTTAGGGTTCCAAAAAAACGCATTGTTAGCGGGATCAGCCCAGATACCTGCTAGCACCTGCGTTTTGCCCCTCTGCCCAGCCCACCCAAGTGCAGTATCGATCGATCACTGTCACTTACAAAACACTAAACACATAACTGCAGCGATCGCAGAGTCAGGTCTGATCCCTGTGATCGCTAACAGTTTTTTATGGTAGCATTTTATATTTAAATCCGGAAGGCAGTGCTTGGGTTTTCGGGGTCCCGTACGTGGCTAGGCTCCCAAAAAGTCCCCCACATGTGGTATCCCCGTACTCGGGAGAAGCAGCAGAATTTATTTTGGGGTGTAATTTGACTTATGCCCATAGCATGTGTGAGCAATATATCATTTAGTGACAACTTTGTGCAAAAAAAAAAATTTTTTTAATTCCTGCAACTTGTGGCAAAATATAAAATATTTCATGGACTCAACATGCCTCTCAGTAAATAGCTTGGGGTGTCTACTTTCCAAAATGGGGTCATTTGGGGGGGTTTTGTGCTATTTTGGCATTTTATGGCCTTCGAAACTGTGATAGGTAGTGAGGAGTGAAATCAAAAATTTGCACCCTTAGAAACCCTGAAGGCAGTGATTAGTTTTCGGGGTGCCGTACGCGGCTAGACTCCAAAAAAGTCCCACATATGTGGTATCCCCGTACTCAGGAGAAGCAGCAGAATATATTTTGGGGTGCAATTCCACATATAACTATGGCATGTGTGAGCAATATATCATTTAGTGACAACTTTTTGTAAACTTTTTTTTTTTTTTTTTTTGTGTCATTATTCAATCACCTGGGACAAAAAAAAAAATATTCAATGAGCTCAACATACCCATCAGCAATTTCCTTGGGGTGTCTACTTTCCAAAATGGGGTCATTTGGGGGGGGTTTGTACTGCCCTGCCATTTTAGCACCTCAAGAAATGAGATAGGCAGTCGTAAATTAAAAGCTGTGTAAATTCCAGAAAATGTACTCTAGTTTGTAGACGCTATGACTTTTGCGCAAACCAATAAATATACGCTTATTGACATTTTTTTTACTAAAGACATGTGGCTGAATAAATTTTGCCCTAAATGTATGACTAAAATTGAGTTTATTCGATTTTTCTTATAACAAAAAGTAGAAAATATCATTTTTTCTCAAAATTTTCGGTCTTTTTCCATTTATATCGCAATCAAATACCATCAAAAGAAAGCTCTATTTGTGGGAAGAAAAGGACGCAAATTTCGTTTGGGTGCAATATTGCATGACTGCGCAATTACCAGTTAAAGCAGCGCAGTGCGAAATTGTAAAAAGACCTCTGGTCCTTAGGGTGTTTATTGGTCCGGGGCTGAAGTGGTTAAAGAGCCTGAAAAAAATAAAACTAATGTAATTTGCAATATTTTTGTAGTAAATTTTTTGTAGTTTTTAGATATACACTAAATTATCAAAAGTATTGGGACACCTGCCTTTACACGCACAGGAACTTTAATGGCATCCCAGTCTTAGTCCGTAGGGTTCAATATTGCGTTGGCCCACCCTTTGCAGCTATAACGGCTTCAACTCTTCTGGAAAGGCCGTCCACAAGGTTTAGGAGTGTGTCTATGGGAATGTTTGACCATTCTTCCAGAAGCACATTTGTGAGGTCAGGCACTGATGTGGACGAGAAGGCCAGGCTTGTAGTCTCCACTCTAATTCATCCCAAAGGTGTTCCATTGGGTTGAGATCAGGACTCTTTGCAGGCCAGTCAAGTTCCCCCACCCCAAACTCACTCGCCCATGTCTTGCTTTGTGCATTGGTCCAAATCATTTGGTGGAGGGGGGATTATGGTGTGGGTTTTTTTTTTAAGGGGTTACGGCTTGGCTCTTAGTTCCAGTGAAGGGAACTCTTAAGGCGTCAGCATACCAAGACAATTTTGCTCTCCCAACTTTGTGGGAACAGTTTGGGGATGGCCCCTTCCTGTTCCAACATGACTGCACACCAGTGCACAAAGCAAGGTCCATAAGGACATGGATGAGCGAGTTTGGGGGGGAGGAACTTGACTAGCCTGCACAGAGTCCTGACCCTAACCCGACAGAACACCTTTGGGATGAATTATAGCTGAGACTGGAGCCAGACCTTCTCATCCAACATGAGTGCCTCACCTCACAAATGAGCTCCTGGAAGAATGGACAAACATTCCCATAGACACACTCCTAAACCTTGTGGACAGCTTTCCCAGAAGAGTTGAAGCTGTTATAGCTGCAAAGGGTGGGCCAACTCAATATTGAACTCTATAGACTAATGCCCCATACACATGGTCGGACATTCCGACAACAAAATCCATGGATTTTTTCGGACGGATGTTGACTCAAACTTGTCTTGCGTACACACGGTCACACAAAGTTGGTCAGAAATTCCAAACGTCAGGAACGCGATGATGTACAACACATACGACGAGCCAAGAAAAATGAAGTCCAATAGCCAGTGCGGCTCTTCTGCTTGATTCCAAGCATGCGTGGAACTTTGTGCGTCGGAATTGTGTACATAATTTCTGACAAAAAGCTCCCATCGAACATTTTCCATTGGAAAATCCGACTGTGTGTACGGGGCATAAGACTGGGATGCCATTAAAGTTCATGTGCGTGATCCTCATACTCTCAAAGCCCTTGTGCACACGGTCGGATATTCCGACAACAAAATCAGTTTCGGATTTTGTCCGAAACTGGTGTTGCATACACACGGTCGGACAAAGTTGTCAGAAAATCCAATAGTTCGTAACGTGATGACGTTATTTAGTTACGACAGAACTACATTCAGGCTAGTAGCCAATAGCTTTGGTCTAGGAATTTGATCTGAGCATGCGTGGCACTTTGTCCAATCGGAATTCTCTACAAACAATTGGACAAAGTCAGATCGGATCGCGTTGTCGGAAAATTTTTATATCCAGCTCTCAAACTTTGTTGGTCAGACATTCCGACGGAAAAAGTCTGATGAAGCCCACACACAGTCGGATTATCCGACAATACGGTCCGATCGGACATTTTCCGTCGAAATGTCCAACCGTGTGTACAGGGCAAAGATTGTATCAATACAATGGGAGATATGCTTCAGAAGGAAAAGACAATTTTCCAGCATAGGGGCTGCTCCCAGTGGTCCGAGAGGCTATGGGGGCTGTGGCTGGATGTACCGGGGTTTGCCGCGGTGGATCTAGTCATGGGCAGATTGTTGGGCATCGGTACCTGAACAAGAGGTTTGGGGGCCACTGACTCAACTCCTTGGGCAATGGCAATTCAGTCTAGAGCATGGCACGAGGCACGACCAGGCAGTCAAGGAATGTCTAGTTAGATCTGCAGACCGCGCAAACGTATTGCTTATGATGGCTGTAAATGTACTGAAATGTATTTGTAGCTTCGGTGTATGTTTAAATGTGTTCCAATACTTTTGGTAATAGAGTGTATAAACTTTAACTGCATCAGCACTCTTTGTACCATTCCAGGGCTTTGAATATTCGAGTAACTTGGGTTGATTTATGCAAAGATAATTGCTTTTTTCAGTCTCTGCAAATTTTGCTCTTTATGTCACAATACGGACTATTTTTTTCCTTCAGGCATGTGACATACTACAAGGCTGCCTGCGCTTGCATCTATTGTATTTCCATTTGTTTAGATGGGTCATAATAGCTCAGAGCAGTAGCTCTTTTGTACTGTTTTTCAATAAATCCAAAGCTTTCTCTTGATAAAATTGTGGAGTTATTATTAAGAAGCCAGTGGTGTTGTCAGAGACGCGTCATGGGAAATATATTGCGATTAGTGATTAGCATGTCTTTTAAAGTGAACCTAAATTATATAAATAATGGATTATTATGTTTGTATAATTTAATAATCAAATTGCATTACACTCTCTTTGTTCTGTGCTAAGCACACAATCCATATTGTAGTAGCTTTGTTGTCACACTAATCCCGCGTACACACGACCGGACTTTTCGGCGGACTAGGTCCGACGGTCTTCCCGACGGACATTCAGCGGAGGTCCGATGGACTTTCTGAACGAACGGACTTGGCCACACACAACCGGACTAAGTCCGTTCGAAAGTCCATTCGTTTTGAACATGATGACGTAAACAAGGAAGTTCAATAGTCAGTAGCCAATAGCTGCGCTTGTGTCGTATTTGGTCCGTCGGACTAGCACACAGACCAACGGTTTGCACGCTAGAAAGCCGAGTCCGTCGGACAGATTTGAAACGCGTTTTATTTCTAGGGCCGTCTGATTTTTGGGGGAAAAAAAGTCAGCTGAAGCCCACACACACGATCGAATTGTCTGATGTATTCCGGCCCGCCGGACCTAGTCTGCCGGAAAGTCTGATCGTGTGTACGGGGCATAATGCCCCATACACACGGTTGGATTTTCCAACGGAAAATGTTCGATGGGAGCCTTTTGTCAGAAATTCCGACCATGTGTAGGCTCCATCGGGCATTTTGCATCGTAATTTCCGTCAAACAAAAGTCTGGATCTCAATTTCCGACAACACAATTCCGACACACAATGTTCCACGCATGCTCAGAATCAAGCAGAAGAGCCACACTGGCTATTGAGCTTCATTTTTCTTGGCTCGTCGTACGAGGTGTACTTCACTGCGTTCTTGACGTTCGCAATTTCCGATCAACTTTGTGTGACCGTGTGTGTGTAAGACAAGTTTGAGCCAACATCCGTCGGAAAAAATCCATGGATTTTGTTGTCAGAATGTCCGATCAATGTCCAATTGTGTGTAGGGGGCATAACTGTCATTAGGATACTGTATCTTTTACAGTATAAAGGAAGGTAACTGCGCTGACAATGGCACCCCTGTTATTGAATCAGAAGTAAATAAATAGGTAAATTAATAAACTATGTGAAATACCACCAGCCAACGGTGTGCAAATAAATAGAAATTGTATCGTGAGTGGTAATAAATGACAAAAAATGAATACAATAAATATATTGTATTCGGGCGGCACAGTGGTATAGTGGGTAGCACTCTCACCTAGCAGTAAAAAGGGTTGCTGGTTCGAATCCCAACCACGACACCCCTGCCTGGAGTTTGCATGTTCTCTCTGTGCCTGCGTGGGTTTCCTCCAGGTACTTCGGTTTCCTCCAACACTCCAAAGACATGCTGGTAGGTTAATTGGCCCTAGTATATAAATGGGGACCTTGGATTGTGGGCTCCTTGAGGGTAGGGACCAATGTGAGTGTGCAATGTACAGGGATAGGGACAATTGTAGACACTCACTCAGGTTGAACTGGATTGACTGGTGTCTTTATTCAACCTTACTAACTATGTATATAACTATATAATATGCAAATCAAATATTTGTCCAAGTGATAAAATAAGTGGTTGTGATAAATTCATGCAATCTTCCGTCACCAATACGTGTTGACGAACATAAAGAATGCATGCTTACCATAGGCAAGCATCAACCAGCTTGCAAACAAACACCCCGATAGGGTCCCAATGAAAGATCCCATATGGTAATTCAAAAGGCAGCAAGCCAGCAACACAAAGCCCCCAACGGTCGACTGAAGAGACTCCCGGACATGAGACAATTGTCACCCAGAAATAAAACAAAAGTGTAAAACTGGTAGACTATTTTAATAAATATGGACAAAAGCACTTACAAACATAGGAAGAAAACAGAGTATATGCCGGCCAGCAAGCGAGCGCCAGTTTGCGCGGGATTCCAACGTGAACGCGTCAGCACGCCCTAGCCACCTGACGCGCGTTTCGTCATAGGCTGATGTCATCTGGGGTACGGGCGATGCGCCGACGCATCACGTTTAAATATACAGTGGTGTTAACTAAACCTCGATCTGAGGTGGCAGTGGGACATAACTAAAGCAAACATGGCGGACTTGTGACTTCACATCCGCCATATTGAAATATGGCAAAAGGAATGGCAAAGAGCAAAAAACTAAATATTAATCAAAATTAACAGCAAATAAGTACACATTAAAAAGACAAAAAAAATAAAAAAATTTGTTAGTAACTTTTACGTCTTTCACAAATTAAGGGATTTTTCCTTTTTCCATGATATACTTGATGTTGATTTCCTGTGGTCCTACATTTTCTCATAATATTCTGTTCCTTATCAGCTGTGATAATGTTATCTTTTATTATGCTTGAGGCCTTTTGTGTATCTAAATATGTTTATTGGGGGAAACACTTCACAGGCTGATTTGATTAAAAATGGAAGATCAAATTGAATTATCCATATGGTATATTAAAAGCACACAGTTGTGATTACAGTTCATCTAGATTGATCTTCCAGCAGCCATCATTGTCAACCAAGATGGTAAAATCTGAATTTTCTCCCCATATGGCTTATATATCCATAAGTGTGGGTATATAGGTATGCTGCTGTTTACTTGCTTTGTTCACTCTCTGGGAAGACTCTGAGATTTCTACCCTTCTTTTTAATGATCAGAAGACTGTTTACAATGTTATGTGAAAAGCTGCAGGACTCACACTTGTGTCTCTTTAACCACTTCAGCTCCCGAAGGTTTTACTCCCTTCCCGACCAGGCCATTTTTGTGCGATATGGCACTGCGTTGCTTTAACCCCTTCCGCCCCGGAAGATTTTACCTCCTTCCTGACCACAGCACTTTTTGCGATTCGGCACTGCGTCGCTTTAATTGACAATTGCACGGGCATGTGACAAAAATGACGTCTTTTTTTTCCCACAGAGATCACAGACAGTAGAGTTTTCTTGTGGTGGTATTTGATCACCATTTTTATTATCATTATTTATTTTTTTACTAGTAATGGCGGCGATTTTCATCGGGACTTCGACATTATGGTGGACACATCGGACAATTTTGACACATTTTTGGGACCATTGGCATTAATACAGCGATCAGTGCTATAAAAATGTCACTGGCAGGGAAGGGGTTAACACTAGGGGGGGCGATCAAGGGGTTAATTGTGTTCCCTAGTGTGTGTTCTAACTGAAAGGGGGAGGGGACTGTGTAGGGGAGATGACAGATCGCTGTTCATACTTTGTATGAACACACAATCTCTCTCTTTTCCCCTTACACTGTATGTTTACACCAGTATTTTTTTATTTTTTCTGCTATAAAACATATCCAATAAAAAATGTAAAAAGCGTGGGAAATTATGGGACAGATTTAGGGACTATGATTTTTTTTTAATGACTAGTAATGGTGGCAATCAGCGATTTTTAGCAGTGGACAAATTGGACACTTATGACACTTTTATGGGACCAGTGACACTAATACAGTGATCAGTGCTAAAAAAAAATGCATGCTGACATGGCTCTTTAATCGTGTGATCAGCTGTGTCCAATCACAGCTGGTCACATGTAAACAAGGAAGTTCCGGTTATCGGCTCTTCTCACCTCACACTGACAGTGTGTGGCGCGGAGAACCGATCAGTGGCATTTCCTCGCAGGGGAACAGTGAGATATGTAATCAGAGCGCTGCTGAGCAACCCATGCTAACAAGTGCCAGCAACCAGTGCCAACCAGTGCCGGCAATCAATGCCCACCAGCGCCAACAATCAGTGCCCACCACAGCCAGAAATCAGTTTCCATTAATGATGCCAGTCAGTGCTGGCTTTCAGTGCCGCCTATCAGTGATGCCCATTAGTGCCACCCATTAATGATCATCAGTGCCCATTAGTGCCGCCCATTAGTGCCCATCAGTGCCGTTTATCCATGCCACCTATCAATGTCCACCAGTGCCAGCTACCAGGGCCCATCAGTGCCACCTATCAGTGCCCACCAGTGCCACTCATCAGTGCCACCTATCAGTGCCCATAAATAAAGAATATTAGTGCCTCCTCAACAGTGTCACCTAATCACTGCCCATAAGTTCCGCCTCATCAGTGCCCATCAGTGCAGCCTATTAGTGCTCATCAGTGCTGCCTCATCAGCGAACATCAGTGAAGGAGAAAAAATACTTTTCTTTTTTTCTAAAAAAAAAAAAAAAAAACAAGGGGTGATTAAATACCACCAAAAGAAAGCTCTATTTGTGGGGAAAAAAATGATAAAAATGCCATTTGAGTACAGTGTTGTATGAACACGTAATTGTCATTTAAAGTGTGACAGCGCTGAAAGCTGAAAAATTGCCTGGGCAGGAAGGGGGTGAAAGTGCCCTGTAGATAAGTGGTTAAAGAGACAGTGTAAATGTTGTTTTAAATAAAATAATAAACATTTTTTTTAAATTTTAAAGCACCCCGTCCTTCCACGCAAATGCGGTCCCACACACACCAAATTTTTAAAAACAAATTGGGTGGGGGTCCCCCCAAAATCCATACCAGGCTCTTCAGGTCTGGTATGGAAATTAAGGGGAACCCTGTGACAAATGAATAAAAAAAATGCCATAGGAGTCCCCAAAAATCTGAAGGGTCTGGTATGGATTTTGGGGGGACCCCTACAGCATTTTTTTTAATTCTGGTTCGGGGTTCCCCTTAATATTCATACCAGACCCAAAGGGCCTGGTAATGGACTTTTTTTTTTTCAGTGAGTTTTATCTATACTGCTGAGACCCGACAATTCATTACAGCCGTGATCAGTTTTAAATGACAATTTTTCCTTTAGAAATGTAATTTTGCTGTGGTACTGTTCTAAACACGGGAAAAATGCGCCACTTTAGAGGCATACTATAGACACCCGCAGGCACGATATTTAAAGGAATATTGCATTTTTATTGTTTCACTTTAAGCATTAAAAAAATCACTGCTCCCAAAAAAATGTCAGTTTTAAAAAAAATGTCCCCTGGGGCAGGACCCAGGTCCCCAAACACTTTTTATGGCAATAACTTGCATATAAGCCTTTAAAATTAGCACTTTTGATTTTTCATGTTAGTGTCCCATAGACTTTAATGATGTTGTGTGTTCTTCTGAATTTTTTGCCTGTTCGGTATGTTCTGGTGCAAGCCAAACTAGGGGGTGTTCGGCTCATCCCTAGTGGAGAGTATCTTTAATAATCTGGATGGAGATTGGTGTGTAATAGCGGCTCTTCAATAACATCTAATAAGGCGATATTTGTCAGACACGAGAGTGAATGGCAACAACATCTGGTGAGCGTGGAATTGGCACACATCACTTTGGTGAAGGGTTTTAGTGGATCAACAAGATTTTGTTTCACTATTTTTTCATCACTTTAAGTTGGACTGTATTACCATATGGATTCACATATGTTGGAGCATATATATTTTTGGGATATGCCATAGGGACACTTTTCACGTATGGGTGTTTTTATGTTGATAATTTCACCATGGTAATATTTAGGAGTTTTGTAGATTAATTTAGTGTTCTACTGTAAAATGATTTGTCTATTTCTCTCTTTTTTATGTAGCACTAACCCCAGAAGGAGCTGCTGGTTTGATTAGGCTTACCGTTACCTTCTTCACCTCGATTTGCGTGTCTAGGGGTTTCCCGTGGTAGATGGCCCAGAAATTTTAGAGACTGACGTCAGATCTGCTTAAAGGGATTTTATTTGCAAAAACGTAGTTAACGAACAGTCTCTCTGTTAGGATCAGAGGGTTAGGAGAAAAGTCCAGGTACTCTTGGTGTCAAAGTCAATAATAAAGAACTTTCTTACTTTGACAAAATCCAGAGAACATCCATTCACAGCTGGATGTTCACTCTAGTTGGACAGTCCCTCTCTCACAAGGCCTAGCAGCCAACAGGGTGCTTAAATCAGGAACAAGTCTCTGCCACAGACTGTTGTAGAAGATGAACAAGGAAACTTGAATACTTGTAGAACACTTGTGTGGTACCAGTATCTTTCAGCCGGTTCGGCGATACCTCACAAAACTGGATTCACTTAGGTCCCTCAGCCTCACCAGGCTCTTGCTAAGAAGCCAACCCGTGCGTGGCCTTCTTCTGGAGAGTCTTCCCCTGGATAGCTGCGAAGTTGCTGGGCATCTCCACAACCGGAGGCGGCACCGGACCACCTCTGAATCCTTTCCTTAGTTTCCTTGCCTCGGGCTAGCCAGCCCCGAGACATAAAGTCAGGTGGATCCGCACCCCAGGCCATAGCCTCCCTGGGGGCTAGTAAGGAGGACCAGGACCATGGAGTCAGAACATAGTTCTGGACCGGAACCCCGAACCACGTGACATCCGCATCTTAAGAACCCTCTCCTAGAAAGCACAGCAAGAGAAACACTCCCACTGGGCGGGCTCCGAGAGAAAGTAACCTTAAAGTACCCAAGCAGACTGTGTTTCCATGCCTGCCAGAAGACACTGCCCCCTATGGCCAGGCTGAACACCCTATAGTCCAGTCAGATTGATGCTGAGGTCAAAATTTGGAATAATTATACCCAAACCAAACTGCAGTTCGGGTGTAAAGTTACAATTCAAAAACATAGCGCGTGCTCTTCAGGAGTCGGTGCTACATTTACATTGACATTTGTTTCACTCATTTGCATGTTTATAGAATATTAAGTGGCAGCACAGATAGGTGTTTTTCATTAGCACAGTGCGCACACATAGAAATCACTTGTAGTGACTTCTATCACAATCACAAACATAATACTTGTTTGTGATTGCTTCTTCTGGATTTGCCACTGGCGATCAGCTCCCGCTGTGATTGGACACAGCGGGAGCCAATCAGCGGATCCATGCGGACCAGAAGTTTGCCGGGACCCGCCAGTCGTTCACAAGAGAGGCAGCACGCTGGTCTGCCCATGTAAAAAAAAAAATCACCATTTTGCTAGTGGGGGAAACAGAGATCCTGTGTCCCGCTAAAAATCGCTGACCGCCACCATTACTAGTAAAATAAATAAATAAATAAATAAAAAAAAATTCCATCTATCCCATAGTTTGTAGACGCTATAACTTTCGTGCAAACTAATCTAATTTATTGGGATTTTTTATTTATTTTTTTACTAAAAACATTTAGCAGAATACATATTGGCCTAAAATAATGAAGAAATTTGATTTGAAGTCTGAAGTGTCAACTAGAACTTGTGCTTTAAGTGCTCTGTAAGTGTAGAACTTGTCAGTAAAAATGCGCAGCAAGTTAATAAGACTTGCAATTCAATACTGCCAGTCTGCCACAAATTTGTGGCACGTTATCCTTGCTATCTGGGCTGATGCCTGGGCAGGAAGCCGAGTGACGGCAAGATAGCCCCCACTCAGCTCTATGCCTTTGAGGATTGGAGCGACATCTGACATCACTTCGCTTACATTCTTTCTAACAGGAATAAAAGTGATTTAAAAAGAAATAAAGGGACAGTGTAAAAATAAAAAAGTAATATAAATAGGATTTTTTTTTTTTTTTAAAGTGCCCCATCCCTCTGTGCTCGCTTGCAAAAGTGAACGCATACGTAAATGGTGTTTAAAACCCACATGTGAGGTATTGCCACGTTTATTAGAGCGAGAGCAATAATTCTAGTAACAAACAAACAAATGGCCCCTGCCCCCATCTATAACTGGCCTTCACAGCAAGGAGTACATGGAAGGGCAACACGTGCAAGAAGAAGAACCTGATTTGAGCCTGAGGCTCTAATAGGCTTAAAAAAAGGGTGGGCTCGGGGCGCAGAGAGTGCGTTCTGATCCCACCCTGTTGTTTGACCATAGCAAATAAATTTTTGCTATTTTTACACCACAGTGCCTCCCCGCAAATCAGGAGGCATTTGCATATTTATAGAATATTAAGTGGCAGCACAGATAGGTGTTTTTCATTAGCACAGTGCGCACACCTAGAAATCACTTGTAGTGATCGGACCCTCCAGACCTGTTTCCCAATTGGTCAAAGCACCGGGCATCCTATTGGATGCCCGGTGTTTTGGCGGAAGAGACACACAGGGGAGGAAGCTGGAGGATCAGACTCCTCCTCTGCCGCTGCTGACACAGGAGACACAGGAGCAGAGAGGACCCAACAGCCCAGTAAGTGCTGGACCTCCTCCAGCAAGGTACTGCCAGTGTGCTGCGTGCTCCGTGCCCAGCGGAATTGAAGAAGAGATGCACGGACCCATGGAGGATGCAGGAGCTGTCACCTGCCCATCCCAGGTCGATGCCGTCACTCGGATGGTGTAAGTGCCAGTCTGATGGCCGGCAAGCGGGGGGATCACAGTGGCTGCATATTATGGGCACAGAAGCTGCATATTGTGGGCACAGAAGCTGCATATGATGGACACAGAGGCTGCATATGATGTGCACAGAGGCTGCATATGATGTGCACAGAGGCTGCATATGGTGGGCACAGAAGCTGCATATGGTGGGCACAGAAGCTGCATATGGTGGGCACAGAAGCTGCATATGGTGGGCACAGGAGCTGCATATGGTGGGCACAGAAGCTGCATATGGTGGGCACAGAAGCTGCATATGATAGGCACAGAGGCTGCATATGATGGGCACAGAAGCTGCATATAATGAGCACAGAGGCTGTATATGATGGGCACAGAAGCTGCATATGATGGGCACAGAAGTTGCATATTGTGGGCACAGAAGTTGCATATTGTGGGCACAGAAGTTGCATATTGTGGGCACAGAAGTTGCATATTGTGGGCACCGAGGCTGCATATGGTGGGCACAGAGGCTGCATATGATGGGCACAGAGGCTGCATATGATGGGCACAGTGGCTGCATATGATGGGCACAGTGGCTGCATTTTATGGGCACAGTGGCTGCAATTGATAGGGTGTTTTTCAGTGTTTTTCAGAATTTTTCAGTTTGTTTGCACTCCAGCCGCCACTACAGGATGCCTTTGCTGTCATTGTGCTATATGCTGGGTGTCCAGTGTGTCCCTGTGCCCTCCAGGCCCACCTGCCCTCTATCTATTCATTAGAATACATGTGCTCCCACTATTAAGACTTAATTTACAAGGGTTAGGACTGCAGGTAATACAGGGTGCCGTGAAGGGGCCCTGCAGCTTATGTGTTTGCAAATGTGTGCTAAGGCTGGCCATACATGGTCAAATTTCGAAAGAATTTTCTTTTGCAAATCAGAAAATTAGTAAGTTTTGTGATCCGATGGCGCCACCATTGATTTTGAAATTCACCCAACCAAGCCTTCAATTTCACCCCATGTTGCTTCAGAAAATAATTTTCGTGGCTGGGAATCTTCTTTTCTTTCAGGAAATTTTCTTTTCTTGCACATGCACATTTCTTTTTCAATTACATTTCTCACATGATTCTCCCATCATTGATTAGATAATCGTTAGTTTTTCAAAAAATTTCCAACATGTCCGATTATTCAAATTCGCTTGCCGCCCGAAAATCGACTGTTGCTGCAGCCCACTAATGGTGCGAAATACGAACGAAAATTCTTAGATAAGATCAGGGGATCCCCTGATGAAGTCACATGATTGACGTAACGCGTAGGGAGTGGCCGTCGCAATACCGGAAGTGACGTAAGACTGGCGGAAGACGCCAGGACACCATTTTCATTGTGTGCTGTTTAACATGCTTAAACATACTTTTAAATGTGTGATTAAAAATACTGCACTATTGGAGCCTTCTCTTCTCTTTTATGTGATTTATATGGAGTGGCATTTGTTTGTGGACACCGCTGCCTATACCACAGTACAGTTATTACAGGAATGAATGGCCCTCTGGTGGCCCGTTGTGGATGTTCATAATTTGGGAGATATTCACTGTTGAGGACCCCCTGCTGGTTAAAGAGAGAACGGAGGCTACCTATTCTATTTGATGTGCCTATTTTTCCTGAAGTGGAGGTGAGAGTTCTGGGAGCCTATATTTTTTCCTTTCTACACGAATATGTTTTTAACTACTTCTCCTCTGAGTTGAGTCTCTCTGAATACCTCTGGTGCCGTGGAATTATACCTAAAGACTTGCTATATGGACTAAATTTTGAACTCACTTTCTATATATTCATTTATTTATTTTAAGCACTTAGCACGTTTTACTTTTAGTATTACATATTTTACTTGCGCAGGACCATTATTGATTTTATTTTTCATTTATTGGTATTATGTGAATACTACTAGGTCCAGCTGCAGCTATTTATTATTAACCGGTTCCCGACCAGCGCACGACGATGTTCGTCGACAGAATGGCATGGGCAGGCATATTGGCGTACATGTACGTCCAATCTTCAATGCCGCCCTGCCATCGGGAGTGCGCCGCCGGCGGCACGCTCCCACGCTGGTCGGGACCCCGTGATTCCGGTCGCGGGACCAGCGGACTTGATCGCCGCGGGCATCCCCGCGATCGTCTCACGGGACGCCTGAATGGAGGAAATGCCATGTAAACAGCATTTCTCCATTCTGCCTAGCAACTAGTGACGCTGATCTCTGCTCCATGTGATTGGAGAAGAGATCAGTGTTCACTAAATGAAAGCCCAACCCCCCCACAGTTAGTAACACACCCCTAGGAACACTTAACCCCTACACTGCCACCCACTGGTTAACCCCTTCACTGCCAGTGTCATTTACACAGGAATCACTGCATTTATATAGCAGTGATTACTGTATAAATGACAATGGTCCCAAAAATGTGTCAAAAATGTCCGATGGGTCCCCCACAATGTCGCAGGCACAATAAAAATCACTGATCGCCGCCATTACTAGTAAAAAAAATAATAATAAAAAATTATTAATAAAAATGCTATAAAACTATCCCTATTTTGTAAACGCTATAACTTTTGCGCAAACCAATCAAGAATCGCTTATTGCGATTTTTTTACCAAAAATATGTAGAAGAATACGTATCGGCCTAAACTGAGGGAAAAAATGTTTTTTATATATATTTTTGGGGGATATTTATTATAACAAAAAGTAAGAAATAATGTGTTTTTTTCAAAATTGTCGCTCTATTTTTGTTTATAGCGCAAAAAATAAAAACCGCAGGGGTGATCAAATACCACCAAAAGAAAGCTCTGTTTGTGGGAAAAAAAGGACATGTATTTTGTTTGGGAGCCACGTCGCACGACCGCGTAATTGTCAGTTAAAGCGACGCAGTGCCGAATCGCAAAAAGTGGTCTGGTCTTTGACCAGCAAAATGGTCCGGTCTGTAAGTGGTTAATTGCTATTTGCACGTGTACACTTCTTAGTGACACTTGTTTGTTCTAATTGAATTTATTTTATTTATTATTACTTCATTTCTATTTTGTGTTTTGTGTATGAGGTTTTTCACCACATTTTATATATATATATATATATATATATATATATATATATATATATATCACTTTTTTTATTCCGAGTTTATACTTTTAAGTAGTAGCGCGAAGGCCTTTTTCTCACTGTATTTTGGAGATGTTATAGAGGTTAAGGCAGTAAGGCCCTTTTCACACGAGAGGTCTGATCCAGTCTTGTCTGTTTCTCAGGTGGACCTGATCGGACCCTCCATTCTGCTCTATAGAGCGGCAGATGTAAACGGACTTGTGCCCATTTACACCCGCCTACCTGATCTGATCTGATAAAGACAAACGAAAGGGCATCCTTTCCCCTCTGTCTGGCCAGATCGAATCAGATGGCAGTCGGGTGTAAATGGACAGCAAGTCCATTTACATTTGATTGCCCATAGAGCAGAGCAGACATGGACCTGTCACCTAACCACTCTACTCTGCTCAGCAGGGGATCAGTGGATAGATCCCCTGCTGAGCAAACCAGAGCTATGCCCCTTACACACGGTCGGACTTTCCAACGACAAAACTTGGCCCAAACTTGTCTTACATACACACTGTCACGCAAAGTTGTCGGAAAATTCGATCGTTCAGAACGAAGTGACATACAACACGTACAACGGGACTATAAACAGGCCAGTAGCCAATAGCTTTTGTCTCATAATTTATTCTGAGCATACTTGGCACTTTGTCCGTCGGAATTGTCTACACGCGATCGGAATTTAAACTATCGGATTTTGTTGTCGGAAAATTTTAGATCCTGCTCTCAAAGTATTTTGTGTCGGAAATTCCAACAGAAAAAGTCAGGTGGAGCCCACACAAGATCAGATTTTCCAAAAACACAATCCGATCGCACATTTTCCGTCGGAAAGTCAGACCGTGTGTTCAGGGCTTTATGCAGAATCCAGCCCATGTGAAAATTTGGATAACAATTGGATGTAGGGCCGAATGCCCTGAAAGAAAACTTCCCTGAAATGCCCCCTGAATGTTACATGTTGAGTCATTAATCCTGTTGGCAACCCAACAACACTTTGCATTGGATGGGTTTACAAATGAATTATATGCTGCAAAACAAACAATTTCTTTAATCCATAGCTAAACTTCAGTGTCAGTATGACAACCAAGACGAATACCAGCAATTACATGATTGGTTGCTGTGGTTTACGGTTCATTTGCAGAATAGATTCCATGACATTAGCTCAGACTGCAAAATTCCGAGTCAGCAACCTCCAGAAAAGATGATGATGTGTGTTTTATTTAAATGAGATCAAATGACTAATCCAATAACTTTAAAGAGAGATATCCTGGAAAAATGCTACAATATTATGTTCATTAAGGTAATAGATGATTAGATTTAATAGATCTTTCCGGTCACGTCCCTAAATAGCTATACAATTTGTTTCAATCTGTTTAGCTTGGCGCATGCATTAACAAGAGCATTTCACATCTTTGGTCCTCCATCTTCGCCATAAAGGCACTTAATTAAAAAGAATAAGTTCAGGCGTTTATCGTCTGGAAAAAGGTTTTATACCACTCTTCATGTGCAGCAACCACGGGTGGCCAGTATGCCTATTAAAGTGTTACTAAACCCAAAACAGTAAAATAAGTCTGTATATGCAGCATAGCATGCTTGTTATACTCACTGTGGAACTTAAGGGGTTAATCCTCTGCATTGTGTAAAAAGGCTGTTTGATCCTGTATGCACAGATCCCCCCTCATGCACTGTCTATCTGGGGAAAGCCAGCTAACATAGGCAGTGTAGCCGACCTGCACAAACTCAGTTGTGTCTTTTATGCTGGAGAGGACAATTACTTGTTCTCAGAGCTAGCCAGGTCACATGATATTGACATCACACATGTGGGAGTGCATAGAGGCTACAGTGGAAATCTCCTCCTTCCTGATCTCTCAGCACTAAAGAAACTGTGCAGTTTATCATATAACTGTGGCAGGGGTGGACTGACAACTCATGGGGCCCCCAGGCAATAGGAGATATATTATGGGGCCCCCGGGCAATAGGAGATTATGGGGCCCCCAGGCAATAGATTATGGGGCCACACAGTATACACACACAGAATACATATACACACACTGAAAAGGTACTGGAAAGGTGGGGCAGCTATAATCTTGGGATTTAAAAAAAAAACACAGATTTTTACATACTGTCCCTGGTTTTATTGAGGCTGGCAACCCTGATGGGGCCCCTTAGTGGCATGGGGCACTCGGGCAGCGCCCGAGTGCTCGAATGGTCAGTCCGCCCCTGAACTGTGGTATACAGATCATCCAAAAAGGGTATATAGTGGCAGTATTTTAATGTAAAAAGAAGATTTATAAGCTATGGGCACTGCATGGGGGTGGGTGAACTATTTTCATATTACTGGGTTTAGTAACACTTTAAGCAGCTTTAACACCTTCCTGTCTATCATTGTTAAAATAAATTGATATTAAAGCCTCAGTTTATTTTTCAGCAACTTATTTAATCACTTACTCAGCATGCAGCTTCTTTATCTTTTAAATCCTTGCCTATGTTCCATTTTATGCTGACCACTACCCCATGCTTCCTATTTCAGGGTGGCTTTTTTTGTCTCACAGCATTCTGTGGAGCCACCTGTGCATGCAGAGACAAGAGTTTTGTCTCTCTACACTGGTTGCATCAATAGAAACACACAGCCCCATAACCTAGCATGGTAAGGGACTCCCCTGCTCCTCCCTCCTCCTCCCTTCTTCAAGCTAACAGGCTGACCCCCGACTGCACTGTCTACTGTTAAAGTATATGTGAATCTTCATCTTGTAAAATAATCCATTCAGTTTAAAATAGTAATGAAAGGCAAAACATTTGTGTATTACATATAAAAAAAACATTATAAATGTCTTTATTTTTCCTTTGTCTAAGTGATCACACACTCTCGGTTCCCCAGACGACGTCATATGTGACGAAACGCGAAAAGGATTGAGTGTCATGCTGACGTTATCGCATGTTCCAGGAAGTGCGGGACGCTTTCACGTTTTAGTCGCGCCAGCAAATAATTTATGTTGATTACGGCTACATCTGGATTCTATCGGCATAAGCACTTCAGTGTATATCCATATCCCTTGAGGGGATCCTGTGGGAGAGTCCTAGGAATATCCTGGCCATAGTGTTTTGGCCAAACGCCAACGTGACCTTCCTTTAATTTAAAAGGACCCCTAAATCTGGTAAGCCCACATCTTGATTTAGGTGGTGGTGTCACGGTCTGGAGATCCTATTGGTGATTTGATGCACCCTATTCCCATTATATGATCTATAAGGAGGATTTGTCTTAGATTTTTTTATGACCTCTCTTTTAAGAACCTCTAAATATATCAATGTATGTGCACTTGGACTTAGATGCACACAGGTGTTATAAACTATTTATTAACTACTTCCCATCCGAGTCAATTCTGGCACTTTGCTCCTACATGTAAAAATCATAATTTTGTTTCCTAGAAAATTACTCAGAACCCCCAAACATTATATATGTTTTTTTTAGCAGAGACCATAAGGAATAAAATGGTGGTCATTGCAACTTTTTATGTCACACAGTATTTTTGTGCAGCAAAAGTTTCATGAATTAAAAAAAAAAAACAGTAAAGTTAGCCCAATTTTTTTGTAATATTTCAAAGATTATGTTATACCGAGTAAATAGATACCTAACATTTCACTCTTTAAAATTGCGCACACTCATGGAATAGCGCCAAACTTTGGTACTTTAAAAACCCCATAGGCAACACTTTAAAATAGTTTAGTAGGTCTTGTTGCTTTCGCTCTAACGCACGCGAGGATACCTCACATGTGTGATTTAAACGCTGTTTACATATGTGGGCGCGACTTACGTATGCAATCGGTTCTGTGCGTGAGCACACGGGGACGGGGAGTGCTTAAAAAAAACATGTATTCTTTCTTTTACTTTTATTTTTTTATTTTTACCCTTTCTCTTTAAAAAAAAATGTTTTGATCACTTGATCCTTGTTATAGGAATAGTGCATGACAGGTCCTCCTTCAGGCTGGAAAGACCAAGATCAAAAAAAAAAGTGTATTGGCCTTTCCAGCTGAGTCCCCGGCATTGTTTACATCAGCTGACAGGAACGTGATGTCATAATGTCATGCCCGGGCCTCCAAGGGTCATGGAGATAACTCGGGACCATCTGGTCTATGTTACACTTCCGGCTTCAACCAATTCATTCTCCAGCTCACCGATCACACGGGTGGGACCGGAGAAGCACCGTAGGGTGGCAGGAGGGAGGGGCGTCCCCTCCCGCCGCCATAAGAATGATCAAGCGGCTGAACTGCCGCTATGATTGTTCTTATGGGGCACAAAAAAATGATGTCTGTATGATGCCTGCAGCTGCAAGCATCATCCAGGTATCACCACTGAAAGTCCATGACGTCATATGACTTACTGCTGGCACGAAGTGGTTAACCACTTAAAGACCGCCCAACGCAGATATACTGTGGCAGGGAGGTGCAAAATCAGGTACCTGTGCGTAGCTTTGTGCGATACTGCGGGCATGTACGCCCATTGGACAGAGGGGGAGCCAATCAGCGGGTCCTGCGGACCCGGTGTTCGCCAGCCACCTGCGATTGTTCCCCAGAGTATGTAAACAAGGCAGATCGCCGTTCTGACAGGGGAGGACACAGTGATCTTCTGTTCCTGCTTATCCTGCTTCCTCATTAATGCTTTGCAGTATGTGACATCAGATATCTGCCGCCCCACCATTCTGGAACTAAGAAATGCTGTGTAAAATGTTTACTATAAATGGCTGTAGAGGAGAGATAAACAGGTACAACTTATGTAGGAGGATTTGTTTAATCTCTGTGCATCACCTGAGGCCAGTCACTTCACTGGGTACATGTAAGGTTTTACAACCACTTTAAACCTACAAACCTCACATTCTAGCCCATTCCAAAGTAGGTCACATGAATATCTCCCAACTTTTTGAGATGGGAATGAGGGACACCTATTACCAAAAGTATGTAGGCATAGGACTGTCACGCCTTCTTAACTAGTTACCGACCGCCCACCCGCTGCAGTTGTACTGCAGCAAGTTGGCTACTCTGTGCGAATCGGCATCATTGTACGTTAGGCGTGTACACAGTGATTTGTGGGCACGCGTGCCCATTCACGAAGAGGGGAGCCAACCAGTGGGTCGGGCGGACTTGGTGTCCGCCAGCCACTCGCGATCGCTCCAGAGACGTGCAGAGCTGGGATCTGTCAGTGTAAACAAACAGATCCCCGTTCTGTCAGGGGAGGAGAGAGATCCTCTGTTCCTAGTGGCTAGGAACAATGATCTTTCTCCTCCTCCAGTCAGCCCAGCCCCCATACAGTTAGCAACACCTCCCAGGGAACACACTTAACCCCTTGATCGCCCCCTGGTGGTTACCCCCTTTCCTGCCAGTGACATTTATACAGTAATCAGTGGCTATTTTTAGCTCTGATCGCTGTATAAATGTCAGTGGTTCCAAAAAAGTGTCCGATGTGTCCGCCAAAATGTTGCAGTCCCACTAAAACTCACAGATCACTGCCATTACTAGTAAATAATAATAAAAATACCATAAATCTATCCCATAGTTTGTAGACATTATAACCTTTGTGAAAACCAAAGAATATACACTTATTGTGATTTTATTTACCAAAAATATGTAGAAGAAAATGTAATGGCCTAAACTGAGGAAGAAATAAATTTTTTTACTTTTTTGTTTTTTTGGGGGAGGGGATATTTATTAAAGTAAAAAATAGTTTTTTTTTCAAAATTTTCACAAATGTTTCTGTTTTATAGCACAAAAAATAAAAACCGCAGAGGTGATCAAACACCACCAAAAGAAAGCTCTATTTGTGGGAAAAAAGGACATCAATTTTGTTTGGGTACAGCGTTGCACGACCGCGCAATTGTCAGTTAAAGCGATGCAATGCCGTTTCGCAAAAAATGGCCTGGTCATTAAGGAGGCAAATCCTACCAGTCCTTAACCACTTCAGTCGTGGAAGAATTTACCCCCTTCCTGACCAGAGTACATTTTGCGATACGGTACTGCGTCCCTTTAACTGACAATTGTGCGGTCGTGCGACGTTGCACCCAAACAAAATTGATGTCCTTTGTTTCCCACAAAAAGAGCTTTCTTTTAAACAAAAAAATATTTATTTACTATTTTATATATATATATATATATATATATATATATATACTATTATTTACTATTTTAAAAAAAAGCAATATTTTTTACTTTTTGCTATAATATCCCCCAAAAATATATATATAAAAAAAAATTTCCTCAGTTTGTATTCTTCTACAAATTTTTGGTAAAAATAAAAAAAAAATTACAATAAGCATATATTCATTGGTTTGTGTAAAAGTTATAGTGTCTACAAAATAGGGGATAGATTTATAACATTTTTATTATTAATTTCTTTCTTTTATTAGTAATGATGGCGATCTTTGATTTTTATTGTGACTGCGACATTTTGGCAGACACTTTTGACACTATTTTGGGACCATTGTCATTTATACAGAGATCAAAATGTGTACAGTATTCCTTATCTAAACAATAGAATAAGCAGTGCTGAATATAAATCCACACCAGTGAATTCAAAAATATTAAATACTATAGACCCAGTACACAGTAGATGGGGAAAGAGTGAGTGTATCTTTGTTTTATATACAGAGATCAATGCTATAAAAATGCAATGATTACTGTGTAAATGACAAGGGGGTTAAACACTGGGGGGTGATCAAGGGGACGTAGCAGTTACAGGGATGGGACAACTAATTTGCCACTGGCAAGGGTGCATAAAATGATTTTTTTAATTTATTCATGTAAAACCTTTATTCCAAAATAAATAAAAAAAAACACATAACTATTTATACCATATGACCATTGTCATTTATACAGTGATCAATGCTATAAAAATGCACTGATTATTGTGTAAATGACACTGGCAGGGAAGGGGTTAAACACTAGGGGGCGTTCAAGGGGTTAAGTGTGTCCTAGGGAGTGATTATAACTTTGGGGGGGTGGGCTACCTAGGACATGACAGCGATCGCTGCTCCCTATGACAGGGAGCAGTAGATCCCTGTCTTGTCACTAGGCAGAATGGGGAAATGCCTTGTTTATGCATCTCCCCGTTCTGCTGCTCCGTGACACGATTGCGGGACACCAGCGGACATCGAGGCATGGAGCACTTCTTAAGGAGGACGTACCTGTACGGCCATTTGCGCAGCTGTGCCATTATGCCGACGTATATCTTCATGCACTGGTCGGAAAGTGGTTAAGTGGTTAAAGGAGAATTATAAAAAATGTAATTATTAGTTAAACCCACAAGTTTTTTTTTTGTTTTTTTTTGAACAAATTGGCTTTTAACAATTGCAAATGCAGAAATTTTTAAAAATTGTATGAAAGGTTTAGCACTTTGTTCCAAATCAGGGACAATGCCTCAATATCAGGGACAGTTGGGAGCTAGGGACACGTACTAAGATCTCTCATTTTCAGGTTCACACATAATTAGCGATGTCTTAAAAAAGCATAGATGAGCAATAAGCTTTGAAAAAAAGAACACAACATCCACTCAAGTAATAGTAAAAGATACGAGTTAGTAAAGGAATTATTCTTGGCTTCAATAAAAAAGCATCTATAGAGGGCAGTAAAGGATAATCTATCAATGTTATTCAGGGTTGGATGTAGGATTGGAGAAGCTAAAGCAGTTTCTAACCCAAAAGCAAACATTTGTTATATTGCAGTTTTCCAATTCTTAGATTTTACATAGTTACATAGTAGGTGAGGTTGAAAAAAGACACAAGTCCATCAAGTCCAACCTATGTGTGTGATTATATGTCAGTATTACATTGTATATCCCTGTAGTGTGCGGTCGTTCAGGCGCTCATCTAATAGTTTCCTGAAACTATCGATGTTCCCCACTGAGACCACCGCCTGTGGAAGGGAATTCCACATCCTTGCCGCTCTAAGCCCTTGTACACACGGTCGGAGATTCCGACAACTAAATCCGTCGGATTTTGTCCAACTGATTTTGTCCGAAACTGTTGCATACACACGGTCGGACAAAGTTGTCGGAAAATCCGACGTGATGACGTTATTTAGTTACGACGGGACTACATTCACACTAGTAGCCAATAGCTTTGGTGTAGGAATTTGATCTGAGCATGCGTGGCACTTTGTCCGATCGGAATTCTCTACACATGATCGGAGTATGTGCGATCGGAGCATTTTGTCGGAAAATTTTACCAACAAGTTGGAAATCTTGGTCCGTCGGATACTCCGACGGAAACAGTCCGATGTAGACCACACACAGTCGGAATATCCGACAAAACGGTCCGATCGGACACATTCCGTCGGAATCTCCGACCGTGTGTACAAGGGCTAACAGTAAAGAACCCTCTACGTAGTTTAAAGCGGGAGTCCGCCGGGACTCCGCGTTTTTTTTTTTTTTAAAGCCAGCAGCTACAAATACTGCAGCTGCTGACTTTTAAAATAGTGACACTTACCTGTCCAGCGCGATCTCTCGAAGCCGATCTCTCGATTGTCTCTCAGGTGCTGCCGCCGCCATCTTGAGTATGGGAATCAGGAAGTGGAGCCTTTCGGCTTCATTTCCTGGTTCCCTACTGCGCATGCGCGAGTCGCGCTGCGCAATATAGATGGACCCGCTGCCTCTGGGATCTGTGTGTTTCCCAGCAGGCAGCGGGGGACTTTCGGAAAGGGGCGTAATCTACGCCCCTTTCCGCAGAGAGCTATCCCGGAAGTGGGTGCAGATACCTGTACTGTACAGGTACCTGCACCCCCTCCCCCCTGAAAGGTGCCAATTGTGGCGCCGGAGGGGGGGAGGGTTCCGATGAGCGGAAGGTCCACTTTAGGGTGGACCTCCGCTTTAAGGTTAAAGTGGTTGTATACCCACATTTTTAACTTTTACCTACAGGAAAGCCTATACTAAGGCTTACCTGTAGGTAAAAAAAATATCTCCTAAACCTGTACGGTTTAGGAGATATCCCCCTCGGTATGCACCGCTGACTGCAGCGGCGCATGCGCACAAGGGGTTTCTCGCCGTCAAAATCCGTCAGCAGCCAAACGCCTGGACTGAAATCTCCCGCGCGCATGCGCGGGAGTGACGATATTGCGGCTCCGGCCACTCACAGCGCCGGAGCCGCGATACCCGGAAGAAACGCCGAGGGAGCATGTCAGCTCCCTCGGTGTGGATCGGGCCAGATGTCGGGGCCTCGTTCTAAGGTAAGTATTTCATAATGAGCTAGTATGCGGTGCATACTAGCTCATTATGCCTTTTGCTTTGCAGGTTTAAAAAAAAAAAAAAAAAAAAAAAATGTGCGGGTTTACTACCGCTTTAAACATCTTTTCTTCTAATTTTAATGAGTGGCCAAGCATCTTGTTAAACTCCCTCTTGCAAAAAAGATTTGACCGCTGCATTCATTTTTTTTTTAGGTTTTCTTTCCCTGATTTTCACCTGGTGATCTAGCCAGTAACTCTGTTTTGCAAAAGAACAAGCTCTCTTGGAGACGTAGCAATTACAGGGATGGGACAAACAATTTGCCACTGGCAAGGGTGCATAAAATGATTTGTTTAATTTATTCATGTAAAACCTTTATTCCAAAATAAAAAAAATAAAAAATAAAAACACATAAAGCCAGGGGCGTAACTAGAAATCACAGGGCCCCATAGCAAAATGTTGTATGGGCCCCCCCCCCCCACCCAGGGGCGGATCCAGATTCTAGTCTCGGGAGGGGCACTGATAGAAAATACTTTTATGGGGGCAATTTATTGGGGCAATGGCTGATGTTGGCGCTTCAATTATCATGGCACCATTTGTGTTATGGTGTCAGGATGATTGAAACACATTATTTCTATTATTGCATTGTTATAGAAAATTAAATAGTTCAACTCACCATAATGCAGAATCAGTGGGAGCCTCGAGTGTGTCACCTGCCACCAGATGCAGATTGTCACTTGTCACAAGTTGCAGATTGTCCACCTGCCACCCATTGTGGATTGTCCACTTGCCACGTGACCTGCCACACATTGCAAATCGTCCACTTTCCACGTCACCTGCCACACATTGGGGATTGTCCACTTGCCACGTCACCTGCCACACATTGCGGATTGTCCACTTGCCACGTGACCTGCCACCCATTGTGGATTGTCCACTTGCCACATCACCTGCCACTCATTTCAGATTGTCCACTTGCCACAAGTTGCAGATTGTCACTTGCCACACATTACAAATTGTCCACTTGCCATGTCACCTGCCACTCATTGTGGATTGTCCACTTGCCACGTCACCTGCCATACATTGTGGATAGTTCATTTGCCACGTCACCTGCCACCCATTGCGGATTGTCCATTTGCCACGTCACCTGCCACCCATTGCGGTTTGTCCACTTGCCACGTGACCTGCCACACATTGCGGATTGTTCACTTGCCACGTCACCTGCCACCTATTGCGGATTGTCCATTTACCACGTTACCTGCCACAAGTTTCAGATTGTCCACTTGCCACGTCACCTGCCACACATTGCGGATTGTCCACTTGCCACGTCACCTGCCACACATTGCGGATTGTCCACTTGCCACGTCACCTGCCACACATTGTGGATTGTCCATTTGCCACGTCACCTGCCACCCATTGCGGTTTGTCCATTTGCCACGTTACCTGCCACCCACTGCGGATTGTCCATTTGCCATGTCACCTGCCACCCATTGCGGTTTGTCCACTTGCCACGTGACCTGCCACACATTGCGGATTGTTCACTTGCCACGTCACCTGCCACACATTGCGGATTGTCCATTTGCCACGTCACCTGCCACAAGTTTCAGATTGTCCCCTTGCCACGTCACATGCCACAAGTTTCAGATTGTCCCCTTGCCACGTCACATGCTACACATTGCAGATTGTCCACTTGCCACGTCACCTGCCACACATTGCGGATTTTCCACTTGCCATGTCACCTGCCATCCATTGCGGATTGTCCATTTGCCATGTCACCTGCCACACATTGCGGATTTTCCACTTGCCATGTCACCTGCCATCCATTGTGGATTGTCCATTTGCCATGTCACCTGTCACACATTGCGGATTGTCACTTTCCTGTTAAAGTCGCTCTGTTTGCCAGTCTGAGTCAGGCAGCAGAGAGAGGATGTAATCTCTGCTGCCTGCACAGTGAGTGAGAGCGGAGCTGACAGTTTGCAGGGCGGGCGCCGGGCAGTGAGAGATGATGTCATCTCTCTGCCCCGCCACCCGCTGATTGGCCACCCACTAAGCCTCCCCGCAGCTTCCCCAACAACCCCCCGCCGCCGCCGAGTCACCTGGCTGTGTCCGCTCGTACAGTCAGTGTGACTGTACGAGCGCCGAGCGGACAGGGAGCTCGGCGGCTCACCTGCCGCCCGCTCACCGGGCCCTCCTCAGCTGCGGGCCCCGTAGCGACCGCACGGGTCGCTATGGTGGTAGTTCCGCCACTGCATAAAGCATTAGCTGGAGTTTGGCTTCAATTTGTTGGTGTATTTAAATCAGCTAGAACATCTAACACTCCCCTCCCCCCCCTCCCCCAGATTAACAATGTTGTAGTCCAAAGGTGGCCCTGTGCTCCTTCATCCAGAGTGGGGGTACTCTAATACAGGAGGTGTGTTACTGGCTAGATCCCCAGGTGAAAACAGAGGGGAAAAGCCTAAAAAAAAAAAGAAGACTAATGCAGCCATCAATTTGGCCACAATAAAGAGCAATCATATGTGCAGGCCCCACAAAAAGTACATCTTAGACCCCTTTCACAATGGGCTAAAAATAGTGCCTGCAAAGCGCCCTGAAAGAGACGCTCCTCACACTCTGAGGGCTTTCACACTGGAGCGGTGCTCTGATAGGATGGTAAAAAAAAGTCCTGCTAGCAGCATCTTTGAGGCAGTGTGTATACTGCTCCTTCACCGCTCTTGCCCATTGAAATGAATTGGGCAGCGCAGCTATACCGCAGCAACGCTTTGCGGTGGTTTTAACCCTTTGTCGGCCGCTAGCAGGGGGGTAAAACCTCCCCACTAGCGGCCGAATACTGCAGCTGAAACGGTGGTAAAGCAGCACTAAAAAAAGCGCAGTTTTACCGCTGGCGCCCGCACTGCCCCAATGTGAAAGGGACCTTAGTGTGAGCCATAATTTATAGGGATGGTGAGCTTATAAGAAACACATAATTAAAGGGGTAGTAAAGCCTTAAAGTGGATGTAAACCCTCTCCTATACCCAGGGAAGTGAACAGACTCAGAGCCACAGAGATGAAACAAATCTCCCTACATAAGTTTTACATGTATATCTACTGTCTTCAGCTTTATATACTGTTTAGAAAGTGCACGTCCTGTTAGGATTTTCTCTTCCTGATCCAGCAGGGGGAGGGGAGTCTTGCCATACACTGGGAGACAGCTGATTGGAGGAAAGGGACACACCCTCTCTCCTCATAGGCAGAGACTTGCAGAGCTGTTCTTATAAATTGACCGGCTGTCTGCTAATCTATTTATATCACCCACCCAGACACAAAATTTCAGCCTGGTTTTATCTCATTTGTCAGAGAACTTGGCTGATAACAGAAGAATGGAGCAGGAGAAAGACACAGGACTTATTGCATTGAAGACAGATAAGAAAACACTGCAGATATATGTGCCCAGCTCAAGTTTCATGAATCAGGTTCACATCCACTTTGAAGTGGATGTAAACCCAAAAATTTGTTTGTTTGATTTTTTTGATGTCATAATGTAGAGTATAAGATTTCCTATCATTTGAGCCCAGTCTTGCCACAAAGTTATTCCAGCTCTGAGCAATCCTCTTTTATTGTTCAGTGAGATAAATCTTGACAAACAGAGAAATACTGTCAAATCCTCCCCCTTGATGTGAGTGACAGGTGATTTACATATCTCGTGCACTAGCCTAAGAGACATGCATTATTTTTTAATTCCCTCGCACTCCTTTCTTCTGCTGCTCTGCCAGGATTGGCTGTTCCACACCTCAGCATGATTGGGCATGCTGAAATGTGGAGACTTTCCTGTCTTTTCACTGGATGTTAGAGATCATAGCAGTTCAGTGTAAGAAATATACAGGAAAAAATGCATGTTGACAAGGGGAGTGTAGAGGTGGGCGGGGATTCTACTGACATCATAACTCCACCCACCGAGCTCCGGACAACAGACCTACCCACAGAATCTGCATTTTTCCGGGTCTCATAACCCACAGAGGGGAGGCATTTGACAGGTAAGAATACATGCAGGAGGCATGTAGATCCTTATAGATAACCCCTATGGCAGTAGTTTAGAAAGGATGACATTTGGCTTACATCCACTTTAAGGTTTTTCACCTTAATGCATTCTTCTGTGCTGCAGCACCCACCGCCCCCCCTTTTTCTTACCTGAACCCAATCCGATCCAGCGATGTGCACGAGCACCCCGGCTCCAGCCACTGCCTCTCTCCACATTGCCCAGATTGATAGCAGCGGGAGCATTTGCATTTTGCAGAGCAGAGTAGGGACTGGACTGTAGACATGTGCAGAACAAAGAAATCTCTTTTGTTTTGGATAGATTTATTCAGTTACTAATTTATTTTCGTGGGATTCATAATGAAATTAATTTAGTTTAGTTTTGTTTATGCTTTTTCGACTGGATTCAGATTATTCCAATAGATTTGAAGTATTCCAATTGCATTTGAATTGAAAATATCAACTTGATCTGACTTCATTGTGAATAATAGCTGGTTCTAGTTTATTCAAAATGTGAATTTCAAAAGATGGTTGTATTCATTCTATTTTATTTTATTCTACATTATTCTATTCTTTTCTTTTCTATTCTATTCCATTTCTTTATTTTCTATTTTATTTTCTAGCCGGTTCTATTTTACTCTATTATTTGCTATTCTAGTCTAGTATGTTGTATTGTATTCTATTTGAAATTTGAATTTCGAAAGACATCTATATTCTTTCTATTTTATTCCATTTGAATCTATTCTGTTCCTTATTTTCTATTCTTTTTTATTCAATTCTTTTATTTTCTATTCTATTCTATTCCTTTATTTTCTATTCTATTTTATTCAATTTTTGTATTTCTTTTTATTTTTTAGTCTATTCTATTTTGTTCTGTTTTACTCTATTCTTTATATTCTATTCTGTTTTATTCTATTCTATTGGAAATTCAAATTTTGGAAGACGGCTTCTTTCTATTTTATTCTATTCTAATCTATTAAAAAAAAAATTCTATTCTATGCTATTTCTTTATTTTCTATATTCTATTCTTGTATTTTCTATTCTGTGTTACTCTATTCTTTTCTATTCTATTCCTTTTCTATTCTAATTTATTATATTCTTTTATTTTCTATTCTATTATGTCCTGTTGTACCCTATTCTTTTTTTTTATTCTATTTTATTCTATTCTATACTTTTCAAAATTTTAATTTCAGAAGACAGCTTCTTTCTATTTTATTTGATTCTATTTATTTATTTATTTTATTCTATCATATTCCTTTATTTTATTTTCTATTCTGTTTTATTCTATTCTTTTCTAAATTAGAATTTCGGAAAACGGCTATATTCTAACACTAATACACATAGGGGTTAATTTAGTAAAGGCAAATAGACTGTGCACTTGCACTTTGCAAGTGCAGTTGCACCCGAGCATAATAAATGTAGTAAAGCTCTGCTTATTTCCAGCATCCAATCATGTGCAAGCGAAAATGCTGTTTTTTTTTTTTTTTTGTTTTTTTTTCCTTGCATCTGGTTGGGTATCCTTGGTAAGTTGAAGCTTTACTTCATTTACTAAGTCTATTTGCCTTTAGTAAATCAACCCCACTGCCTTTGAAGGGAATCAGCAATAGTCAGTAATATTTTTACATTTTGAATTTGTTTTCAAATTCTATATTCAATTTGTTTTGATTCGAATTGGATTAGAATTTCGGATGACATTTCAATTTGTTATTTCAGATTTGTTTAACCACTTGAGATCCGCGCTATAGTCAATTGACGGCTACAGCGCGGATCTCCTTTTCCGGGACTACGTCTATTGACGTAGTCCCGTGCACGAGCGGCCTGCGCGCCCCCTGAGGGGCGCGCACGGCGCGCTCTGTGATCGGCGAGTCTACGAGACTCGCCTGATCACCGATCCGTGTAAGGGGTCGATCCCGACCCCTTATCACGTGATCAGCTGTCAATGACAGCTGATCATGTGATATAACGGAGCCAGTAATCGGCTATTATTCCTCCTCGCGCTGTCAACGCGAGGAGAAAAAAAAAAAGCCGATCACCGGCGGCCGTGATCGGGACATCAGTCCCGATCATGGCCAGCACTGCTAGTGCCCACCTGCAACCCTGTCAGTGCCCACCTGCCCCCTGCCACTGCAACAATAAAAAAAGTAAGTGCCCCCCGTCAGTGCCACCCAGCAGTGCCCATAGTGCCACCCAGCAGTGCCCACAGTGCCAACCAGCAGTGCCCACAGTGCCACCCAGCAGTGCCACCCAGCAGTGCCCACAGTGCCACCCAGCAGTGCCCACAATTTGCCTTAACAAAGGTGCTGCACCCGTGCCACATATCCGTGCCCATCAGTGTCATCTACCAGTGCCCAGCAGTGCCGCCCATCAGTGCCCAGCAGTGCCACCTATCAGAGCCACCTATCAGTGCCACCTATCAGTGCCCATCAGTCCCATCTATCAGTGGTACCTATCAGTGCCCATCCGTGCCACCCATTCGTGCCACCCATCTGTGCCACCCATCCGTGCCATCTTATTTGCCCATCAGTGCCGCCTTATCTGTGCCCATCGGTGCTGCCTTATCTGTGCCTATTTGTGCCGCCTTAACTATGCCTATCAGTGCCCACCAGTGCAGCCTATCAGTGCCCACCAATGCAGCCTATCAGTGCCCACCAATGCAGCCTATCAGTGCCCACCAATGCAGCCCATCAGTGCCCACCAGTGCAGCCTATCAGTGCCGCCTCATCAGCGCACTTCAATGAAGGAGAAAAATGACCCGTTTGCAAAATTTTATAACAAACTTTTAAACATGATTTTTTATTTATTTTTTGCATCTTTTTTTGTTTGTTTAGCAAAAAATAAAACTCCAAGCTGTAATTAAATACCACCAAAAGAAAGCTCTATTTGTGGGAAAAAAATGATAAAAATTTCATTTGGGTACAGTGTTGTATGCCCGCGCAATTGTCATTCAAAGTGCATCAGCGCTGAAAGCTGAAAATTGCTCTGGGACTGAGGGGGGTTTAAGTGCCCAGTAAGCAAGTGGTTAAAGTCGTTACTATTGTAATTCAGTCATTCAGTCATCAGTGCAGCCTCATCAGTGCCCATCAGCGAAGGAGAAAAATGATTTATTTGCTAAATTTTATAACAGAAACTAAGAAAAATGTTTTCCAAATTTTTGGTCTTTTCTCCTTTATTTCGCAAAAAAATAGAAGGGTGCTACACTCACACCCCGCAACATCCAGCTAGGCCCTTAGCTGGGAAATTAAAAAAAGTGAGCTCCTGGGCCCAAGAGCAAGGGCATCTTATCAAATATACAATTTGGATGGGGAAAAGGGGAAAAAAAACTGGGACAGAGCTATATACAAATAAATACGTACAAAAAAGAGCATCTCTCCCTCAAGAGAAATTCTCTGCCCGCTAAGGTCTTGACCCAGCCAGAGATGGATGGTCAGCCATCCCATGCCAAGAGAGCCTGAAAAGACAAAATATAACAACATCCTACACTAGCAACTATATACACACTTTACAAAGTTTTCTGTCAGGAGGGGGGTTAGCATCCTGCTGACAGAAATATCAAATGTTCAAACCACATACTCAGGGCCGTCTTTAATATTGATTGGACCCCGGGCAAAAAAATTTTTGGGGGGCCCCCTCCCATGCAATTTCACTCTCCACCTGCTCTGAGACATACAATAAATAGAAGCTAGACTTAAAATCAGTTTAGTGTATCAGATCAGGCAGCAATTGTGATTGGTTGCCAGAGGTTACAGCATATCATTACTGCTTACTGACTGGTCGCTAGAAGTTACAGCACACATTACGGCTCACTGATTAGTTGCCAGAGGTTACAGCAAATGATTTCTGCTTGTTAATTAGTTGCTATAAATTACTGTACAGTAATACTGCTCACTGATTGCTAGAGGTTACAGCACATCATCTTCTCACTGCAGGGAAGCATGATATACATATGAATGCCACCTTTATTTACATAGCAATGCAGATGGCCACAGCTCTTTGCTTAGTAATGCCACTGCTGTTTACATATGAATGCCAGTTATTTACATGTAAACGCAGGGTCTGCGGGTGAGTCATCTGTACACAACAACAGGGCTAAAACTTCAAGGGACAAGGAAATTTAAACTGGGATAGTTGGCAAGTATGAGGCAGCTGCTTTGGGCCCCACAACAATGACAGGGCCCAGGGCAGCTGCCGCTTTTGCCCTGCCTTAAAGACGGCCCTGCACATACTGCACTTTAACACATTTCTTTCTTTTGTTCTGTCAGGAGGGGGTTATGGCGTGCTGACAGAAACAAATGGGGAAAAAAACACACAGCATAAAAGTGAACAGTTCTCTTTGGAGTTCCTGGTGGGAGGGGCCCCTCCCTGGACTGATGGGCTCCCTAAAAGAGTTAAAGTAGAGATCAGACCTCACCCAGCATCCATTGATAGGAAAGGTCCATCTATCAGGCACAACACAGGGTGGCAGGCTGGTATGATCCTGCAAAAGTCAGGGAGAAACACATTCTGTAACTCTCCGGCAGTCTATGTGGCTACTTCCATGGTGGGCTGTACATCCCAACAGTCCTCCTCACACATAGAAATGGTCGGGCAGTCTCCTCCTGCTGCCCCCTTCTTCCTGATGGAGACAGAATGACTTCTTGTAGGCCGTCCTGCCTTCACAACCATCACTCTGTCCCTATAGATTGCTCTCCCCATCCTCCATTCCCTCCGAATGTCCTCAAAGCGAAGATGTCTCCTCACATCCTGGCACCCACAGAGGCTTGGGGATATGAAGATACTCCCAAACCAAGTCACCCTCCCACTCTCCCCAGGAGTTCTAAATTATGTCCATGGTCTCGGGAGGGACACAAGGGTAGTCCAGACCTTACTCCAGAGCAACTTTGTGCTGCACCTCCCTCTGAAATCTGGAAAACCTGGGCAGTTCTCTGGGCTTCCCTTTTCCTGGCAGGGCACAAGCATTGCGGGACCTCTTGACCCACTGCCTGTATGTAGTTGTCTGCTGCTGATGAAGGTTCCTGCAGCTTCCACGGTTCTTCCAGCAAAGTCTGGCTTTTCTTCTCCCTAGGACTGGACCTCCAGGACCTTGGGACCTCCTGTCTCCCATTCCTCTTCTGTGCTGCTACTAGGAGATGACCACTAGTAAGGGACAAAGAAGCGACTGGCATTTCAGGGACATTAGCTGGTTCCTGCTGGGCAGTACTTCTACAGTCACCAGGTGCAGGCCATGACAGACTCCTCTTCCCTTATGCCACTTTTTTTTTTGCATGGGATTTTTGGCTGCCAGCCAAGCCCACTATTGCAAGTGTGGGCACCTAGCTGAGACAGCTTGTGGCCTCACAGCAGTGTTTGCACTGTTCTTTTAGTGGCTAGGCAATCTTCTGGGACGGGGGAGAGGAGGTCACACCTAGGCGGCGTGGCAACGGAAGCAGGAAGTGGTACAGAAAGTACCTATCAATATTAGGTACCCAGGGGCGGACTGACCATTCAGCCACTCGGGCACTGCCTGAGGTCCCCGGGCCACTAGGGGGGCCCCATCAGGGTTGCCAGCCTCAGTAAAACCAGGGACAGTATATAAAAATCTGTGCTTTTTTTAAACATCTGTCTCTGAAATGTCCCTTACCGACATCCTTTAGGTCTAAGATTATAGCTGCCCCACATCTCCAGTACCTTCTCAGCCAATAGAAACATGTCTGTGTATACTGTGTGATTGTATGCTGTGTGTGTGTGTTTGTGTATACTGTGTGGTCCCATAATCTCTGATTGCCTGGGGGCCCCATAATCTCCTATTGCCCGGGGGCCCCATGAGTTGTCAGTCCGCCCCTGTAGGTACCCACACCCCCCCCCCCCCCCAAATATGGCATGTAAGGGGCCGAGGAACGCTTATAGCATGGGTCCACTTTAAGTGGTTGAATGCAAAACAAAAAATGTAATACATTGCACTTTACCAATCATTAAGTGTGGTGGCTGCATTAGGTTTCTTTTATTAGGCTTTTTCCTTCTGTATTCACCTGGTGATCTGGCCAGTAACACACCTCCTATATTGGACTGTTCCCACTCTGCATGAAGAAGCACAGGGGGCACAACAGACAGCAGCAGTGTAAGTCTTGAGGGGGGGGGGGGGTAGTTTTAAATGCACTAGCAGATTTAAATACTATAACAAATGTAATCTGAAGCCCAGCTAATACTTTGGGCAAATGGGCGTACCTGTATGCCCTCTTTAATTGGCGGGGCCGCGTATAGCGTGATCATGCCCACGGGGACCCGCGAACTTGATGTCCACCTGTGTCCCGGCGATTGTGTCGCAGAGCCGCAGAAGGGGAGATGCCTTTGTAAACAAGCATTTCCCCGTTCTGCCTAGTGACATGACAGAGATCACTGCTCCCTGTGATCAGGAGCAGTGATCTTTGTCATGTCATGTCAGTGGTAGCCCATCCCCCCCACAGTTAGAATCACTCCCTATGACACACTTAACCCCTTGATCGCCCCCTAGTGTTTACCCCCTTCCCTGTCAGTGTAATTTACACAGCAATCAGTGCATTTTTATAGCACTGATCGCTTTATAAATGACGATGGTCCCAAAATAGTGTCAAAAGTGTCTGATGTGTCTGCCAGTATGTGGCAGTCCTAATAACAATCGCAGATCACTGCCATTACTACAAAAAAAAAAATGCCATAAAACTATCCCATATTTTGTATTTGGCCTAAACTGAGGAAAAAATTTGTTTTTTTATATATTTTTGGGGAATATTTATTATAGCAAAAAGTAAAAAATATAGCTTTTTTTCAAAATTGTCGCTCTTTTTTTGTTTATAGCGCAAAAAATAAAAATCACAGAGGTGATCAAATACCACCAAACAGAAAGCTCTATTTGTGGGGAAAAAAAGACGTCAAATTTGTTTGGATGTAATGTCGCATGACCGCGCAATTGTCAAAATGACGAAAGTGCCCAATCGCAAAAAGTGATCTGGTCAGGAAGAGGGTAAAATCTTCTGGGGCTGAAGCGGTTAATCATATGTTGTCACCATACTGGGCAGTCAGCAAAATGAGACTGAACATTTTTCAGCGTAATGCCACGTACACACGACCAGACTTTTCGACGGACTAGATCCGGCGGTCTTCCCGATGGACTGTCTGAACGAAACGGACTTGGCCACACACGACCGGACTAAGCCCCTGTACACACGGTCGGACATTCTGGCAACCAAATCCGTTGGATTTTGTCCGACGGATTTTGTCCGACGGATTGTGTCCGAAACTGTTGCATACACACGGTCGGACAAAGTTGTCGGAAAATCCGATCGTTCAGAACGTGATGGCGTTATTTCGTTACAACAGGACTACATTCAGGCTAGTAGCCAGTAGCTTTGGTGTAGGAATTTGATCTGAGCATGCGTGGAACTTTGTCCGATCAAAATTCTCTACACATGATCGGAGTATGTCCGATCGGACCAGTTTGTCGGAAAATATTTCCAACAAGTTGGAAAATTGGGTCCGACGGATATTCCGACGGAAACAGTCCGTTGCATACCACACACAGTCAGAATATCCGACAAAACGGTCTGATAGGACACATTCCGTCAGAATCTCCGACCGTGTGTACAAGGGCTAAGTCTGTTCGAAAGTCCATTCGTTTTGAACGTGGTGACGTAAACAGGACTAAACAAGGAAGTTCAATAGCCAGTAGCCAATAGCTTCCCATGCGTCGTATTTGGTCCGTCGGACCAGCACACAGACAAGCGGTTTTCCTGATTTTTAGTCCGTCGGACTTGGGTCAGTCGGATAGATTTGAAACAGGTTTTATTTATAGGTCCGTCTGACTTTTGGGAAAAAAAAGTCCGCTGGAGCCACACACGATTGAATTGTGCGATGGATTCCGGTCCACTGGACCAAGTCTACTGGAAAGTCCGATCGTCTGTACGCGGCATTAGGCTCTACTTCTTAAAGCAGGAATAGAAATGTCAATAAAATATACAATAACAATTAGTACATACTGTATAGATAACATAGCATCAATTCTCATTCATCCATTACCATTAAATCTCCACCATAATAACTTATTATGTCTTTTGTGACTCTCTGTGAAGGATTAAAGACACCCCCATACAGGACTGCAGGGGTGTAGAATAAAAAAACAAAAAAAACAAAGATCACTCCTTTTTTATGTATTTCATTATTTTAATAAGACTACCTTTGTCAGCTATCCAGCAATTGAAAAACAATGTATTTGTCTGATTTTATATGTGGAACTCTATAACATAAAGTCGCAAGGACTTGGAGCCGATGCCTCTGTTGTGTGCCTAGATGCTGGAAATAATTATTTACCCCCGGACTGAATTCTGTATTATATTGCAGCATTAATCTGGACACTGTCAGAATCGACAAACATGTTACTTTATCTAATTAGTGAATCGCTGCGCGGCCAAGCATTATTTTCTTGGTGACAGATTCCCTATAACAAAAACAAAGTCTGTGCCTTCATTTAGGAAGAAGTAAAATGCCCTCCTGCAGCACAGATCCTGGTTGATTCTAAATCCGAGCATTCTTATATCTCACCACAAGGGGGCATGAGGTAATACAACTTTTCTAAGCAAGAAGGAAAGCAATGGATTTTTTTTCCATGCTTATTAGTTCAATTCACTTTAACAGCACACTTAAATGACAAAATAAAATAGATCTAAAAAAAAAACACTGAATTGCTCTGCAGCCAAGGTGACAGCTGGCATCTCTTGGCATCCACTTACTGATCTCATTCCAAGACCACTTGTGAGTTTTAATATGTTGCTGTATTTTGACATTAAAGCCGCCTGTCCTGCAGTAAACAGGGCCCAGCACTGTTTTCCATTTTCTCCCGTGTCTATGCGGACAATATTATAAATGCCTAATTACTTTTGCTTATGTGAAATACTAGAATAAAAATACTTTTTTTTTTCTTTGTTCAGGAAGAGAAGACTTCAGCAAGGATATGGCTTGGTACGAGCGCGATGGCAGGAAGGCATGACGTTCTTCTTCTGACACACACAACCCTCCCAGTGTGCAACCTTATGCTGCTCAGGGAATAAACCCCCTTCCATATGCTGCACAACAAGCTCAGCTTTCTTTACTTCTCGGATCTTTTAATAAGCTTGGCTTAGTGCAAACCGTCCCTATCCAGGTGGGACAAGTCACAAGTCACAAAGGGCCGTCATAATGCCCTAACAAGTATAAGCACAGGCTGCTTTTTTTAAATTCTTGATTTCATTTTAAAACCCTATCACCAATTTGTTTGGACCCAACAAGCTATTACTTTTTCGAATACATACATAATTTACATAATACTGTAAGCCCTTGTACACACGGTCGGACATTCCGACGGAAAATGTCCGATTGGAGCCGTGTTGTCAGATAATCTGACCGTGTGTGGGCTCCATCGGACTGTTTCCGTCGGAATATCCGACGGACCAAGTTTTCCAGCTTGGCTATAAAATATTCCGACAACATGATCCGATCGGACAAAGTGCAGAGAATGCTCAGATCAAATTCCTAGACCAAAGCTATTGGCTACTAGCCTGAACGTAGTCCCGTCGTAACAAAATCACGTCATCACGTTCTGAACGATCGGATTTTCCGACAACTTTGTCCAGCCGTGTGTATGCAACAGTTTCGGACAAAATCCGTCGGAAAAAATCAGACGGATTTGGTTGTCGGAATGTCCGACCGTGTGTACAGGGGCTTAGTGTAGCGGATGACATTTTGGACAAAATGTCATACGCATGTAAATTTAGTTTTTGCCTCAGAACAGTAGTGGGGTTCTGAGGGTTAATTACGTAGGTTGGCCTTGACATCAGTCTGGCTGGGCTGTGTTGGAAGTTCTGCCTGGTCATGTGTGTGGTGAGGTGCACATGACAGGCCAGAACCAGGCCTGGTTGGACGTTTTGAGTATCAACCTTCTCGGAACCAATCAGTGGGAGTGCCGGGCCCCTCTGGGGAGTCTGGGAAGGGGTACTTAAAGAGGAAGTAAACCCTTTTAAACCACTTTGACCTACAGGTAAGCCTAGATTAAGGCTTACCTGTAGGTCCAAGCAATATCTCCTAAACCTATATGGTTTAGGAGATATTTGTCCGAAAATGGGCACCGCTGTCTACGGCGCATGCGCCGTAGACAGCGGCGCGCAGGCGCACTAAATGCGGCAAGTCCAAGAATGGATCTGCCTAATTTGTCGACTCCCGTGCGCATGCGTGGGAGTGACGTCATCGCGGCTTCACCGAATGGCAGCGGCGGAGCTGCGAGACGCGACTCCCGTGCGCATGCGCGGGAGTGACGTCATCGCGGCTTCGCCGCTGTCATTCGTCGGAGCTGCGAGACGCCACCAGCAAGATGGATGCGGCGGACTACAGGGGACAGCGGCGACTTCGCTGGCTCCTGTGTCAGGTAAGTGACACATAATGAGCTACTATGCGATGCATAGTAGTCCATTATGCTTTACCTTTGCAGGGAAAAAAAGAGGAAGTAAACCCATCAGGGTTTACTTCCTCTTTAAGATGTGTGGGTCACGTGTTTCAGGAGAGGAGTTTGTGAGGCCCGTGTGGTCTGTTCTGGTTCCAGGACCGGGGTAGCCCGTGAGGGGACCCGGTCACGGGGTGTTCGACATCCCGCAACATGCTCCTGTTAGAGGCCCGTAACAGACCTGCTCGGTCTGGGGTAGGGATCCGTCTGTTCCCGAGTCTCAGAACCGGCTGGTCCGAGGCGCAGTAATTGAGGGAGGATTCAAGGTGTCCGGGTGTGCATTAGGCTTGGAGAGGCTCCACAGCTCGTGGAAGTGAATGGGGGAGGACTCTTCGGAGGAGGGCCAACAAGTGGCATCCTGAGAAGTGCCTGGTTACTGAGTTGGGAAGGACATTGACGAATTTGCATTTTTCTAGTACCATTGAGGAGACAGAGAAGGTTCCAGGTACTGCGGATAAGGTTCCTGTTCACCCTTAGTTACAACTTGTAAACGTTCATAGAATTGCTTCAAGTTTTGAGTCAATGTGCTGACTGCCATGATCTCTGCCTAGAGATCTGTTCAGCCTTGAAGTGTCCAGCTGCGAGTGGCTACTCTCTGGGTGGAATTAGAGACTTTGCTAGACCTGCAGTTCAAGGTGCCTGAGTTCTTCATCCGTGCCCTCTGTTCCCTAAGAGACTGGGTTATTGGATGTTATTACTGCAAAATAAAACCTTTCAAAAGGACTTTATTTGTGTCAGCGTTCAAGTTGTTGGGAATCAACCCTGGGAACCCCTAGACGTGGAAGAGCAGGCCAAGCAGAGGTAACTGGTAAGCCCAATAAGTCAAGGCCGCCCTGCAAGGGTTATGGCCGGATTTTTCGGGACTGTCCCTAAGACCCCTTTCACGCTGGGGCGCTTTACATGCACTTCAGCGCTAAAAATAGCACCTGCAAAGCGCCCTGAAAGAGCCGCTGCTGTGTCTCCAGTGTGAAAGCGGTGCGCTGGTAGGATGGTAAAAAAAAGTCCTGCTAGCAGCATCTTTGGAGCGGTGAAGGAGCAGTGTGCACACCGCTCCTTCACTGCTAATGCCCATTGAAAACACTGAGGCAGCACAGCTATACCACCGGCAAAGCGCTGCTGCAGCAGCGCTTTGTGGTGGTTTTAACCCATTCTCAGCCGCTAACAGGGGGGTAAAACCGCCCCACTAGCGGCCGAATACCGCCGCTAAAACGATGGTAAAGTGGCGCTAAAAATAGCGCAGTTTTATCGCCGACACCGCTCCTGCCCCAGTGTGAAAGGGGCCTAAATTAGAACAAAGTCCCTCTGTTCCTCTTTCCTCCTCATTTGAGCCTCATTGTGGTCTGATCTATATATCTGTATATAAAATGCACTTTTTATCTTTCAAAAAGTGTTTCCCAGCGCTAAACCTTTCATCTGATTTCTACATTGCTGTATTTGTACATTTCAAAAGCCAATATAAAGGAATATCAGTGGTTAAAACAAACAAAAAAAAAGCACTTTTGGGTTTAACCACTTGCCGACCGTCACACACACACACATGCGTTGGCAGAAAGGCATAGGCAGGCAAATGGGCGTACAGGTACGTCCCTTTAAATTTGCTGCCTTTCGGGTGCATGCACGCCCGCCACACGCCGCGGGAGCGTGCCCACGGGTCCCGGGAACTCGATGTTCGCCAGCGGCCCGCGATTGCGGTGTGGAGAGGCAGCACAGGGAGATGTAAACAAGGCATTTCCCTGTTCTGTCTTGTGACATAACAGAGACCCACTGCCCCCTGTCATAGGGAGCAGTGATCGCTGTCATGTCAGTGGTAGCCCATCCCCCCCGCAGTTAGAATCACTCCCTAGGACACAATTAACCCCTTGATCGCCCCCCTAGTGTTTAACTCCTTCTCTGGCATTGCATTTTTATAGCACTGATCGCTGTATAAATGACAATGGTCCCAAAATAGTGTCAAAAGTGTCTGATCTGTCCACCATAATGTCGCAGTCATGATAAATATCACAGATCGCCGTCATTACTAAAAAAACAAAAAATTTATAATAAAAATGCTATAAAACTATCCTCTATTTTGTAGACTCAATAACTTTTGCGCAAACCAATCAATATGCGCTTATTGCGATTTTTTACCAAAAAATATGTAGAAGAATATATATATCGGCCTAAACTGAGGAAAAAATTTGTTTTTTTTATATAATTTTGGAGGATATTAATTATAGCAAAAAGTAAAAAAATATTGCTTTTTTTTTCAAACTTGTCGCTCTTTTTTTGTTCATAGCACAAAAAATAAAAACCGCAGAGGTGATCAAATACCACCAAAAGAAAGCTCTATTTGTGGGGAAAAAAGGATGTCAATTTTGTTTAGGTGCAACGTTGCATGACCGCGCAATTGTCAGTTAAAGTGACGCAGTGCCAAATCGCAAAATGTGCTCTGGTCAGGAAAGGGGTAAAATCTGCCGGGGGCTGAAGTGGTTAAAGTGGTAGTAAAACGCATTTTTTTTCTTTAACCCTGTAAGAAAATGGCATAATGCGCTAGTATGCATCATGTACAGTTCCTTGAAAAAGTATTCATACCCCATGTAAATGCCAGAGGCTCTAATAGGCTTCAATATAGGGTGGGCTCGGGTCACAGAGAGTGCACTCCGAACCCACCTCACATGTATTCAAACCACATATGTGAGGTATCGCTGCGATTGGTAGAGCGAGAGCAATAATTCTAGCCCTAGACCTCCTTTGTAACTCAAAACATGCAACCTGTAGAATTTTTTGAACGTTGCCTATGGAGATTTTTAAGGATAAAGTATGTCGCCATTCCACAAACGGATGCAATTTTGAAGCGTGACATGTTGGGTATCAATTTACTCAGCGTAACATTATCTTTCACAATATAAAAGAATTGGGCTAACTTTACTGCTGTCTTATTTTTTAATTCAAAAAGTGTATTTTTTCCAAAAAAAAGTGCGTTTGTAAGACTGCTGTGCAAATACGGTGTGACAGAAAGTATTGCAATTAACACCATTTTATTTTCTAGGGTGTTAGAATTTTTTTTTATAATGTTTGGGGGCTAGCAAAAAAAAAACAGTTTTTACCTTGTAAACAACAAATCTCAGAAACAGACTCAGTACTTAAGTGGTTAAAATTAGAAGAAAAGAGGTTTAACCTTAAACTACGTAGAGGGTTCTTTTCTGTAAGAGCGACAAGGATGTGGAATTCCCTTCCACAGGCGGTGGTCTCAGCGGGGGGCATCGATAGTTTCAAGAAACTATTAGATAAGCACCTGAATGACCGCAACATACAGGGATATACAATGTAATACTGACATATAATCACACACATAGGTCGGACTTGATGGACTTGTGTCTTTTTTTGACGTCAGCTAATGTAACTATGTAACTGAGGGAGCTATCCGATTGGATACTGCCACCCCATGTGACTCTGGCAGCCATCTTGGGTCATGCAGGGAGCCTATTTAAGGCCCTGTCTCCCAGGCTTGGTGTGCATTCTGTATGCGGATAGTGCAGGGACAGGTCACCTGTCTGACAGGAACAGTGATTATTACTATTATTTTACAAGATTGATACAGCGCCAACAGTTTGCGCAGCACTTTACAACATTAGGGCAAAAGTACTCGTTCGTGCTTACATTCTAAAAATAATGGTCAGGTGATACAAAAAGTAATAACTGTGGGGGATGAGCTGATGAAGAAAATAAAAGTACAGTTACAGTAGGTGGTGACAGGATAGGCTTCTCTGAAGATAAAAGTTTTCAGGGATCACCTAAAAGTGGACAGAGTTGGAGATAATCAGACAGACAGATTTGGGGTAGGGAGTTCTATAGGATGGGAGATGCTCCGGAGAAGTCCTGGATGTGAGAATGGGAGAAGGTGACAATGGAGCTAGAGAGCAGGAGGTCTTGGGAGGTACAAAGGGAACATTGACAGTGGACACAAGAATTAGCTTGGAGCTTGGTCCAAATAAACTATTTAAAGTTATATTGATTGTAAAGTTTCATTTTTTTTTTTTTTAGTTAAAAATAACAAACATGTTATACTTACCTGCCCTGTGTAGTGGATTTGCACAGAGCAGCCCAGATCCTCCTCTTCTCGGGTCCCTCTTTGGTGCTTCTGGCCCCTCCTTCCTGTTGAGTGCCCCCACAGCAAGCAGCTTGCTATGGGGGCACCCGAGCTGTCTCAGCCATCGAGGAGTGGCGTCCTGGACAGACAAGACACACCTGCAATGTTCCTTGATAGAAAGGGGGCGTAGATAAGTATAAAGGGGGCTGCTGCATACAGAAGGCTTTTTATCTTAATGCATAGAATACATTAAGATAAAAAAACAAAAAACCTTCTGCCTTTAGAACTTCTTTAAATCAAACCTGTTTGCTAAGCAAAGTTAAGCTGGTCATGGATGAGTATGTTTTTTTGGGGGGGTTGAAGGGGAAAAATGAAGAGATTCCTCCATCCACACAAGCGAAGTGAATGCAGGAATCCCATCTGCAGGGACATTGTATTCTGACAGCCAAAAATAAAAGTTTTCAAACTTGTTGATTTGATAGAAATCAATGCAACGATCAACTTCTAACAAACAAGGACGGCCACACACTGATGTATATTTGAAATGTCCATGCTGAGCCAATTTTTGATTTGTCTCTATGGCCAACTTTAAGTGGTTGTAAAGGCTCAAGGATTTTTACCTTCATACACTCTATGGCTATGCATGAAGGTAAAAAAACTTATCTGTGCAGCAGAGCCCCCAGCCCCCCACCCCCCAAACTTACCTGAACCCCCATCTTGATCCAGTAATTTGCACAAGAGCTCCGGCTCTCTCTCTCCTCATTGGCTGAGACAGCAGTGGTAGTCTTTAGCCAACCAGTGAGCCAATGTGGAGAGCGCGGGGGCGGAGCCGAGCCTCTCTCCACGTGTGAATGAATACACAGAGCAGCAGCTCAGGAGCGAGCCTGTTCAGGTGCCTCCATAGCATGCTGCTTGCTATGGAGGTACTAGGCAGAAGTGAGGGGCCTGGAGCACCGGCAAGGGACCCGTGAAGAGGAGGATTGGGGCTGCTCTGTGCAAAACCATTACACAGAGCAGGTAAGTATAACATGTTTGTTAGTTTACTCCCTGATCATGTCTTGTCTTAACTACTGCAACTCCCTCCTCATTGGATTACCTTTACATAGACTATCCCTCCTTCAGTCCATTATGAATGTTGCTGCCAAGCTCATCCACCTTACTAACCGTTCAGTGTCTGCAACTCCTCTCTGCCAATCCCTCCATTGGCTTCCACTCACCAAACCAATGCAATTCAAAATACTAACAATAAGTTACAAAGCCATCCACAACTCGCCCCCCACCTACATCACTAAGCTAGTCCTAAAATACCAACCTAACCGTTCTCTTCATTCCTCCCAGGACCTCCTGCTCTCTCTAGCTCCCTCATCACCTCCTCCCATATCCAACTCCAGGACTTTTTCCAGAGTCTCTCCCATCCGGGCGGCAGCCTGCACAGGCAAAGCGACATACGCGTAAGGCACTGCCTGCTGCCGGGTTTAGGGCGCACACATGCGTCCCCTGCCAGCACCCGCTGTGAGCCTGTCAATGTCCCGGCCAATGATTCATGACCAGGACCTGCTGATCAGCTGTGTGCAATCACAGCCCAGAGCTCTGTGTTGACAATCTACACAGAGCTCTGTACAGGGGGAGGGATCTCTCCAAATCTGCAAAGCAGGGATGAGAAACTAAGAGATCTATTAGTAAAAACAGTTACATATATTACACATAGTTAGGCACAAATTTAACCCCTTGATTGCTCCAAATATTAAAGCGGAGCTCCAGGCTCCCCCAAAAAAATTAAAAGTCAGCAGCTACAAATACTGTAACAGCTGACTTTTAAAGTGATTGTAAAGCTTTGCTTTTTTTAAAAAAATAACAAACATGTTACACTTACCTCCTCTGTACAAGGGTTTTGCACAGAACGGCTTGATCCTCCTTGTCTGGGGTCCCCCGGCAGCGCTCCTGGCTCCTCCTCTTCTCGAGTGCCCCCACGGAGAGCCGCGTTCCATGGGGGACACTCGTGTGGCTCCTGAGTCCTGCTGCTGCGTCCATTGACACAGACATCTGCCCCGCCAATGGCTCCCGCTTCTATCAATCTATCCAATGAGGACCTGAGACAGTGGCTGGAGCTGGTGGGCTCATTCTCGTTGCTAGAACAATCGGGTTTGGGTAAGAAAAAGGGGGGGGGGTGGTCTGAGGGGTTGATGCAGCACAAAAGGTTTTTCACCTTAATGCATAGAGGTGAAAAACCATAAAGGACACTTACCTCCTGTCCAGGGATCCAGCACCAGCCTCACCAGAGCTGCCATCTTGACTAAGGGAAGCATACTGTGCTTTGTGAATGGGCCGCAGTCCTCTGGGACCTGTGAAGAGTCCCAGAAGGCTGCGGGGTATGGAAGGGGGACCCAATCTCCGCAGTGAACTGAGCCGGAAGTAGGAGTGGGTACCTGTCAAAACCAGGTATTCGCTCCCCTCTCCCCTCCAAAAGGTGCCATATGTGGCAGTGAAGGGGAGAGGGGGGGGGGGGCGGCAGACAAGTGAAACTTCCCATTTTGGGTGGAACTCTGCTTTAACCTCTTTCCATTAGCAGTGGCGGCTGGTGCTTCATTTTCTAGGGGGGAGGGGGTGGCAGACAAACCCCCCCCCCCCCCGGTAGGCACTTACCCCAACCAGATTGTGGGTGGCTTCCCTGCCTTGTCCTCCTGGCCAATACTGTTAATACCTGCTTCCTGTCCTGATTGGCCGGGAGGAGAAACATGAAGACAATAGCGAACGATACTTCACTAATGTCATAAGTGGGTGGGCTTGAGGTGCAGTGCCCTGCACCCTGAGCCCAGTGTTTTTTGAAGCCAATTAGAGCCTTGAGTTCTAATCATGTGCTTAAAAAAATATATATATTATGCATCTAGTGCCCCGCATGGAGATTAGGGGGCAGCACCTCTGTGCCCCTTATGGACCAGCTGCCACTGCCCATTAGTACAGTGACAGTATATAGTATTATCACTGATCACTGTATTCATGTCTCTGGTGATGTCAGTGGCAGTTAGTCCCTCCCCTTCCCCCCAGCGTCAGTCAGTGTCAGATTGCTCTACGCACTATTACAGTCACTGATCGCCGCCATTAGTAGTATAAAAAAAAATTCCAGTATATATCCCATATTTTTAAAGACGCTATAACTTTCATGAAAACCAATCAATATTTATTGGGATTTTTTTTCCCATCAAAGACATGTAGCAGAATATATTTTGGTGAAAATTTATGAAGATTGATTTTTTTTATATTATTTATTGGATATGTTTTATAGCAGAAAGTAAAAAATATATTTATTTTTTTTCAACATTTTTTTTTTATATTGAAAAAAAAATAAAAAATAGCCCAGAGGTGATCAACTACCACCAAATAAAAGCTCTATTTGTGTAAAAAAAAAAAAAAAAAAGAAAGAAAGAAAGAAAGAAAGATACACATTTAATTTGCGTAGTGTTGCACACAATTACCAGTTAAAGTAGCTGAATAGCAAAAAATGGCCTGGTCATGCAGGGGGGTAAAATCTACCAGCGATCAACCAATCTTCAGGCCTAAAAGCTCTAATGAGCGGGGCCCTCTGATCCCTCCTCTATTGATTTGTGTTGTAAGTGTATTGTCTGCCCTCATGTTGTAAAGCTCTGCGCAAACTGTTGACGCTTTATAAATCCTGTATGATTAAAAAATAAAAAAATAAATAATAATAATAAAAATAATAATAATAAAAGGCTATATTTAACATGTGTGCAAAAACCTGAAAAAAATGTCTGTGGGAGAAACTGGTTAATGATCTGTGACTTCCCCTGTAATATGATGGAGATCTCCCCTGGAGATCATGTATCTCTATCATTGTAACATTGTTTCTATATCATACAAAGTGACCAATCACAGCGCTCCTCACCTCCGGAGAGAACAAACTTCCAGCTGAGTTGGGATGACACATTTCCCAGAATCCTCCGCTCCTCCCCCTCCCCTGTGTTGTGTCCTGAGACCGAGCAGAGCCCCTACCTCTCCCACTTCGACCCGCCCACCAACTCTCATTGGATGTCCCGGCAGGCGCCCCGCCCCATTCCCTTTCTTGCTGCTCGGTCATTGGCTGCCCGGCGGTGCCAGTCTTCTCAGCCCGCTGTGGGAACTAGTTTGTTTTGTGGTCCGCTCTCATTGTGGGTGATGAGCCCGGAGGAGGAGGACGGGGAGTCCGCTGATAAGGGAAGGAGAAGAGCCGGAGCTGTGGGTGAGGTAAGCGGGGAGATGGGGGATCAGGTGGAGTGTCCCCATACCTGTGTGTGCTGATAGGGGACACGGAGAGGAGGAGGAGGAGGAGGAGGAGGAGAGGCTCTTCTATGGACAGTGCTAGGATTATAAGGGGAGATGAGAGCTGAGTGACATTTACTTCTCTAAAACATCTCCTATAATAACCAATCATCATATTGTCACTTTTTTTTATTTAATTTTGTTTTGTTATATCTCAGTGCTGCTGATCTCCTGCAGACTATTTGCTGCCACTTCCTGTCTGTAGACACCCCCGTGATGACTGCAGTGGTCTGTCTACTGATAGTGACATTGGAGGTCCCCATCAGAGCCCCTCCTCCTTTACATTAGAGGTCCCCATCAGAGCCCCCCCCCTTTACATTAGAGGTCCCCATCAGAGCCCCCCTCCTTTACATTAGAGGTCCCCATCAGAGCCCCCCTCCCCCTTTACATTAGAGGTCCCCATCAGAGCCCCCCTCCCCCTTTACATTAGAGGTCCCCATCAGAGCCCCCCTCCCCCTTTACATTAGAGGTCCCCATCAGAGCCCCCCTCCCCCTTTACATTAGAGGTCCCCATCAGAGCCCCCCTCCCCCTTTACATTAGAGGTCCCCATCAGAGCCCCCCTCCTTTACATTAGAGGTCCCCATCAGAGCCCCCCTCCTTTACATTAGAGGTCCCCATCAGAGCCCCCCTCCTTTTACATTAGAGGTCCCCATCAGAGCCCCCCTCCTTTTACATTAGAGGTCCCCATCAGAGCCCCCCTCCTTTTACATTAGAGGTCCCCATCAGAGCCCCCCTCCTTTTACATTAGAGGTCCCCATCAGAGCGCCCACCCTTTACATTAGAGGTCCCCATCAGAGCCCCCCTCCTTTTACATTAGAGGTCCCCATCAGAGCCCCCCTCCTTTTACATTAGAGGTCCCCATCAGAGCCCCCCTCCTTTTACATTAGAGGTCCCCATCAGAGCCCCCCTCCTTTTACATTAGAGGTCCCCATCAGAGCCCCCCCCCTCCTTTTACATTAGAGGTCCCCATCAGAGCCCCCCCCTCCTTTTACATTAGAGGTCCCCATCAGAGCCCCCCTCCCCCTTTACATTAGAGGTCCCCATCAGAGCCCCCCTCCTTTTACATTAGAGGTCCCCATCAGAGCCCCCCTCCTTTTACATTAGAGGTCCCCATCAGAGCCCCCCTCCTTTTACATTAGAGGTCCCCATCAGAGCCCCCCTCCTTTTACATTAGAGGTCCACATCAGAGCCCCCCCTCCTTTTACATTAGAGGTCCACATCAGAGCCCCCCCTCCTTTTACATTAGAGGTCCACATCAGAGCCCCCCCTCCTTTTACATTAGAGGTCCACATCAGAGCCCCCCCTCCTTTTACATTAGAGGTCCACATCAGAGCCCCCCCTCCTTTTACATTAGAGGTCCACATCAGAGCCCCCCCTCCTTTTACATTAGAGGTCCACATCAGAGCCCCCCCTCCTTTTACATTAGAGGTCCACATCAGAGCCCCCCCTCCTTTTACATTAGAGGTCCACATCAGAGCCCCCCCTCCTTTTACATTAGAGGTCCACATCAGAGCCCCCCCTCCTTTTACATTAGAGGTCCACATCAGAGCCCCCCCTCCTTTTACATTAGAGGTCCACATCAGAGCCCCCCCTCCTTTTACATTAGAGGTCCACATCAGAGCCCCCCCTCCTTTTACATTAGAGGTCCACATCAGAGCCCCCCCTCCTTTTACATTAGAGGTCCACATCAGAGCCCCCCCTCCTTTTACATTAGAGGTCCACATCAGAGCCCCCCCTCCTTTTACATTAGAGGTCCACATCAGAGCCCCCCCTCCTTTTACATTAGAGGTCCACATCAGAGCCCCCCCTCCTTTTACATTAGAGGTCCACATCAGAGCCCCCCCTCCTTTTACATTAGAGGTCCACATCAGAGCCCCCCCTCCTTTTACATTAGAGGTCCACATCAGAGCCCCCCCTCCTTTACATTAGAGGTTCCCATCAGTGCCCCCCTTTACATTAGAGGTCCCCATCAGAGCGCCCCCCCCCCCTCCCTTTACATTAGAGGTCCCCATCAGTGCCCTCCCTTTACATTAGAGGGTCCCCATCAGAGCCCCCCTCCCCTTTACATTAGAGGTCCCCGTCAGAGCGCCCCCCCTTTACATTAGAGGTCCCCATCAGAGCCCCTCCCCCTTTACATTAGAGGTCCCCATCAGAGCCCCCCTTTACATTAGAGGTCCCCATCAGAGCCCCCCCTCCTTTACATTAGAGGTCCCCATCAGAGCCCCCCTCCTCCTTTACATTAGAGGTCCCCATCAGAGCCTCCCCCTTTACATTAGAGGTCCCCATCAGAGCGCCCCCCCTTTACATTAGAGGTCCCCATCAGAGCCCCTCCCCCTTTACATTAGAGGTCCCCATCAGAGCCCCCCCTCCTTTACATTAGAGGTCCCCATCAGAGCCCCCCCTCCTTTACATTAGAGGTCCCCATCAGAGCCCCCCTCCTCCTTTACATTAGAGGTTCCCATCAGAGCGCCCCTCCTTTACATTAGAGGTCCCCATCAGAGCCCTCCCCCTTTACATTAGAGGTCCCCATCAGAGCGCCCCCCCTTTACATTAGAGGGTCCCCATCAGAGCCCCCCCTCCTTTACATTAGAGGTCCCCATCAGAGCCCCCCCCCTTACATTAGCGGTCCCCATCAGAGCCCCCCCTTACATTAGAGGTCCCCATCAGAGCCCCCCCTCCTTTACATTAGAGGTCCCCATCAGAGCCCCCCCCTTTACATTAGAGGTCCCCATCAGAGCCCCCCCCCTTTACATTAGAGGTCCCCATCAGAGCCCCCCCCCTTTACATTAGAGGTCCCCATCAGAGCCCCCCCCTTACATTAGCGGTCCCCATCAGAGCCCCCCCTCCTTTACATTAGAGGTCCCCATCAGAGCCCCCCCTCCTTTACATTAGAGGTCCCCATCAGAGTGCCCCCTTTACATTAGAGGTCCCCATCAGAGCCCCCCCTCCTTTACATTAGAGGTCCCCATCAGAGCCCCCCCCTTACATTAGCGGTCCCCATCAGAGCCCCCCCTCCTTTACATTAGAGGTCCCCATCAGAGCCCCCCCTCCTTTACATTAGAGGTCCCCATCAGAGTGCCCCCTTTACATTAGAGGTCCCCATCAGAGCGCCCCCCCCCTTTACATTAGAGGTCCCCATCAAAGCGCCCCCCCCCCTTTACCTTCGAGGTCCCCATCAGAGCGCCCCCCCTTTACATTAGAGGTCCCCATCAGAGCGCCCCCCCTTTACATTAGAGGTCCCCATCAGAGCGCCCCCCCCTTTACATTAGAGGTCCCCATCAGAGTGCCCCCCCTTTACATTAGAGGTCCCCATCAGAGTGCCCCCCCTTTACATTAGAGGTCCCCATCAGAGCGCCCCCCCTTTACATTAGAGGTCCCCATCAGAGCGCCCCCCCTTTACATTAGAGGTCCCCATCAGAGACCCCCCCCCCTTTACATTAGAGGTCCCCATCAGAGACCCCCCCCCTTTACATTAGAGGTCCCCATCAGAGACCCCCCCTTTACATTAGAGGTCCCCATCAGAGACCCCCCCCCCCTTACATTAGAGGTCCCCATCAGAGACCCCCCCCTTTACATTAGAGGTCCCCATCAGAGACCCCCCCCTTTACATTAGAGGTCCCCATCAGAGACCCCCCCCCTTTACATTAGAGGTCCCCATCAGAGACCCCCCCTTTACATTAGAGGTCCCCATCAGAGACCCCCCTGTTACATTAGAGGTCCCCATCAGAGACCCCCCCCTGTTACATTAGAGGTCCCCATCAGGGCCCCCCCCCCCCCGTTACATTAGAGGTCCCCATCAGGGCCCCCCCCCCCCGTTACATTAGAGGTCCCCATCAGGGCCCCCCCCGTTACATTAGAGGTCCCCATCAGGGCCCCCCCCCCGTTACATTAGAGGTCCCCATCAGGGCCCCCCCCCCCGTTACATTAGAGGTCCCCATCAGGGCCCCCCCCCCGTTACATTAGAGGTCCCCATCAGGGCCCCCCCCCCCCGTTACATTAGAGGTCCCCATCAGGGCCCCCCCCCCGTTACATTAGAGGTCCCCATCAGGGCCCCCCCCGTTACATTAGAGGTCCCCATCAGGGCCCCCCCCCCCCGTTACATTAGAGGTCCCCATCAGGGCCCCCCCCCGTTACATTAGAGGTCCCCATCAGAGCCCCCCCCCCTCTTTACATTTGTGATGCTTTTCTGAGAAGTGTGGAGCGATCGTCTTCTCTACAAATCACTGATTGCTGCTGATGATCGCAGTGCCCCATACACACTCTGATTTCATTATCCGATCTGTGAGCCAATCAAAAGATTGAATCAGAAAACAATGATAAAGCCGTAACTTCCCTTCCTATCGGTCTACATCAGATTCCATCAAACTGAGTCCACCGGCCAGAGTGGAAATGTATTGATCGGTTGGCATCGATCAGCAGGGACTTTGGTGATGCATCTGATTATAAGATTACAATGGAGAGGAGTGATTGATCACTTCCAATCAGATCTTCCAACTATCAATTAAAATCCTCTTCCCTGTGTGTCTCATAGGCTGAAAGGGCTCAACTAAAGATTGATTATTCTTGTCGGGGGAGGGGGGGAATCAATCAGAAAATAAATCATTTATTGAAGTGTGTATGGCCACCGTTGCATCCCGCAGGGACAGAGGATCAGGTAAGTCCTTAAGACATAGGTGACCGTTTAACCCTCGCAGGACTGAGACCTCCCCACTACAAGGGAGGAGTTCTACATTCCAGCTCTAATTGTTTCCTATCTGGATGGGCCCTAGTATGGTGTATACAAGGGCTAGGGACCTTAGATTGTAAGCTTCTTGGGAGACTGATGTGATGAATATCTCGGTATGGAAATCTACACTCACCGGCCACTTTATTAGATACACCTTGCTAGTACCGGGTTGGACCCCCTTTTGCCTTCAGAACTGCCTTCATTTTTCCTGGCATAGAATCAACAAGGGTTTGGAAACGTTCCTCAGAGATGTTGGTCCATAGTGACATGATGACATCACACAGTTGCTGCAGATTTGTCAGCTGCATAGCCATAATGCCATCTCCCATTCCACCACATCCCAAAGGTCCTCTATTGGATGAGACGTGGTGAGTGTGGAGGCCATTGTGGTACAGGGACCTCATTGTCCAGTGGTGAGATGATTGGAGCTTTGTGACATGGTGCATTATCCTGCTGGAAGAAGCCATCAGAAGATGGGGACACTGGTCATAAAGGGATGGACATGGTCAGCTACAATACTTGGGTAGGCCGTGGGGGTTTATACGATGCTCAATTGGTACTAATGGGCCCAAGTGTGCCAAGAAAAGATCCCCCCCCCCCATTACACCACCACCAGCCTGAACCGGTGATACATACAGGATGGATCCATGCTTTGTTTACACCAAATTCTGACCCTCCATCAGAATATCGGAGCTAAAATAGAGACTCCTCAGACCAGGCAATGTTTTTTCCAGTCTTCTATTGCCCAATTTTGTTGCCAATTGTAGCCTCAGTTTCCTGTTCTTAGCTGACAGGAGTGGCACCCGGTGTGGTCTTCTGCTGCTGTAGCCCATCTGCTTCAAGGTTCAACACGTTGTGCTTTCAGAGATGCTATCCTTCAAATCTTGGTTGTAACGAGTGATTATTTAAGTTACTGTTGCCTTTCTGTCACCTGGAACCAGTCTGCCCATTCTCCTCTGACATCAACCAGGCATTTTCCTCCACACAACTGCCGCTCACTGGATATTTTCTCTTTTTATTTATTTGTTTTTTATTTTTTCGACCATTCTCTGTAAACCCAAGAGATGGTTGTTCATGAAAATGCCAGTAGATCAGCAGTTTTTGAAATGCTCAGACCCACCCGTCTGGTACCAACAACCATTCAAAGTCACTTAAATCCCTTTTCTTCCCCATTCTGATGCTCAGTTTGAATTTCAGAAAGTCGTCTTCACCACGTCTAGATGCCTAAATGCATTGAGCTTGGGTGAGTGTTCACCACTCACATCTTTATTTGTCTGTATTTATTTATTATGATTATTAGAAATTATTGAAAGCAAAAATTTAATTTTTTTTTAAAATCTTTATTTAGATTTGTTTGCTTACATGAGCTCAATTCAATATATTATTAATAATATTAAGTAGGACTCGTGTAAATCAGCCCAACAGATGAAATAAAATAAAAATGAATCTTTATTTCTATTTTTTTCTTATTTCCTAGTGAGCTCATGTTGTCAGCCAATCGGATACAACAGTGATATTGCTGGTAGATGTGAGTGGGTGCCCTCTGGTGGTGGAAGGGTGTCAGTGCACTAGACCCACCCATTTGTGCACGCCCCCGCCGCCAACAGAGAGACAGAGCCCAGGCGGAAATGCAAGTGGCCGCCAATGAAGATTGAGCTTCATTCGCCAAACACCCACCTCCTGCTGTGCCACACAGGGGTTGGGGACCTTTGCTTTTAAAGTACATCTTTATTAATACTGCCAACCTGGTGCTATACTTGCCTTCATCCGTTCGGCGCCACACAGCCTCTCTGCTGACCACTCTATACAGATACTCCTCGCTTAACGACCACCGGACTTACAACCGGCTCTTCCCACCCGAACCACACGCTACACATCATTCTATTGTACAGCACACGATTTTTGTTTGTGTTCTGTACTTATGCAAATTAAAACAACTTTATTGAGCGTTTTTGTGATTTTAGACTTTTTTTTTTTTTTTTTTTTTTTTTAATACAGTAGTTAAGAATGCTTAAAATATCGATTACTCGTGGCTCTTCGTTTAATAACCTAGTTATTGGACCAGAACCTGGTCGTAAAGTGAGGAGTACCTGTACTCGCTGCGTGTGCGTAAACCTAGGTTCGCGCTTGTGTCGGTTGTAGAGCGGCACGATTCTGGGCAAAATGAGAATCGCATTTTTTTTTTTTTTTTTATTTTTTTTTTTTTTTATTTAGACTAAAAAGATCACCATTGTCGTGACATAAAAGCTTTCACATTATACAAAGAAAGGGCCAACTTTACTGGTTAGTGTGTGGTGTGTTTTTTTTTTTTTGTAATTTATTCATAGTATATATTAAATTTTCTAGCAACAAAAAAAAATTGATTTTAACTTGAAACCAATAAAGGTTTTAAGTGGTTAAACCTTTTTTCACTTGGTGCCGGTTCACACAGGGGCGACACGACTTGCAGCGCGACTCACAGACGCGACTTGCAAAAACGACTTCTGTATAGAAGTGAACGGGCACTAACTCACAAAGTCTATTCCATTGACAAATTCTTACAGTGTTTGTACTTAAAGCGGGAGTTCCGCTGTTTTTTTTTTTTTTTTTTTAAAGCCAGCAGCTACAAATACAGCAGCTGCTGACTTTTAAAATAATGACACTTACCCGCCCAGCGCGCCCGCGATGTCGGCACCCAAAGCCGATCTTGGGTATGGGAATCAGGAAGTGGAGCCTTTCGGCTTCATTTTCCGGTTCCCTACTGCGCATGCGCGAGTCGCGCTGCGCAATAAGGATGGTCCCCGCTGTCTCTGGGATCCGTGTGTTTCCCAGACAGCGGGGGACCTTCGGAAAGGGGGGTAGATTCTGCGGAAAGGGACGTACCTTCTGCGGAATCTACGCCGGAAGTGGATGCAGATACCTGTACTGTACAGGTACCTGCACCCCCCCTCCCCCCTGAAAGGTGTCAATTGTGGCGCCGGAGGGGGGGAGGATTCCAATGAGCAGAAGGTCCACTTTAGGGTGGACCTCCACTTTAAGTTCAACTGATATTTTTTTTAAAACTGATTTTTTTTGATTCTTGGCAGACTGCCCGATTTTTATTTATTTATTTTTTATTTATTTTTTTTCCCCTCTTTCTTTTGATGGCTGTGGCTTCCAAAAGAGAGAGAATTCTTTGCATAGAAAGAATTGTGAAAAACTTTAGTCAAGATCGCGATAGCAATTCTTGGCGATTAATCGTGCAGCTCTTGTCAGTTGGGAATTCTCACATAATCACTGCTCTTTGGAAGACATGCAGGGGTGCAATTCATTCTTGGTGATTGTAAACGGGCAGCTTTTAAAACAACCCATTCAGTTTAAAATCGAAATGAAAGGCAAAGCATATATATATATATATATTACATTTTTTTTTGGGTTGTTGTTCTCAATCCCCCCTCCTTCCCTATAAGTGATCAAATCCGGTTCCCTCTGTTCTCGGCTGCATACGAGCTGGGGGGAGGAGAAGCAGCAGCACACTGAGCTTGCCAGTGAATGGCTGTGCAGCGGGGGGCGTTGATCGTTGAAGGAGAGTACACTGTGTTCCCAGCACAGCTAGAGAACTGATCATGGTGTGCTCTTCTGCTTAGTGTGGTCAGTTTTTAATAGGTAAGCAGAGGGACTGGTAGGAACACCAGGGATCTCACATAAAAGAAGCAATACAAAGGGAACAAGGAGACTTTCTCATACAAGTACATGGTACAGCAGCCACATATCAGGAATATTATTTGTAAAAGCAGAAGGTTTTATTAGCTATGCATTAAGTGGATAAAAACCTGTGTATAGCAGCCGAACCAGTACCCACCTAAATACCTACCTGAGCCCCTTCTCTCTGCAGCGATGTCCATGATCCCCTCAGCCATTCAGGACCCTCCTCTCGATTGTATGAGACAAAGTAGTGGTGCCATTGGCTGGCTGATTTTAATTGAAAGCCAATCGGGGGAGAGAGGAGGCAGGGCCAGGTCAGGGGACCGCGTTTGAATGGATACACAGAACTCTGAGTTGGCTTGAGTGCCCCCCTGTAGCAAGCTGCTGGCTGAGGGGCACTCAAGAGGGAGGGGCCAGGAGCTGCTAAGAGGGACCTGAGAAGAGGAGGATCCAGGCTGCTCTGTGCAAAACCAACTTCATAGAGGAGGGAAGTATAACATGTTTGTTATTTAACCACTTTAATACCAGGCACTGGAAAACGATTCGGCAGTCCCGCGACACGGGTGCTTTTAAAGTGGAGGGCCACCCTAAAAAAAAAAAAAAAAATTACATTAACAGTCGCAAACATAAAAAAAAAAAAAAACTTGAAGAAAAAAAAAAAATGTTTTACTTACTAGAAACACCTGTTGCTAGGCAGTCTTCCTAATCTTCCTATTCTGTGGCACTTTTCTCCTTTTCGGCGAGCTGCCCCGTTGTCTTCTGGGACCTGTGGTGTGTCCCCCAGAAAACATGGCCATTCACAAAACGCTGCGTGACTCGCGCATGCACAGTACGAAACGGGCAGTGAAGCTGCAAGGCTCCACTGCCTGTTTTCCTTTGTTAAGATGGCAGCGCCAGCACCCGATCCGATCCGATGGACGGATCGTCCTCAGGCGACCGACATCACGGGCTCGCTGGACAGGTAAGTGTCTAGTGCGGCTAGTGTGAAAGTAATGTTAACGATACCCCCCCCCCCCCCCCCCCCCCACACACACACGCAAACCAACTGGCAAGGTGCAGCACCATGTGATTGTGTGCGGTGGGATTTTTCAGACGGGGGTCCGGGACTTTTTCCCTTGTGTGCTGTGAGTCGGGCAGCTCAATGCAATGAATGGAGCCTTCACCAGTGTGAACCTGATCTAAATGGACACAAGTCCGCTACATCCATCTGCCCGAAGACCTGATATTCTCCTGCTGCAGAAAACTGAGCAGTCACACTAGTGATGTCCTCTCCACTCGGCTCCGATTCACCGATCCCCTGCTGATAGGACCAGATGGCGCCTGGCCATTAGCATTTGATCAATAATTACCTTTGATTAATAACCGGTTCATTACTGATGCTCCTATTACCAAACGTCAGATACAAGGATTGGAAGTTTTAATGTATTTTTCATACAGGCGTCTGTGTCAGCGTGTGGATAATATATCCGCAAACGTCCCGGAAAGCGCAGGTTGTAATTTTATCCTCCTATATTGAATTCTCATTGTGGTGTCTGGATTGTGTGGACGAAGGACGGATTGATAGATGGATATATTGGAGGAAAATAAAATATAGCTTTATGGTAGAATTATTCGTTAACCACTAATCTATACCGGACACTTTTACCCCCTTCCTGCCCAGGTCAATTTTCAGCTTTCAGCTCTGTCACACTTTGAATGACAACTGCGCGGTCATGCTACACTCCACCCATATGAAAATTGTATCACAAATGGAGCTTTTGGTGATATTTAATCGCTACTGTTTTTTTTGTTTTTTGCGAAATAAATTAACCGCTTGCCGGCCGCCTCACGCCAATATACATCAGCAGAAGGGCTCGTACAGGCAAACTAGCGTACCTGTACATGGCCCTTTAAGAGGTGGCGTGCACCCGCGGCAAGCTCCATGAGTCGAGTCACAGGTCCCGTGGACTTGATCGCCGCGGGGATACCCGCGATCGTCTCGCGGAGAGACAGAATGGGGAGATGCTAATGTAAACAAGGATCTCCCCATTCTGCCTAGTGACAGTCTCACTGATCTCTGCTCCCTGTGATCAGAGCAGAGATTGGCGATGTCACACGTAGCCACGCCCCCACAGTTAGAAACACACCCCAGGATGCACTTAACCCAAACACTGCCCCTTAGTGGTTAACCCCTAAAATGCCAGTGTCATTTACACAGCAATCAGTGCATTTGTATAGCACTGATTGCTGTATAAATGACAATGGTCCCAAAAATGTGTCAAAAAAAAAAAAAAAATGTCCGATGTGTCCGCCATAATGTCGCAGTCACGATAAAAATCCCTGATCACTGCCATTACTAGTAAAAAATAAATTAATTAAATAAAATTAATAAATATGCCAAAAACTATCCCCTATTTTGTAAATGCTATAACTTATACGCAAGCCAATCAATAAACGCTTATTGCGATTTACCAAAAATATGTAGAAGAATACGTATCGGCCTAAACTGGTGTGTGTTTTTTTTTTTTTTTTTTTTTTTTTTGTGTGCAAAAAATGAAACTGCAGGGGTGATCAAATGCCACCAAAAAAAAGCTCTATTTGTGGGGAAAAAAGGACGTCAATTTTGTTTGGGAGCCACGTCACACAACCGCGCAATTGTCAGTTAAAGAGACGCAGTGCTGAATCGCAAAAAGTGCTCTGGTCAGGAAGGGGGGTAAATTCTTCCGGGGCTGAAGTGGTTAAAGGCCAGGACAAAAAAAATAAATTCTTAGTTTCTGTTATAACTCTTTTACATTTGCCGTGATGTTACAGCCAAAAATGTAAATGTATTTTATTGGGATTGTATGTGATGGACCAACACAAAGTGCCACATAATTTGAAGGAAAATGAAACATGGCTTTCAAAATTTTTTACAAATATGTGAAAAGTGTGGGGGGCATTTGTATTCAGCTCCCCTGAGTCATTACTTTGTAGAGGGACATTTTTGCCCATTCTTCTTTGCAAAATGTCTCAAGCTCTGTCAGATTGGATGGGGAGCGTCTGTGAACAGCAATTTTCAAGTCTTGCCACAGATTCTCAATTGGATTGAGGTCTGGACTGGACTGGGCCATTCTAAGCCCCTGTACACACGGTCGGAGATTTCGACAACCAAATCTGTCGGATTTTGCCCGTCAGATCTTGTCCGAAACTGTTGCATACACACGGGTCGGACTAAGTTGTCGAAAAATCCGATCTTTCAGAACGTGATGATGTAATTTCTTTACGATGGGACTACATTCAGGCTAGTAGCCAATAGCTTTGATGTAGGAATTTGATCTGAGCATGCGTGGCACTTGGTCTGATCAAAATTCTCTACACATGATCGGAGTATGTCTGATTGGCCCAGTTGGTTGGGAAATATTTCCAACAAGTTGGAAATTTGGGTCCGACGGAAACAGTCCGATGCATACCACACACAGTCGGATTATCCGACAACACGGTCCGATAGGACACGTTCCGACAGATTCTCCGATCGTGTGTACAAGGGCTTAACGCATGAATATGCTTTCATTTAAACCAGCGATCTCCAAACTTCAGGGAAAAATGAGAATCGCAATTCTTTTGCTTAGAATGAAGATCGCGATTCTCAAAAAACTGTTTTATTTGAAAAATTTACAATCTCTGAGAACATTAGGTTATCAGAGCTTTGTTAGTTTAATTTTGTCCATTGATGTTTGCAGATATAGTAATGAATTTGCCTCGGTACAGAATAGATCTGCACATTTTATCCAAACACTTATTTGTTTGGCAGCGCCGTGGCATGGTTACACGGCGTGGTTACACTGGCTGCTGATTTATGCAGGATCAGATGTCAATCTGTTTTTGAAAAACACTTCCACTTTCCTAAATGTGTTTTTTATTTAATCCGTGTGTGTAAATATGTCCTGATGACTCAATAATGGCGTTGCAAACCCTCTGGAGCCTTGTCCTATCTAGGTTACCTTCACGGGAATACTTAATCTGTGATCTTGGCTGTCTTTTATTACTGCTACTGGTGTATAGCAGTGCGTACTCGCACTGCTGTTTCCCGGCCACTGTACCCGCCCACAACCAGGCAGCGGCACGCCACATCGCACGCTCCAATGACTGACGTCAGTTCCGATATATCCGCTATTTGCATTCCACGCTGGTTACGTGGAACCGGCGGCACTAAAAGAAAATCGTGGGTCACCTAGATTAATCGCGCACCTCTACTGCGTTCTTGACGGTCGAAAGTTCAGAGAACTTTTGTGTGACCGTGTGTATGCAAGCCAAGTTTGAGCGGAATTCCATCAGAAAAACCATCCAATATTTTTCCGATCGCGTGTACGGGGTATTTGATTGCCCTCTATTTACCTCCATGAATCTTCCCATTAACTCTGACCAGCTTCCCTGTCCCTGCTGAAGAAAACATTTCCCAAAACATGTTACTGCCATTATCATGTTTCACGGTGGGGATGGTGATTTCAGGGTGATATCCAGTGTAAAGCCTATACACGATCGGATTGTTGGTCAACAAAACCGTAGACTTTTGTCCAAAGGGCGTTGGCCCAAATTTGTCTTGCATGCAAACGGCAAAGAATGTAGTCACGTACTACGTGGTTTTTCAGCTCTTTAGCACCACCCTTTGGGCTCCTTCTGCTAATTTTGTGTTCGTAAAAGTTTGAGCGTTGATTCACACTTTTCTTTTCACTTCGTGCTTTTCTTAGTTTCTCAACGGCCGTTCGTCAACCAGACCTGTTGCGGAATCGTGGAAATAACATGTTATTTATCATTGGACTTCGTCGTTGTCTTTTAAAGGGCAACGTGCAGGTACGTTAATATGCCTGTATGTGCCCTTGTGTTGTATATTGGCATCAGCCGGTTGGCAAGGGATTAAGAACTACAGGATAATGGCGTTGTGGTAACTTGCGCCAAAAAATGTTGTATGTTCAGTAGGCTATGGTAACAGGTAACATACTGTCTCCCAGTATACCGCGCTGAGCGGTAATATTATTCTTGATATCACTAGGGGGGGAAAAAAAGCCTTTGAAGATTTGTTTGCAATAACTCCATCACTATCACCAGCAAAGCAGCTTCATTATTATCCCATTAACCACTTGCTGCCCACCAATTGTCAAATGCAAAGTGGTTTCAAAATCCTGACAGGACGTCCTCAGGATTTTGAGACTGACAACCCGCAACTACGATCCCGGTAAAGAGTCTCAGACGGAGACTCTTTACCACATGATCAGCCGTGTCCAATCACGGCTGATCACAGTATAAATAGGAAGAGCCGGTGATCGGCTTTTCCTCACTCGCGTCTGTCAGTCGGCTGCTCCTGACAGGTGGCTCCCCCCCGAGGATGCTCACACTGGAACACCAGGGACACCACCAGACCACCAGGGATGCCCAGTGCCAGGTATGCCACCCTACACCACAATGGATGCCAGTCAGTGCGCACAATGGGCATCAATGATTGGCATGCATTGTTTGCCACTGATTGACATCCATCAGTACAAAACAAAGCGACATTGTATTGCATATCAGTGCCCATCTGTGCCGCCTATCGGTGTCCATCAGTGCCCATCAATACCACCTCATCAGTGCCACTTCATTGGTGCCGTCTTATCAGTGCAGCCCCATCAGCGAAGGAGAAACGTACTTATTTACAAAGTTTTGAAACTGGTCTGGGCAGGAAGGTGTTTAAGTGCCTGGTATTGATGTGATGTGGTTAAAGAAGAAGAGAATTGTGCGCTGCATTTGGAGATTTCGTAATTTGCCACGTCACAAATGTTAGTTCTCCATTACGAGCGCTAATTTACAAGACCGACTGCTTCTGGCTCGTCCTTGCTTCTGAGCATGCGTGTTTGTACTTTTGACTTTTGTCCGACGGACTTGTGTACACACGCTTAGAAAAGCTGACAATACACATTTGTCCAGAAAATGTTAAAACCTGCAATTCAACATTTGTTTGCGGGAAAATCCGACAACAACGGATTTCCCCCCAACAGCCTGTCGTCGCACATTTCCGTCAAAGTTCGATCGTATGTACGAGGCTTAAGTTTTCCACCGCACATATAGCATCTTTTCCTTTTAGGCCAAAAAGTTCAATTTTGATCTCATCTGACCAGAGCACCTTCTTCCACATGTTTGCTGTGTCCTCCACATGGCTTCTCCCAAACTGAAAATGGGACTTCTTATGACTTTCTTTCAACGATGTCTTTCTTCTTGTCACTCTTCCATAAAGGCCAGATTTGTGGAGGACACCACTAATAGTTGTCCTGTGGACATTTCCCCCACCTGAGCTGTGGATCTCTGCAGCTCCTCCAGATTTACCATGGGCCTCTTGGCTGCTTCTCCGATTTAATGCTCTCATTGCCCGGAAGTCACATCCGGAAGTCTTGGATGAGCACTACTTCCGGTTCCGGTTGAGGATGGCGCATCGGATGTGTACACAACAGTGATGACGCTGTTTGGGCAATGAGGGCGCCTTGTGATTGGAATGGTTTCCAAGTAAGACCTCCTATCAAGGGAGTTTATTAGTAGTTAGGAGGAGTTATCATTTTGATTGGAGGACTCTTTGGTGCCAATCAATCTGGCTACTTAAGGCAAACGCCAGAAGCCCTAACAGGTGGGAACCTTTCACATATCCTTAGGATTTCCAGGATATGATTGTACCGGCAGGACAACTAAGGAACTTTGGTCTATGAATGTTGGACTCCATTACTGCGGGAAGCAATAATTGAGTGATCTCTCTCTTTAAAGAAAAGTGATAAGATGGGAGTAAAAATTAAAATATTCCTGCCTTAGGTCCTCCTGATAACTGAGGGCTCATATAACGTGGGGTTTCCTCACCCGTTGAGCCATTGGACATGCATTAAAGAAGCTTTTTATTCCCATCTACTGTTGAGTCTTCCAAACTCCTGGGCTTTGCAGTGCGGTGACAATTCAGCAGATCATTATTATTTTTACTTTTTCCTGTTTTGGGTGGTGCCAAGAAAGAGAGAAATGTCCTTTTGATGTTAAAAACAAACATGTGAGTAGTCAAGTGTTGAGGTTTAATATTATTATGTTATTTTGTAAATGTACTTCCGATATATTTATTGTTTGTTATGTGTTCACAGAAAGTGGCTTCCCTGAAGAAGAAACTATTTACACATATTTTTCGAAACGCGTAGGAGAAATAGCCGCTCGCTTTGTCGCATAAATTTATGCATGTGGTATTGTTTTATGCTTTACTGTATGCCAACACAACAATGTCACATTATGGACTTTTTGTATATACAGTAGTGTTTTCTTTTTTTTTTTGTATTTATAATAAAATATTTTTTACATATAATTAGTACATTTTTTATATTGCCTTAAAAATCCCAACCAAATTTGAGGAAGGGGGTGAAAGTGCCCTGTATTGTAGTGGTTAAAGACAAATGTGGTAGTGAATTGATTAGGCCTCAGTTCACACTAAGAACCACATGTGAATTGCAAAAAAAAAAAAAACGCACTGTGTTCCTGTTCAATTCAATGCGGTGTGATTCAAGCCCATCCAATAGAAAAAAATAACTTCTACAAGGCAAACAGCCATCCCGGAACCCCCCCCTTAAATATTAACAACTCCTCCAATCATGATCCAGCAATTTGCAGTAGAGCAGAGGCTCCCTTGGCTCGCTCTCGCCTAATTGACTCAGATACACCAGCAGGAGCCATTGGCTGCTGATCACAGCTAATACAGAGCTCCCTGACAGGGCCCAGTCACACTTTTTGTGTCTGGGACATGCAAAGCTGGCTCGGGAGTAAGCACACATGAATGCCCCCATAGCAACCAACTTGCTATTGGGGCACTTGGGGAAGGAGGAGGGGCCAGGAGCATCGGTGGGGGACCCAAGAAGAGGCAGATCGGAACTGTTCTATGCAAATCCATTGCAAAGAGCAGGTAAGGATAACATGTTTGATATTTAACAAGAAAAAATTATTGGTCACTCCAGCACAATTGCCGTGTGTGTGGTCTCCTGCCCCCCCCCCCTTTTTAACCACTTGCTTACTGGGCACTTAAACCCCCCTCCTGCCCAGACCAATTTTCAGCTTTCAGCGCTGATGCACTTTGAATGACTATTGCGCGGGCATACAACACTGTACCCAAATGAAATTTTTATCATTTTTTTTTCCCCACAAATAGAGCTTTCTTTTGGTGGTATTTAATCACAGCTGGGAGTTTTATTTTTTGCTAAACAAACAAAAAAAGATGCAAAAAAAATAATCATGTTTAACCACTTCAGCTCCGGACCAATAAACACCTTAAGGACCAGAGGTCTTTTTGCAATTTCGCACTGCGCTGCTTTAACTGGTAATTGCGCGGTCATGCAATATTGCACCCAAACGAAATGTGCGTCCTTTTCTTCCCACAAATAGAGCTTTCTTTTGATGGTATTTGATTGCCTCTGCGATTTTTTTTTTTTTTTTTTTTTTTTTTTTTTTTTTTTTTTTTTTTTTTTTTTTGCGATATAAATGGAAAAAGAGCGAAAATTTTGAAAAAAAAAGATATTTTCTTCTTTTTGTTATAAGAAAAATCGAATAAACTAAATTTTAGTCATACATTGAGGGCAAAATTTATTCAGCCACATGTCTTTAGTAAAAAAAATGTCAATAAGCGTATATTTTTTGGTTTGCGCAAAAGTTATAGCGTCTACAAACTAGAGTACATTTTCTGGAATTTACACAGCTTTTAATTTATGACTGCCGATCTCATTTCTTGAGGTGCTAAAATGGCAGGGCAGTACAAATCCCCCCCCAAATGACCCCATTTTGGAAAGTAGACACCCCAAGGAAATTGCTGATGGGTATGTTGAGCCCATTGAATATTTATTTTTTTTGTCCTAAGGGATTGAATAATGACAAAAAAAAAAAAAAAAAAATTTTTTTTTACAAAAAGTTGTCACTAAATGATATATTGCTCACACATGCCATGGTTATATGTGAAATGACACCCCAAAATACATTCTGCTGCTTCTCCCGAGTACGGGGATACCACATGTGTGGGACTTTTTGGGAGTCTAGTCGCGCACGGCACCCCGAAAACCAATCACCACCTTCAGGATTTCTAAGGGTGCAAATTTTTGATTTAACTCCTCACTACCTATCACAGTTTCGAAGGCCATAAAATGCCAAAATAGCACAAAACCCCCCCAAATGACCCCATTTTGGAAAGTAGACACCCCAAGCTATTTACTGAGAGGCATGTTGAGTCCATGGAATATTTTATATTTTGCCAAAAGTTGCGGGAATATTACAAACTTTTTTTTTTTTTGCACAAAGTTGTCACTAAATGATATATTGCTCACACATGCTATGGGCAGAAGTCAAATTACACCCCAAAATAAATTCTGCTGCTTCTCCCGAGTACGGGGATACCACATGTGGGGGACTTTTTGGGAGCCTAGTTAACTAGCTACCTAGCGACACTGATGCAGCGTTCAGAAAAATTATCGCTTAGTGACACTGGCAAAAGGGGGTGAAAGGGTTAACTAGCGGCAATCAGGGGGTTAAAAACATTATTGGGTAGTATATCGGGGTACCTAGCGATATAAAAACCTGGCGGTGAACCTAAAAAAATAACTAGCTACCTAGCGACACATGCAGCGATCAGAAAAATGATCGCTTAGTGACACTGGCAAAAGGGGGTGAAAGGGTTAACTCTAGGGGCAATCAGGGGGTTAAATCTTTATTGGGGGGTGATAGGGGGCTACCCTGGACCTAACACTAACTGTCCTGACAGTTTTTACTGTCACAACTGACACTGAATGCATTGATCAGTAAAGAAATGATCAATGCAATCAGTGACACTGTGACTGGGGGGGGAGGGGGGGCGGGGGGGGGATCGGGGGGGGTTTGTGTGCCTGTGTGTACCTACATGTCAGTGTAGTGTTCGTGCAGACTTACTTTTACTCTTCTCCTCGTAGTCCGGTCAAAAAGACCGCCCCGAGGAGAATGACATCACTTCCTCCTTCCTGTGTAAACAATACACAGGGGAGGAAGCTTCTCATTGGCCAGGAGCGATCCAGAGGGGGTGGCCGAAAACCAACGGCCATCCCCTCATCACGGAGCGCTCCTGGACCGAATCGGACCGCCGTAACCAGCGGGAGGGGGTCCGATCGGACCCCCCACCCGCTGGAAGGCAATCACGTAGATGTACGTGATTGTGCCTGCCTGTGCCATTGTGCTGACGTACAATGGCAATACGGCGGTCCTCAAGTGGTTAATAGTTTGTTATAAAATTTTGCAAACAGGTCATTTTTCTCCTTCATTGAAGTGTGCTGATGAGGCGGCACCGATAGGCTGCACTGATAGGCATAGTTAAGGCGGCACTAATAGGCACAGATAAGGCGGCACTGATGGGCAAAGATGGGCACAGATAAGGTGGCACTAAGGGGCACTGATAGGTACCACTGATAGATGGGACTGATGGGCACTGGTAGATGACACTGATGGGCACGGATATGTGGCACTGGGGTGCAGCACCTTTGTTGAGGCAGATTGTGGGCACTGCTGGGTGGCACTGTGGGCACTGATGGGGGGCACTTATTTTTTAATGAGGTGGCACTGGCAGGGGGCAGGTGGGCGCTGGCAGGGCTGGCCGTGATCGGGACTGATGTCCCGATCATGGCCGCCGGTGATCGGCTCTTTTTTTTTTTTTTTTCTCCTCTCGCTATCAGCGCGAGGAGGAATAATAGCCGATTACCGGCTCCGTTGTATCACATGATCAGCTGCCATTGGCTGACAGCTGATCATGTGATAAGGGGTCGGGATCGACCCCTTGCTCGGATCGGTGATCAGGCGAGTCTCATAGACTTGCCGATCACAGAGCGCGCCCCTCGTGCACGGGACGACGTCAATAGACGTAGTCCCGGCAAAGAAGGTCCGCGCTGTAGCTGTCATTCGGCTATAGCGCGGGTCTCAAGTGGTGTGTGTGTGTGTGTGTGTGTGTGTGTGTGCGCGCGTGTGTGTGTTTTTTTTTTTTTTTTTTTTTTTTTTTTTTTTTTTTTTCTTTTACAGCCGACAGTTGGCTCGTCAAATTTACACATTTCCCCAGAAGGGGGTTAGGCTACGTTCACATCTAATGTAGGTTGCAGTTGGTGCGTTTTTTGATGTGTTTTCGCATTTTTATTTTTTTTTTCTGCATAGGAAAGTATACCAGTTCAGTTCAGTAGTGCAACTTTGATGGCACTCAAGTAACATCAAGGTAGCGCAGGAACCTTTGTAACCTAAATCGCATTCTGAGGTGGGCATTTGAGGGCTAGGATTGGGGTTTAAGGGCACTGGCTAAAAAAATCACAAATGTGAACTAGATCCATAGGAAACCATGTTAAATGGATTGTAGTAAATTCCTGTAAAACACTAAAAAGCACAAGTATCATTAAGGTAGCACCGGAACCTTTGTATCCCAAGTCGCAGGTTAGGGTTGGGGTTGAGGGGTAGGTTTGTGGGCACTGGCTTAAAAATCTGATGTTGAACTGGAATGGATTGTAGTACATTCCTGTAAAACGCACATGGGTGTGAACCAAGAGTAAAATGTTAGGTGTTGGATGAGAACGTAGCGATGGGGACCTGCATACCTGACGTAGGAGGACAGTCTCTCCAAATTCTTAGAATTTTTTTTAAGCCTGTTGTTTTTAAACAGAGCTCCAATAAATGACTATATATGGGGACAGTGCCTGGAACATCATACAAGAAGCTGGACTGCAAATACAGAATGTGGGCGTATAATCGGTATACTCGGATACAAAAACAGAAACTTCTTTCTGGATTCCGCAGTACACAGCCAGGGCAACAAGAAATAAACACGTCTGTCTGAGTTTATAAAAAGAACAGGAAAATAGAAGTACGATATAAACATTTATACTATTAATAAAAGGTCAGGTATTCTGGAAATGCTGCGTAAAACTTTTACAAAATCTGTTATTTATTTAAAGTGACAGAAAACATGGACTTCAGATTTAAAGTATATGTAAAGCCTCACCCTGTGAAACAACCTATTAAGTGTAAAATAGGAATAAAAGGCAAAAAATGTATGTATAGAGATAAAACGCCCCTTTTTCCCTTTTGTAATAACATTTCCTCTGTTCTCAGCTGCATAAAATATTATTGTTTTTTATTTTATTTTTTTGCATTATTAAGACCAAATATCTTGGGGAAAAAAAACCCTAATTTTTTATTTTGGGTTTTTTAAGGTTTGGGACTTTAAATGAGGTAAAAGATGTGAGTCCAATGCCTCCATCCCTAATATACGAGAGAGAGAGAGGGGATTTTGAATGAAGCATTTACCTGGATGCAAAAACGCACTCTGGTTCTGTGTAAAGTGTTTTTATTACATCTACCGATACAGATCAAGTAAAACCACAATGCAGGTTAAGTGTGTGTGTGTATGTATGTATGTATGTATGTAATTTTTTTTTCTTTTGTGAAAATTAACCACTTCAGCCCCGGGCCATTTTGCTGGCCAAAGACCAGACCACTTTTTGCAATTCGACACGGCGTCGCTTTAACTGACAATTGTGCGGTCGTGTGACGTGGCTCCCAAACAAAATTGGCGTCCTTTTTTTTATTTATTTTTTCCCACAAATGGAGCTTTCTTTTGGTGGTATTTGATCGCCTCTGCAGTTTTTATTTTTTGCGCTATAAACAAAAATAGAGCGACAGTTTTGGAAAAACGTATTATTTTTTACTTTGTTATAATAAATATCCCCCAAAAATATATAAAAAAATAAATAAAAAAAAACATTTTTTTTTCCCTCAGTTTAGGCCGATATGTATTCTTCTACATATTTGTGGTAAAAAAAAAATCGAAATAAGTGACTATTGATTGGTTTGCGCAAAAGTTATAGCGTTTACAAAATGGGGGGATAATTTTATGGTATTTTTATTAATAATTTTTTTTTATTTATTTATTTTATTTTTTTTGTACTAGCAATGGCGGTGATCAGCGATTGGTTTCTCCTTCTTCTTTTTTTTATTTTTTTTTTTTTTTTTTTTTTTTTTTTATGACTGCGACATTATGGCGAACACATCAGACATTTTTGTGACCCTTGTCATTTATATAGCAATCACTGCTATATAAATGCAGTGATTCCTGTGTAAATGACACTGGCAGTGAAGGGGTTAACCAGTGGGTGGCAGTGTAGGGAATAAGTGTTACTAACTGTTGGGGGCTGGGCTTTCATTTAGTGAACACTGATCTCTGCTCCAATCACATGGAGCAGAGATCAGCATCACTAGTTGCTAGGCAGAACGGGGAGATGCTGTTTTACAATGGCATCTCTCCGTTCAGCTGCCCCGTGAGACGATCGCGGGTATGCCCGCGGCGATCCAGTCCTCACGGGGGTCCCGACCAGCGCTCTCGTGATGGCAGGGCGGCATATTTAAAGGGACGTACAGGTACGCCCATTTGCCTGCCCGTGCCATTCTGCCGACGTATATCGGCGTGCGCTGGTCGGGAACCGGTTAAAGATTAATTCCTCGATTTAATTCAATTTTTTTTGATCGGTACTCGCCTCTCCACCGGCTTCTGGAAGTTCCATTGGAGATCCGGTGACATCACGGACATTGACGTCACTCACTGGACTCCTCCTCCCAACCCCCCCCCCCCCCTTCCCCAAGTGTCTCCGTCTGCTAACGAAGGGGGGGGGGGGGGGGTGGGGAGTCCGGTGATGTTGAAGTTCTGATTGAGCGTAACGAGTACGGGGGAGGAGTGACTATTGACATCTGTGTTGACATGATATAGCACCCATCAGGAGTGTATGTGTCATGAATATCTATGGAGTACATATAGATAAAATGAGCATCAGTCTGACTAGAATAAAAGGGAAGTATGAAGGAGGCAGATAAAGAGTAGACGTTATCCACTCATACTTGCAAGACTGGGTCGTGGGTGTGGCATGTGGTGGCAGGCACAAGGTGGACTGGGAACATCATCCAGTATCACAGGAGCTGATATACCATGACTTGGCATCCGGTGATGTTGAAAAGTGAAGTGTACTTAGAAATGAATCCCCCCATGTGGAAAACGATAAAACAGTGATGATATGTGACTTCTGGGAACAAATTTAAAAATGTGTGTGTGTGTGTGTGTGTGTGTGTGTGTGTGAAGTATATCCATAATAAATGGTATATTTTTTACTTTTTTTTTTTTTTTTCCATACGCTCAGGGCCGTCTTTAACCACTTGCCGACCGCCGCACGACGATATACGTCGACAGAATGGCACGGGCAGGCATATGGGCGTATATATACGTCCCTGCCTTCCCGCGGGTGGGGGGCCCGATCGGGCCCCCCCCCCCCGGTGCCTGCGGCGGTCAGTATTCGTTCGGGAGCGATCCGGGATGAGGGGGTGGCCATTCATTCATGGCCACCCCCTCGCGATCGCTCCCGACGAATAGAAATGCTCCGTGACATCACTTCCTCTCCTGTAATGTAAACACAGGAGAGGAAGTGATGTAATCTCTCCTCCGTGTCGGTATTTTTCGTTCCGGCACCGAGGAGAGAGGATCGGTGAGTTGCACCAACACGACACTACACAGTAGAACATGCCAGGCACACTCACACCCCCCCTTCACCCCCCGATCACCCAACCCCCCCCAATTACCCCTGCCCCCCCAGTCACAGTGACACCAATTGCATTTTTTTTTTTTGCATTGGTGTCATTTGTGACTGTAATAACTGTTAGGGCAGTTAGGGTTAGCCCCCTTTAGTTCTAAGGTACCCCCCTAACCCCCCCAATAAAGGTTTAACCCCGTGATCACCCCCCGTCGCCAGTGTCACTAAGGCTGGGTTCACATTGCAGCGGTTTATGAGAACGGATGTGATTCGCACCGCACTGCAGTGCAAATCACATCCGATCTCTGTGCGATTCGAGTTCAGCCATACAGATAGTATGGCTGAATTCGTGTCGCACCCGCCGCAAACTCGCACGGGACCCTTTTTTTGGTCCGCAGCAGAATCGGATCGCATGGGTGTTCACACCATGCGATCCGAGTTTGCAGATCGCACTGCGATATGCGAACTGATCTGGGGGTGTCATTAACATTTCACTGACACTCCCAGCAGTTCGCATAGGGCAGTGTGAACTGCCGCCGGGAGGCATGCGATGCGGGAACCCGCCGCGGATTCGTGGCGTTCCTGCATCGCTCCAGTGTGAACCCAGCCTAATAAGCGATCGTTTTTCTGATCGCTGTATTAGTGTCACAGGTGACGCTAGTTAGGCAGGTAGGTATTTAGGTTCGCCCCAGCTTTTTATAGCGCCAGGGACCCCCATATACTACCGCATAAAGCCCCCTGATTGCCCCCTAGTTAACCCTTTCACCAGTGATCACCATATAACTGTTACAGGTGACGCTGGTTGGTTAGTTATTTTTTTATAGTTTCAGGGCACCCGCCATTTATTACCTAGTCTCACTAGTGTACCCCTAAATTTAGGGGTGTCTACTTTCCAAAATGGGGTCATTTGGGGGGGGTTTGTGCCATCTTGGCATTTTATGGCCTTCAAAACTGTAACGCCCTTAGAAAGCCTGAAGGCGGTGCTTGGTTTTCGGGGCCCCGTACGCGGCTAGGCTCCCAAAAAGTCCCACATATGTGGTATCCCCGTACTCAGGAGAAGCAGCAGAATTTATTTTGGGGTGTCATTTCACATACTTTCTTTCATTTGTGGGGGTTTTGTGCCATCTTGGCATTTTATGGCCTTCAAAACTGTAATAGGTAGTGAGGAGTGAAGTCAAATTTTTACGCCCTTAGAAAACCTGAAGGCGGTTCTTGGCTTTCGGGGCCCCGTACGTGGCTAGGTTCCCAAAAAATCCCACACATGTGGTATCCCCGTACTCAGGAGAAGCAGCAGAATTTATTTTGGGGTGTCATTTCACATATGCCCATGGCATGTGTGAGCAATATATCATTTAGTGACAACTTTGTGTAAAAAAAAAAAAAAAAAGAAAAATTTTTTTTTTTGTCATTATTCAATTGCTTGAGGCAAAAAAATAAAATATTCAATGGGCTCAACATGCCACTTATCAATTTCCTTAGGGGGTCTACTTTCCAAAATGGGGTCATTTTGGGGGGGTTTTGTACTGCCCTGCCATTTTAGCACCTCAAGAAATGAGATAGGCAGTCGTAAACTAAAAGCTGCGTAAATTCCAGAAAACGTACCTTAGTTTGTAGATGTGACAACTTTTGTGCAAACCAATAAATATACAGTTATTGACTTTTTTTTTTTACCAAAGACATGTGGCTGAATACATTTTGGCCTAAATGTATGACTAAAATTGAGTTTATTGGATTTTTCTAATAACAAAATTAGAAAATATCATTTTTTTTCAAAATTTGCGGTCTTTTTACGTTTATATCGCAAAAAATAAAAATCGCAGAGGCAATCAAATACCATCAAAAGAAAGCTCTATTTGTGGGAAGAAAAGGACGCAAATTTTGTTTGGGTACAACATTGCATGACCGCGCAATTACCAGTTAAAGCAGCGCAGTGCCAAATTGTAAAAAGACCTCTGGTCATTGACCAGCAAAATGGTCCGGTCTGAAAGTGGTTAATATTGATTGGGGCCCCCCATACAATATCGCTCTCCACCTGCTCTGAGACATACAATAAATAGCAGCTGGACTTAAAATCAGTTTACTGTATCAGATCAGACAGCGATTGTGATTGGTTGCCAGAGGTTACAGTGTATCATTACCACTCACTGACTGGTTGCTAGAGGTTACACCACACATTACGGCTCACTGATTAGTTGCTAGATGTTACAGCACATGATTTCTGCTTGTTGATTGGTTGCTAGAGATTACTGTACAGTAATACTGCTCACTGGTTGCAGCACATCATCTCCTCACTGCAGGGGGCATCATATACATATTAATGCCGCTTTTACTTACATATCTATGCTGCAGGATGCAGCTATTTACATATGAATGCTTCTGCTATTTACATATCAATGCCGGTTATTTACATGTAAACACAGGGTCTGCAGGACACAGCAAGGGACTAAAACTTCAAGGGACAAGGGAATTTAAACTGGGATAGTTTGCAAGTGTGTAAGCCAGCTGCTTAGGGCCCAGGGCAGCTGCCCCTTTTGCCCTGCCTTAAAGACGGCCCTGCATACGCTCCTAATGAGTGAACACATCCATGAAACGCGTCGAGTGTAAATTTGATTAGTTTGTGTGAAAGTTGTAGTGTCTACAAACTGGGACATACAGGTGCATCTCATAAAATGTTGAATACCATCAAAAAGTTCAATTATTTCAGTAATTCAAAAAGTGACACACAGTGATATATTTCAAGCATTTTTATTTTTTTTTCTTTTAATTACAGCTTACTTTACTGTGCATGGACATACTTTTCAGTAAGCCAAATTTCTGTAGTAAAAATCCCCTTTCCCTGGCACACTCGTCCTGCTGATCTGCCTCTCACACCCAGCCCACGTGGATGTGTGTGATGAATGGGATGTCCCATATCATCCTCTGGAATGGATGAGCAGTGATGAGCTCAGGTCAGGGGCATGTTCTGAAAGCGGTGGGCCTGTGTGCAGGAGAAAAAGTGCAGTGCTCTGCCCCGCAGCAAAAGTTGGGTGTGATATTTTTATTTTATTTTTTCATTGCACTGAATGTTGGCTCTGGCTTATAGGGACACAGAGTTGCAGGGTTCAGTAGTAAGTGACACACAGGTTCAGGAAAAATGTCAACAAAGTTCCCAGAAGCCCAACAGTAATTCCACAAACTGTCACCTGATTGCGGTTTTCTCAATCAGTGAAATCTCTTCTTTCTGAGATTGGTAGTGGCACCCAAGTAAGCCATCTTCCTCCAGACGGTGGGCGGTGCTAGCGGGACTGTGATTGGCTTCAGCAGTGGCCAATGACCGTTCTCCTGAAAACGGGGACCCCCTCCCCCCCCCCCCCCCAGCAGGACTGCACCCAATCTCTTCCCCATCACAAGAGCTGACAAACGCACAGTTAGAGAAGCAAACAATGTTTCCCATCTTTTATAATGTGTGGGGGGTGCAGTGCCTCTCCCTCAGTGCAGGTGCACCGTGGGGAACTCCTGAAATTTGTTGTGTCTCACTGACACTTCCCTGCGCTGTTCTGCTGATGGGGAGGGAGCTGAGTGCCAGTAAAAGAGGTGTGCCGGGGGTTGCCTACCTGTTATAGGGGTGTGGTGTGTTTTTATTTATTTTTTGTTTTTTTTAATCCCTGCCATTAGTAATATAATGGGACTACAATAGTGCAGCAAGCAATCTGACACTAACTGATGCTGAGTGGGAACTGACAGTGACACTAATACAGGGATCAATGCTAATATACACTGTCACTGTACTAAGGAGAGGAGAAATCTCCCAATGGGGACCCTGTTGTGGTGAGGACTATTAAAGCTGACAGTTGTCATGTAAGCATTGAAAACAAATGAAAAACTCAGAAGAATTCAGTATTTTCTGAAAGCAGAGACCCTGTAGAATAAAAATAAAGTGGTAATGTCCAATTTCTATGCACATAGACCTAGTAGGTTGTACAGTGCACAGAACCCAACTCTCTGCTTCCATGTGAACTTTGCACATCAGAACACGTGGATTTTTTGGTGGCATTTAGCGATCGTTCCACAAGTCCATATAAACAGACCTCCCGGGGTCAGTGACCCAAGAGTCAGCTTACTTCAATTTGTTTTGCAGAGGACAGAAATGAGATTAAATGAAACTCTGATAAACAGAATTGTCATGAGATTAAAAAGGAAATTGGTGTAAAAAAATGTGATTTGTGAATTGTCGGGGTTAATGGCTTGTATACCACGCAGTTATTATAAAGTTGATATGGGCATCCATGAGCTTAAAGCGGTACTAAACCCAAAACCTAAAATATAATATATAGCAGCTCACCAATTATTAGATGTGGTGGCTGCATTTGTTTTCCTTTTGTGTGTGTGTGGTTTTATTTTATTTTTTGTTCCTCTGTTTTTGCCTAGTGATCTGTCCAGTAACTTACCTCTTGTGTTAGTGAGACCCAACTCTGGAGGACAGAGCACATGAGGCACATCAGCATTGACCATCTTTGATGGGGTAGTGTTTAGATGTATTGGCAGATTTAAAGTGGTTGTAAACCCTTACAACACACTTTGACCTACAGGTAAGCCTGTAGGTCAAAGTGGTTTGTAAGGGTTTACAACCACTTTAAGGCTTACCTGTAGGTCCAAGAAATATCTCCTAAACCTACACGGTTTAGGAGATATTTGCCCGAAGACAGGCACTGCTGTCTACGGTGCATGCGCCGTAGACAGCGGCGCACTGAGCGCGGCATCTTCGACGGAGATGCCGCGCGTGTCGGCTCCCATGCGCGGGAGTGACGTCATCGTGGCTTCGCCGAATGACAGCGGCGGAACTGCGAGACCCCCCACCAAGAAGATGGATGCGGCGGACTACAGGGGACAGCGGTGACATCGCTAGCTCCTGTGTCAGGTAAGTGACACATAATGGACTACTATGCGATGCATAGTAGTCCATTATGCTTTACCTTTGCAGGGAATGAAAGAGGAAGTAAACCCATTAGGGTTTACTTCCTCTTTAAAGGAGACGTACAGTCAAAGCTCATATGGCTGTACTTCTCCTGTGGATCACAGAAGTGTCATTCATTCTGGACTCGTGTGACCCATTTTCAGCAGACAGCTGACATCAGATGTCAGAGAGCCTGAGCCAGCAGCGCCCAGCGCTCCAGTGAACTTGGGTGGTGGGGGCAGTGCAGAGAGCCGGTGACTTAACAGTCATCACCTCTCTGCTCACGGAGCTCTGAGAACCGAGTGATCGGCGGCCTTTGATCACTCTGTTCTCAGTCTTGGAGCCAGCGAGGGACAGATGCTGCATCCACCTAGGTAAGTAAGTAGTTTGTTCTGCACTCCGTGACCCGTTTTCAGCTGCCATCAGCCGAAAGCGTGCTTTAGCCTACTGTCAGTCGGTCCGGGCTTGGTAAAGATTGTGAAATTATTTATTTATATATATATATATATATATATATATATATATATATATAATTTTGCCAAATATGCTGCTGAAATATCCCTCCACTGAGTCTGGCTGCAACAATTTTTTTTAACTGTGTGCAACTGAAGCTGCTGTCTGTTCACTTCCTGGATTTACAGAGGCACACCTGCAGCTCTCATTGGCCCTCTTAATGACTCACCCCCCCCCCCCCCCCCCTTCTTGGAGAGAGAGAGAGGGAGCTGTGCATGATGTCTTAAGCCTAGGCTTTTTTTTCCCAGACAAGAAACAGGCAGTGGGCTGTATAAGGTATTTACTGGCAGAAAAAAATATATTTTACTATGTGAAGTTAAAACAACAAGGGCACAAGATGGAAAGATGAACAAAATACTGAAGGTCCACTTTTAACGCTTAGTTTTTTTGATTTTAAATTAAAATAACAAACATGTTATACTTGCCTGCTCTTGTCAGCACTCCAGACCTCTCCTTTTCAGCAAGCGTCCCCATGAAAGCGGCACCCATCTGTGTTCATTCCCAAGCCGCCCAGTCTGCATTTTATTGACGTAGAGTAGGCAATTCAGCCCCGCCCCTTTATCCGCTTGTTACATTTGACAGCAGCAGCAGCCATTCAATCTGCCCAATGAGTAGGAAGATGGCGGTGATGTGCATGTTGCTTGATCGTCTCAGGCTCTGGTAAGAATAAGGGGGAGGGGGTGGATGCTGAAGTAACGAAGGTTTGCTTTACCATAAAGTGGGAGGGAACTCCCATGTATGAAAATGTATTTTATTTTTTAGTTATAGGCTTACCTATTGGGGCTCGACAAATGCCAGGTCGCATTGGCGACTAGAATTAACGGCTTGGCACCTGGGCTACACTGCGGCACGTGTCTTGTCCCCATGCGGTGTGGACTAAGATGCCGCGCCAGCTATGCTCATATCGGGGAACTGGTGCCCTCTTGTGGTGGCTGGGGCTTCGATGAGCAGTCACTGATGGCGCAGAGGGTTTCCCCTGCCTGTTCTCACTGCCCGCCCAACTCTTTCCCAAGAGGGGTAGAGGTTGAAGGTATTGCAAGCTTAATTTGGCACCCTGTCTCTAACTGAGTGTGGGGCAGCTCAGTTCCATTTAAGCACCCCCCCCCCCCCCCCCCACAAATATGATTTTTTATTTTATTTTATTTTTTTAATAAAAGGCCCCTTTCACAAGGACTGTCTGATCGGGTCCGCCTGTCAGTTGTTCAGGTGGACCTGCGGATGTCAGCAGACACCTTTCCTCTGACACCCGCCGCCATCTGATCTTGTCCGCCAAAAACAGAGTTATGGTGGTCCTATTTTCCCTTCGCTCCGGCGGATAAAATGGAAATGGATCACATGTCCATTTGCCCCATAGAGGAGAGCGGGCTGTGTCTGTTCTGCATAGGGGATCGGACACGGACCTGCCATCCACCTGCTCTGCAAGGATTTGCGGAGAAATCCCCATTGAGCAAACTATTTCCACTTACCGGAGGCGCCCGTGTGAAAGGGACCTAAGCTGGCATGAGTTACTGGATCTCCCATCTCCCCCACCTTTCTGCACTGTCCTTCCCTAGTGAGCCACCGCTCATCACACCATCAAGCCAAGTACACACGGGCCGAGTGCCAGGCAACATCGCCCGGTTCAATAAAACTGGCCTGCCATTTGGCCCATTTGTATGGCATGCTGGTCTTACAGAAACTGTCCGTTTTCGTATGCCGGAAAGAAAAATGGCTCCTCTCTTCTTTAGCTGGCTCCTAGATTCAAGCAAATTTGTCAAGCCTGCTGTAAATATCTCCTTCACGTGGACTGTTTAGGAGATATTTACTTTAGATGCAGCCGGTGACATCATGGGCACATGTGCTTTTGATGGAACGGCATACCTGTGCCGTTCCTTCAGAGCTGTGCCGGGAACAGCCACGTGTGCAGAAGTGACGGCATCACCAGCTTGGCTAATCAGAAAGCCAAAGCCCTCGAACCCAGAAAGAAGACAAAGTGAAGATAGAAGCGCCTTCAGTGGTGACGGCACACCACAGGAGGGATTCTTTTAGGCAAGTCTGTCATAATGGAATACCCCAAGGGAAGAACTGGTGTGAATGGAAAGACTGTTTGGAACCCAGAAAACTGTTAGTGGTGCCAGTAAAATCAAGTATTAAGATAATCATTTAAAATGACTCCTAAACAAACAAACATTGGAGAGAATGAAAAACCTAACGCATGACACCATAAAAAATATTACATATTAGGAAATGGTAGAGGGTAGTGAGTCATCAAACAAAAATGTGATCATGATCCTTGATAGCATGCATCCAATACCCCGGCGTGTTTCGACTTATTGAATCTTCCTCAGGGGTACCTGAAAGCTGTCACAGATATGGCTGGATCTAAGAAGATATATGAATATAAACCTCCCACTTTGGAAAAATTGTCCCTCTGCAACAACAAAGAGGCACATCTCTCCTAATGTGTGGTTGGTGTTTTTTTTATTTTTTTATGCAGTTTAAATGCATTTTATGCATAAAAGCAGTAGTAAGGTGAAAAACCTTAAGGCCTTAGAACCACTTCTGTAAATCGGTCCATTCATGCGGTATTGTGGGTGTGCGCCGTGGGAGTACTCCCGCGGGTCAGGCGGACTATATCTACACCGGCCACCCTTGATCGCGGTACAGAGAGTCACAACGGTGATCTGCCTATGTAAACAAGGCATATCCCCGTTCCGACAGGGGACAACTCTGAGATCTCATGTTCCTAGTGATCACGAACAGCGATCTCTGTGTTGTTCCAGCCAGCCCATCCCCCACACAGTTAGAACATACCCAGGGAACACGGTTAATTGATTCCCCCCCCCCCCCCTGCCAGGGTCATTTATACATGAATAGGTGCACTTTTTTTTTTTTTTTTTTTTTGAGCACTGATCACTGTATTCATGTCACTGGTCCCCAAAAAGTGTCACTTGGGGTCAGGTTTGTCCGCCGCAATGTTACAGTTCCGCTAAAAATTGCTGATCGCCGCCATTACTAGTAAAAACAATAAAAAAAGAGTTTTTTAAAAGTCCCTAAATCTATCCCCTATTTTGTAGACGTTATAGCAGGGCTCAAAATTTCAAGTCCTGAGCCGCTAGCCAGGCCTTAAGAGTTACTCGCCTCCAGTTTCCCCACCCAACCCCTACCTTGCTCCGCCCCTAAACACACCCTTGTAAATTATCTAATGAAATTACAGGTTTTATGCAGAATTAAGTTCCAAAAATAAATATTAAAAACAACTTTAACAATGTTAACATAAAGCATATCAGTGCCCATCAGTGCAGCGCATTATTGCCTGTCAGTGCAGCGTATCATGCAGCCTCCTCGTTGCCCAAAAGTGCAGCCTCATCAGCCATCTGTGCCCAGCAATGCACCAGGGAGGAATCACGTGGATTGGGCGGACGGATGACACAGAGCGGGATCCTGCCGCAAAGACGTGGCTTCTATATGAATAGCCGCACTGTCAAACTAAGTCCCTCCTCCTGGATTCTAATAGACACCGTATTGGTCCAATGCTGGTCCAGAGGCAGGACTTTGACATTGGCCGACTTCTACCACAAGTGATCATCCAGGAAACTGTTAGCCTGGTCCGCCCCTGCTCCTCGCTCGCCCTCCGCTAAATTCCACTGCCAAAATGCGAGCAGACGAGTGGAATTTTTGAGGGCTGCGCTATAACTTTTGTGCAAACCAATCAAATTATTTATTTGTTTTTTAACCAAAAATATGTTACAGCATACACATTGGCCTAAACTGATGAATGATCGAGAGAAAGAGAGAGAGAGATGGAGAGATATAGATGTTTTATCGCAGAAAGTCCAAAATTATAGTAGTGTGAGGTGTGTATTTAAAAAAAAAAAAAAAAAAAAAGTCTGTCGTTTTTTGTTTTTCTAAATAAAAACTGCAGAGGTGATCAAATACCGCTATTTGTGGGGAAAAGGGACATACATTTTGTTTGGGTACAACGTCGCGCGACCGCACAATTCAGTTAAAGCGACGCAGTTCCGTATCTCAAAAAATGGCCTGGTCATTAAGGAGGGGGTAAATCCTTCCGTGGCTGAAGTGGTTAATTCTGCAATAAATGGTGTGTACCGGTTAGGTTGTGTCACTCCTAAGACTTTAGGATGATATAATTGGAGTGAAACCTCAACTCTTTGAGAGATAAATTAATGATTACTTAAATGCAAATAAAGCCTTTTTGGTTCTGGGAAAACGGATCAATAGATGGTCGGGTCACTGGATACCGATGAGGCTTTGAAGCTTGGCAGTGTTCACCTAGGTGAGCCCCCCTCCCCCCCACTTCTCTGTATTCTGGGGAAAACTGCACCCCCTAAATGCTTGCTTTGTGACACCTCGAATCGTAGCGGAGTAATCACAGCAGTAATTATTTTATCTCTGTATTTATGATCTCAGTGCAGACACACACATTGATTTCTTTTCATCCAGAAGGCTAATTCCAGCAAATCGATAGAGACTGCAGCAAATGAAGAGGCAGATCAGATCTATTTATATGATGGGCTTTCATGAAAAGATGTGTCCTCCCTTCTTACTTTTTTATTTATTTTTTCCTTTTTATTATTATTTTATTTAATTTTTTTTTTTATTTCTTATGGCTAAATGCAACACACATGTTTATATGCAAATGCAGCTGTGTGCATGGGCCTGCACAAGTCTGATCATTGGCGGAAAGCAAGCTTATTTCCCAGCATAGCTAGAGAACGGACCATGCTGTGATCTCATGTCTAGTGTAGTCAGTTTTTTAATAGGAAAGCAGAGGGTCTGGCCGGAAAACAAGGGATTTCACACAAAGGAAGCAATACAAAGGGAACAGGAGACTTTGTCATACAAGTATATGGTACAGCAGGCACATATCAGGAATATGAAATGTTGGGTTTGCGTATTTTTTTTAAAGTGGTGGTAAACCCTGTTACACCACTTGTACCTACAGCCAAGACAATAATAAGGCTTACCTGTAGGTACTGTAAATATCTCCTAAACCTGCACGGAATTTAAACAATCTGATTTTGTTGTTGGAAAATTTTAGATCCAGCTCTCAAACTTTGTGTGTCGGTAATTCCTGGCGGAAAAAGTCAGATGGAGCCCACATACAATCGGATTTTCCGACAACGCGATCCGATCGCACATTTTCTGTCAGAAAGTCCGACCGTGCGTACAGGGCGTAACAGTGGATAATGCAGTCCCCGGCCAGTTTGTCCAGTTTGGAAAGATGAGGGAGGTGCAGGGTAGGGCCTTGCTGTTCTAGGCTATGAGGATGTGATTCTATAGATGCACACAGTGTAGGGAGACGCAGCTTCACTCCTGGCATGCTCCCTTGAACGCTGTAAGAGAAAGGAGCCACCCTGAAACAAGAAACCCGGGGCAGAAGTCGTGGTGCCAGTTTAACCTGGAACATAGGCAAGGATTAAAATATGAAGAAGCTGCATACTCAGTAAGTGATTAAGAGCCGGTTCACACTGATGCAAATCTGATGCAATCCTATTAGACTTGCATGTCATCTGAAAATGCATTGTTTTCTATGAAGGCTGTTCATGTTGATGCAGTGGGATTTTTATCCGGTTAAAAAAAAAAGGGTCGTGTGCAAAATTTTAATCTCCAGCTATGCCCAGTCCCTTCAGAAATGGCGTTCATTTCACACCTGTCAAAACACAAATCGCACTGTGAAATCGCATCAATCTGCACCGCGTTAGTGTGAGCTGAGCCTAAATCGGCTGCTGATTATAACTTTAAAGTTTAAGTGGTCCTTAAAGTGGAGTTCCATCCCAACAAAAAAAAAAAATGTATTAATGTGCTTTTAAAAAAAAAAATTTATTTGGAGAAATTTTTTTTCACCTCTAAATGTTTGTTGCTAGGGAGTCCCTCATAATCTGCCTCCTTCAGTGCCTGGGCTCCTGACATCACTTCCCTCTGCGCAGGAAGGGAGATCGTGTCTCTCTCTCTCTCTCTCTCTCTCTCTCTCTCTCTCTCTCTCTCTCTCTCTCGATCTCTCTCGATCTCTCTCGATCTCTCTCGATCTCTCTCTGCGCAGGAAGGGAGATCGTGTCTCTCTCTCTCTCTCTCTCTCTCTCTCTCTCTCTCTCTCTCTCTCTCTCTCTCTCTCTCTCTCTCTCTCTCTCTCTCTCTCTCTCTCTCTCTCTCTCTCTCTCTCTCTCTCTCTCTCTCTCTCTCTCTCTCTCTCTCTCTCTCTCTCTCTCTCTCGACACGTGACCAGTCCAGGTTTGCGTGGCCAGTGGGTGCCCGGCTGTGAAGCCACAGCCGGGCGCCCACAGTTAAAATGCCGCTGAGCGGAGTAGGGCTTCGATCCCCCGCATCGCTGGACCCTGGGACAGATAAGTGTCTGATTATTAAGTTAGCAGCTGCAGTATTTGTAGTTGCTGACTTTTATTTTTAATTTATTTAACTGGGAACCCCGCTTTTAAGCCACTCTTAGGCCTCATGCACACGAGACGCAGTTAAACGCGCGTTCAGATGCAGTTGGACAGTTTTTTCAACTGCCCCTGAACTCATTCAATGTTATCCTATGTGTCCATGCACACAGTCTCGTTTTTTTCCGTTTTTATGCAGTTGCGTTTAATCTCGTTTTTCCAGAAGCAAAAAAATGCGTTCAGAAGCAAAAATTTCCACGTTTCAGACGCAAAACGCCGCTACCGCGTTTAGCCGCGTTTGCGTTTATATGCGTTTTTAAAGGTGACCTTTTTTTTTACATTAAAAATCTCAAAAATGATTGCAAATGATGAAAAACCATTAGAAAAATATTTTAAACAATTGCAATTGCAAGTGGACAATCCACAACTTGTGGCAAGTGACATGGCAGGTGGCAAGTGACGTGGCAAGTGGACAATCCACAACTTGTGGCAAGTGACATGGCAGGTGGCAAGTGATGTGGCAAGTGGACAATCCACAACTTGTGGCAAGTGACGTGGCAAGTGACGTGGAAAGTGGACAATCCACAACTTGTTGCAGGTGACGCGGCAAGTGACCTGGCAGGTGACGTGGCAAGTGGAAAATCAACAACTTGTGGCAGGTGACTGGCATGTGACGTGGCAAGTGGACAATCCACTTGTGGCAGGGGACGTGGCAAGTGACGTGGCGAGTGGACAATCCACTTGTGGCAGGGGACGTGGCAAGTGACGTGGCGAGTGGACAATCCACAACTTGTGTCAGGTGACGTGGCAAGTGGACAATCCACAACTTGTGGCAGGTGATGTGGCAAGTGATGTGGCAAGTGGACAATCCACTTGTGGCAGGTGACGTGGCAGGGGACGTGGTCCACAACTTGTGGCAGGTGACGTGGAAAGTGATGTGGCAAGTGGACAATCCACAACTTGTGGCAGGTGATGTGGCCGGTGACGTGGCAAGTGGACAATCCACATCTTGTGGCAGGTGATGTGGAAAGTGGTGTGGCAAGTGGACAATCCACAACTTGTGGCAGGTGATGTGGCTGGTGACGTGGCAAGTGGACAATCCACAACTTGTGGCAGGTGGCATGGCAGGTGACGTGGAAAGTGGACAATCCACATCTTGTGGCAGGTGATGTGGCAAGTGACGTGGCAAGTGGACAATCCACAACTTGTGGCAGGTGATGTGGCAAGTGATGTGGCAGGTGATGTGACAAGTGGACAATCCACATCTTGTGGCAAGTGACGTGGCAGCTGACGTGGCAAGTGACGTGGCGAGTGGACAATCCAAAACTTGTGGCAGGTGACGTGGCAAGTGATGTGGCAGATGACGTGGCAAGTGGACAATCCACATCTCGTGGCAAGTGACGTGGCAGGTGATGTGGCAAGTGACGTGGCAAGTGGACAATCCAAAACTTGTGGCAGGTGACGTGGCAAGTGATGTGGCAGGTGACGTGGCAAGTGACGTGGCAAGTGGACAATCCACATCTCGTGGCAAGTGACGTGGCAGGTGATGTGACAAGTGATGTGGCAAGTGGACAATCCACAACTTGTGGCAGGTGACGTGGCAAGTGGACAATCCACAACTTGTGGCAGGTGACGTGGCAGGTGATGTGGCAAGTGATGTGGCAGGTGATGTGACAAGTGGACAATCCACATCTTGTGGCAAGTGACATGGCAGCTGACGTGGCAAGTGGACAATCCAAAACTTGTGGCAGGTGACGTGGCAAGTGACGTGGCAGGTGACGTGGCAAGTGGACAATCCACATCTCGTGGCAAGTGACGTGGCAGGTGATGTGGCAAGTGACGTGGCAAGTGGACAATCCACAACTTGTGGCAGGTGACGTGGCAGGTGATGTGGCAAGTGATGTGGCAGGTGATGTGACAAGTGGACAATCCACATCTTGTGGCAAGTGACGTGGCAGCTGACGTGGCAAGTGACGTGGCAAGTGGACAATCCAAAACTTGTGGCAGGTGATGTGGCAAGTGACGTGGCAGGTGACGTGGCAAGTGACGTGGCAAGTGGACAATCCACAGCTTGTGGCAAGTGACATGGCAGGTGGCAAGTGGACAATCCACAACTTGTGACAGGTGACGTGGCAGGTGATGTGGCAAGTGGACAATCCCCAACTTGTGGCAAGTGACGTGGCAAGTGGACAATCCAAAACTTGTGGCAGGTGACGTGGCAGGTGACGTGGCAGGTGACGTGGCAGGTGACGTGGCAAGTGACGTGGCAAGTGGACAATCCACATCTCGTGGCAAGTGACGTGGCAGGTGATGTGGCAAGTGACATGGCAAGTGGACAATCCACAACTTGTGGCAGGTGATGTGGCAAGTGATGTGGCAGGTGATGTGACAAGTGGACAATCCACATCTTGTGGCAAGTGACGTGGCAGCTGACGTGGCAAGTGACGTGGCAAGTGGACAATCCAAAACTTGTGGCAGGTGACGTGGCAGGTGACGTGACAAGTGACGTGGCAAGTGGACAATCCACATCTCGTGGCAAGTGACGTGGCAGGTGATGTGGCAAGTGACGTGGCAAGTGGACAATCCACAACTTGTGGCAGGTGACGTGGCAGGTGATGTGGCAAGTGATGTGGCAGGTGATGTGACAAGTGGACAATCCACATCTTGTGGCAGCTGACGTGGCAAGTGACGTGGCAAGTGGACAATACAAAACTTGTGGCAGGTGACGTGGCAAGTGACGTGGCAGGTGATGTGGCAAGTGACGTGGCAAGTGGACAATCCACAACTTGTGGCAGGTGACGTGGCAGGTGATGTGGCAAGTGATGTGGCAGGTGATGTGACAAGTGGACAATCCACATCTTGTGGCAGCTGACGTGGCAAGTGACGTGGCAAGTGGACAATACAAAACTTGTGGCAGGTGACGTGGCAAGTGACGTGTCAGGTGACGTGGCAAGTGACGTGGCAAGTGGACAATCCACAGCTTGTGGCAAGTGACATGGCAGGTGGCAAGTGATGTGGCAAGTGGACAATCCACAACTTGTGACAGGTGACGTGGCAAGTGGACAATCCCCAACTTGTGGCAAGTGGACAATCCAAAACTTGTGGCAGGTGACGTGGCAAGTGACGTGACAGGTGATGTGGCAAGTCACGTGGCAAGTGGACAATCCACAACTTGTGGCAGGTGACGTGGCAGTTGGACAATCCACAACTTGTGGCAGATGACATGGCAAGTGACGTGGCAGGTGATGTGGCAAGTCACGTGGCAAGTGGACAATCCACAACTTGTGGCAGGTGCCGTGGCAAGTGACGCGCTAAATACAAGTACACTGCAGCTCTCACAGCTGCTGCTACTCACTCTGGTCTCACAAAATTGCTGAAATAGTTAATTTTTGAGCTGGGGAGGGTCTATGATGTTAGCTTAACTAAACGCTTCTAGACGCAAACGCGGTAAAACGCAGCTAAATCGCGGTAAAAATCGCGGCAAAACGCGCGTTTCTAAATGCCGGTTTTAACATGTGTCCAGCAGCGTTTGCATCTGCGTCTCGTGTGCATGAAGCCTTACCTGTATACACCATCAGCATAAAATATATCAAATCATTATTCATCCAAAAAATAAAAGCCTCATGCATGTGTCCTGCTTCTTAATATAGGGGGGGTCATCAATGCCAAGAGTTGTTGAACGCAGGGGTCCGTCATCTGGAGATAATAAAAGGCATATGACTTAATTGGTCACGATTAATAAATCAACACATTTTTGGTCCAAGAAATCCTCCTGTTCCTGGACTGGACTTGGGTCAAAGCAAGAACTCCAAGGCCAATAATAAACATGTTATCTCCTCCAATTCTGCAACATGTCTGGTTGATGAACTGCCGTTTCTTTTATTTATTTTTTTCCCAAGTGTCAGTATTTTTTTACAATTCCATTTTCTTGTGGGTTTTTTTTTTTTTTTTTTTTTTTTTTTTTTTTTTTTTTTTTGGGGGGGGGGGGGGGGGGGTAGGGTCAGTGTGTGTGGGGTGTGTTGTGTTTTTTGTTTTTTTCAGTTTTAACTTTATATTTTTATTTTATTTCAATATTTTTATTTCTTTATTACAATTTTTGGACATCTCCCTTTTTGAGACAGAGGGTCTGAGGACACAGATTCCCAGTCCCTTTTTTCTCTACAGCCTCAGCTGCACTGAAGATAAATGGACAGGAGATAGCAGCTCCTCTCCATTCATAAACACAGATTACGATACTCGGTGACAGTTATGAATGAACAGTCAGTGATCACGGAATTTGTACACTTGGAAAAGGAAGGAGCTGGTAAATAACATATTTACTGGCTCCTTCCTCCGCTCTCCATCCTAACAAATCAAGCACAGAGGGGGACTGGAGGAGGATATGGGATACAGTCAGGGGTGATTGGTGCGGCGCTGGGGAGGAGTTACAATTGCCGATCTCCCTGTATATACATTTCAATAAAGCAGCTGAAAGCCTCGGGAAGGAGAAGCGGCTGTCGGCTGCTTTTATTGAAATGTATATACAGGGAGATCGGCGATTGTAACTCCTCCCCAGCGCCGCACCAATCTCCCCTGACTGTCCAGGTATCGGATTAAGCTTCGGAGAATTTGTGCGAGTAGAAGTACTCGGGCAAACGCTCGGTATGGGCAACGATGCTAGTATCAGTGCAACCCTAGTGTGTCTGTATACCTATATACATAAAGTATACTAAATAATTTGACATCCTTTTTTTTTTTTTTTTTCTTTTTTTTCCTTGATTGCAGTGTTTTCGGATGCTTCTGCAAAAATAAAGCAGGAAAACGGAAGTCAGAGCACAATGCACAAAGAGAAGCGTGCCGTCACCCCGGAGGCCGGGATATAAAGCATGTTAAACAAGCTATGAAAATGCAGAACATTCTTTCCCTTAGACCCAAAGAGCAGCACATTCCTGACGTTCCACTGAGGTCTGGACTAAACAGAATTTGCTTGTTGCTACAAATTCTGCCCAGTGTAAACAGCCATGGGGGAAATGGGCCGAGCGAAATTGCACAACTAACCTAAAACCTAAACCAAAACTCCTCTAAAACACCCCATACAGCGTTGTAGCGGGTAAGTTTACTATTGGATATGTAGCAGATGTGTATGACTGAAGAGGAAAGAAGGCCTGCTTGTAGAGAGAGTGCAATGTGTTTCATTGTTTCTGCAGCCTACACTTGTGAAGCAATCGGTACAAGATCATTTCTGCTGTAGGAGAGAGTCCAGATCTCTTTTATAAACCTTTCTCTTAGTGCATATCAAGTGCTATTCCCATAGGTGGCTTATCCGTACCATCAGCAGAAAATGATGGCAAGTACACCATTTCCCATGCAAGATAGCCATATATGAAAAACATTTAGGAGGAGATTTGCTAAAGCTGGTGCATGCAAAATCTGGTGCAGCTGTGCATAGAAACCAATCGGCTTCCAGGTTTTATTGTCAAAGCTTATCATTTGCTGGCTGTGCACTACAGCTTTAGGCTGGATTCACACCTATGCATTTTTAGTGCTTTTTGCAGATTTGGAACCATGATAAATGGACTGCAGTGCAAAATGCAAAAAGCACTAAAACTGCATACGTGTTAATCCAGCCTTACTGCAGGCCGGCTGCACAGATCAGAGATTATATATATATATATATATATATATATATATATTCCGACCGACTGACAGTGGGCTATGGGCTAAAGCACGCTTTCGGCTGATGACAGCTGAAAACAGGTCACGGGAGTGCAGAACAAACTACATACTTACCTAGGTGGATGCAGCATCTGTCCCTCGCTGGCTCCAATACTGAGTACAGAGTGATCAAAGGCCGCCGATCACTCGGTTCTCAGAGCTCCGTGTGTGATTATGCTTCACTGTGTAGGGGGCGCACGTGCTGCCGGTGCCCCAGCTGTGCTGTGATTAGTCACAGCACAAGCTGCTCAGCGGGTGGTGGCCAATGGATCACTGTCGCTACCTGCCGATCAGCAAGGAAGAAGACAGGACAGAGTTCTGTGTATGGAAACGAGGCAGAGATCTGTCATGTCAGCGGGGATGTGCCAGTTTTTGTTTCTCTGCAAAGCACATTCCTTAGTAAAAGCACCACATAGTACACAGATGAATACTGGTTGAGCACACAATTAACCCTTTGACCCTGATGTTTACCCCTTTCCAGCCAGTGTTCTTAGTACAGTAACAGTGTATATTTTTAGCACTGATCACTGTATTAGTGTCACTAGTTCCTAAAAAGTGTCAAATAGAATGGAGGGCAATCTGACAGTAGAACAGTCCTGCTGTAAGTTGCTGATCGCCGCCATAAAATTGTGTGTGTGTGTGTGTGTGTGTGTGTGTGTGTGTGTGTATATATAATAGATTAGTTGATAGATATATCTATCTATCTTTATCGGCCAGTAACATAATGGGTTAAAAAAAAAAAAAAAATTAGCCCTTTATAATACAAAAAGAGCAAATAATCACTACTGTACATATTACTTTCACTGTTCTACAGTAAAAAATGAACACCTTTCAGTAGTGATTATCTGTTTTTTTTTTTTTTCTACTATAAAGGGCTAATTTTAGTTGTGTTTTTTTTTAACCCCATTATGTTACTAAACGTCTTAGACCTGGTTCACATCTCTGTTTTTTTTTTTGGTGCTTTTTGCAGAAATGCACTACAGTTCATTTACATGGTTTCCTATGGGACACGTTTACATCTGAAAGGGGGCGGGACTTTTAACGCAAAATGGTGCTTTTTTTTGGTTCAATATACCTCAATGGAGAAGCTGCAGAAAAGCATGTAATGGGTTTTTGCAGCAATTTGTGTTTTTTAATCTGCCCAAAAAAAAAAAAGCAAAATTGCAAATTACAGTAAAATCACGCGTGCAAAAATCAAAATGCACAGAAAAAAGCACTGCAGAAACAGATCAAAAGCAAACTGCATAGGTGTGTACCGAGCCTTATACTGGCCACACAGATCAATTTTCAGATGAGAATATTCAGACTAAAAATCTTTGTACGTTCGCTGAATGAAAAAATTTTGTTTGAAATTTTCACTTGTTTTTAAAATGTAATATCTGAACGAAAACCACATACACTGTCTGAAAATTCCTTTGACTAAGAAGTTTTCTATTATTTCTAAATTTTCCCGTCACTGTGGTTGAAAATAAACATCAATTTGACCCACTTTTATTTTTTATATATATATTTTTTAAGGTTATTAACCAATTAATCAAAACAATAATCGGCCAACTAATCGATTATGAAAATAATCGTTAGTTGCAGTATGTATGTGTAATACACACACACACACACACACACACACACACACACTTGGTTAATAATAATTAATTAGCTTCAGCCAAACGCTAACCATGAATGAGAGTTTTGTTATCATTCATATCCTCAGAAAAATGACCAAGAAGACCCCTTTCACCCCAGTGTGTTTTGCAGGTGCTATAGCGTTAGAAATAGCGCCTGCAATCCGCCCTAAAAAAGCTGCACCATTGTCTGTAGTGTAAAAGCCCGAGGGCTTTCACACTACATCGGTGCGCTGGCAGGACCTCATGGAAAAGTCCTGCCAGCAGCTTCTAAGGAGCTGTGTGTTTACCGCTCCTCCACCGCTGCTCCCCATTGAAATCAATGGGGCAGCTCTGTAATACCACTGGCAAAACGCCGCAATTGCGGCGTATTGCCGGCGGTTTTAACCCTTTCTCGGCCGCTAGCGGGGTAAAAGCGCCCCGCTAGCAGCCAAAATGCGGTAAAACTCCGCTAAAAATAGCGGCGTTTTACCACCCACGATATGGGCGGTGTGAAAGGGGTCGAAATCATAAATTCTGCCAGGGTATCTAAACTTATGAGCCCAACTGTGTGTGTGTATAATACACACACATAGAGATCTCTCGCTCTTCTTTTTTTTTTTTTTTTTTACTTTTAGAGCGCAAAAGAGTGGTGATCAAATGCCACCAAAAGAAAGCTCTATTTGTGGGAAAACGATGATCTAAATGTCATTTATGTACAGCATCGCATAACTCCACAGTTGTCAGTTAAAGTAACGCTCGGTGAATAAAGGATTTATTTTTTTAGTAGATGTTGCTGTATGTGTTATGACTCCAGTAGCACCTGAAAAGTCCCAACATCTTCTTCCCTTTTGGTTGTTTTTTTTTTTTTTTTTTTCCTCTCTCAATGGAATTGTTAGGTGATCGGAGTTTGAAAGAGTCTTACTGCTGAGAAATTTTCATTCACTTGGCATCATCCTAATCCTGCTCAGCTGTACCCTGTGGGTGCCTTATGGAATAGCTGTTAATTACGCCTCCACACATAAAGAAAACTCCAGGAAGCACACTGCTTATTGTGATAAATATAGAAAATGAAGAGCCATTTCTTTGACTTAAAAAAATAAAATAAAATTCTTTTATCATTTCAATGAGGGGGAACAGCTTGTTCCTCTGCTATCTGCATGATTCACTTCTGACACGTTTTCCTGACACCAAGAGAAAAATGGTGACGGGAGCGAGCTCCAGCAGATTGACTGCCTCAGTTCTGTTCCCATGTGCTTTGTAAATGGGGGTGTGTCCCTTCCCTCCAATCGGCTCTCAGAGCTCTCCTCACTGATGTAACTTCAGCTCTCCGCCTCCTGCTTTTCAGAGCATAGAGGGCCCATGTAAGTTCTGCACTTTGAATTATTGTAGGGGAAAGATGGCTGTAGACACAGGTACTTATGTAGGATGATTTCTTTCATCTCTGTATCGCCTGAAGCCAGTCGCTTCAGTGGGTGTATATATAAAGGTTTACAACCGCTTAAAATAACATTTTAATAAAATTCAAGTTGACGGTGTGCTGAGGCCATCCACAACATCGCCCCCAGCTACATCACCAACCTCATCTGCGGATATAGCTCAAATTGTCCTCCCAGGATCTCCTGCTATCTATCTCCCTTGTTATCCCCTCCCATGATGTCCTACAGGACTTCTCCAAAGCCTCTCCCATCCTCTGGAACTCCCTGCTCCAGTATGTCTGATCGGCTTCTATGCTGTCTGCCTCTAGGCAATCCTTGAAAGCTCATGTATGCAGGGAAGCCTGCCCCAGCTCCACCTAAGAATTGTACTTGAGTCCCCTCCATCAGATCATCCCCTGCCGCCATTACCTTTTTGTACCTCCTCCCCTTCCCTTTAGATTTTAAGCTCCATGAGCAGGGCCCCCCTATTCCTTCTGGATTGTAAACAGTGCTATCCCCCTTTTTATTGTAAAGCACTGCATAAATTGTTGGCGCTATATAAATCCTGTATAATAATCGCCTTTAACCCCATCCCTACAAACTGTCTTCTCCTCCTCCCTTTTATTATTATTATTATTATTATTATTTTACTTTGCTGCGCTTCTCTCGAGGATCACAGGAGTACATTTTATTTTTGTTCTCCTGTGGCCCAGAGTGAGCTGATAGTGGTCTATTGACAGCTATCATGGGGCAAAGCAGTGCCAGGCTCGATAAGGATCCTGACAGTATTGTCGCGATCCACCCATTTGCCTGATTGACCATTGGCTCTGCCTTTTCAAAAGGCGGCTTAGAGTTGGAGTCAGTCGTATCCACCCCCTACCCAGTCTGGTGCTTTAATGAGCTCAGGAAGAGTATGAAAAATGATCCAAAAATGTCCATCTTCTCCAGGTAAACTTTCATCTGCTTGTGGGGATCTAATTGCCATCTTAGCTGCTTAGTGTTAAAGCAGAACATGACCCTAAAGGGAAAATTCTGCTTTGTAGAATTCTCCCTATCTCCCTCCCTCCTGCTCCACATTTTGGCAAAATATATTTTTTGGGGGTGAACAGGTACTTGGTTTAGATGAGTACCCACTCCCAATACCTCCCAGGCAGTCTTGAGTGGAAGGTGGCTCCCAGCCCCCTCCTTTTCTCCGCAGCCTTCTGGGTCACATCACAGGTCCCAGAAGGCTTTGGTAACCATTCGCACAGCTCATGCATGCGCAGTAAGAGGCTGGCTGTGAAGGCACAAGGAGTAAGTGTCCTATTATTAACCATTAACCATTATTAGCTTTTCTCTCTGGGACCCCGCAAATCACCGATCTCAGTAAAGAGTCGATTATGAGGCTCTTTACCCATGTGATCAGCTTTGTCCAATCACAGCTGATCACATGTAAACAAGGAAATTACAGTTATCAGGATTCCTTTCCCTTAACTCGCAGCATGTGGGGAGAAGAGACTATCAGCGGCATTTCCTCACAGGGGAGATCTGTACAGATCATTAGGGAACTGATCAACAGTGTCCAGCAGTGCTGCATTTCAGTGCCGCCTATTGGTGACAATCAGTTCTGCATGTTAGTGTCATGTCATTAGTGCCACGTCATCAATGCCGCCGCCTCATCAGTGCAGCCTACCCATGCCCATCAGTGCAGTGAAGGAGAAAAATTACTTTACAAAATTTTTCTAACCGAAACTAAATTTTTAGTTTATTTTATTTTTTTCTAGGGTGAAAAGCCTCCTTAAATTTCTGATATTACCCATGTAATAGGAAGAAAAAAGGGGGGCCACTGTTAAATGAAATGACATCTTGCTAAGGTACCATCAGCCAGATTGTGTACTGGAGAATAAATGGTTAATTTCAGAAGACTGTTGAGTATGATGTGTGAGAGAGTTTTGACCCTTTTTTCATTTACTTAGCAAATTCAATTTCCTCCAGCAGGTCTGATGGAGCATTGCAAATCAGGTTTAGTCATATTATTAGTCTACCACCGTGCTTCTCAGCTGCTGTCGTTGAGTCCGTCTACAGTAAATGTTTGAGAACCTTTTAGCAGTTTTCTGCTTAAGTGGTTCCTAAAATGCGTTGTGATTCTTTATCTAAATCATAAGAAGTCGTTTCATATCTAAAAGCCTAACGCTAGGATTACGCATGTGGCAGAATTTGTTACCCCTCTTAGTGATTTGTAAACCTCAGATATGAAATATGAACAAAGCATATCCTTCTATAGTGTGTGCTTGTCTCAATCTAGAGCACCAAGTGTCATTTCTGTCTTGTTCCTCTGCAATAAGCATGAGTCACTTCTGACAAGTTTTCCTGACACCAAGAGGTAAAAAGGTGACAAGGGAAGGGATCTCCCGCACACAGCTTGTGATTGACTGCCTCACCTCAGTTCCTCTGTGCTGTGGGGAGGGGGGGGGGGGGAGTTGTCTCCCCACCCTATGATTTCTAAAGCTCAGATAAGCTGTATAAATTCTGCACTATGAACTACTGCACAAGATAGAGATATCTGTAGATAAACCAGTACATACGTTGTACTATCTCTGTGTATCACCTGAGGCTAGAGACTTCACTGGGCATATGTAGGGGTTCTCGACCTCAGTCCTCAAATACCTACAACAGGCCACATCTGCAGTTTTTCCTTTATCTTGCACAGGTGCGTTAAATCGGGTCAATGGCTTGGTATTTTGGGCAGCTGTTTTATCTAAAGGCCCGTACACACAATCTGACTTTTTGGCAACAAACATGCAAATTGGCTGTTTTGGAGCAACATCCGACCGTGTGTACGCTCCATTGGACAAACTTTTTCGGTTTTCATCTGACTTTTGTTGGCTGTGCGAACAGACAAACTTTTTGACAACGTAAGTTCAATGGAGCAAAGTCCAATCGTGTGTACACAAAACCATTGGACTTTACAAACAAGCATGCTCAGAACCAATGCAAAAGATCAGTCAACAATACAGAAGTTGACCAAAGGTGGCACTGAAGTAATTGAACGTCCTCTTTTAAAGTGTCGTCAGTACTTCGAAACGTCACTACGTTCGTGTTTGTTGCCTAAAAAGTCAGATTGTGTGTATGTAATACAAACTTACGGCCAACGCCCTTTGTACAAAAGTCCACGGGAAAGTTTGTACAAAGTATGATTGTGTGTATGAGGCTTTAGAGAACCTTAGGTTGTAAGCTCCTTGAGGGCAGGGACTGATGTGGATGTTCAATGTATATGTAAAGCGCTGAGTAATACGACAACGCTATATAAGTACCTGAAATAAACAAGAGAAATTCCCAAAACCTGGCCTGTTGGGGGTGATTGAGGTTGAGAATCGCTGGGCTAGCCCATGGTAATGTTAACCACTTGCCACCCGCCCTATAGGCAATTGACGGCTGCAAAGTGGTTTCATAATCCTGACCGGACGTCATATGACGTGATCAGGATTATGAGCCGCTGCGCGCCCCCGGGGGCGCGCATCGCGGCGATCGTTGTTGCAGGGTGTCAGTCTGACACCCGGCAACTACGATCTCGGTAAAGAGTCTCCGATGGAGACTCTTTACCACGTGGTCAGCCGTGTCCAATCACGGCTGATCACAGTGTAAATGGGAAGAGCCGGTGATCGGCTTTCCCTCACTCGCGTCTGTCAGACGCGAGTAGAGGAGATCCGATCGGCTGCTCCTCTGACAGGGGGGGTCTGTGCTGATCGATTATCAGCACAGCCCCCCCGAGGATGCCCACACTGGACCACCAGGGACGCCACCAGACCACCAGGGAAAAGGTAATCCTCACTAGACCACCAGGGATGCCAGTCAGCACAATGGATGCCAATCAGTGCCCATAATGGAGGCCAATCAGTGCCCACAATGGGCATCACTGATTGGCATGCATTATTGTTTGGCACTGATTGGCATCCATTACTATAGTATAACACCAATGCCGCCTATGAGTGCCCACCCATGCCCATCTGTGCCAGCTATCAGTGTCCGTCCGTGTCGCCCATCAGTGCCGCCTATCAGTGCCACATATCAGTGTCCATCAATGCCACCTCATCAGTGCCACATATCAGTGTCCATCAATGCCACCTCATCAGTGCCACTTCATTGGTGCCCATCAGTGCCGCCTTATCAGTGCCCATCAGTGTAGCCCCATCAGTGAAGGAGAAAACGTACTTATTTACAAAGTTTTGAAACTGAAACAAAAAAACATTTTTTTTTCAAAATTTTCGGTATTTTTTTATTTGTAGCGCAAAAAATAAAAACCGTAGAGGTGATCAAATACCACCAAAAGAAAGCTCTATTTGTGGGAAAAAAATGATAAAAATTTCATTTGGGTACAGTGTAGCATGACCGCGTAATTGTCATTCAAAGTGCGACAGCGCTGAAAGCTCAAAATTGGTCTGGGCAGGAAGGTGTTTAAGTGCCCTGTATTGAAGTGGTCAACGCCACAGTAATACTATCTTCATTCCAGTGGTTTCGGTTGGGAAGTCCAATCTTCTACTCTTCTACTCTTCCACACTGGACTGTGGATGGGCATTACTACTAATGTCTAATACTAAAGACTCGGCCATTGGTCCTTTTACAACTATGACATTGGTAAGAAGGGCAGCAACAAGACTGGTTGGAAGTCAACATGAACATTGGGTTTCAGTTGTCACAACCAGAATGGAAGATCACCGGACCGTGGAGTAGGGCAAGTTATTAGTGTTCTAGCCCACACCCTAGAAACGATAACCAATAGATTCTTCATCAGCAGAGGGGGTGGGGGGTGAGTATGGTGTTTTGGACTTTCTTGCAGCCTGAAGATCTAGACCAGAGGTAGGCAACCTTCACATTCCCGCTGTGCTGAAACTACAAGTCCCACCATACCCTCTAGGAGTCAAGCCTGTGGCTGTCGGCATCATGCAATGTCTCTTAAAATGTGTAGGTTGATCACAGCTGGAGCGTAGAGGTTATCTGCCCCTGGCTTAGATAGTTTGCAGTTATTAGGGGACCAACAAATTCTACACTGTATCAAGAAATTTTGTAGCAAAATGTAAGAGGGTGATTCTCCTCTAAAAATGTCTTACTACCATAACCTACCGCCAAAGAGCAACCCAAAATAAATTTCTACTGCTCCCAACAATCACAGGGATAACACATGCATGTTATTTGTGGTTTGTACCCATAGTATGCCCCAAAAACAATAGTGCTTTTTTTTTTTTTTTTTTTTTTTTTTTATTCTACCTAAAAATACACTGATACTTTTTATTTTTTAATATCCTGCTCAAAATATACTGACCCTGACTTTCACCCTTACTTGACCCAAACAGGCACTGACCTAGCTCAAACCTTGATCTAGCTATTATTTTTTATTTTTTTGTTGTTGTTATTCATTTATTTTACAGGGTTTTTTTTTTCCTCTCGCTGCAAGAGATGCACCGTGCCTTTCCTCTCTATTCAGATAGAGAAACGCAGGGGCAGGCTTCACAGGGACTGATCCAGAGCCGGGAGTTCCACGTACCAATCCTTACTACAGGAGCCGGGACTCCCACTGAGTCTTTGTGCTGTGCATCATGCTCCCAGCACAAAGAGACATGCGCATATATGTGGCTTGCCACGAACCCCCGTCTTCAACAGGATTCTGTCCACCATATATAAGCTTCCTTGCCCGGTACCAGCACGATCCCAGACCCCTTAGCTCTCCCATTCACTTGTCAAGATAACCGTGTAGGCAAACAAGACTGTTTATTCAAACACGTGTACAGATATACACTCGGAGGACAATCCCCCTTCTTTGCATAATGACACAGGGTCTCGTAATAAGAGACACAGGTACATTGAACTTCGTAGCAGTAGGCTGTCCTATCAGCAGGGAGGCTGTTGGAGGAATTCCCCCTCCCCTCTCCACCCTGCCCCCGGTCTTGCATGCTAGAAACATATAACATCCCATAATAGGTTGTTTCCAAGGCAGACAGAAACAATAGAACAGTGGGATACAGCCACACCTCAGACGATCTATGAAAAAGTCCACAACAGTCCACGAGACCAAGCTCACAAAATATATTAACAATTGGAAATGTGATATTAATTATCTTGAATTACTTCTGGAGGGACAATGCTCAGAAATATCCCAAACCCCAGCATGAACCACACACAGAATTCAGGACAACAGCATGCAGCCAAGCAGGTCAGGAAAGGGAGCGAGTGCCACCCTTGCCCCCCCCCCCGAACCACACCAGCCAGGCCACATGCTTTCAACAGGTGAAGGTGCATTGGGATGAGGGGAAGGGCCTCTTCCCCACAACCCTGGCCGGTGGTTGTGGGGGTCAGTGGGGGGGGGGGGCTTATCGAAATCCTGGAAGCCCAATTAAAAAAATTTATTATTTTCTATCCAGTTGCAAAAGTTTATTTTGGCCAGCAGAAGTACCCCTTGACTGGCATTCGGCATGTAGGCACTATATCCTTATCATTTTTTTTTTTTTCATGTCACTTGAATAGATTATGTATTGAAGAATCCAAGTAGCAGTTTTCTAAAGTTCATCTTTGGTTCTGGGACAATTCTGTCCTTTTTGTTTTCTATAACAATACATTTCCATTGGTGGGTTCATAGGGGGTGTGTGTGTGTGTGTGTGTGTGTGTGTGTGTGTGTGTGTGTGTGTGTGTGTGTGTGTGTGCAGTGGCGTAACTAGAACCTTCAGGGCCCCGATGCAAGAAACCATGAAGGACCCCCCTGAACCCAAGCCAGGGCCCTTCCCTCCGAGTCCGGCGGTGGAACTCCAGGGGGTGGTCATGGGTATGACCTTTGTGAGCCCTGTAGTTCCACCACTGGCATCAGTAGTTTTTTTTATTATTTTAATTTTTTTATTTTTAGGTGCCCCATTGGGGGACTGTCCCTAGGCAGGATGGGGTCCCCGTCTCCAGAAGAGATGAGGTCCTTTTCTCCAGGGCAGATGAAGTTACTGCCCCTAGGTGAGAAGGGGTCCCTGTCCCCAGGTGAGAAGGGGCCCCTGTCCCCAGGGGAAGATGGAGGGGGTATGTAATGGTGTGTGGGGGATGGGGTCCTCTCACTCACCATGACCAAGCTGCAGGCTGCGCACTCATCCATGTTGGCCTGGGCTCCATCCAGTGTGCTGGACGGGTGATCAGCATATCTCCCAGAAAGACCTTTCATCATCTGTGTATAACTGGGGGAGGAGGGGGGGCTGGCAGACAAGCCTGCAGTGTCCTCCGGGGGGCTCTCATAGGGCTGCACTGCATCTGGGTGCTTAAAGTTTGTTTATCCAGGAGAAGTTTGCAGTGTAGTGACTCAGGGGGACGAGACTCTGGCTGGGGAGAACAGATATCGGACTGAGCGGCAATGCATGGAGCAGGAGAGGGGTACTCTGAGGAGCCGGCCGAGGACACAGGTCATGCGGGGAATGCACAACTAAAGAGCAGCCAGTGCCATAGTCGAGCATGGAGCTCTGCTAGTCACCCTCCACCCACCCGTGTGCATGGTGCACTGGTACCCCTAGCTGCCTATGCTGCTGCCGGCCATATGTAGAGGGGGCTGCATGGGCCCCCTGCATCACAGGGCCCAGTTGCGGTCGTGACTGCTGCACCCCCTATAGTTACGCCCCTGTGTGTGTGTGTGTGTGTTTTTTTTTTTTTTTTTTTAACCGCTTCAGCCCCAGAAGATTTTACCCCCCCCCCCCTTCCTGACCAGAGCACACTTTGCGATTCGGCACTGCGTCGCTTTAACTGACAATTGTGTGACTTTGCTCCCAAACAAAATTGATGATGTCTTTTTTTTTTTTTTTTTTCCCACAAATGGAGCTTTCTTTTCTTTTCGTATTCTGCTACATATTTTTGGTAAAAAAAATTGCAATAAGTGTCTATTGATTGGTTTGCGCAAAAGATATAGTGTTTACAAAATAGGGGATAGTGTTTATAGCTTTTTTTTTTTTTTTTTTTCTTTATGTCGTGACTGCGACATTGTCGGACACATCAGACATTTTTGGGACAATTGTCATTTATACAGCAATCGGTGATCTACAAATGTACTGATTCCTGTGTAAATGACACTGGCAGTGAAGGAGTTAATCACTAGGTGACAGTGTAGGGGTTAAGTGTGTCCTGAGGAGTGTTTCTAACTGTGCTGGGCGTGGCTACATGTGACATGTCACTGATCTCTGCTCCCGGGAGCAGAGATCAGTGACACTGTCACTAGGCAGAATGGGGAGATACTTGTTTACATTAGCATCTCCCCGTTCTTCCTCTCCGTGAGGCGATCGCGGGTATCCCCGTGGCGATCGAGTCCACGGGACCGGCGACCCGACTCACGGAGGTCTCGGCCAGTGCGCGCATGCGATGGCAAATTTAAAGGGGCGTACAGGTACGCCCATTTGCCCAGCCATGCCATTCTGCCGATGTACATCGGCGTGTGCCGGTCGAGAACCGGTTAATCCATCATTGACTGAACATATTTTGTGCTCTTCACCTGCAACCCAGAGAACTAGCAATGGATATTATTTTCAAGTTGGAGCTTGATAACTTAATTGTAGGAGATTGAGCATGTGCCCGTCTTGAGCGGTTTGAATTGATCATGTCATTTAGGCACATATCATTAGATTGGGGGTACGGTACCGCATTGATCTATCCATGAATTGCAGTGACTCACTCCATTGTCTTTTTACACAGAGTAAGCACAATTTCTGTGTTCTCCTTTAAATTATATCTATACGCGATGATCTCACTAAACAAATACTATTGTGGTAATGAAAGTCTCATGCTGGTTTAGATAATTCCCAGAGAAACCACATTAGATGATGTCATGTCAATATATAGAGATCTCTTATTTAACTCTTAGATGGTGTGTAACCATAGGTGTACACAGACTATTTCATTAGGGTGTGCACAACATATTTGCATGTGTGCATATATACTGACGGTGTGTGTGGTGTGTTTTTTATTTTTATTTTATTTTTATTTTTTTAGGATTCCCATTAGAGGGCTTTTGTGACATATCAGGGGTTTAAACAGGGGGAATATGTGCTACATAGGGGGATTAGGGTGTGCCCAGGCACATCTGGCACACTCCATGTGCAAACCTATGTATGTCCTTGTTGCAGTCCTTCTCACTGGATTAGCTGGAACTTGGATCTTTTAATTAGCAGTATTGTTTTTGATCAGTCCCCACTTCACTGGTGATGAAGAGAGTGAAGTGGGGACTGCTCCTTTTAGACCCCATAATGATTATTTATTACAGGTTTTTATATAGTGCTGACAATTTTACACTGTGTGTGTGTGTGTGTGTGTGTGTGTGTGTGTGTGTGTGTGTGTGTGTGTGTGTGTTTTTATTTTTTTATGTACATACATACATACATACATACATACATACATACATACATACATACATACATACATACATACATTCTGGTCAGTCCAGCCCTCAAGGAGCTTACAATCTAAGGCCCCCAACTTTCATTCGTACATCCACATACTATGGCAAATTGAGCTGGAGCCATGTAACCTACCAGCATGTCTTTGAATGTGGGAGGAAACTGTGGTCATCCTTTTCTTTTATCCTATGCTCCCTCACATCTTCATCATCTCTCCCTCTCTACTGGCACCTTCCACTCCCCTCCTAAAACATCCACTGATCACTCCCATATTTAAAAAGCAGTCACAGGACCACACCCACCTGAACAATTTAAGACTCCTCTCCTCCTTATTCCAATTTTCCTGTAAAATTTTAGAATGCTTAGTCTACAACCGTCTGAGCTCCTACCTCACTGACCATAACCTTCTTGACCCCTTAGTCTGCCCTTTGCTCGCAACACTCCACTAAAACTCACCAATGATTTACTAACTGCTAAAACCAATGGCCACTGCTCCATGAGCGTGCTACTAGACCTTTCTGCTGCCTTTGATACTGTTGACCATCCCCTCCCATTCAAAGAAAATCCACTCTCTTGGCCTTCAAGACTCTTTCCTAGTTCTATCCATCTCTATCTATCTTAGCGCTCCTTCAGTGTTACCTATATCTGTCTCCTTCTTCACGTCCTTTTTCTGTTGGGGTCCCCAAAAGTTCTGTCCTTGGACTTCTCTTCTCCATCTACACCTCCTCCCTTGGTCACTTGATAAACTCCCACAGCCTCCAGTACCATCTCTATTCTGAGGACCCCCCCAAATCTATCACTCTACTTCCCAACTCACCCCTTCAGTCTCTTCCCACATTACTAACATGGATGCACGCCACTTCTTCAAGCTCAATCTTTCTAAAACTAAGCTCATATTACCCCCCCCCCCCCCCCTCCAATCATCAGTCTCTCCTCTCAGGCCAGGGTGCTTGGTGTAATCCTGGACTCACCTCCGTAACATCTGCACAATATGCCCCTTTTTAACCATTGAAAACTTTAAGCAACTTTTACTCCCTTGTTATCCGTCGCCTTGACTATTGTAACGCCCTCCTTATAGGCCTACCTCTTTGCAGGCTATCCCTTCTTAAGTCTATCTTGAATGCTGCTGCCTGACTACTCCACCTTTCCAGCCACTGTGTCGGCTACCTCTCTCTGCCAATCCCTTCACTGGCTTCCCTTTGCCCAACAAATACATTTGAAAATATTAACAACATTCAAAGCCATTTTACAACTCTGCCCCAAGCTTCATCACCAATTTTGTCTCCAAATATCACCCAAACTATCCTCTTCGCATTCCCCCCCAAGACCTCCTGCTCTCTCTAACTCCCTTGTCTCTAACTCCCATACTCATCCCTAGGACTTCTTCAGAGACTCTCCCACTATCTGGTACTCCCTTCCCCAATCTCCTACTCTGTCCACTTTTAGGCGACATCTGAAAACTCTCAGGGAAGCCTATCCTGCCTAAAGCTAACAACAGACTGTTTTATTTCTCCCATAGTTATTGTCCTTTGTTCCACTTGCCCTTCTCGATCAGACTGACAACCCTAATGCTGCCAAGCGGAAGTGCTAACCACTTAGACACTGTGCTGCCCAATTAGCTGGTGAAATGTGCAACATTCTATTTTCATGCTTCCCTCTATCCAACTAATTGGAAAAGCTCTGTATCCATTAGTAGGTACTCTGTCCACTAAAGGTGCTTTTTATATTGTGAAATTACCTGATTGTAGCAAAAGATCACCTGGCCCTGTAGAAGTCTATTGGGTTCTTCTGGGCATACATAGGCCAGGAGATGAAGAGGGCTGTCTGAAGGTAAATATCATGGCAGAACATAGCTGGGCTCTGTACCAGAATTTGGTAAGAATACAGCAAAGGAGCTCATTGTTTGTTTGGTGAGCTCAGTGGAGTAAGTAGGGAGCAAAATGGGGTAGGGAAACGTTTTTGTTTCCCGGTCTGTGAGGTGTGGGATTTCTGATTAAAGATGGCTTCCTCCAACATATGGTTGACCCCCTGGGAAAATAACCAGCAAGCAGTGTTGCCAACCTACCAGATTGAAATATACTGACACAACACTCAAAATTTACTGGCACAGCTAAGTTTTCACTGATGTTTCCAAAAGTTAAAAAATTACAGTTTTAACCACTTTCAGAGCGGACCATTTTGCTGGCTTAAGACCAGACCACTTTTTGCAATTTGGCACTGCGTCGCTTTAACTGACAATTGCAACTGACGTGGCTCCCAAACAAAATTGGCCTACTTTTTTTCCCACAGAGCTTTCTTTTGGTGGTATTTGATCACCTCTGCGGTTTTTATTTTTTATTTTTTGCGCTATAAACAAAAAAGAGTGACAATTTTTGAAGAAAATTTTTTTTTTTTTGCTATAATATCCCCCTAAAATATATTTAAAAAAAAACATTTTCTTTCCTCAGTTTAGGCCGATAAGTATTCTTCTACATATTTTTGGTAAAAAAAAATAAAAATCTTGCAATAAGCGATTGATTGGTTTGCGCAAAACTTATAGTGTTTTACAAAATAGGGGATAATTTTATGGCATTTTTATTTATATATATATATATATATATATATATATATATATATATATATATATATATATATATATATATATATATTTATATATATTATATTTATCATTATTAATAATTTTTTTTTTTTTTTTTTTTTTTTTTTATTGTGACTGCGACATTATGGTGAACACACCGGACATTTTTGACACATTTTTGGGACCATTGTCATTTATACAGCAATCAGTGCTATACAAATGCATTGATTCTTGTGTAAATGACACTGGCAGTGAAGGGGTTAACCAGGGGGTGGCAGTGTAGGGGTGTGTTACTAACTGTGGGGGGCTGGGCTGTGTGTTAGTGAACACTGATCTCTGCTCCAATCACAGGGAGCAGAGATCAGTGTCACTTGTTGCAAGGCAGAACGGGGAGATGCTGTTTATATCGGAATCTCCCCGTTCAGCCTTCCCGTGAGACGATCGTGGGTATCCGGGCGGTGATCGAGTCCGCGGGACACGCGACCGGACTCACGGGGGCCCTAAATGGCACGCACATGTGCAGACGGCGGCGCACACGCGATGGGAGGGCGGAAATTTCAACTGGACGTACCTGTACGGCAGTTTGCCTGCCCGTGCCATTCTGCCGACGTACATCGTCGTGCAGCGGTCGGGAAATGGTTAAGTGCAAATTTCAGTATTTAGGCCACAAACAAGTAAAATATGCCATTAGCAATGTGATTTTAATGTAGATATTAAGGCAAAAAACATTTCTTATTTTATTTTGGATCTAGTAAGACCCCTTTCACACTGAGGCGGGTATTAGCGGTAAAGTGTCGTTAGTTTTAGCTGTGCTTTACCGCTGTTATCGTGGTGCTTTTCGGCCGCTAGCGGGGGTTAAAAGCACCCTGCTAGTGTCCGAAAAGTGCAGCTGAAACTAGCGATGCTTTTACCGCTAACACCCGCCCCAGTGATCAGCAGGCTTGCCGCTGCTTTTAAAATTCGGCATCAAAACAGTGTCACGGATTTCAAAATGCTGTATTTCACTATATAAGCTCAGTTTACTAGTAAAAATAAGTGTGAAATGCAAGACTTGGCTGGGTGGAAAAAGATGTCTACTGCCGCCGCCTTACTGCCGCCGAGTGCTGGGTGTAGCAAGATGGCTGTCACGGTGTTGTGACAGAAGATCGCTTCTGTTACCAATTCTGACGGGTCACTGATTCTGACGGAACACAGGCACTCGGAGCATCACAACCATATTATTTAATGGCAGGAGAAAAGTGCCTATTTTTAACTGGCTGCCAGTAAAAAGAATGGTGGGTGGCAACGCTGCCAGCAATATATGCATGCATTATGCAATGGTGCCCATACACAATATAGTAATATTGTTAATACTTAATGAATTGATAGGCTGAATGTCAGACCAGTCAATAGAATGGCTGAATTTTCATTGTATACTTAACAGGTATACTTTAAGTTGGTAACTGTAATGATTTATGATACATTAGTGTTGCATAGGTTATTGTTCGAAAAGGCTACACATGGTAATGTATTCAGATGCTTGGCCTGCAATGACTGTATAGATTCCCAATGCCACCCGGGTTTCCCAGGGAAGAACTGCTATTCAAGAGTCAAGCAAGAAAGTGTGAAAATACCTTTTATAGTAAGAGCTTCCAAACCACAATAACCGCTGCGACACTCCATAAATCAGATCTTCAGTTCATAACACTAGTGAAGTATAAATTCCTGAAGATTCCAAAGCGGCTCATGGTGGTCACAGAATTGAGATATCTTAACGTTCCCTTATAATAATAATAAAAAAAAAATGGTTCTTAAGGCAATAGGGGAAAAAAAAACCTGGAAAGAGAAAAGGTCATAAAAATCTAAGGTGTTTGTAAATGTAACCTCAAACTAGGATTCTAGAAGCTGGAAATATTTTATAAAGCATACAAAGAGCAATAATAGGGTCACAACTATAGAGGTCTGTTTTCTATTATCTTTATTTTTTATTCAATTTACCAAATGGTTGGTTGCTCCCATGGTGCTTCACTTTTAATTGCTTTTGTTTGTGTTTTTTCTATTTGATGCACCAATTGGAGGTTGATCTGCAGTTCAGGTCATACTAAGGACGGCGTAGACGGAGCAAATTTCTTTCAAGCACGGGTTGCAGGAAAGAATTTTTTTTATTTTATGTGTTTGCGCCCCCCCCCCCCCCCCCCCCATCAATACAGACAGTGTTGACAAGGGAATCTCTCCTGCCAAGCGATTGTGTACTCGGGGAGTGGGAAACCATGCCCGCCGGGAAAACACAGTGATTATTATTACAGCCGCTAGCAATAATCACATGTAAAGCCCAACATGCTGGTTGTACCCGATCAATCAACTGGGGTAAATTTAGCCTGCCCATACATGGTTCGAATCGCATCTGGTTCCTGCTGAACCAGCCAACATTCAAACCATCCTATGGCCAGCTTTAACCAGTTTTTTAGCTAGGAAACAATAGTATGGGCAATGTCATGTTCACAAGGTAAACTCCATCCTGCAGCTTCATTTTGAAAGTGTTGCATACATGTATTTCAGCATTTCAGAATCTGTGTGTGTGTGTGTGGCCTCAGTGACATACCCGTACATCTTCGCACACCGGGATGATGCCTGCAGCTGCAGGCATCATCCCAGCTTCCTTCTAATTTTTTTTTTTTTTTTTCCAGGTGGCGATGCTTTTTAATGTAAAAGCTATCCTAGTAGCTCATTTAACCACTGGATTGCTTTTACAGGCAACTGCCTTCCTGGGCTCTTTTGTCCCACCAGGGAGCCCGGGACTGAAGCTGGCGTTTTTTTTCCCCCAGCTGACCATAGATGATCAAGGACCCAAACACCCCAGATCATCTCTGTGGTCTAAGAAACTGGAAGCGACAGCGATTTAATCGCTTCCGGTTTTGGCTAATGTAAACTAGCTGTTACCGGTCTGTGAATAAACCAAGATCGGTTTGATCAGATCTAATCTGATGCTTTTAAGAACATAGGAGAGATCTGATAACCAAAATTATTCATTTTATTTGGAATAATTAGGAAGTAATGTTCTTGTAACTTTTTCCCAGTTCTTATTTTATGTACACGTTATTCTCCCTAAAATGTAATTCTCCATAGATTTTGAGATGTGGTAAAGCACAAAATCAAATTTTGCTTTTGATTTTATACCGTTTATTGAAGTTTGTTCCATTAGATTCTCGCTGTCTGCCATTTTATTAGACCTTATTTTGTTGGCTTTTTTTTCTTTTCTTTTCTTTTTTTTCTTGTGGCTAAGGCAATGTTTCAGGGACAAAATATATGTTTTGTATAGTTACACCGAAATTCAAACAAAGCAGCAAAGATGTAATAACAGAGAGGGTTTTACACATCAGAGCTATTATTTAATTTTTATGGGAACAGAGATGAACTATAATCTTGTGTGCTATGTGGTCGGATGAAGTAGTTTCCATTAGAATGTCAAATTTTTGTCTTGGCTTATGTTAACGTGCTGATAATCTTTTGCTGTGTAACTCAGCCTTTCAGTACACATAAACTAGACTTAAGTTCACACAAAAAATTCTAAAGTTGTCATTATTATTATACAGGATTTATATAGCGCCAACAGTTTGCGCAGAGCTTACAACATGAGGGCAGACAGTACACAATACAGATCAATACTGGAGGGATCAGAGGGCCCTGCTCGTTGGCGCTCATTTATGTGAACCAACATGCCTATAGCATCAACGCATGTTTTTCATGTAAAAAAAGAAAACGCACACCAGGTGCCCTTCAAATGATTTTTGATGGGAGCTTTTTTTTCCACCCCACTGATAATTGAGAAACCCCCCCCTCTCAAATGCTCCGCTAATGTGTTGTAAACGCTGCAGGCATGTTTACTGCGCATTACCAGAGATTTGAATGAAAGGAGTTGACGAGCTTCAACTCCCACACTTGACATGTAGCAGCATTTTTGTCACCCATCGACGTAAAGTGACACAAACGCTACCTGCTTTTTCAAATGTGAAAGCTGTGCCTGCTGTTCATATTGTCCATTGTAGGCTACCGTGTTAGGAGTTTGGGGAGTGGCAAAAATGCACCACCGAATTCCAGTGTGACTAGGGCCTAAAAATACAGGGAACACCCATTGAAAACATCTGAAAACACCAAATATATGGGACGTAGCTGTGTCTGTTGGTACAGTAGACCATTAGGCCTGGGGTCTCCAAACTTTCTAAACAAAGGGCCAATTTGCGGTCTTTCAGACTTTAGGGGGCCTGGACTGTGGGCAGTAGGAGTCAAAGGTCTCAACATCGGTGGGAAAAAAAATCCCCCATCATTTGTTTCAGTGGGAGCAATTGCACCCCATCAGTGGAAGGACTTGTTGTCCATCATTGTCATTGGGCCCCATTGTGTCATTGAGAGACTGGGGGAGGTGTGTTCCCAGTACAGAGGAACACCAATCTGTTTCCTCTCCCCTGACAGAACATGGATCTGTGTGTTTACATACACAGATTCGTGTCCTTGCTCTGTGACCAGCAATCGTGAGCGCCTGGAGGACATCGCGGCCGCCAGGCACGCAAACCCGGCTCCCCAGTGACATGCCGGGTGCGCACCCCCCTAGGGGCTGGGAAGCCAAGGACGTCATATGATGGCCACCTAGGATGAGAGAGCCACCTTGCAGCTGTCATTTGACTATACAAGGGATGGGAAGAGGTTAAAGATGCTTGATCAGGGACCAACTGATAGCAGTAAAACATCACAGCTGGATCTGGACAGTATGATTAATTTGTCGTGTGTGTGTGTGTGTGTGTGTTTTTTTCTTTTTTTTGTTTTTAAATCTATCCTAGGTTTGAATTTTCTTATATTGGACCATCTATACCGCTCCAATTAATGTCCCGAGGAAGTGGATAAACTTGTGAAATGCGTAGACAGGAGCGATTATGTCTAGTTTAGAATAACATCCTTTCTGATGTGAATTGTGAACAGCTCTTGCTCTCTTTCTCATGAGAGTTTGCCAGGAAAGGAGGGCAGATGGGTCATAAGAGGGCTAATGAGAGCTGCAGAGCTGGAGGTGTGTCTGTGTAAATCCAGGAAGTGAACAGGCTGCCGCTTCCGCTGCCCACAGTTAAAATGGCTACAGCCGGACTCAGTGGAGGGAGATTTCTGCATCATATTTGGCAAGTACAGAATCACAGGATAATATAAAATAATATGCAAAGTGGTTGGAGGGAAGCTTCAGAATGGCAAAGAGGGTTTTATTACAAATTATGTGCGCAGACTGCAGTTCCTCTTTAAAGTCCCAATTTTCTTGTCTAAATTTTGATTGATTGATTCTGTAGGAACGTTCCATCCTTAACTGTAGACGTTTGGAGATGGATCCACTATGGCTTCTGAGAAAGAACAGAACATGATGAATACTTTTTAAAGGCCTTTTTATATATTTCATGTAATGAATACTACTTACAAAATGTATTATTCACTGCCCTGATTTTACAATATCCAATTTGTCACAGTAGAAGATGTACTGTATGTATGGCTGACTGGTGAATGAGGTCATTTACACGGGAAGAAAATCAACTCTGCATTTTTTTTCTTCCCCCCCCCCCCACATAACGTAAAGAATTGAATCTAATGTCTTTAGTATTCTATCCCTGTATATAGACGGCTACAGTCACCTTGGTGAGTATGTATACCTAACGACTCTCCCCTGCCTTGTACATGACATCCTCTATAAATGCATTACATTCCTGGTGTTAGGAATAGATACCCATCAGTCAATTCCAAACAAGGAATAGAGGAGAAGGTCTTGCAGCCAAGAGAAGTCAAAGCAACGGCATTTTCTTGTCAACATTTCAAAGCCGCTCAGTTCATCTTTCCAAGGCTCGGGTCACACTTGTGCGATGCCGGTACCCTGCAAATCCACTGCGGATTCCCCGCATCGCACCCGACTCGCACAGATGTTCACACTGCCATATGCAAACTTTTGGAAGTGTCAATACGTTGTTGACACCCCCATTTCAGCTCGCATATTGCACTGCGAACTGACAGTTTGGACATGAATCGGATCAAATGGGGGTGAACACCCCACGCGATCCGATTGATTCTGGTGCAGACCAAAAAAAGGGTCCTGTGTGAGTTTGGTTTGGTTTGACTGCGATGCAATATCAGCCATACGGCTGAAATCGCATGAATATTGTGCGTGATGTGTGGTGTGAATCGCATGCGATCGCTAGTGTGAACCGCTACTTAAGATGCCATGCTTAAATTTAAACGTAATAAGGTATAAACCTACAATATATGTGAAATTGAATCCAGTGCTAATACACAGTAAGATAAAAAATTATATATATGCATTAGTCCCACACAGAGATATCAGTGATCTGAGTGGAAAAAAGTGAAAGGTGAATCCGCTAATGGAATCTTGATCCATACAATTGATGCGCGCCAGACACAACCTAGAGTGCACTAGACATGTGCGATTCGTTTTGTACGAATCAAATTTGTAGGAATTTCCGGAAATTCATACGAATTTTTATGCATACGAATTGCATACGAAATTTAGACTACTAATTTAGGATCCAAATTCTTAACGAAAATTCGTAATTGTTACGAAAAGTTAACGAACCTAAAAGTTAAAGCGGTAGTAAACCCGCAATTTTTTTTTATTTTTTTTTTAAACCTGCAAAGCAAAAGGCATAATGAGCTAGTATGCACCGCATACTAGCTCATTATGAAATACTTACCTTAGAACGAGGCCCCGACATCTGGCCCGATCCACGCCGAGGGAGCCGACATGCTCCCTCGGCGTCTCTTCCGGGTATCGCGGCTCCGGCGCTGTGAGTGGCCGGAGCCGCGATATCGTCACTCCCGCGCATGCGCGCGGGAGATTTCAGTCCGGCCGCACGAGCGCTGCCGGATTTTCACGGAGAGAACCCCCTTGTGCGCATGCGCCACTGCAGTCAGCGGCGCATACCGAGGGGAATATCTCCTAAACCGTACAGGTTTAGGAGATATTTTTTTTACCTACAGGTAAGCCTTATTATAGGCTTTCCTGTAGGTAAAAGTTAAAAAATTGACCATACAACCACTTTAATACCCCAGGAAGTCAGCACAGGGATGGTGGGAACTCTGTGGGGAATTTCTATGCTTACGAAATTTAGTTAACGAATTTCGGATCAAAATGAACAGAATTGTGACTGGTGTTTTTGCTCACCAATCAGAGGAAGTCGGTACAGCACAGGGATGGTGGGAACTCCCTAATCATGGGCGCTGAGGGTGTACACTCAGACCCGGAAGTCAGCACAGGGATGGTGGGAACTCCTCATAATGGACACACAGCAGGTGTACAGACCTGGGAACTCGGCACAGGGATGGTGGGAACCACTCATAATTATAAATTCGTCATAAGGAACTTTCGTTATTTTAGCGAAAAGTTTACAAATCTAAAGAAAATTCGTATTTCATACGAATCTGAATTGAATTTCGTACACTAATTACGGAATACAATTTTTTTTTTTTCCGTACGAAACAAAACAAATTTTTTTTGGACGGTGCCCATGTCTAGAGTACACCACCACCTCGGTGTACAATAAAAACACTTACCAGAGTTAGTGAAATCTTTACCAAGGAAAAAAAAAGCACATGATTCTCAGTGGTCGCCGGTATGGGAGATGGAGATCTTCTAAATCCACACCATATCCTTATAAGCGTCACATTCGCAAGCAGAGATACCCCGTGTCAAAATGTAGAAGCTGGGGAAATGCTTGGCGTAAAACTGTGTATAATTAATTATTAAAAGCACGTACAGACTTCTTACAAATTCCAAGGTATAAGGTGCTTAAACAATTAATCCTGGGAGATAATGAAATCACTTCCTGATTTTGAAAAGCATAATGACACCATGAGCGATACCTCCACCCTACGCGTTTCACCACACTAACTCCAGTAAGATTTTTTTTATTGTACACTGAGGTGGGTGTGCACTCGGGGTCATTGTGGTGTCGGGAATCTCAACTAATTGTGTGGATCAAGATTCCCTTTACTGATTCACCTTTCACTTTGGGACTACTCGGATCACTGATATTTCTTTGTGGGGCCATATGTTTATTTTTTATTTTGCGATGTATTGGCACTGGATTAATTTCACATATATGTTTATACCCTTTTTATGTTTAAAGTGGTTTTAAAGGCTCAAGGTTTTTTACATGCATGCAGTAAAAACACACACACACACACCCACCCACCAGACCCCACTAATACTTACCTGAGCTCGATCTTCCTCCAGCGATGTGCACAAGAGTCTCTGCTCTCCAGGGACTCTCCCTCCTCATTGGCTGAGACTGCAGCAGGAGTCATTAGCTCCTGCTGATGTCAATCACAGCCAGTGAGGCAGTGTGGAGAGGGGGCAAGGCTGAGCCACGGCTCTGTGTGTGAATGGACACACACACAGCCGCAGTTCGGTTGTTAACCTGCTTGAGTTGCCCCCATTGGAAGCTGCTTGCTCTGGGGGAAGTACTATGAGCGCTGACGAGGGACCCAAGAAGAGGAGGATTGGGGCTGCTCTGTGTAAAACCAATGCACAGAGCTCAAGGGTATAACATTTTATTTAAAGGGGTTGTAAACCCTCGTGTTTTTTTTTCACCTTGATGCATCCTATGCATTAAGGTGAAAAACCTTTTGTCACTCAGCAGCCCCACAGACCCCCTGTTTTATTTACTTACCTGAACCTGTTCTTTCTTGCCCCGGGGACGAGCATACCAGTTCTAGTCGGTGCTGATGGATAGCAGCAAAGCCATTGGTTCCCACTTCTGTCAATCAAATTCAATGATGTGGGCACCAGGGGGTGGGGCAGAGTCCTGCTGTCTGTGTCAATGGAAGCAGCAGGACATGGGAGCGTGCCTGCACAGGTGTCTCAAAGAAGAGCACTTCTCTGACGGGGCACTCGAGAAGAGGAGGAGCTACGAGCGCCCCTGAAGAGGACCCCAGAAGAGGAGGATCGGGGGCCACTCTGTGCAAAACCAACTGCACAGAGGAGGTAAGTATGACATGTTTGTTTAAAAAAATGAAGGTTTAGTAACACTTTAAAAAAATAAAAATAAACCTTGTGCTGGACAGACTGAGCTTCACTGAAAGGCAGATTATATGATGCTGTTGCTTTGACCCATCTCCTTTTTGCATCTGGATTTGCTCTCAAATAGAAATGGTGCCAAGGGTAGGCTATGGGTACTGGCTCATTTAATTTTTGGAGTTTAAAAGGACATTAAATCTATCACAAATATCAGTTCATTATATGTAAGTGTTAAAAACAAGCACTGTTCAAGTTCTTTGAAATAACTTTATTTTTTATTTTTCCATCTGTCAGCTCTAGATACCATCATGTCTGTCAGTGTTCATGAAAATAGGAAATCCCGGACCAGTACCGGGTCTATGAATATTTCCTTATATCACAAGCTTACTCATCCCGACTGCGTCCTGAGCCATCTTAATGTCATGCGGAAACAGCAGCTTTTCACCGATGTCACTCTTTGGGCAGGAGACCGCTCTTTTCCATGTCATCGGGTAGTGTTGGCAGCCTGCAGCCAGTACTTTGAGGCCATGTTTAGTAATGGATTGAGGGAAACCCTTGATAACACTGTGAACTTCCATGACAGTCTTCACCCTGAAGTTTTGGAACTTCTGCTGGACTTTGCTTATTCATCTAAAATCATCATTAATGAAGAGAATGCAGAGTCTCTACTGGAGGCAGGAGATATGCTTCAGTTTCATGATGTCCGAGATGCAGCAGCCGAATTCTTGGAGAAAAATCTCTATCCCTCAAATTGCCTGGGAATGCTGATGCTCTCTGATGCTCATCAGTGCCGACGATTGTATGAACTGTCCTTGCGAATGTGTTTGGCAAATTTCGAAACGCTGCACAGAACAGAAGAATTTATTAACCTGTCGAAAGACATTTTGCTTGACTTGGTATCTAGTGATGAACTTGAAATTGAAGATGAGCAAGTCGTTTTTAATGTCGTGCTAGAATGGGTAAAGTATGACTTGGACAAAAGAAAAGACTGTTTTCCCGAAATGCTGAAGAACGTTAGGTTGGCTTTGCTTTCTTCAGAGTCTCTGAAGGAGGCCATTGCCTGTGAGAATTTGGTGATGGGTGACGAGAGAAGTAAAAGGATTATGGAGGAGGCTGTTCATTGCAAGAGAAAAATCCTGCAGAATGATGGAATAGTGACTAGCCTATGTGCGAAACCTAGGCAAGCCGGGCACACTCTGCTCATTTTGGGTGGACAGACTTTTATGTGCGATAAAATTTATCAGGTTGACCACAAAGCTAAAGAAATTATTCCAAAAGCTGACCTACCAAGTCCAAGAAAAGAATTTAGCGCTTGTGCCATAGGTTGTAAGGTCTATATCACTGGTGGAAGGGGTTCTGAAAATGGAGTGTCTAAAGACGTTTGGGTGTATGACACGGTCCACGAGGAATGGGCAAAGGCTGCGCCCATGCTCATAGCAAGGTTTGGGCACGGTTCCGCAGAGTTGCAAAATTGTCTCTATGTTGTTGGAGGACATACAGCAGTTGCTGGCGTTTTTCCAGCATCGCCTTCAGTTTCTTTAAAGCAAGTGGAGAGATACGACCCGCTGTCAAATAAATGGACAATGGTGGCACCACTGAGAGATGGCGTAAGCAATGCAGCTGTGGTCAGTGCAAAGCTGAAACTGTTTGTCTTTGGAGGTACAAGTATGCATAGAGATCGCGTCTCCAAAGTGCAATGTTACGATCCTTTTGAAAACCGTTGGAATATTAAAGCAGAATGTCCACAACCATGGCGTTATACTGCTGCTGCTGTATTGGGCAGCCAGATTTTTATTATGGGTGGGGACACTGAATTTACAGCAGCCTCCGCGTATCGCTTTGACTGTGAAACAAATCAGTGGACTAGAATTGGAGATATGACATCCAAGAGGATGTCTTGTCACGCATTGGCATCAGGAAATAAACTTTATGTGGTTGGAGGATACTTTGGGACTCAAAGGTGTAAAACACTAGATTGTTACGATCCGATCTCAGACTCTTGGAATAGTATCACCACTGTGCCTTACTCTCTTATACCTACTGCTTTTGTGAGCACTTGGAAGCACTTGCCAGCATGAGCAGGTTGGCTACGTAAAGGATCACTTCTTATGTCCCGACGAGGTAAACCTAAGATGAAATGACACGCATACTAATTTTAAACAGGGTACAAGTAATTGGCCAGTAAACCAGAAATATAAATAATATATGTAAAGAAGAATTAAGAACTTCAGGATTGTAAAAGGTCTGGTTGATATTGATTTTGATATTGATATTGATATTGATGTTGATGTGGCCATAGGTGCGTTACATAGTTCCCCCAACAACAGTATTTTTTAAAAGTTAAAAGGCCAAGTCTTTCCTTAACCATAAAGGCTACTGACAAAGACCCCTCTGGTCTTAGTTTAATTTTCTTTACCTTTTTAAAGGGGTTGTAAAAGGTAGAAGGTTTTTTTCTCTTCTCTTCAGCCATTCTTTGCATTAAGATAAAAAGCCTTCTGTGTGTAGCAGCCCCCCCCCCCCCCCCCATACTTACCTGAGGTTCCTCTGTGTCCAGCAATGTCCATGAGTCTCTCTGCCTTCTGAGATTCTCCCTCCCTGATTGGCTGAGACATAGCAGTGGTGCCATTGGCTTTCACTGCTGTCAGTCATCCAGCCAATCAGGAGAGAGAGAGGGTCGTGGCTCAGTGTCTGAATGGACACAAGGAGTTGTGACTCGGCTTGAGTGCCCCCATAGCAAGCTGCTTGCTCTGGGGGCACTGAACAGGAGGGAGGGGTCAGGATGACAGAAGAGGGACCCAAGAAGAGCATCCATGCTGCTCTGTTCAAAACCACTGCACAGGGCAGGTAAGTATAACATGTTTGTAAAGTCTCCATTTTTATTTATTTTTTTCCGAATAAAAATAATCACTTTAACCTCAAATTTTGCCTTTTGATGCTAAACTCCACCCATCTACCTACCCCATTTGGTGAGGTTTTCTTACTGGCCAATAAAAGCAGACTAGAGGTTGATGGGTTGGTGGGGCTTACCCTTTGAAAATCTATCTGTATGCCCTTGTACACACGGTCGGACAGTCCGACAACAAAATCCATCGGATTTTGTCCCAAACTGGTGTTGCATACACACGGTCAGACAAAGTTGTCAGAAACTCGGATCGTTCGTAACGTGATGATGTAATTTAGTTACGACAGGACTACGTTGCGGCTAGTAGCCAATAGCTTTGGTCTTGTAATTTGATCTGAGCATGCGTGGCACTTTGTCCAATCGGACAAAGTCCGATCGGATCATGTTGTCTGAAAATGTTATAGCCCTGCTCTAAAACTTTGTCTGTCGGATATTCCGACGGAAACAGCCCACACACGGTCGGATTATCCGACAACACGGTCCGATCGGACATTTTCCGTCGGAATGTCCGACCGTGTGTACAAGGGCTAAGGGAAATATTGCCATCGCCGACCACCTTCTGAAAATACTATTTGCCTAGCTGTTTCTGGCTTCACTACTTCTTCTACTCCCTGAAAAAAAAAAAAAAACCCGTGACCGGTGAAGTCAGAACTCTTACTTTGCATAGTTGTTCTGGGTCAGTGACTTAGGTTATTTAAATGCTAAGGTCAACTTTTGTAATAAAAAATAAAAATGCACCATGTTTTGCAGGTAAGAAATCGTGCATTTAATATATATATATTTTTTTTTTTGCACTGCAGTCTGTAAAACATTAAAGATCATGGGTGCAATGTACTGGCAGACAGTTAATGAAGTGTCAATGAACTGTGAGGGCGCATTCCAGTGCCCTCACAGTTCATTGAGAACTACAGGCCGTCTGCCGCCATGGAGGATTGTACCTGCAGTTCTTTCATTTACAGATCTCTGTGAATAAATATCACAGTTGTGTGGGCAGAACCCCGCACAGCCACGCTGGTTTTTAAATTGTGACACCTGGTGCAGGATTAGGATCCCCTGCCTACTGTCGCAGAGCGGTGGAAATTATGGGTGCGGGCAGGTGCATTCTAGCTGCATTATCCAAAATTACTCTGCACTTTTGGGGTAATAAACTCTCAATAAATTATTGTGCACAGCTACACACAAAAAAATAAATTAATTGATAGAAATTACACCAATCACTGCAGCTGCTCTCAATGAATGAAAAATCTACCAAACTCAAAAAATGAAAGTGCAACCCACTACTCCTCCAAATTTCAAGCAGTGCTTTGATGTGAAAAAGGATTCCACCAATATTCCTGAAAGTAGTGAAATGTCCAAAAAGTCCAAATAATGTGAAAATACAATCAAATGTCAACCCCTCCCTCTTGGCAGACACTCGCTAGATCTTTATGCTTCTTTGCACGATTAGCATAAGGCGCTTTGTATAACGTCACAAATCCATGGAAGTATTGGTACATTACTCCTACCAATCTTGGTATGACGGCTCAAGGAACAGCCCCCCCCCCCCACCACCAATGGTGTAGTACCATAAAAGCACTTATTTAAATAAAATGCCACTAACAAGGAAAGAAGAAAAAATGCTTACCTCATATAAAGTGGCTCCAGGTATACAAATGCTACCATCCACCTCTCACCCTCTCCGGACTGCGCAAACCCTCTGGTTTGTCACGTCTGGTTCCATCTTTGCTAAATTTCTGATTGCCATGTGCCTTTGCGGATATGACCAAGATACAATTGAAGGAGCGATGTAGCAATACCCCCATGTATTTGTGGAGTGATACAAGCGCTTATGCCAATCATGCAAATGAAAGGCATAGAGATCTGGTGAGTGTCTGCCAAGAGGTAGTGATGTCTTCGTCATGTGGTGATCATGGACGTATTTGGAAGGACATTTGGTTGCCTTCTTGAATGTGTTTTGTTTGAATGTTGGAAGAGCAGTGGGTTACACCTTCGTTTTTTGTTTGTTACATTATAGTTACACCCTAAATATAGGTATAACATGTTAAAAAAGATCATCTTATCCTTTTAACCACTTGCTGACCACCGTATAACAGTTTTATTGCTACAGGGTGGCCGCGCTATTCAGGATCACATATATATTTGTGACCCTGCACTTCAGGGTATCGGGCACGAATGCAGGACACTGGCTCGCTCCCGCTGTGATTCTACACAGTGGGAGCTGATCAGTGGGTCCCACTGACCCGATGCCTGCCGGCACCCGCTGATTGGTACACGGGCATTGTGACAAAGCATACTAGTCATGTGAAAAGCATTACCTGCTTCCCCCTATTTGTACCATTCCAGTGCTGTTTTGCTATTTTGGAAATAAACTCATTGCATTGTATGGGAGTGCATACACTTCATGTACTCTACCTATGCTTCTGCTGCGGTGACAGGGCGTGCACCATTCACCATCCTTCACTTGAACACAGACTAGGCTATCAGGGGCATGGATCTATGCCTTCCTTGAGTAAAAACACCTACCCCACTACAGTAAAACACCAGCTAGGCACACAGTTAACCCTTTAACCTCTTCCCAGCCAGTATCATTAGTACAGTGACAGTGTATATTTCTAGCACTGTAATAATATCACTGGCCCCCCAAAAGTGTTGTGTCCAATTTGTTCACTGCAATTTCGCAGTTCCACTATAAGTTGCTGATCGCTGCCATTTACTAGTAAAAAAAATATATAACTAAAGATTCTATAAATATATCCCATAGTTTGGAGATGCTATAATTTGTGCAAGCCAATCAATATACACTTATTGTAATTTTTTCTTATTTTTTTACCAAAAATATGTAGGAGAATACATATTGACCTAACATTAACCACTTGCTTACTGGGCACTTAAACCCGCCCCCCCCCCCCCCCCCCCCCCTCCTGCCCACACCAATTTTCAGCTTTCGGCGCTGATGCACTTTGAATGAAAATTGCGTGGTCATTCAACACTGTACCCAAATGACATTTTTATCATTTTTTTCCCACAAATAGAGCTTTCTTTTGGTGGTATTTAATCACAGCTGGGGTTTTTATTTTTTGCTAAACAAATTAAAAAAAAAAAAAAATCATGTTTAATAGTTTGTTATAAAATTTTGCAAACGGGTAATTTTTCTGCTTCATTGATATGAGCTAATGAGGCAGCACTGGTGGGTACTGATAGGCTGCACTAATAGGCATAGCTAAGGCGGCACTGATAAGGTGGCATTAATGGGCACAGATAAGGCGCCACTGATAAGATGGCCCTGATGGGTGGCACTGATAGGTACCACTGATGGCACTGATGGGACTGGTAGGTGGCACTGATAGATGGCACTGATGTGCAGCAGCACTGTCCAGGCAGTGATTGTGGGCACTGACAGGTGGCACTGTGGGCACTGGTAGGTGGCACTTGTAGGGGGCGCAGGTGGGCACTGAGGATCTGGGCACACGGATGTCCCGCTCACTGCCACCGGTGATCGGCTTTTTTTTTTCGACCCCTTACTCCGATCTGTGATCCAGCGAGTCTCATAGACTTCAGGGGGCGTGCAGCAACTCGTGCATGGGACAACATCAATAGACAATGCAGGTCCGCGTTGTAGCCGTCATTTGGCTATAGCGCGGATCTCTAGAGGTTAATGAAGGTATTCGTTGTGGTGTGTGTTTTTTTTTTTTTTTTTTTTTTTTCAGAAATATATATATATATATATATATATATATATATATATATATATATATATATATATATATATATATATATAATTAATTATACTGTATTTATTGGCGTATAACACTCACTTTTTCACCATGAAAATCGGGTGCAAATAGCATGTGCGTGTTATACGCCAATACAAAAATTTACGTTTTTTCCTGAAACTTCCCTCTTAAAATGAATGTGTGTGTTATACGCCGATAAATACGATATATGGAGATATATATGAATTATACAGTACACCCCTCACATTTTTGAAAATATTTTATTATATCTTTTCAAGTGACAACACTGAAGAAATGACACTGCTACATAGTTACATAATAGGTGAGGTGGAAAAATGACCCAAGTCCATCAAGTCCAACCTGTGTGCGATTATATGTCAGTATTACATTGTATATCCCTGTATGTTGCAGTCGTTCAGGTGCTTATCTAATAGTTTTTTGACACTATCGATGCCCCCCCCCCCGCGCTGAAAGCGCCACCTGTGGAAGGGCATGCCACATCCTTGCCGCTGTTACAGTAAAGAAATCCTCTAAGGTTTAAGTGTAAACCTCTTTTCTTATAATTATTTAAATGACTGGCCGCGTGTCTTATTAAACTCCCTTCTGCAAAAAAGTTTTATCCCTATTGTGGGGTCACCAGTATGGCATTTGTAAATCAAAATCGTATCCCCTCTCTAGTGTCTCTTCTCCAGACTGAATAAGTTCAGTGTTCGCAACCTTTCTTCATAACTAATATCCTCCAGACCCTTTTATCAGCTTTGTTGCCCTTCTTTGTATTCTCTCCATTTCCAGTACATCCTTCCCGAGGACTGGAGCCCAGAACGGGCCAGCATACTCCAGGTACGGGCGGACCAGAGTCTTGTAGAGTGGGAGAATTATTGTTTTATCTCTGGAGTTGATCCCCTTTTTAATGCCAATATTCTGCATGCTTTGTTAGCAGCAGCTTGGCATTGCATGCCATTGCTGAGCCTATCATCTACTAGGACCCCCAGGTCCTTTTCCATCCTAGATTCCCCCAGAGGTTCTCCCTCTAGTGAGTAGATTGCATTCATGTTTTTGCCACCCAAATACATTATTTCAATTTTTTATACGTTAAACCTCATTTTCCATGTAGTTGCCCACCTCATTAATTTGTTCAGATCTTTTTGCAAGGTTTCCACATCCTGCGGAGATGTTATTGCCCTGCTTAGCTTGGTATCAGAGATTGAACCCCATCCTCCAGGTTGTTTATGAACAAATTAAATGGGATTGGTCCCAGCACAGAACCCTGGGGGACCCCACTACCCACCCCTGACCATTCTGAGTAGTCGCCATTTATCACCACCCTCTGAAATAGCCCTTGTAACCAGTTTTCAATACATGTACTCGCCCTATGGTCGATGCCAAGGTACCTTATTTTGTACAGTAAATGTTTATGGGGAACTGTGTTAAATGCTTTTGCAAAATCCAGATACACCACATGTATAGGCCTTCCTTTATCCAGATGGCAGCTCACCTCCTTATAGAAGGTTAATAGATTGGTTTGGCAAGAACGATTCTTTATGAATCCATGCTGATTACTGCCAATGATACAGTTCTCATTAGTAAAATCTTGTATGTAGTCCCTTATCATCCCCTTCAAGAGATTGCATACTATTGATGTTAGGCTAACTGGTCTGTAATTCCCAAGGATGTATTTTGGCCCTTTTTTAAATAGTGGTGCTACGTTGGCCTTTCTCAAATCAACTGGTACCATTCCAATCAGTAGAATATCAGTAGAAAATAGGAACCAATGGTCTGGCAATTACTTGACTGAGTTCCCGAAGTACCCTCAGGTGCAAGCCATCTAGTCCCAGTGATTTATTAATGTTAAGTTTCTCACGTCTATTTCTAATTCTGTTCTCTGTTAGCCATGAGGGTGCTTCCTATGATGTGTCACAAGCATAAACACTACTCTCCTCCACTGTGTCTTTTTGTGTTCTATCGTAGTGGCCCTATGTGCACCCTTACATTTATTATTGCATTCTTTGTCTGAATGCTTTGCTTTTTATATTCATTTTTACATTGGAGTTAAGCCAGCCAGGACGTTTGTTTGCTTTTTTAAATGTATTTCCCAATGGGATGCACTGGCTAATGCCCTTATTATGCTCTTAAAGCAAACCATCTCTTGTCTGTGTTCTTTGTTCCTAAGATTTTATCCAAATTTATATCTTCTAGCAAGGTTCGTAGTATGGGGAAGTTAGCTCTTGAAATTCAGTGTCTTTGTATTCCCCTTATGTTTCCTATTTGATTTATACTGAAGCCAATTGACCTAGGATCTCTGTTTCCTAAATTGCTCTGTACGTCCAATGTTGTGATTTAGGTCTGTATGGTTGGTAATCAGTAGATCTAGTAACGCTTTGTTTCTAGTTGGTACATCTATCATCTGACCCATGAAATTGTCCTGCAAGACATTTAGGAACTGGCGAGCCTTAGACGAATGTGTGGTTCTCTTTACCCCGTCTGTCTGGATAATTAAAATCCCCCATTATAATAACACTTCATATCACAATTTGGAGTAGCAGCAAGGATGGGAAGTCCGTCTCCCCCTCCTCCCTCAGGTTAGGGGGCCTATAGCATACTGCCAGTATTTTCCCCTTAGCTTCATCCCTTTGTAGCTCTACCCATAAGGATTCCACCTCCTCCCTAGCTTCCTTATCGATGTCAGCTCTCACATTCACTTGTACATTATTCTTGATCTATAGGCATACCCTTCGCCCTTTTAACCCCCTCCATCCCTGCGATAAAGGGAATACCCTTGAATTGTTTCCAGCCAATAATGAGAGCTGTTGAACCAGGTCTCTGAAATTCCCTCAAAAGTTTAGACCGGTCGCATACTGTTCTCCTATTGGGTGTTCCGAGATTGCAAGTAGGACTTGTTACTATACTTCCCTTGGGTTTATGTGCTTTACTCAACCTACCACTAAAGTTCCCAATACTACCCTCTGGAGTATGTTCCAATCTGACTATCTCTACCTCTGGGACCCCCCCCCCCCCCCCAATCGCCTAGTTTAAAAGCCCCTCTAACTTTTCATTCATCTTCACTTCCAGCAGATCTGAACCCTCCTCATTTAGGTGCAGTCCATCCCTTCTATAGAAATGATGACCGACTGAGAAGTCGGCCCAGTTCTCCAGGAACCCAAACCCCTCCTTTCTACACCAGCTCCTCAGCCACTTGTTTACTTTCCTTTCTGGTGTGGCTCGAGGTACTGGTAGTATTCCTGGGAATACTACCTTTTTGGAGGTCCTTTTCCTCAATTTAGCTCCTAAGTCCCTAAAATCGTTCTTCAGGACACTCCATCTACCTCTGACTTTGTCATTGTTGCCAACCTGCACCCAGCTCCTCCCAGTAATCTCTCCACCAGATCCGTAATGTGCCAAACCCGAATGCCTGGTACACAGCATACAGTTCGCCGCTTAAGATCTTTGTCACAGATTGCCCTCTCTGTCCTTCGAAGAATTGAGTCCCCTACCACCAGAATCTGTCTATCCTTTCCCTTTGCTTCCTCTTCCCACTCTCACTAGAAGAGTTCTTCCCCCTGACTGCTAGGAGAGTCCCTCAGCTCCAGTAGTGCTGGTCCCTGACTGGTTTCACAAATGTCACTCAATGGAGCGTACTTATTGTGATGCTACAGCCCAGGATCTTCCTCCCTGGCACTCCCCCCCCCCCCCCCCCCTCTATCCATCCTAACTGTCACCCATCTACTCTTTTCTAGTGCCTGCACCTTTGTCCCCACCCACCTCTGTGCTGGCCCCTGCCAGTTACGGTCCTGGCTCTCCTTTAGTATGGAGAGTCTTCTCAGTGCTGACAGTTGCTTCCCCATATTCAGAACCTGGGCTTCCAGTGAAACAATGTGCTTACATTTTGCACAGCAGTATTCGCCCTCAATCAGATCAAGGAACGCATACATGCTGCAAGATGAACACTGAGTTGCATCTCCACACCTGTCTGGCATCGTACCTAATAATTTAATGAGGATTGGGGATTATATTGTTTGCAAATTGCAAAACACCTAGCTTCCTGACACCAATACTCAACAATACAACACACAGGTACTCGCAAGACAATACACAGCCACTCGCAAACCACATGCACTCAATGCCCACGGGTACACGTAATACACTAACGATTCACACACACTACTCAGATACACACAACAATCAGGTTAGCTGGTTATCACTGCTCTGCTCAATCTCCCTTGCAATCTGACACTTGCAGGGCTTGTCAGGGTCTATGGTCACCCCTACACCAGTGGCGGCCCGTCCATAGGGGGCGCCCGGGCGCCGCCCCCCCCCCTGTGTGGTAAAAAAAAAAAAAAAAAAAAAAAAGTTTTAAAACTGGCCCTTTAAAAAAAAAAAAAAGTTCTTTAAGGAAGTGCTCGAGCGCCGGTCACACTGCACGCCGGGAAACGCCACGCCAATGCAATCATGAGATTGCAGGCGTGGCGCTTCATTTGCGGGCGTTTAGCCCGCCTCAGGGCGCTTTCTGAAGCGCTGAGTAGCTTCCGCCCGGCGCTGTAGTATGTGTTACTACGGCCGGGCGGGCAGGTTGATTGACATCTGAGTTGACTCAGATGTCACTTCCTGTCTTCTCTCTCCCATCTCACCTGAGAGAGGAAACAGGAAGTAAGAGGAGTAGAGCGGTGTGAGGAGCGGCTGCGGAGAGCACACAGTCAGGTAAGGTGTGTGTGTGTGTGTGTGTGTGTGTGTGTGTGTGTTATTTTTAAAACTTTCATTCATATAATGCCTGGCGATCAAGAGTGCTGGGATTCACGAAAGGAGGAAATGGTTAAAAAAAAAGTAAAGTAGTAATTGTTCATAATACAGTCATGATGGGCATTATGCTTGATGTGGACCTGCAATCAGGATCGTGCTGCAACAGATAAGACCTGGGACTTAACTCAGGACTTGCCAAAGTATGAGGATAGCCCCATGAGAGAACAAGTGGTGCCGGATCCCCAAGGGCTCAGAGTATTATTCCGAGGCCTGTATTCACAAGGGACCCCCTTGCAGCTAGGACTTTTCTTTGTCCACAAAGGCAGCTTCTGTGTTTTACCTGGAGTATTAGATTATGATAGCTTTGTCCTCTATAGCAGAGTTGTGTTTTGGGTCTTACTCATCTGGCCAGTAATTCAATAGCTCATTCTACTGTTTGAATTCTCCCCAGCCTCTTACATCTCATGGCATCTTCAGCACCAGGACCTCCTGATATGGCTTCACCATGAGCTCATCCTAGCCACAGCTGGGTATCAGCGGAGACTTTTTAGGGTGTGATTGGGAACTCTGAAGGGGAAAATCTTTCCTCTGCAGTTCTGAAATAGGCCTGTGGGCAAAATACTGGTGTGTGTGTGTTCTCAGCAGGGTCAGGCTTTACAAAGCACATTCGTTATTTGTGCACGAGTTGGTTTTTGTGATGATGAGAAGTGCAGACTGTTGAAATGTGGCTTCTCCCTGTGCAGGTGTTGGAGTGGTTTGGTGTTACTTTACCTGCTTACTTTGTATTGGTTTCCCTGCTCAGTCATGGATCCATTACAGCTGTTCCATGTGTTGTGTTTGTGCTGACATAAGCATGGTTGCTCGGCTGTGCTGTTTCCAACAAAGTGACCTTCTCCCCTCTAGCTATGAGTTTTACCAGCACTATTTCTTATAGCTCCTGGCTACAGTATGATGTGCTGCTGCTTCTGGTGGCTGCCATCACATCCTTCATCGAACTGCGGAGCCCACTGACTGTGCAGACTCACATGGATTGCAGAGTGCTGTATTGATATCTATATGTATAGGTGTAACATAATCCGATATTTCAGAGTTATATATATGTACCATTATCCAGGATTGCAGAGTGCTGTATATATATCTATTTATAGTATCCATGTGAGTCTGCAAAACTTGGATAATATCACATCTATACATAGCTATACAGAAGTCTGCTATCCTGAATAATGGTATACCTATAAATACACAGTATATATCTATACAGCACTCTGCAATCCTGGGTAGTGGTACACACATATACACACAGATGTGTCTATCCAGAAGTCTGTAATCCTGAATAATGTTACACCTATACATATAGAACTCAGTAATTCTGAATACACAGCTACAGTGTTACACTACTGTTTTAATATATACAGTTTCTATACAGCTCTCTGCAATTCTGGGGCAATGATACGCCTATACACAGTTATACACAGGTATGCCTATACATAACCCTGTATTTCTGGATACATAGATAATGTTAGTACAGTATGTCTATGTACACAGCTACTGTATTTGCAGAACAATGAAATTCTGGATACACGCCAATATCATTCTACAAATTCTGGGTGTGGCTTATGAGAAGTGGGAGGGGCCAACCATGGATGGGCGGGGTCTTGCGCCCCCCCATCCTAAAACTTCACCAGCCGCCACTGCCCTACACTTACAATAATAATTACTAACAGGAAATTGCAGGTGCTACTTACAGGTTTGATGACTCCTGTTATAACCCCCTGTTTTCAACTCTGTTTTTTAACTCACCACTTAGTCCAGTTCTCCACTTGGTCTAAGTTCCAGCAAACAAAAAGGAAGCTCAAAGATGAGTTCTACAGAAAATGATATAGGTCTCAAGTACCCGTGACCAATGAACCATTCCACTTAATTAGTAGGCTGAAGGAAGGAAAAAAAAAAAAAAAAAAAAAAAAAAGCTGTTTAAAAAGTGACAGGGTGTCAAAGCTGGCAAACTTCTTATAGCCTAGGCCATCTTTATGTAGAGTAACAATTCTTTTTTTTTTCAGATCCTCGGAGTTCTTTGCCATGAAGTGCCATGTTGAACTTTCAGTGACCAGTATGAGAGGGTGGGAAAATCGGCTAATTGGGCCCAATTTGGACATTTTCACTTGGGGTGTACTCACTTTTATTGCCAGCAGTTTAGACATGTGTGTGTGTGTGTGTGTGTGTGTGTGTGTGTGTGTGTGTGTGTGTGTGTGTGTATATATGTATGTATATGTGTGTGTAATATAAATAAATAAATAAAAAAAATATATATATATATTATATATTATTACACACACACACACACACACACACACACACTAATGTTTAAACATCTGGCAATAAAAGTGAGTACACCCTAAGTGAAAATGTCTAAATTGGGCTCAATTAGCCAATTTTCCCCACCCTCTCATACTGGTCACTGGAAGTTCAACATGGCACTTCATGGCAAAGAACTCTGAGGATCTGAAAAAAAAGAATTGTTACGCTACATAAAGATGGCCTAGGCCAGTGATGGCGAACCTTGGCACCCCAGATGTTTTGGAACTACATTTCCCATGATGCTTGTGCATTGTGCAATGTAGTTGAGCATCATGGGAAATGTAGTTCCAAAACATCTGAGGTGCCAAGGTTCGCCATCACTGGCCTAGGCTATAAGAAGTTTGCCAGCTTTGTTGACACCCTGTCACTTTTTAGGCTTTTTTTTTTTTTTCCCCCATTTGTCGTTTTTTTTGTTTATAGCGCCGAAAATAAAAGATGCAGTAGTGATCAAATGCCACCAAAAGAAAGCTCCTATGGGTGGTAAAAAAAGTACATCAATTTTATTTGGGTACAGTGTTGCATGACCGCGCAATGGTCAATTAAAGTAACACCGTGCCATATTGCAAAAAATGGCCTGGTCAGGAAGAGGGGTAAATCTCCTGGAGCTGACGTGGTTAACCCTGATGATCAGCATGACAGCCAGTCATCTTACATTAGCAGAAGAAGGTCAAAACGGGCCATCCATGTGTTTCTCTTATGACAGGTACCCTTGAAGGTGGTAAAGTCCAGTTCATAGAAAAGCTAAAAGGCTGACCGACTCAAATGAGTTTCCCTTTCAGAGTTTTTTTTTTTTTTTTTTTCCCCTCCAGTAGAACATCACAGCCAGATCATTGCTAACTTAATTGAGAGGCAGTCTACTGGTCTGTGGACTGATTGTTCAGTGTCATATTCTTTTTCATCAGTTTAAAATGTGGAATTATAAGAGCAGAGATATAAATCACAAAGTCTCTGAGCGGTTTGTGGTTTTCATTATTATGGAGGACGTCTGCCAAAAAGACTGGAGGAAAGCGAACTGATTATTTGAAGGGAGACGATCTTCCCATTCCCCCAATTAATTGCAATGGAAATTAGGCGTACTCAGAAGATGTGTAGGAAAAGTGAAAGGCTTAGCTGAGACAGCACTCTGGATGATTTTTCCTTCTCTATAACGAATGCTCGGTATCATTTGTGGGCTTCTACTCGGTCATGGTCATTTTCGGCGCTCTGGCATTTTTAAGCTGCTATACCCATAATCAACTCGCTACCCCATGACTGCATTAATCCTTTTATAAAGAATGCCAGCTTTTGCAAATCGGGCTTCTAGATTCCAAGAACGCTCTGCAATCTCTTTAAAAAAAAAAAAAAATATAAGAATGTGCTATACAGTTAGTTTAGCACGAAGGATTGTTGAAATGTCTTTGTAGTTTTATTACTCCCTAGGGATATGGATCATGTAGACATTATCCTATTTAATCTTACATAAGCTATGCATTTTTTAGTAATATGAAGTCTCTTATTCAGAAAGGTGCTCTCTGTTAGTGATGGCCGAACGGTTCGCCCGGCGGTCGTTTCGCGGCGAATTTCCGACTTTCGCCGTCCGCGGGTTCGAACGCCTTTTTCCGTCGTTCGCCCCGGCGGACTTACGTGTTTAATGTATACAAGAACTTTAACCTTTCGTGACACGTTTATCATGTGTTACAGGACAACCAATTGAGACATGACAGCTCATGGACACTTGGACATTCCCCCTAACCTATAAATACACCCGATCCGGTGGCCATTTTACATTCTTTCTTCTGTCACTGTAGGGAAAGGATCCTGTGTGGAGTAGGGACAGAGAAAACGCTAGCTATTTGGTACACAAAAGTTCTTTTCAGGACTGGTATAGGTGTTAGGTCAGCAGCCTGAGTTTCTTTTGTCAGTTTAGATAAAGGGACAGAGCGCTGTATGCTGCTATTTTAGGGACAGCTCAGCCAGATTAGTCTTTCTTCATCATCATCATCATCATCATCATTAGCTGTTACTATCAGGTCCACAAAAGAGCTGTTCCAGCTAATCGTTCCAGCCTACTCTTTTTTGCCAATTTGTATAGGGACAGGCAGGAAGCAGTGTGTCAGGCAGTGAGGATAATTTTAAAGACTTGCTGTTACTATTAGTTCCACAAAGGTTCTTTTCAGGACTGGTATCAGTGGTACGGTAATAGGCTTGTACACGTATAATATTCTTTCTTCCAAATATAGAAAGAATATTATACTTGACTGCTGCCCTTCTGCTGCAGTCTGCTAATCATTCACAACTCACTTGTTCCACAAAGCTCTTTATCAGGACTGGTAACTTGGTCTGTCTAGGGTGCTACGGTACATAGGCTTGGGTGCGGTACAGTCTGCTGTTCTGTAAGGACCGCTATCGGTCCACAATACATAGGGTTGCCGTGCACTACTGCTGACCGCTGCCCTATACTGCAGCAGTCCTTCATTGGTATAGGGACTGACGTACAGTCTGCTAATCACTAACACACAACCTGCTTGGTCCACAAAAGTTCTTATAAGGACTGGTAACTTGGTATAGGGTGCTACGGTACATAGGCCTGAGTGCGTTACAGTCTGCTGTTCTGTAAGGACTGCTATCGGTCCACAATACATAGGGTTGCCGTGCACTACTGCTGACCGCTGCCCTATACTGCAGCAGTCCTTCAGCGGTATAGGGACTGACGCACAGTCTGCTAAACACTAACACACAACCTGCTTGGTCCACAAAAGTTTTTATAAGGACTGGTAACTTGGTATAGGGTGCTACGGTACATAGGCCTGAGTGCAGTACAGTCTGCTGTTCTGTAAGGACCGCTATCGGTCCACAATACATAGGGTTGCCGTGCACTACTGCTGACCGCTGCCCTATACTGCAGCAGTCCTTCATTGGTATAGGGACTGACGTACAGTCTGCTAATCACTAACACACAACCTGCTTGGTCCACAAAAGTTCTTATAAGGACTGGTAACTTGGTATAGGGTGCTACGGTACATAGGCCTGAGTGCGTTACAGTCTGCTGTTCTGTAAGGACCGCTATCGGTCCACAATACATAGGGTTGACGTGCACCACTGCTGACCGCTGCCCTATACTGCAGCAGTCCTTCAGCGGTATAGGGACTGACGTACAGTCTGCTAAACACTAATACACAACCTGCTTGGTCCACAAAAGTTCTTATAAGGACTGGTAACTTGGTATAGGGTGCTACGGTACATAGGCTTGAGTGCGGTACAGTCTGCTGTTCTGTAAGGACCGCTATCGGTCCACAATAGATAGGGTTGACGTGCACCACTGCTGACCGCTGCCCTATACTGCAGCAGTCCTTCAGCGGTATAGGGACTGACGCACAGTCTGCTAAACACTAACACACAACCTGCTTGGTCCACAAAAGTTTTTATAAGGACTGGTAACTTGGTATAGGGTGCTACGGTACATAGGCCTGAGTGCGTTACAGTCTGCTGTTCTGTAAGGACCGCTATCGGTCCACAATACATAGGGTTGCCGTGCACTACTGCTGACCGCTGCCCTATACTGCAGCAGTCCTTCATTGGTATAGGGACTGACGTACAGTCTGCTAATCACTAACACACAACCTGCTTGGTCCACAAAAGTTCTTATAAGGACTGGTAACTTGGTATAGGGTGCTACGGTACATAGGCCTGAGTGCGTTACAGTCTGCTGTTCTGTAAGGACCGCTATCGGTCCACAATACATAGGGTTGACGTGCACCACTGCTGACCGCTGCCCTATACTGCAGCAGTCCTTCAGCGGTATAGGGACTGACGTACAGTCTGCTAAACACTAATACACAACCTGCTTGGTCCACAAAAGTTCTTATAAGGACTGGTAACTTGGTATAGGGTGCTACGGTACATAGGCTTGAGTGCGGTACAGTCTGCTGTTCTGTAAGGACCGCTATCGGTCCACAATACATAGGGTTGCCGTGCACTACTGCTGACCGCTGCCCTATACTGCAGCAGTCCTTCATTGGTATAGGGACTGACGTACAGTCTGCTAATCACTAACACACAACCTGCTTGTTCCACAAAAGTTCTTATAAGGACTGGTAACTTGGTATAGGGTGCTACGGTACATAGGCTTGAGTGCGGTACAGTCTGCTGTTCTGTAAGGACCGCTATCGGTCCACAATAGATAGGGTTGACGTGCACCACTGCTGACCGCTGCCCTATACTGCAGCAGTCCTTCAGCGGTATAGGGACTGACGTACAGTCTGCTAAACACTAATACACAACCTGCTTGGTCCACAAAAGTTCTTATAAGGACTGGTAACTTGGTATAGGGTGCTACGGTACATAGGCTTGAGTGCGGTACAGTCTGCTGTTCTGTAAGGACCGCTATCGGTCCACAATAGATAGGGTTGACGTGCACCACTGCTGACCGCTGCCCTATACTGCAGCAGTCCTTCAGCGGTATAGGGACTGACGTACAGTCTGCTAAACACTAATACACAACCTGCTTGGTCCACAAAAGTTCTTATAAGGACTGGTAACTTGGTATAGGGTGCTACGGTACATAGGCTTGAGTGCGGTACAGTCTGCTGTTCTGTAAGGACCGCTATCGGTCCACAATACATAGGGTTGCCGTGCACTACTGCTGACCGCTGCCCTATACTGCAGCAGTCCTTCATTGGTATAGGGACTGACGTACAGTCTGCTAATCACTAACACACAACCTGCTTGTTCCACAAAAGTTCTTATAAGGACTGGTAACTTGGTATAGGGTGCTACGGTACATAGGCTTGAGTGCGGTACAGTCTGCTGTTCTGTAAGGACCGCTATCGGTCCACAATAGATAGGGTTGACGTGCACCACTGCTGACCGCTGCCCTATACTGCAGCAGTCCTTCAGCGGTATAGGGACTGACGTACAGTCTGCTAAACACTAATACACAACCTGCTTGGTCCACAAAAGTTCTTATAAGGACTGGTAACTTGGTATAGGGTGCTACGGTACATAGGCTTGAGTGCGGTACAGTCTGCTGTTCTGTAAGGACCGCTATCGGTCCACAATAGATAGGGTTGACGTGCACCACTGCTGACCGCTGCCCTATACTGCAGCAGTCCTTCAGCGGTATAGGGACTGACGTACAGTCTGCTAAACACTAATACACAACCTGCTTGGTCCACAAAAGTTCTTATAAGGACTGGTAACTTGGTATAGGGTGCTACGGTACATAGGCTTGAGTGCGGTACAGTCTGCTGTTCTGTAAGGACCGCTATAGGTCCACAATAGATAGGGTTGACGTGCACCACTGCTGACCGCTCACCTATACTGCAGCAGTCCTTCAGCGGTATAGGGACTAAGAGTTTTGTCACAGGGTCATTTAAAAAATGACATGCAGAGGAAGAGGCAGGCCCTTCCGCAGGGGTGGTAGGGGTAGGGCAGGAGCAACAGGCTTGAGCCAAAGTGGGAAGTTGCAGAAGGTGCGTTCAATTACTTTAAAGGATGCACCAGACTTGGTTGAGTGGCTCGCTCAGCCTTACTCTTCTGCACCCTCCTCATCCTCTCGATCTGCACCCTCTTCTTCACTCTCTGCTATGTGCACCCCCAAAGACACTACCACCAACAACACGACCACCACCACCACCACCACATACCTTCCGCTTGAGTCACTGGAATTATTTTCCGATCCATATCAAGAGGACATTTCTGATGCGCAGCCACTCTTGGTATTGGATCAGGAAGAGGAGGTAGCAACAAGCGCTACTCAGCAGTCTGACGCCAGTACCCAGATCAGCCCAAGGAGGAGGTTGGTCCCCGGTGTTGCTGCCTACTCTACTTATAGCGGTGGGGAAGGTGACGTTGATGATGACGTGTCTAGTGATGTCACGTGGGTGCCCACAAGAGAGGAAGAGGAGGGGAGTTCAGAGGGAGATATGGACCAGCAGATAGGGAGGAGAAGCAGCAATGACTTACATTGCACAGCAGGGACAAAGCAGACTGCAAATGTATCAGGAGCGAGTCATCGACCATGTACGGTCACATCTGGCGCTCCCAGGACACCGGCACATGGCTCCGCAGTGTGGGCTTTTTTTAACGTGTCCGCTGCTGACAATAGCGTTGCCATCTGCAATCTTTGCAGTCAACGCGTTAGTCGCGGTAAGCCCAATACTCACCTAGGGACGACCGCCTTAAGAAGGCACATGAGCAGCCATCACCGAGCCCAGTGGGAGCAACGGAACACACAAAGCCACACTGCAGGCTCTCACCGTCCAGCCTCGTCTTCTACTTCTCCTTCTCCTCTCTCCTCACAATTGTCCTCCACTCCACCTTCCATCACGCCAAGCTCACATTTTTCTGCAAAAAGGCAGGCTTCCGTGGGCCTAATGTTTGAGCGTAAAAAAATGATGACGCCGGATAACCCTCTTGCCCAACGGTTGGCGGCTGGCTTGTCAGAACTCATAGCCCGCCAACTACTGCCATATAAACTGGTGGACTCGGAGGCCTTTCGCAAATTTGTGGCCATTGGAACACCACAATGGAAGGTCCCAGGAAGGAAGTATTTCTCAGAGAAGGGCATCCCAGAGCTATATGGCCATGTTCAGCGGCAAGTGAATGTATCTCTGGCACACAGTGTCGGTGCCAAGATACATCTGACCACAGACACGTGGTCTAGCAAACACGGGCAGGGAAGGTATATCAGTTTTACTGCCCACTGGGTGAACCTTCTGACGGCCGTCAAGCATGTAACCCGTGGCACCCGTGTAGATTTGGTTTTACCGCCACGGATTGCATGCAGGCCTGACTCTTCTTCTCCTCCTCCTACTCCATCCTCCTCCCTCTCCTCCTCAGCTGCCTCCTCCTTTTCCGCTGCTAGCGTCTCTTCCACTGCACCGCCCAAGCTCCCCAGAACCTATTCCACATGCCAGGTGAGACGTTGCCATGCCGTGCTGCGTCTGTTGTGCCTGGAAGCAAAGAGCCACACTGGCCCGGCACTCCTTTCAGCTTTGCGTTCACAGGCAGATGAGTGGCTAACACCGCTCAATTTGACAGTTGGTAAAGTGGTGTGTGACAACGGTGCCAATCTGCTTAGCGCATTGAAACAGGGCAAAATCACGCACGTGCCGTGCATGGCACACGTCTTAAACTTGGTCGTGCAGCGATTCCTTGTCAAATACCCTGGGGTCCAGGACATCTTGCGGCAGGCAAGGAAAATCTCGGCCCATTTCAGAAGATCTTACACGGCCATGGCTCGCCTTGCTGACATTCAGCGGCGACACCATCTGCCGGTCAGACGTCTTATTTGCGATTGCCCGACGCGATGGAACTCAACCTTCTATATGCTTGATAGGCTGCTCCAGCAGAAACGTGCAGTTAACGTCTACCTGTATGAACTCTGCGAAAGAAACGGTTCTGGGGAGCTGGGTTTTTTTTCACCGCGCCAGTGGCTGCTCATGCGCGACACATGCAGACTTCTGCGGCCATTTGAGGAGATCACCAAACTGGTCAGTCGCAGCCATGGCGCCATCAGTGACATGGTACCTTATGCCTTCTTTCTGGAGCGTGCATTGCGTCGTGTCATTGATCAGGCTGTGGAGGAGCAGGAGCGGGAAGATGAGGAAGTCGCAATGCTGGATGAATTCCCAGGGGGGGCTACTCTATCTGAGACAAGTCAACAACAGGAGTCTGATGAGGAGTCAGAGGAGGATGGTGCCGGGGCGGATGAGCAGGAGCAAGAAGAGCATGCTTTAAACCTTTCTGGGATCCCTGTTGTGCGAGGATGGGGAGAGGAGAATGAAGAGGACGACATTATCCTGGATGATGAGCAGGAGCCAGGCCACCACACCGCTTCCACTTTAGTGCAAATGGGGGCCTTCATGCTCCAGTGTTTTAATAGGGACCCCCGTATAAAAAGCATGAGGGTCAAGGACCAGTACTGGGTGGCAACGTACTTAGACCCCCGGTACAAACACAAAATGGCGGAAATGTTACCGCCGTCGCAGAGGGCTGTCAGAATGCAGCACTTCCAGGCCTTGCTTCGAGAAATGCTGCATTCTGCTTTTGCGTGCGCTGGCAGAGGAGCAATTCCCACTCCCAGAGAAGGATTTGCGGGTACCAATCCAACAGCGCCTGCAAGAAGAGGCCGGTTTGAAGATGTGTTGGTGACTTCGGATATGAGGTCATTCTTTCAGCCGACCCATCGACAGGTGTCATCCGGATCCAGCATCAGGGAACGCCTAGACCGTCAGGTGTCCGACTACATTGGGTTAACGGCCGATGTGGACGCTCTGAGGAGTGATGAACCCCTAGACTACTGGGTGGGCAGGCTTGACCTCTGGCCAGAGCTTGCCCAATTTGCAATCGAACTGTTGGCTTGCCCCTCATCCAGTGTCCTGTCCGAAAGGACGTTCAGCGCAGCAGGGGGGATTGTGACCGATAAGCGTACTCGCCTAGCTCACCACAGTGTTAACTACCTCACATTTCTAAAAATGAATGAGGCATGGATCTCGGAGGAATTCAACACATGTGATCAGTAGACCATGTATATGTCTATAAACAATTTTTGGAATCAAGCACACAGACCTTCTTAATTCATTTGGCTCACTTCCCTGACCCAAAAAAGCACACCGTACTATATGCCCCTACCCTCCTCTTTGAAGAGGTTGAGCGGTGTCATATTTCTACTGGGGCTGCTTATTATGAGGGGTTCCCACCATCCCTGTGCTGTGCTGACTTCCTCCTGGGTGTTCTTATTATGAGGGGCTCCCACCATCCCTGTGCTGTGCTGACTTCCTCCTGGGGGTTCTTATTATGAGGGGATCACACCATCCCTGTGCTGTGCTGACTTCCTCCTGGGGCTGCTTACGGTGCTGCTGTCAGCGCTGTATGTCACGGAGCTGCTGTCAGCGCTGTATGTCACGGAGCTGCTGTCAGCGCTGTATGTCACGGAGCTGCTGTCAGCGCTGTATGTCACGGAGCTGCTGTCAGCGCTGTATGTCACGGAGCTGCTGTCAGCGCTGTATGTCACGGAGCTGCTGTCAGCGCTGTATGTCACGGAGCTGCTGTCAGCGCTGTATGTCACGGAGCTGCTGTCAGCGCTGTATGTCACGGAGCTGCTGTCAGCGCTGTATGTCACGGAGCTGCTGTCAGCGCTGTATGTCACGGAGCTGCTGTCAGCGCTGTATGTCACGGAGCTGCTGTCAGCGCTGTATGTCACGGTGCTGCTGTCAGCGCTGTATGTCACGGAGCTGCTGTCAGCGCTGTATGTCACGGAGCTGCTGTCAGTGCTGTATGTCACGGAGCTGCTGTCAGCGCTGTATGTCACGGAGCTGCTGTCAGCGCTGTATGTCACGGAGCTGCTGTCAGCGCTGTATGTCACGGTGCTGCTGTCAGCGCTGTATGTCACGGAGCTGCTGTCAGCGCTGTATGTCACGGAGCTGCTGTCAGCGCTGTATGTCACGGAGCTGCTGTCAGCGCTGTATGTCACGGAGCTGCTGTCAGCGCTGTATGTCACGGAGCTGCTGTCAGCGCTGTATGTCACGGTGCTGCTGTCAGCGCTGTATGTCACGGAGCTGCTGTCAGCGCTGTATGTCACGGAGCTGCTGTCAGTGCTGTATGTCACGGAGCTGCTGTCAGCGCTGTATGTCACGGAGCTGCTGTCAGCGCTGTATGTCACGGAGCTGCTGTCAGCGCTGTATGTCACGGTGCTGCTGTCAGCGCTGTATGTCACGGAGCTGCTGTCAGCGCTGTATGTCACGGAGCTGCTGTCAGCGCTGTATGTCACGGAGCTGCTGTCAGCGCTGTATGTCACGGAGCTGCTGTCAGCGCTGTATGTCACGGAGCTGCTGTCAGCGCTGTATGTCACGGTGCTGATGTCAGTGCTCTGTATTACGGTGCTGCTGTCAGTGCTCTGTATCTCCTGCACCCTCTTGTTTGCCTACCCTGGTCCCTGACCTTCCCTCTCCTCCATTGCCTTCATTAGCTCCATAGTCCTGAATTGTCAGAACAATTTCCCAAATAAAAAAAAAATGCTTGTAGTTATCGATCCCAAATTCACCTCATACATGTATTATGCTATTGTCCAGGTGGTGGGACTACGTGCTACCCCCTAATAATTACCCCGTGGCCGCAAATTCGACCTAAAGGTTTGCGAAATTCGCCTCCCATTGAAGTCAATGGAGCCCGCGGCGAACGGTCGTTTTCGCGAACGTTTGTGTCCGTTCGCGTTTCGCGTTCGCGAAACGTCCCGTCGGAAGTTCGTCCATCACTACTCTCTGTTTTTATTCCATAGAAATAAAAATTTCAAGAAATAAGGAATGCAATGCTTGATTTCAGCTATTTCATGTTTACATGATAGTCCAAAGCTAGAAGTAGCCGCGCTGCAATCAGGGAGGCAAGAAATGGGCCTGCGGTCAGTGATACCGGAATAGATGTTGTTCAGGACCCTTTAAAGCAGTGGTCCTCAACCATTCTAGGGCCGTGACCTTTCGATAAAAATTCCCAAGGTGTGGGGGTCCCTAACCGTAAAATTATTTTCGTAGTATGGGTTGATAAGCACCCAAGGCAAGACGACTAATAATTGCCTGGCCCCTAACCCATGGACATTTACTGCTCCCTGAGTCCCTTCCACTGGTACAGTATTATAACCCCTTATGGTACACTTTAGGCTGTACCAGTCTTGCTCTTTGTTCTCCTTTCTTTCCCTTTTATCTCGCTCTATCCTAATTTCGTCCCCCCAATCCCTCTCTAGCCCTCTTTCTTATTCTTTCTCTCCCTTTCTTTGTTCCTCCCCCTCTTTTCCTCTCCCTTCCATGTATTCTCTACTTTGATTCCTTCTCTTACTCTTTGGTGAGAGGAATGGAATGAGTGGCAGGGAGTTGGGATGAGTGGCAGTGCTGGTGGGGGGGTGGCATGAGTGACAGTGCTGGGGGGAGTTCTGATCAGCCAACTTAGGTGCTCTTGATCAAGGTCATCTGCTGATCAGAGAGCTGTAGTGAGGATTTTTAATGGCAACTATAATCACAGGTAGTGTTACTGTGTCTCCCAGCTTCACTGGGTCACCAACTTTGTGGTGTCTTGTAGCAGTGACACCTATGCTGAAATCAGGACATAGGGTCTCCTGCCGCCCCTCCCACTTCACATTACTCACCAGTCAGCTGACCTTTAGTCTCTGCCCCCCCCCCCCCCCAAGCCATGCCGTGAACTGAATGGGCGGCTGCAGGCTCCAGGAACAGCCCAGCTGGGTGGCCGCTGCCCCCACGGACAGCCCTGCTGGGCGGCTGCAAAAAGACTGGGACAGCAGTGCGGGCTTCAGCAACAACCCAGGATTCGGTGACCCCTGGCAAATCGTCATTCGACCCTCAGGTTGAGAACCACTGCTTTAAAGTGAACCGTACTCTATTTTAAAAGTAAAATTCCTGCCTAAGTACAGACACACAAAGCCCCTAATGCATTTGTGTATTTAGGTTTTGTGCTGCCCTAGGCCTGACTTAACTTGTGCACCCTCTAATTTAAATATGACCCACCCCTTCCAGTCAAAGTTGCACCCCTTCTGTTTTAGACCTGCTTTGTCATCTGTGCCTCATCAGTGCCCATCAATGCAGCCTATCCGCGCTGCTCCGCTAGTGCCCATCAATGCAGCCTGACCAGTGCCCATCGGTGCAGCTCTACCAGTGCCCATCAGCGCAGACTATCAGTGCCCATCAGTGCTGCTCCACCAGTGCCCATCATTGCAGCCTCACTGGTGCCCATCCATGCAGTCTCCTCAGTGTGCAGCAATGCATCCACATATTGCCCCAATAAGAGTCTCCAATTGCATTTTAATTAATGTGAGTGTTCTACATGGTAAAGTCACTGCAGAACATCTCGGCATTAACTAAATATGGGAAACAAACATTTTATAAATGGTAGATCTATAGCTAAGCACACATCCCACGTTCAAGCAGCAAAGGAGATCTAAAGAAAAGTGCTATATGTAACAAGTGCTGTCACAATAGTTCTCACCAAATGACAGGCCTTACTCTGCCCTCTACAGGTGGGACTAGTCTTTGGGTGAGGCACTGAAACCCATTTGCTTAGGACAGAAAAACTTTCCCTGATGCCTGAACTGTACAATAAGCACAGACAGCTGCAGCATGGCACTCACCTTTAGCATCGCTCTGAGCTCCGGACACCATAGAGAACCAGGAGGAGAACACACTGTCTGCACAATGTGAATATCTATGACTTATGGGAAGTTTCAGGCCTGGGGGTTCCCCTCGTCCTCCTCTCTCCTATGACATGCGAACTGGGAGGATGTTAGGATGCCTCGGAGGAGGGTAGGTGGAGAATTGAGCTCCACCATTTGCATGATTTGCGGCCGGTCAGGCCACTTTGTGGGGGAGCCAGTCCCTACCAAGTACGCCCCATAACACTGGTGCTACAGCAAGCCCCCGAGGACTATTTTTGCAGGAGGTGGAACCAGAACTCGGAGGGAGGCTTTTTTTTTTTTTTTTTTTTTTTTCATGCAGGGGGTGGCTTTTTTGCCGCCCTAGGCCTGGGCCTTGTTGGCCTCAGCCAAGAAACAGCACTGCTCTAATGTGACTCACTCTGATTTAGTTTTAATTTGTTAGTGGGGGCCTGATTTTTCTTGATTTGGGGTCTAAACTCTACATTTTTTCCATCCAATGAGAGTGCCTTTAATGGCCACTGAAGCAATATGAATGGTAGCTGGCTGGGTTTAACACGTGGCGTTATAGGACAAACTCAGGACCAGAATATAATTCAAACCAAATCAGAGAGGAGCACGGAAGATGACATTTGGGGTAATGAAGGTAACAATAGGTATCTCGCGGTCTTAGATCTTGGACAGCAAGCACTTCAAAAGTTTAAGGAACCCAGGCTCACATCAAACCGAGTTACCATACAGTCATGTAAAAAAGCAATTACTACAAACAAATGGCAACCACCCCAACCTATAACTAGCTTTTGCAGCTAGGAAAACATGGAAGGGCAGCGCACATCAAAAACAAGATTTCCCAGCTCGCGTACCTGTCAGCCTGCAACAAAACCAAATTGGTCCTGTCTAACCGTTCACGTTAGACAAGGGGTTTAGTCTCCTACATTTGCAAACATACACTATATTACCAAAAGTATTGGGACACTTGCCTTGAACTTTGTCATCCCAATTTTAGTCCATAGGGTTCAATATTGAGTCGGTCCACCCTTTGCAGCTATACCTGCTCTCTTCTGGGAAGGCTGTCCACAAGGTTTAGGAGTGTGTCTATGGGAATGTTTGACCATTCTTCCAGACGTGCAGTTGTGAGGTCAGGCACTGATGTTGGACGAGAGCCTGGCTTGCAGACTCCACTCCAATTCATCCCAAAGGTTTTCTAACGTGTTGAGGTCAGAATTCTGTGAAGGCCAGTTAAGTTCCTTCGCCCCAAACTTGCTCATCCGTGTCTTTATGGACCTTGCTTTGCGCACTGGTTCAAATCATGTGGTGGAGGGGGGATTATGGTGTGGGGTTGTTTTTTAAAGGGTTGGGCTTGGCCCCTTAGTTCCAGTCAAGGGAACGCTTAAAGTGTCAGCATACCAAGACATTTTTGGACAATTTTATGCTCCCAACTTTGTGGGAACCATTTGGGGATGGCCCCTTCCTGTTCCAACATGACCACCAGTGCACAAAGCAAGGTCCATAAAGACATGGATGAGTGGGTTTGGGGGGAGGAACGTGACTGGCCTGACACTATAATATATGCTTGGAAGCAAGTCCAATAACAAGTGCTGAGAGAGTGGCCCTGCAGACTTTCTTCTCAATCTCCAGTTACACTAGAGTGTCATCCACCTCTACATTGCCCAGGGAGACATTTTTTCTGTTACCATGACTTGTATTGCTGAATATCTCCATACTGAATGCAGGGGACATAGGAACACTCTCCCTACAGAGTATATTTGATGCAACTGCAACTCTGTCTGTATTCTCAGCTGAGGGCATTGGGGAATGGAATCTCTCCTTGGAGGCATTAGGTCTGTGGGGACTCGGGTCTGCTGACACTGTTCCCACATGTAGGAGACCTTATTACTGTATTTATCGGCGTATAACACGCGCTGGTGTATGACGTGTACCCCAAGTTTAGGAGGTAAGTTTAAGGAAAAAAACGTACATTTAAATGCCCATCAATGCAGCCTTATCAGTGTCCATCTGCAGCCTTGTCCATAATTGCAGCCTTGTCATTGCAGCCTTGCCCCAGTGTCATTTGCGTTTTTTTTTTTTTCGCCGGATTTTAAGGGGAAAAAGGTGCGTGTTATACGCCGTTAAATACGGTAGTTTTTGATGCAGTGCATACATCTTACAACTACAGCATTCTTTTTCAGAATGTATAGTGTTACTAGTCTGTACTAAAGTAACCAACCCCCCAAATCTTTCCCCATACGCTCGTTACTGCAGTCTGGTTGGTATGGTGGCTGGCCTGACCCAGTATGCTCACTATTGCTCACCATTTGCCGTATCTTAGTTGTTGGATCCAAGGTTGTATCTCTGAAGCCTGAATATATCCTGACAAGCTCTTTTGTCTTCCATCAACTGGAGCTCATGCCTGTGTCCCTACTTGGTGTTGACAGGCTAGGGGATATTTTTTACACTAAATATCCAAAATGGACCTCCTTTTGGTACACTTGCGAAGGACCCTTTGGATCAGTGTTGGTCTTCAGAAAAGAAAAGTCTCTTGCACATGGCCTTTGTTGGGAAATGCCTCTTTGGCAAATCCCTAAACAACCTTTAAGGTGGTTACTGGGTGAAACAGTACCCTTAAAATACAGGAAAACCTCACTCTGGAAACCCCCTACTGCTGAGACTAAGAAAAGTTTATTTTGCGCTTCTTGAGCCTCCAAGTCCAAAGCAAAGCCGAGAATGCCACTGTGTCCTGGAACCCCAAATCCCCCAATTATATGAACAAGTCCTCCTTTTCACAATGAGAGAACTTCCCCACTTATTAGAGTGGGGGACATCTGGTGACCTTAATTTTGGACATTTTGGTCCGGAATCCAAAGCTTACAAGGTGGAATTTCCATCTCTGCCTTCACCCAGATTATTGGTATAAACTTGTCAGAATCCCAGCAAGTGAGTGGCAAACTGTGCACATCCTGGGCATTGAAAATTGGCAGGCCGACTTCCTTAGTCATCAATGTCTAGACACCCCAAAGTGTTTAAGCCCTCAGATCTTCTGTCGCAAGGACCAGTTAACCTGCTTCTCAGTTGCTGGCCTTCATAGCCTGGCTGTTGAAGCCCATTACCTGTGAGATAGGGGCCTGTCTGATTTGGCTACCCCAACACTCTTAAAAGCTAAGAATCGGATTTCTTGCAAGTCTACCACTGCATCTGGAAGGTATATTCCTCCTGCTGTGAGGCAAGGAAACTCCATACTTCCTGGGATGAATGCTGTCTTTCTCCATTCAAGACCGTTTTGGCATTTGGCACCATCAAGAGTTAAAGCATATCTAAATCCAAAACAGAAATGTAATCTATTTCAGTTTACCAATCCTTAGGTGTCATTGATTATATTTAGTAGTGTTTTTTTTTTCTTCCCATGGTGATCTGGCCAGTAAAACACTTCCTTTGGTAGGGTGGCTCCCCCTTTCTGTGGAGGTGACAATGTAAGACACTCTTTGACAACAGTACTGTCTGCAAAAGGTAGTGTTAGATGTACTTTACATGAGTGACTAACAAACTAACAAACCAAAGCTTGACCTCAGCTAACACTTTTAAAGTAGTTACAAAAACTTTTTTTTTTAATTTATTTTTGTTTTGGATAAAAGATTTAACTAAATGAATAAAAGCTGACCTTTCTGCCTGTGTATGATTACCTCCTTTCTGCAGTGCATTTCCCAACTTGAATCCTTTCACCAGTGTGGTTTGGCTATGCTCGCCTATGTGCGTTGCTAACTACTCTGTGGGCTTTTATTTCTTCCCTACCATCACTTCCTGGTCCACGTCCAAGTTTGCCTATATAAGGCATGCTCAGTGTAGCCCACATTGCCTGAGCAACGTCACTGATCTCTAAAGTCCCTGCTGCTTGATACTTGTGTATCCTGTGCCTGACTGCCTGTGTATCAATCCCCGAGTCATTCACTGTCTGTGCTATTCTTATCGTACATCACGGGACACAGAGCCATAGTAGTTACTATGTGGGTTATAGGCCACCTTTAGGTGATGGACACTGGCACGCCCTAAGACAAAAAGTGCACTCCCTATATAACCCCTCCTACTGCTGGGAGTTCCTCCGTTTTTTCGCTAGTGTCTGAGGTGTTGTGCTGAGTTCTACTGGAGCAATCCTTGCTGGGGCTAGCCATGCAGACCGAATCCATTCAAAGTGTATTTTTTTGGCCGAAATTAATGGTAACCGGGCCTCATATCCGAAGAAACAAGGTTTTGTCTGTGACACTCCTCTTTTTAGAGAGCTGGACCCTGGGCTTCAGTACTTTTTGGTATTAAGGCCATAAAGTTTTACTGGCAGAGGTGCTATTACAGGTCCAGGATTGTGGGTTTCCTTAACCACTTACAGACCAGACCATTTTGCTGGTCAAAGACCAGACCACTTCTGCGATTCGGCACTGCGTCGCTTTAACTGACAATTGCGCGGTCGTGCGACGTGGCTCCCAAACAAAATTGACGTCCTTTTTTTCCCACAAATAGAGCTTTCTTTTGGTGGTATTTGATCACCCCTGCGGTTTTTATTTTTTGCGCTGTAAACAAAAATAGAGCGACAATTTTGAAAAAAACACATTATTTTTTTACTTTTTGTTATAATATCCCCCAAAAATATATATAAAAAAAAAAATGTTTCCCTCCGTTTAGGCCGATACGTATTCTTCGTTAAGTGTTCCTAGGGGTGTGTTACTAACTGTGGGGGGGTTGGGCTTTCATTTAGTGAACACTGATCTCTGCTCCAATCACATGGAGCAGAGATCAGCGTCACTAGTTGCTAGGCAGAATGGAGAAATGCTGTTTACACGGCATTTCCTCCATTCAGCCGTCCCGTGAGACGATCGCGGGTATGCCCGCGGCGATCAAATCCGCGGGTCCCGCGACCGGATTCACGGGGGTTCCCGACCAGCGCGGGAGCGCGCTCCCGATGGCAGGGCGGCATTGAAGATTGGACTTGCATGTACGCCAATATGCCTGCCCGTGCCATTCTGTCGACGTACATCGGCGTGCGCTGGTCGGGAACCGGTTAAGGATCCCCAGCTCCTGAAGGTTCAACCGAACCCACTGTGAAGGGTGAAGATTGGGTCTGTTGGTTTAGCACAGAAAACCTTGCGGTGAGAAAGGTAAGTGGAGTTTTCTAAGAAATTTTTTACATTTTCTTATGTCTCCTTTAAATTTAGTAAGTGTTGTCATGCCTATGTGTCATCACTGGGGGCTGTATAGAGCACTTGCGTCTCATGCTTCTCAGAGAGCAACGTTGTGTCCAGGAAGCAGACGATTTTCTTTCTTTCTTCTCCAGCAGGAAGACCTCCAGTATGCCTGGGGGGGGGGGGGGGTCCCTCTCCGCACAAGACGCCCCATGTGCGTTTTTTTTTTTTTTTTTTTTTTTTTTTCTCCACTTCTCAGGGAAAGCGCACCAGAAATAAAAAAGGCACAAACGGCACGCCGCTCGGCGGCTTCCAGGCCCCCTTGCCCCCTTGCCATTCCTCCTTTCCTCCCTGGGATCCTATAGGATCAGGAGCGCAGGAAAGAGCTCTATTTAAAGAGTGGAAGGGCCATAGGTGACGGGGGTGGGGCTTAGCATGGCATTGTTGTCCTCCGATGCACCATTTGGGCTGTTTCATGCTGCAGGAGGGACACGAGCAAAGGTGGCTTACAAGAGGTTTGGGGACACATGCATTTGCTTTGACACATTTACTACTGCACCAGGCTGAGCATTAATAGCAGCAGCAGAGCTGGAGTATTGCTCAAGCAGTGGATGCATTCCTTCTGGTAGTACCTCTGCTTTGTGCATCAGGCTATGGTCAGAAGGGGGTGAAAAACTCCTCAAAAAAGGGCCCTGGAAAGACTACTACAGTCACACGGAAGCCTAGAGCCATCCCCGTAAAGATGGCATCCTCCCCCTGAGAGTAATATGGCTGGTCAGAGTGAACCATCAGGAAGGGCAAGTGTTGCAGGTGCTCTTAACACTGCAGCCCCTTTGTATATTACTAAGGAGGTTTTTTCTTCATCCATTTTATGCTTGGAGCAAAAAGTTGATGCTTTAATTGCATCCCAGAGTGGGACTAAGCGCAGCAGGTTCCCGTCCATTGCTCAGGACCCTCATGCTGAAGAACAAGGAGCGAGAGATGATAATTTACTTTCAAAGGACCAGGAAGAGGCTGATGTCTCCTCTTCTGAAGAACCTGATATGGAAGTATCAGGTTCACCGGAAAGGTTGTTGGTCCAATTTCACTGAATTGGTACGCTCCACATTTTTACTGCCAATAGCGCAGTCAGTCGATGAGCCCACTTCTGGTTTGGGTTTACTAAAGCTTTCCCAATCTGTTCATTCTTTTCCTATCCATTCATGGCTAAGGAAGCTAATGTATTCTGAATGGGAGCACCCAGATAAACGTTTTTTTCCTCCAAAAAAGTTTTCAATACTTTATCCTATAGAGGAAAAGTTTTATAAGAAATGGGGAATTCCAGCAATTGACGCTGCTATATCCTCTGTAAATAAAAACCTGACTTGTTCAGTAGACAATACTCATATGCTAAAAGATCCAATGGATAAGAAGTTGGAGTTCCATTTTAAAAACAAGTTTTCGGGGTTCATTCGTTCAACCTGCGCTGGCAGCGATCGGAGTATCTCAGTCCTTAATGGACCAGTTTATAGAAGTACTCAACATTATTCCTGATCAGAAGGCCCAGCATTTGGAAGGAATATTGGAAGCATTGTGTTTTATGGTAGACGCTATGAAAGATTCTTTTCTCCAGCTAGGGCTGGTACATGTGCGTAAAATCCTATGGTTGAAAAATTGGTCAGCTGAATTGCCATGCAAAAAGCTCTGGGCCAGTTTCTCTTTTCATGGTGAATGGTTGGTTGTTTTGGAGATGATCTGGATAAGTATATCCAAAGAATTTCTAATGGGAAAAGTTCCCTTTTACTGGTTAAAAAAAAAAGTTTAAGCGTTTTTCTTTTAAACGTGCTTCTCCAGTGCCAAGGGCATCAGCCTCCAGGCAGTCACGACGGCCTCCACCGTCTGGTTCAAGAGGTAAACCTCAGGGTTAGTCCCAGGGTCAAAAGAGGACCTGGGGGAAGAAACCCAGAAAACGGAATACTAAAGCCTCCTTAGTTAGGTCATGCCTACCCCCCACTCGCTCGAGTGGGGGGGTAGGCTTTTACACTTTTCAAGGGTCTGGCAAGAACAATGTCAAGAGTTCCGAGAGTTCCCGTCTCCTAGTTTTCTCAAATCAAACGTTCCGAGAGATCCAATGAAAAAGAAGTCTCTCTTTCTAGCTTTGAATCATCTCTTGTCCCCTTGGATGAGCAAGGTTTGGGGCTTCATTCAAACCTATTCACGGTTCCAAAACCAAACGGGGATGTCAGACCCATTTTAGGTCTCAAAGATCTAAACCGGTTTTTGAATATCTGCTCTTTCCGCATGGAGTCAATACGGTCACTAGTCTTCATCCTACAAGGGGGAGAACTTCTGGCATCAATCGACATCAAGGATGCTTAACTCCATATGACGATTTTCCCCGCTCACCAGAAATGTCTACGCTTTGCGATAGAAAATCTTCATTTTCAGTTTGTAGCTCTGCCTTTCGATCTAGCTACTGCACCTCGAGTGTTACCAAGGTCCTGGCTCCTCCTTTAGCCAGTTTAAGGGCTCAAGGTTTAACAATACTAGCCTACTTAGACGATCTACTCTTGATAGCTCAATCAGTAGCCTGCTTAAACCAAACTTTGGTCACCGCAGTCAGCTACCTGGGAAAACCTAGGCTGGATTCTCCACCTAGAGAAATCATCCTTAAAACCATCAAGGCGATTGCAGTACTTGGGGCTAATCATAGATACAGCTCAGAAGAGGGTGTTTCTGCCCCAGGAAATGATCAGTTCCAAAAAGGAACTGATTCAGTTGGTCAAAACAAAGAAGAATCCTTCTATTTGACTTTGCATGAAATTTGTTGGGAAAGATGGTGGCTTCTTTCGAGGCCATTCCTTATGCACAGTTTCATTCAAGAATACTGTAAAACAGTATCCTGTCAACTTGGACCAAGAAGAGTCAAGCTCTGGACTTCCCAATGCGTTCATCCCCCCCAATGTTTGTCGGAGCCTCAATTGGTGGTTGATATCCAAGAATCTTCAAAAAGGGAAATCCTTTCTACCAGTTACCTGGAAGGTCGTAACAGATGCCAGCCTTCTGGGCTGGGGAGCAGTCATGCAAGAAGCGTCTGTCCAAGGGAAATGGTCCATATCAGAGAGGATCTTGCCCATCAATATTCTAGAGATTCGGGCAGTATGCCTGGCCCTGGAAGCCTGGACGCTCAGACTACAGAATTGTCCTGTCAGAATTCAATCTGACAATGCCACAGTGGTGGCCTATATCAATCACCAAGGGGACACAAGAAGTCGTGCGGCCCAGAGAGGAGAATCATATTCTTTCTTGGGCAGAAAGCAACATTCCTTGCCTATCAGCAATTTTCATTCCAGGGATAGAGAATTGGCAGGTGGACTACTTGAGTTGCTAACAATTGCTCCCGGGAGAACGGTCCCTTCATCCCGACACCTTTCTTTCAATATGTCAAAAATGGGGATTTCCAGACGTGGATATGTTTGTGTCCAGGTACAACAACAAGATTGACAATGTTGTGTCAAGGACAAGGGATCCGATGGCATGCAGAACTGATGCCTTGTTCTTTCCGTGGGATCAGTTTTCACTGATCTATGCATTCCCTCCGGTTCAGCTGCTTCCGCATCTTTGCAGAATCAAGCAAGAAGGGAAGGAGGTGATTCATGTGGCCCAGGAGATCTTGGTTTGCAGAGATCATAAAAATGGCTGTAGGGGACCCTACCACTGTGACCAGACCTTCTCTCGCAAGGTCCGGTATTCCATCCTACCTTACAAACGCTAAATTTAATGGTTTGACTATTGAGACCCACATTCTAAAGGACCGTGGGCTGTCGGCTTCAGTAGTTTCTACTTTGGTTAATGCTAGAAAGCCGGCCTCCAGAGTCCTATACTGTAGAGTCTGGAAAGCGTATGTCTCCTGGTGTGAATCCAGGGGTTGGCACCCCAGAAACTATGTCATAGGTAGGATCCTTGAAGTCACACTTGGGATTAGAAATTAAGCTGGCCTTGAGTACTGTCAAGGGCCAGGTGCTGGCCTTATCAGTATTTTGTCAATGTCCACTTGCTTCACACTCTCTGGTTCGTGTCTTTATTCAGGGGGTAATGCAGATTAACTCCCCAGTTAGTTAGGTCACGCCTGAACCCTTGGGACTTAAAGCGGGAGTCCACCGGGACTCCGCGTTTTTTTTTTTTTATTTAAAAGCCAGCAGCTACAAATACTGCAGCTGCTGACTTTTAAATAGTGACACTTACCTGTCCAGCGCGCCCGCGATGTCGGCACCCGAAGCCGATCGCTCGCTCGTCTGGCGGGTCCTGCCGCCGCCATCTTGGGTATGGGAATCAGGAAATGGAGCCTTTCGGCTTCATTTCCCGGTTCCCTACTGCGCATGCGCGAGCCGCGCGGCGCAATCCGGACGGTCCCCGCTGCCTCTGGGAGCTGTGTGTTTCCCAGCAGGCAGCGGGGCACTTGCTGAAGGGGGCGGGCGCTTGCGGAAAGGGGCGTAACGTACGCCCCTTTCCGCAGAGAGCTAGCCCGGAAGTGGGTGCAGTTACCTGGATTATCCAGGTAACTGCACCCCCCTCCCCCCTGAAAGGTGCCGATTGTGGCGCCGGAGGGGGGGGGATTCCGATGAGCGGAGGTCCATTTTAGGGTGGACCTCCGCTTTAAATTTAGTCCTGTCGCTTTACAAAAATAGCCTTTTGAGCAAATTTGAGATATTCCCTTGGTCCTCTTGATGAGGAAAAAAATTTTCTTGGTTGCCCTATTTTCTGCAAGAAGAGTATCGGAGTTGGCTGCTCTTTCTTGTAAAGAGCCATATTTGATTATTCATAGGATAAGATCGCATTACGACCTCATCCTAATTTCCTACCAAAGGTAAGTGTCGGGTTTTCATTTAAACCAGGATATTTTTCTGCCTTAACTTTTTCCAGAACCTCGTTCTGTGGAAGAAAAGTCACTACATTCTCTTGATGGGATGAGAGCGGTCAAGGTCTATTTGAAAGTGACTGCTCAGATTCATAAAACAGATGTTTTGTTTGTGTTGCCAGATGGTCCTAAAAGAGGACAGGCAGCATCGAAATCTACTATTGCTAAATGGATTCAAGTGATTGATTAAGCTTATGGTTTAAAGAGGAAAATTCCTCCTTTTCATATTAAACCGCACTCCACCAGGGCTGTTAGTGCTTCTTGGACAGTGCGTCACCAAGCCTCCATGGCTCAGATTTGCAAGGCCACAACTTGGTCTTCGGTCCATACATTTACCAGATTCTATCAAGTAGATGTAAAAGATCATGAGGCTATCGCCTTTGGGCGCAGTGTACTGCAGACTGCAGTATAAGTCCTCTAGTCTCTTGGTGCCCTACTTTTGTTGTGTCTTCCTCCCTTCAGTTGCCATTGCTATGGGACATCCCACATAGTAACTACTATAGCTCTGTGTCATGTGATGTACGATAAGAACATAGGATTTTTATAACCGCTTACCTGTAAAATCCTTTTCTTTGAAGTACATCACAGGACACAGAGGTCCCTCCCTTCTTTGGTATACACGTGTATCGCTTTGCTACAAAACTGAGGAACTCCCAGCAGTGGGAGGAGTTATATAGGGAATGCACCTTTTGTCTTAGGGCGTGGCAGTGTCCATCACCTAAAGGTGGCCTTTAACCCACATAGTAACTAATATGGCTCTGTCCCGTGATGTACTTCAAAGAAAAGGATTTTTACAGGCATGCTGTTATAAAAATCCTATTTTTTGCTCCCCAGCCTGACCTCGGCTTGTCTTCTGGATTTCCTGTTGTTTCCTGACGTTTGTACTCTGCACACATAAGTGGACTCTGCATCCTCAGCTGGCTGTACCTGGGGGGCCGCAACCTGGTTCCAGCTTGCTGCAAGTCCATCCCCATCATCAGAGACTCTGGTGAGGAAGCAGGGTGGGGCTTGGAGCCCCACACCCTGGGGAACCCCAAGTTGGTGATCAGCAAGGGCTTACTACCATAGACGCTTGACAACCAGTGTAGGCACACCCTATTTATTGTATATCTCAACTCTCTAACTGGCCCTTTTGCAGCACAGCTTGGTCTTTTAAATTATGTTAAAAAAACAGCAGGATCAACCTTTGGGGTTCCTTGTCAAAGACTGCTTAGATCTCACTGCTAAGTGACACCCTTCATACGAAGGGTGTCCCTTACATTAATCCCCTTGTACTTCCTCCTGCGACATATTGAAAAGTGAAACTGAAATGGGGAATCTATGCAAACTCCAGTTTTGAGGAGAAAAACTTGTTCAAGTCAAACCGGGACTTTTTTTAGTTTATTTCATAAAAACAAATTTCAATGGGTGGAAACTGCATTTATTTTTTTAACATGTTCCCTTGCTACATTTATACACTTCTCTCTGTGTTTAATGCCTGGAAAACTTTGGCACAGAAATATTTGTCAGTACGCCTGAACCATGCACGAAGTGAAATGATGTGCCCAGGTTTCCTCACATGTAATAATGTGATCCTGGTCTTCCATGTCAAAACACCCCTTCAACTCAGTGCAGAGCAGACTTCAACTCTTTTCTGTAGGTCAAAAGCAGAGCGCTGTCTTTGTACCCAGCGTGCGCTAGCGTTTCAAAAAATGCTAATTTTCCTGAAGATTGTGTTCACCGTTCCCACAGAAAGACTCATCAGGTTATGCATCGATTGTCCAGGATCAGACGTTCTACATGCTGAATGTTCACAGGAATGACTGCTATGGGCTGGGAACCACCATGGCCAGGATCGTCACTGACTACTACACCATTGCAATGTCTTACTGCGGCTGAGTATCTCATCACCGTACTGTGCTTGAAGTCTTCTGTAGATATCCTTCATTTACACCTTCATTACCACATGCTGTTCCTTGCAGGCACTAACACTGTTGTCTGCCATCTTGATTAACGGTCTCTGGACTGGCCCCTGACATGTGCGTCTCCTGTCAGTAATAGCACACACTTGCCACTTACTACTGCATTTATTACCGCCACGCTAGCATCCCTTTTTATACCTGTAAAATGAAAAGTCCCGGTTTGACTTGAACACCCCTCGTACATTTTAGCAATTTTAAAATTCTTTGTTACAGATCCTTATTTGTGTTTGGTCTGTAGCTCCTGATTATGTATGCTGCCAGTACATTTATCTATCTAAAAGTTGGCTAAGAGAGAACTGTACCATACCCTTGCCATCCGATCCAGTGCTCCCAGACAAAAGAAATAAGCCCCCCCCCCCCGTGCCATTGCTTTTTCAACAGAAGATGGCAAACTCTTTATTACTATCAGCAAGTGCTGGAGATACTAGGAGGTATAGGCTTTTATATTTCAAACATTAAAAAGGCACGGTTTATACCCGCATGCACTTGCTATACACATACACTATATTGTCAAAAGTATTGAGATGCCTGCCTTTACACGCACATGAACTTTAATGGCATCCCAGTCTTCGTCCGTAGGGTTCAATATTGAGGTGGTCCACCCTTTGCAGCTATAACAGCCTGAACTCTTCTGGGAGTGTGTCTATGGGAATGTTTGACCATTCTTTCCAGAAGTGCATTTGTGAGGTCAGGCACTGATTTTGGACAAGAAGGCCTGGCTCACGATCGCCACTCTTTCTTCCCAAAGGTGTTCTATTGGGGTGAGGTCAGGGCTCTGTGCAGGCCAGTCAAGTTCCTCCACCCCAAACTCACTCAGTCTTTATGGACCTTGCTTTGTGCAGTGGTCCAAATCATTTGGTGGAATGGGGATTATGGTGTGGGGTTGTTTTTCAGGGGTAGGGCTTGTCCTCTTGGTTCTATAGAAGGGAACTCTTAAGGCGTCAGCATACCAAAACATTTTGGACAATTTCATGCTCCGAACATTGTGGGAGCAGTTTGGGGATGATCCCTTCCTGTTCCAACATGACTGCGCACCCATGAAAGCACATTTGGGATGAATTTAAGCGCAGGCGCTGAGCCAGGCCTTCTCATCTACATAAGTTCCTGACCTCACAAGTGGACTTCTGGAAGAATGGTCAAACATTCCCATAGACACACTGCTAAAGCTGGTGGATAGCCTTCCCAGAAGCGTTGAGGCTGTTATAGCAGCAAAGGGTTGGCCAACTCGATATTGAACACTACGGACTAAGACTGGGATGCCATTAAAGTGTGTGTGTGTGTGTGAAGGCACATGCCCAAATATTTTTGACAATCTAGTGTATGTTTTCTCTAATACTACAGGAACTAACACATGGACCCTCGTCAGTCAGATACCTCTCAATGTATTAGTTATGAGTTACTCCAGTATACATGATCAATCAAAGCTCAATCTGTTTCCTGTTTTCTCCACTTATTGCCTGCCATAACTTTTTTGTCTCCTAATTTGTAGCAGCTTTGTGGTCTTAACAGGCTTTTTCATACATTTTCTGCTTTTGTAACAATATGGGTTTTGCCCCAGAAGGTCTGGCAGGTCATGAAATAAAATTTCACTTCATAACATGTATTTGTTGAGCAGATGTCCTCCCCACACTCGGAACACAATAAACTCCGAGGCTTTAAAATGTTTTCTTTTTTCCCCTCTTCCTCACAGATGTGTCCTGGCTCTGAATGCTGCATTCAACGTCTCCGTTTCAAGATACAGAGCGGCCATTGTCATGACTATGAAAAAGCCTGCTGGGGTTTGAGACGATCTTATGTTTCTGCAACTTGAGTGGCAAAATAAGAGCTCACAGGACCGGCAGATGTGTTGTGTGTATGTTGAACAGCTTTGTGTAGGTCTCCACTGTACTGATGAGTGGAAAGTCACTGCAGATTAAGGATTCACGTTATTTCTGTTGAGTGATTGCAGAGGTCTTCATAACTAACTGCCTAGAAAGGTAATTACATTAGTCTTAACTGCACATTGAAGGCTCTGATAGTTAAACGTATATATTCATTTTTGAAGGACGATTCCCCTACTTCTAAAGCTTCCACTTCTCTACATTTGTGCTTTCCAACCTCCTATCCTTGACACATTTTAGTGGCTAAGGCACAATAGTAAATTAATAAAGCTTGCAAATGGTATTAAAGAAGAATTCCAGACACGGGGTTATTTGCTTAAACTGAAAGGTGGAAAATCTAGTGCAGCTTCCAGGTTTCATTTTCAAAGTTTGATTGAACAATCTTAACTACTTGCCTACTGCATATTTACTGCGGCTGGTCAGCTCTATTGTGCAAAACCATGTACCCGTACGTCGTTTTGTGAAATAGCCACTGGGGGGCACGGTTGCGCACCGATTGGCCACGGGGGATGCCCATCGGCGGGACCGCTGGCCACCCAGAGCAGCGATCTGCCTATGTAAACAAGGCAGATCGCCGTTCTATAGGAAAGAAAAAAAACGCTCTAGGTGAGTGATTGCACGTGATCTACGGAGAGGACTTCTCCCATGGGTGCAAGCCTCGGCTCGCCTGCCGTGCAAAGGATATGGAGGAAGAAATTGGTGGCTGCACACCGAAGTAGCAAAAAGTCCCATTATTTCTCTTCAATAAAACATGATATGACACTACAGGATGGTAGCAGATAGACGCGTTTCACACAGTTACATTGTGCTTATTCATTACCAAATGAAATTGTTAATGAAATGGGACTTTTTGCTACTTTGGTGTGCAGCCACCAATTTCTTCCTCCAGATCGCCGTTCTGACAGAGTAGAAGATGAAGATCTTGTGTTCCTGCTGAGCAGGAACACCGATCTTTGTCTTCAGTCAGAGCAGCCCACCCACAGTAAGCAAACACTCATAAGGAACGGAGTTAACCCTTTGATCGCCCCTGATGTTAACCCCTTCCCTGCCAGTATAATTAGTACAGTAACATGCATATAAGTAGCACTGCTCACTGTAATAATGTCACTGGGTCCCAAAAGTGTCAGGTGTCCAATTTGTCTACCACAATGTCGCAGTCCCACTAAAAATCACTGACCACCTCCATTACTAGTTAAATAAAAAAAAACAATAAGTTTGGGTACAGCGTCGCATGACCTTAAAGTAACGCAGTGCCGTATCGCAAAAAAATGGCCTGGTCATTAAGGGGGCAAAACATTCCAGGGCTGAAGTGGTTTAGCTAGAAACTGATTGGCTACCATGCACAGCTGCACCAGATTCCAAGCGCACCAGTTTTAGTAACTCAACCCCATAGTATATTTTTACATTGTATATTTTTGCATAGTTACATAGCCAAGTTGGACCAATGTAGCTACGCATATTCCATACCTGACCGATGCTCCTGGACAACTGGACACCGCTACTCCAGTGATCTCCACATGGGTTCTGAGCCAAGCAGCCGGCCTAATTGCATTGTGAACACAGGAGGTTGACCACTCGACATGAGCATCATTCAGAGAGTGCTTTGTATTTTCTGATTGGATGAGGCGGGGTGGTGGATGTCACACTCTCCACCTTGTTCAATCAGAGAATGCTTTGCATTCATTCAGAAAATGCACAACATTCTCTGAATGGCGCCAGTGCTGAGTGGCCGACCTCCTGTATTCATTAAGCAGCGGAGCAGACACTCGCACAGCCCCAGAAACTAGTGGAGATCATTTTAGTGCAGTGGATCAGGCTGATCTCTAATGAAGGGACTCGTATGCAAGTGAAAATAGTAGCGATGTGTACTTCAGTGTTTTCCAACTTCCAGGGCCATTGGGCAGGTATCCGATATACATAGTTACATTGGGCCAAGCTGGACCAATGTAACTATGTACATATATACCATGCCTGGAATTCATCTTCAGTTGCCAGTCTTGTCTGTGCAGCTCTTTGAGGAAGTCATGCTGTTCATTGATGTTTTGCCCGCTTGCCACGAGCTGGTCTTGGAAGAATGCTTGTATGGACAGAATGTTCTGTATGGGTGGAGATGGATCATGGCAACCCATATAAGCTTGGCATTTCTAACTGGGCACAATGGATACTGTAAAGGCCCAATGGTACATGATTGGTAATAAATACTATGTATTACAACATTGACAATTTTTGATAATGCAAAGCAGACACAGATATGTTTGTTATGCTGACCTGAAAGAAGTATGTCAATCAGGAAATTTGCAGAAAAGCCAGTTGTCCTTACCTATGCATACTTAGGAGGGGCCAGCAGTAGCAGCCTTCATGTTTATCTTATGATGGGTTTTCTTTAAATACAATACCAAATATCCTCGAACTAAGCTACCTTGAGCTCATTTATGCATTGTACTTCTTTGAAATTGTTCAATTTGTTCCCTAAGACCCAATTTATTCCCATTTGGGTGCCACCACCTTGCTTGGGGCATGGCTTCCTGAGAAAGTGATCATGTGGTCAACCAGTTTCCAGAGGCCATAACCAAAGGCACATGGTTCTGTCTTATGATCTGAGAATTGGCAATGATAATATCACAATGTTACCAAGCAGAACATAGACACAAAAGTTTATGAAGCTTCACTGTCAACTAATTTAAAAAAAGGATGAAATTCCCTATGCAAAGTAACTTGGATCTTTTGGGGACAACTGTTTTGGATCAAGAGAGCTTAACGTACGAATACACAAAACCTGGTACCACCAATGAACTACTTTTGGGAAATGGACCGGTTCAGTTTAAATCACATAATTTGGGAAAATTAGAACTTTCTATGCCTCTGCAGATTGAACGTCACCTTTCTGGATGGAGATTAACTGTTCTGTAACACATTTGGCCAGTGATAGCTGTAAAAAAAATAAAAATAACCTTACACATGTTAATGTGACCCCTTAACCCAGCCTTTCTCAAACTTTTCAACACAGAGAAGCCCTTGAAATAACTTTTTGGGAACCCCTGCTAAAAATTACTATATCTACAACTCATGATACACAAGCATGATGGACATGGGGAAAAATGCTCCTTACACTTGTCGTCATTGGGCAGAATTACCCCCATTACAGATAGCTAAAAAGATCAATGGTGTCAGTGGAAACTTATGTGAGAGATTGCTCATTGAAATTGCTCATTGATCAAGGAATCTCTGGAAGAACTCTGGGGTTCCATGGAAACCTGGTTGAGAAACCCTGTTCTAATTAGAACTCTAGTTCAAAAAATCTCCAAGTAAAACCAAAGGTAAGGACACCAAACCCTCTCAGGCCTTTTTTATTTTTTTTTTTTTTTTTTTTTAATTGATATTCAGCACTTATGTTGGTTGCTTCCAGGTCTACTTTATATGTAAAGCACATGGTACTTATAGATACACTCAGTGCCTATATAATGTTCGGCCTTTTGTTACTGGAGGAACCGGATCCATCACTGAGACACAATGCCCTAATGTCACAAGTTTCTCTTGTATAATGCCACCAATATGGCACCTCTGCGTTGAGTACTTTTTTATTCTCTAGTCATTAATAGAGAAATATTGTCTTTCATACAATCTCTGCATCACCTCCTTCACAGCTCTATTGACGGTATGGGCTTCCTTTGACATTCTGTTTTGGTGTTGTGTCTGAAAACTAGTTTTCTGAATCAATGAATAAAATTACATGTTAATGCCAATATGACAGCACAAAAAAACTTTAATAATTAAGATTAATCAAGATTACTTGATTATGATGAATGGTGTGCAAGTTTACATTGAACACACAAAAAGACCAAACAATGGTGGTCATTTTTAATAGCTTACTAGTTGTAATGTAAATTTTATTAAAACTGCACTCACTAATAAATATTACATTCATGTCCAAACTGTTGTTTGTTTAGTTCATGACTTACATACTCTGTATGGATATTTGATTTTTCCTGTACTAATGAAAATAGGAAAAATAGTTTTGTCTAGAATAGTTTTGGTCCAATTTACTGTAGATTCACATGGTCATTGGGCTTCTTTCTTCAGTTTGTTTATTGAAACAAAAGCAATAAACAATACATCACAGTATATCATACTTTAGAAAGATGCAAAGATAGCCATCAAGGTACAATGAAATGGCGTATGTGGAACTTTGGTCCTGAATATAGAACATAGACTGCAAAGATGATATCATATGAACATGGGCTAAACCATAAGACACCAGTATACATAAAAAATAAAAATAAAAAAAGTGTGGCAGACTGAGGCTGATGTCATAGTGCCAGAAGGTCAGAAAATAGGGTAGCATGTCTAAGCACAGGGAGGGACACTGTCCCTGGTGGCTATCTGAACAAGAGAAGAACAAAGTGGGATAAAGAATGTTTGTTTGAAAACTAGAACAGAGTAGAGCAAGGGGGGGGGGGGATAGAGGGGGGGGAAAGGAGCCCATGGTAATGGGATGGGAAAGGGAAGCGATAGTCGGGAACCACGGGAGGCTGCTGGAAGAAGGAGGCTTCAATGCCTCCACATCCAAATGAAATGGGTTGCTAATTTAGGGGAGCAAAAAGGACTCCTCCAAATCCTCTGGAAGATAGTGACTCACCCCGGAACTCCAAAGGGCTTCAAATTTGGCAACTCTGTGAGAACTTCCTCAATTTATGTGTGAATTCTAGCTTATGTTATTTTTTGCTTTACTGCAAGAACACAAAGGTTGGGGGTATTCCAGGACTTTACTGGGACCTGCTTGGTTGCCGTAGGGTCTTTAGGTGTCTTCTGGTTACATGTTAATATTTAATAAGTGCCATAGTCACTGGAAATTGGGCTTTAGTTTGTCTGCACTAAATTGCAGTCTATAGTTGTCAGAAGCAAGTTTGCATCCTAATGCCGGTCAATCTTTTTGCCATATTAGTGGAATCAGTGGTCCAATATCTACAGATGTTTTAAGGGAGCAAAGCTGGCTGTAAAATCCTTTAGATTATACTATCAATTATATCAATTATTTATTGCAGATACCTAAATAAACCATTCAGTTTATATCCAAGCAGGCAGACCCTTCTGGTACATGATGTTGTTAAATTCAATGGTGATTGTACAATCAGATTAGAAGATAAATGACCAGTTTAAGAACATATTACACTATTCACAATAAATGTATTTAATTTATATGAAGGAATGGTGTTACTTGGTACCTATAAAGTCCAATATTGGTTTAGGATGGTATTGTACCTTTATTACACTAAACCACAATTTTGTAGGGATTAGGAGGATTAGGTGTTGAACTTTCTCTACTGCTAGGTCAATTTAAGAAAACAAAAGCTGCCGGCAAGAATGAAGTGAAAGTGCCATTAAATGCATTTGCAGCAGATTGCAGTACCTGCTACTGGAACCAAATGCCAGGCAAAGCTTTTGCCCACCCTGTCCTGGTTTTCCTAATAGCCAGTAAAGCATCCCAACAGAGTGATGAGCCAGTAAGACCTCATACTCACGATCACATTTTTGGACGACCGTTCATCCGTTTTTTTGTTGCATGCTAATCTCTGTTAGAAAGTGAAGAGGTTACCCACTATATGAAAATGTTTGTACGTCAGAAGTGACGTAATGTGTTGAATAAGTTTGAATGTATTCTTTCGTTTCTGAGCATGCGTAGTCTTGCCCTTACGATTTTTATTTTTTTAATTTTTTTTTGGGGCAAAAACCGTACAAATTAAACAAAAATCAGACATTGAGTTCAAGTACAACAAACATTTTATAGTCTGCACATCCAGCTTTTGTCTGACGAAAAAACGCAATTGGCTGTCGAAAGCACCATACTAACGATCTGAAAATTGGAAGATCGCTCGGGCGAAATTTTTCTTCAGATTTTCGTATCGCGTGTATGGGCCAAAAGATTGAGTGCAGGACAAGGCAAGATCGATGGGCCCACTCACATCACAACCACTGGCCTGCATTGGACCGCATTGTTCATCATAGACCCAATGCAACAACCAGCTAGAAACTCACCAGTTCACACATCTTGCGTTGTGAAAATGAAACCTGCTGCATTTAAACACAGTGCAACACCTAACAAACCATCATTGCAACACACGTTAAGGAAAGAAAAATGTTTCTTGTTCACATTCAGACACATGAGATTCAGAGGAGTTTGGGTTATACTGCTCTTGTAGCAGATTTCGGGCACTATTAAATAATTTAAAAAAAGTGACCAGCCTGGTATAATCCTTCCCACTCCCAGCATGCCTCTGTTTGTTTTTTCCTGGTGTCCTAGGATGATGGATGCCTTTTCTCTACTGAGAAAGTTTAGCCATTTTTTATTTTTCTCAAGAATATTTTTTTTTCCTGATGCCAACATGGCAGCATACATGATATAGCTCCGCCCCTCTATACACCCACAGGACCTGTTTAGCTCTATAAAAGTCTGACTGAGAGCTACCTCCCCCATTCTCCTCTTTGTCCTCAAACATCAACAGCTACAGACCGTTACACTCAGGGTAAGCACTTACCTGCCGACTACGTTGGAGTCCATCTGGGTTCAGCCTCTCCCAGTATGCAGTCCCACATCTTAGGCTGCTAAATGCACCAACAAGTTGGAGAACCCCTTCTGGTGGTCTTTTGGGGTCGAGGTTTTCTCTAATCAGAGACGACAATCCTCTTGTGGCATGCCTGCTTTGGAGTCCAGATCCAGCAGCTGAAATTGCATGATGTCTTCTCCATGGAACTCTTTCCAGGTCTGTCAATCTCTATAAAATGTTTTTTTTTTCTTTTTCTTGCTCTCATGTCTCTAAAGACCCCATACACACTGTGCAGCTTTTGCTGTCTGATTTCCTTTGGATTTGCCGGGACCATGTAGTGCAGGGGCCTGCCTGCTTGCATACAAATTGAGGCTCTTAAAGCGGTTGTATACTCAATTTTTTTCACTTTTACTTACAGGTAAGCCTATAATAAGGCTTACCTGTAGGTAAAAAAAAATATCTCATAAACCTGTACGGTTTAGGAGATATTCCCCTGGCAATGACCCACTGATTGCAGCGGCTCATGCGCACAGGGATTTCTTGGCTGGAAGCCCGGCAGATGCCAGACCCTGCCAGAAAGAAATCTCCCGCGCGCATGCGTGGTAATGACGATATCGCCGCTCCGGCCACTCACAGCGCCGGAGCCGCGATATCCGGAAGACGCGCCGAGGGAACATGTCATCTCTCTCGGCGTGTATCGGGCAAGATGTCGGGGCCTCGTTCTAAGGTAAGTATTTCATAATGAGCTAGTATGCGGTGCATACTAGCTCATTATGCCTTTTGGCTTGCAGGTATGAAAAATAATAATAATAATAATTCACTGGGTTTACTACCGCTTTAAGGTTTGACCTCGTATTGTGTGGTTTTGGTAAATCTAATGCCGCGTACACACGACCAGACTTTTCAACATCAAAAGTCTGACGGAATGATTCCGGCAGACTATTCGATCGTGTGTGGGCTGCAGCGGACTTTTGATTTGCAAAAGTCTGACAGACTTTAGAAATGGAACATGTTTCAAATTTTTCTGCCAGAACTCCGCCAGACCCAGTTCCTACCGAGAAATCCGCTCGTGTGTGTGCTAGTCCGACGGACAAAAACCGATGCGAGGGCAGCTATTGGCTATGAACTTCCTTATTCTTGTCCGGTCGTACGTCATCACATTCGAATCCGTCGGACTTTGGTGTGATTGTGTGTTCATTCGTAAAGCCCGTCAGAACTCTGTCAGAACTCCGTTGAAAGTCTGCCGGACTTAAGTCCTGACGTGTGTACGCGGCATTAGGGAAAAAAAAATCTGCAGAGGATTGCATGATGTGTAGCCAGCTTGAAAGTGTCCTTTTTTGTGGATGGGCATTGGCTTCCCTCCTAATTGTGCTAGCCCTTTTTTGAATAGAACAGAGGCTGGAGAGGACCGTCTCTCTCAGGTGCTCTATTTAAAGGGCACAAATGGCCAGGCAATGAATGCCTTTGCGATTCAGGCATGCAGAGAGACAGCATCTCATTCTGAGGCACAGTCAATGACAGGTAAGTCTTGCTATTCTAGTAATGGGGATAGAAGGGAGAGGGAGAAAGGAAGAATGTATTATTTTATTTTATTTACATTTGTTACTTTGCCAAAAAAAAAAGAGGGGGTATAGATATATTTTTGTCCCTCTCTCGCTTCCTTTATTTGTCTCTATTGCCATGCATTCCCCCTTGCACCTTTCAGTTCTTCTGCCAGCATGAGCCTAAGACCACCGCAATACCAGGTAAGGGCCAACTTTGGGTAAGTAAGAAGGTGTAGGAAAAAGGGTGAATTATGCCTGGACGAGTGTGCTTACTACTTGTCTCTTGCAGCCCCAGCCGTTCCCACTCTAGGAGGTTCAGAAGCCCTTTGGATTGTCATGATTTTTCCAGGGCAGAAAGTGACTCCTCCAGGTCTGGCAGATCCCAGTACAAAGTGCGTAAATGTACGCTTAAGTGAAATCACACAGCTTCTCCTCTGAGGGCTCAGTTCCCGAAAGGCAAATGTTGGTCATGTAGAACTGACCCTATGCCAGGAAAGATACTTTGCAGAAACTGCTTCGGGCAGCTTGCCAGAGCCCAGGAGTAAGAGTCAGCAGGTGTCAACCTTGTTTAAGAAAGTAGTCCATGACTCCCTGACAGAATTTTCCAGTCATCTCGGACAACCAGGGGCAGAAGCGCACTTCATGGGGTGACTCCAGCCCAGCGAATTCGGCGGGTTGATTCCCCAGACCCAATATTACAGCCAATCTTCCAGGCAGAGGGAGAAGATAACGCCTCCTCTTTGGCAGAGGATCCTAAAGGTTCAGGCTTTGATTTTGCGATGATACCACCATTTATTAAGGCAGTAAAATCTGCACTGGAATGGGAGGATCCGGAACCTCCTCCAAAGAAGGAGAAAACCTATTATCACACACCATGATTTTAAATTGTATGGCAATCGCTGCACAACACACGTTAGGTGCCTTTATCCTTTTAGGGCACCCCAAATGCGATGCGATTCTGCTCCGATTGTCACGTGGGAGAACGCACCTTTAAAAACATTGTGCGAAGCTTGTCGTCTCTAAATAGGAGCAGGGGCTTCTTTTCGGTGCAATAGCAGAGCCTGCTGCGAATATGAACAAGCCTTTCCTCTTATGACATAAATAAGAGGCCTGTTTCAGGGGGAATGGAGAGAAAATCCTGCTCAACCAATTGGTTGCAGAAGTTGTATCCACTCATGGAGGAGGCCTTTATCTAACCCACCAATGGTGGATGTGGCAGACTGGCCAAGAATGTGACACTTCCGATGGAAGACTCTTCCTCCTTCCGCGATATCCTTGATAGATGCATTGACATGAACTTAAGAAAGTTTTACCTAGCAGTAGGTGGTGCTTGTAAGCCCACCATTGTGTAACATCCATAGCAAGCGCTATATGAGTGTGGGCTCAGAACTTGGAGTATGCGATCAAAAACCAGCTGCCAAAAGAAAAAAAATCATCAAGGCTCTTTATGAGATAAAACTCTCTGAGGACTTCACGGGTGAGGCAGCTGTGGACATCATTTGATGGTCCTCCAGAGCCATGCTCAGCTCAGTCACAGCCAAAAGAGCATTGTGGCTAAAACCCTGGGCGGCCGACCCATCCTCAAACCAGAATTGCTATAAACTGCCTTTTGATGGAAACGCACTGTTTGGCCAAAAAACTGGAGACTACCATCTTCAGGGTTGCAGGAGGAAAATCGAGTCTTCTGCCACAAGAAAAATGGTCCAGACTCCAGAGGGGGCAACCATCCAGCGGAGCGCCAAACAGGTACCCAGATTTTGAAGGCCTTTGCCCATCCAAGGACTCCAGAAAGGGTTGGAGGGGTACATAATCAACCTTTGTAAGATCGCAGAGATCTAAGGCCCCTGTGGCTCCCTCAGATACCCAGAAGTCCTTTCAACGCTAGGTCCACCCAGGAGACAGTTGGAGCCAGGTTGCCAAAGGGTCCAGTTCTGGCAAGACCACTGCCAAAATTGGCGGATTCAGTCCACAGTGGCGCAAGTCATATCTTACATAGTTACATAGTTAGTCAGGTTGAAAAAAGACACCATCTAGTTCAACCACAAAAAAATAATAATAATATCATACAATCCCATATACCCAGTTCTATACAAACAGTTGATCCAGAGGAAGGCAAAAAACCCCAGCTGTGCATGATCCAATTTGCTAAAGCAGGGGAAAAAATTCCTTCCTGATCCCCCGAGAGGCAAGCGGATTTTCCCCGGATCAACTTTACCTATAAATGTTAGTACCCAGTTATATTATGTACACTTAGGAAATAATCCAGGCCCTTCTTAAAGCAATCCACTGAGCAGGCCAGAACCACTTCTGCAGGGAGTCTATTCCACATTTTCACAGCTCTTACTGTGAAGAAACCTTTCCGTATTTGGAGATGAAATTTATTTTCCTCTAGATGTAAAGAGTGCCCCCTTGTCCTCTTTGTTGACTGTAAAGTGAACAACTCAACACCAAGTTCACTATAGGGACCACTTATATATTTGTACATGTTGATCATATCCCCCCTTAATCTCCTCTTACCAAGAGTGAATACATTCAGTTCCTCTAATCTTTCCTCATAGCTGAGCTCCTCCATGCCTCTTATCAGTTTGGCTGCCCTTCTCTGCACTTTCTCCAGTTCCCCGATATCCTTTTTGAGAACTGGTGCCCAAAACTGAATTGCATATTCCAGATGAGGTCTTACTAATGATTTGTACAGGGGGGCAAAATGATATCTCTCTCTCTGGAGTCCATACCTCTCTTAATACAGGAAAGGACTTTGCTCGCTTTGGAAACCGCAGCTTGGCATTGCTTGCTATTATTGAGCTCATGATCTATGACTTGCTCTTGATGATTGTGGGGCCTGCCTGGAATGTAACCTTTGGTACTGAGGTCTGCATTTTGGTGCCTTTTGAGGCATGCGAAAATCGTAAGTAGAATTTCGTCCGAACGATCTGCCGATTTTCAGATTGTTAGGATGGTGCTTTCAACAGCCAATTCCAGTTTTCCATCTGACAAAAGCTGGATGTGCAGACTATACAATTTTAGTTGGATGTGAACTCAGCGTTCAATTTTTGTTTAATTAGTACAGCATTCTTAGATATGTTATCCCTGCTATGGAGTGCAACATCCCACATCCCAAACAAAGGGAGGGCAGTGCAGCTGTGTCAGTTCCCACCACTCACGAACCATTAAGCGTTTTGGGGTGGTCTGCAGTGCTCCTGCTCAAGAGCTGTACACCTATAGCCTAGAATGTTGTCCTCTGCTTGAATCCCTAACTCCTAATTCCTTAACATATTCCTTCGTCCTGATGGATGTAGCATTATTCTGGACATAACCGCAGTTATCCACTACCCGACTGCCCCATAGCAGATATACTGGGGGGGGGGGGGGGGGGGCATTAAACAAGACAGAGCTCCATTCTGACTGGGAAAGTGATGGATTTTGTGAATAAAAGGGAATAAAAGCCATCACTTCCCTTAGTAAAAGCATCATACAGTTTACACATAAACTATGATTAGGCACACTTTTAACTCTTTCATTACCCTACATGTTTAACCCCTTCCTAGTCAGTGTCATTAGTACACAGTGCCAGTGCATATTTTGAGCACTGATCAATGTATTAGGGTCACTGGTTCCCACAAAGTATCAGTTAGTGTCTGATTGTCAGCCGCAATATCACAGGCCCATTATAAGCCGCTGATAATACTAGTATGAAGAAAAAAAATACAAATTCCAGTATATATATGTTTATGAATTCTGTATCCTTCAATGAAGTCTAAGAAAACCATTTTAACATGAGTTCAATAATCCTATTTTGGCAATGTAACATTAACGTACTGTCTTTGAAGAAACTGTCAAAATGTATCAAGAGAAGTGCACGTCAATGCAAGCTAAAAAACAATAGATGGGTGTGAATTGAATTCAGCCTGATGCTACCTAGAAATGTTGGAACTTTGGCTGTCAGAACGGTCTGGTAGCTGCACTGTCAGCAGCAATTGTTTTTAAGTGAAAGTCTTTTAGAATAAGAATAGCTGTAAGCATTTAAACTGGCACATAATATAACCCCAGTGCCATTTCAGGAAAAAAAAAAAACCTAGTTTAGTCACGTGCACTCATCGTTTTACTTTATATAGGTTCTCAATGGCTGCAAATGAAAGTTCTGCTTTGCTATTTAAGCTACGGTGGCGAAAAATTTTGGGACTTTATGGGCACTGTGTCAAGGAAGATAAACATATATGAAGGTAAATATATTTATTTATTAGAAAATCATTTAAAAAACATTAAAAACATCAACAGTAATAACCCAAACTGTGTGGGTATACCCACCCCCTAAGCATAGGTAGGGAGCATCCAATGTAATAACAATGGTGAATATAGAGCATAATATACAATGTCACCAAGAGCTGATAATGGGGCTATAGCTGTAGAGGGGTGCGTAGCTTCACGCTAGATGGAAAGAACTGTGCTCAACATGTTTCGCGTTGATGGATAATGCTTCTTCAGGAGCGTGAAGGGTTAATTACAGTTATAAACCCTGTTCAAGAATAAATATAGACATAGTGGGCTGAGTTTCTGTCCGTCAAACAATATGGACAAATATGAGACTATCAAGGATTTATATCTATTTAGTAGAAAGCTTACCTATAAATACCTCTTCGATGCGGACAGAATCGGGGTCAATAAAGATGAGGAACTCACTAAAAATATGAAGGGGTTTACCATGAAGTATTTTCGTGCACTCAGGGACCTTATCCTCCTTTTGGAGGAAAACGAACCAGATCCAAGTGGCGTGTCCTCTACATCTTTACATAATGAATTCACTCCATATAAATTTCAGGTTAAATCACAGAGATTTCCTGACCTACCTACAAGTCCATAAGTGTGGGCTTTTCTTACAGCTGCGACATTAAACTTACCCGTTTCTCTCCTGCTACTAAGAATTTAACACAGTTACAGATCGATGGCCTTAACCACTTGCTTATTGGGCACTTAAACCCCCCCTCCTGTGCAGATCAATTTTCAGCTTTCAGCTCTGTCACACTTTGACAATTGCGCGTTCATACAAAACTGTACCCAAATGAAACTTTTATAATTTTTTTCACTGTTGGTGGCATTTAATCACCATTTGGGTTTTTATTTTTTGCTAAACAAACAAAAAAAGACAGAAGTTTTTGAAAAAAAACAAAAACTTTTCATAGTTTGTTTATAAAATTTAGCAAATGGTTCATTTTTCTCCTTCATTGATATTCGCTGATGAGACTGCACTGATGGGATGCACTGATAGGCACAGATAAGGCGACACTGATAGGCACTGATAAGACGGCACCGATGGGCCCTGATGGGTGGCACTGAAGGGTGGCATTGATGGGTGGTACTGACAGATGGCACTGATGGGCAATAATAGGTGGCACTGATGGGCACTGGTAGGTGGTATTGATAGGCAGCACTGGTAATTACGCACTGATTAATTTACAGGCGGCACTGTGGGCACTGATAGGCAGTACTGTGGGCACTAATAAGCGGCACTGTGGACACTAATAGGTGGCACTGTGAGGTGACACGGTGGGCACTGTTAGGTGGTGCTGGCTGGCACTGTTAGGTGGTGCTGGCTGGCACTGGTAGATGGCACTGGTGAGTACCTTCACAATCGGGACCTATGTGCCTCTTTTCCTGAAGCTATCAGCGTGAGGAGGAGAAATTGCCGATTATGGCTTTGTTTACATCACATGATCAGCTGTCATTGGCTGACAGCTGATCACGTGGTAAGGGGTCGGGATTGACTCCTTACTCCGATCTGTGATCAGGCGAGTCTCATAGACTCGCTGATCACAGAGCGTGCCACGCAGGCCACTCAAGCACAGGAGGACGCCCTCCCGGCAAATGAAGTCCGCGCTGCAGCCGTCTTTCGGCTATAGCGCGGACGGCAAGTGGTTAATACTTTAAGCAATAGACCGAATGTAGGCAATGTGGTGGTGATGTTGTAACCCCAATATGAGCGCATGTGTCTTCAAATATTATCCAACAAAGAGGGGTATCGTGTCATCACTTCCACCCACACACTTGAATACACAAGCCAATTTAAGGAGCTTATTGGCACGGCCTTCATGGAGGGTCTCATTAATCAGGGTATCTACAAATATTGCAATGTTCAGTTTCCACACAACGGGACTTTCTATGTGCTGCCCAAAGTACATAAAAACTTAATAGAACCACCTGGTAGGCCCATTGTCTCTGGAATAGGCACCTTATGCGAGAATGCCAGCAAATTTGTTGATTTCATCTTGATGCCACACATCACTAGCTTGCCATCGTATATTAGGGACACTTTGGACCTATTAAAACATATTGAAGGCCGTAGTGTACCACCGGGAGCTATGCTAGTGACACTTTTGACACTACAGCAAGTCATTGCTTCATAAAGCCTACAATCGAGCTTTACACCAGGACAGAAATGCCTTGCTGTATAAACCCAGGAATGACCATAAAAGCCCCCCTTCAGTGAGATTCATTACCCGTTTTTCAACACAAAAAGAACTACGCAATGTTCTTGGAAGACATTGGCACATACTCTTAAAAGACCCCTATTTCTCCAAATATATCAAAAACTATCCTGAGATTTTTTTGTAGAGCACTGTCTATTCGCGACAAACTGACATCCAGCCACTATATACCCAATAGTGATCCTTTATCATCACCTCGGGGCATTGCCAAATGTGGCAGATGTGACATGTGCCCTTATAGACATCAAGGCACAGAATTTATGCTGCCTGATGGTCAGGTCTTCAAACCTCATTTCCATGTAGATTGTGACACATCGGCTATCGTTTATATGATGACCTGTGCATGTGGAGCTTTCTATGTTGGAAAGACCATCAGACCCTTCAGAAAAAGAATTAATGATCACATATACTACGCATCAAGCGGAAAAATTATTACACCACTCAGCAGACACCTCGACCTGTACCATGGCTTTGATACCTCTGTGACATTTATAGCTCTTAAAAAGGTCCCTAAAGACCCAAGAGGGGGTGACTGGATTCTCCAGAGGGAAACACACTGGATAGAAAGACTTAATTCTACCCTTTCTTTAATCATCTTTTGTTTCCCTCCTATATGTTAGATACCACCAGTGTAGTCTTTGTCCAATATTTATTCAACTTATATGGAAATAATAATAAAATTGGTTCTTTTTTCTTTTCTCTTTCTTTTTTGTTATTAGGCATGGACCATAGAGGAGCGTCGCACATGCTAAATGGCTTGCTTGTTCCCCGTATTCCTCCCCCTTGTATACTTCTTGGGGAGGGGGGCGGTAGATATGCCGCTAAAGGCGCCACTCTTGTTTACCAGTGGTGCTAGACTAGGTCATGTCCTGCTCTGGTCCATGGGTGCGGTGCCTCCAGATGCCACCATGGGGAGCTCCTCTTCCCTTGGCCTTGGAGATGCACGGTGCGGTCGGCTGTGTACCTTTGGCCAGGCCATTTCATGTCAAGTGGCGAGCTTATTGCACACACCTGGCGTGGTGGTTGGGATACACGTTATTGGGGTGTGATGACCAGCTGGGTCTTTAAGTACTTTAGGAAACCCAAAGGGAGGGCTATGGTTGTGTATTTGCCTTAAAGCACGATGAACAAGTTGTGACACTGCATGTGGGTTAGAGACTGTATACAATCATGGACACATATAGCTGATGCACCTCTCGTGGACAATTCAACTTGTGTATTCTATACCACTGAAATCTATAGCCAGGCTTCTAGTATGCCTTGTAACTCCCTACAAAACAATCTTTTGCTGTAAGTGTTATACCTTAATATGGTTTTTACTGTTTAGTGTACAGAATATATACATATATCAAGATACATATGTGTTTGTATATGTGGCAGTAACATACTATTTTACACGCTACCCACCTAGGTGTATCCCCATATCTGCCTATCCATGGGGGGCCATGCTTACCACCGGCTCTGTTCCTCGCTCTCTTTGATCCACATATGTTGTTTGTAAGTACCTAGGTTTATTCATCCTGTATATAGTATGTTGATAGATGTATAGTATATTTGTAAATTTGTTATTATTAAACTCTGTCTATGTTTATTCTTGAACAGGGTTTATAACTGTAATTAACCCTTCACACTCCTTAAGAAGCGTTATCCGTCAACGCGAAACATGTTGAGCGCAGTTCTTTCTATCTAGCGTGAAGCTACGCACCCCTCTACAGCTATAGCCCCTTGTCTATTATCAGCTCTTGTTGAGATTGTATATTATGCTCTATATTCACCATTGTTATTACATTGGAGGCTCCTTACCTATGCTTAGGGGGTGGGTATATCCATACAGTAGTTTAGGTTATTACTGTTGATGTTTTATAATGTTTTTTAAATGATTTTCTAATAAATATATTTACCTTCATACATGTTTATCTTCTTTGACACGGTGCCCATGAAGTCCCAAATCTTGTGGCTGCCATTTCTCTCCTATATTTCATAGGGACGAGGCATAGTGTACAATTTTCATGTCCATAGTAGCCATGCCACGGTGACATAATTAAATTGTTTCAATTGAAGCTACATTGTCAGCATAATAAATTGAGGGGGGGGGGGATAGCCTGGCTTCTGCACACCTCATTCGGCTCGAGTGGTTAGCGGGTAAAAGGAGCCTCAGCTAAATTGATCCAGACCACAACTCCAACATGTTTTTCCCTGCCCTCAGGACTTAATTATGGATTCAGCTCCATGATTAAGCCCCAAGGACAGGGTGAAACATGTTGGAGTTGTGTCCTGGATGAATTGATTAATCCCTGAAGGTGGGGTGAAACATGTTGGAGTTGTGGTCTGGATGAATCCATCTGAGGCTGCTTTTACCTGCTAACCACTCAATCCAGGTGAGGTGTGTGGCGTCCGGGCTTTCTCTATCCATTTTTGTAGTATGCTTTAGGTCTGGATGGACTTTTCCTCAGCCTGCACCCTCACAACCCAGCAACATTCCAACTCATTGAAACTTGCAAGCCTAAGCTGGGACCCTTTAGCATTTATCATAGTTCAAAGTGAAGAGGGGGGTACAATATTTTTAGGGTATCAAACCCTGGATGCCACATCTTGTCACCCAGGAAAAGTAGGTACATGGATTAATTGCAGGAGGGGCACATTTGCTGCTGGGGCTCTTTCTATAAGTGGGGATATTTCTATAAGTGGGTGCACTTCCGACTCTAGGTATGTTACTGCTACTGCAACTCCACCCATAACTGCAATATTGAAAACTGCGTTACTTATGTTTGTGTATAACTCTGGTATGTTCCTGCTACTGCAATTCCATCCATAACTGCAATATTGAAAACTGCTTTGCTTGTGTATATGGTATGTTATTTTTGCTTAACCATCTGTAGAGCTGTCCACATTGCAATGCTTTATCGTTCCCCCTTTTGTCTTACCTAAAATTATGGCCTGTTCTTATCTTTAGTACCCTCTTGTTTCTTTCTGAATTGAAAACCATGCTCTGTTTAGCCAAAATAAATGGACACTATTCTGTACTCCTACTCCTGGACCCTTCTGCTGCCTTTGATACGGTTGACCACTCCCTCCTCCTCATAAAACTCCATGCCTCCATGCCTGGTCTCCGTGACTGTACTCTTCATTGGTTCTCTTCCTACTGCACCATTATCGTTACTTGCAATTCTACTTCCTCCTCTTCTCTTTCTTTCTCTGTTGGGGTCCCCCAAGGTTCTGTTCTTGGACCGCGCCTATTGTCAATCTACACCTCCTCCCTGGGTCAGCCGATAGCCTCTCATGGCTTCCAATGCCATCTCTACGCCAACAACACCCAAATGTATCTCTCTACCCCTCAAGCTCACTCCTCTAGTCTCCTCACGTAACACATATCCGTCTGGATGTCATACCACTTCCTCAAACTCAATCCAAAACCAGCCTCATAATAATTCCTCCCCTACGTGCCTCTGCCCCGATCTCTGTCAAGATCGTTGGCACAACTATTAGCTGATCCCCGCATGCCAAGGTTCTAGGTGTAATCCTGGACTCTGATCTATACTTTAGGCCCCACATCCAATCGTTATCCAAATCTTTGTCCTTCAACCTCTGCAACATCTCCAAAATACGCCTGTTTATAACCAATGACACCACAAAGCTCTTAATTTACTCCCTGGGCATCTCTCACCTTGACTACCGTAACTCCCTTCTCATTGGCTTACCTCTACATATATTATCCCCCATTTAGTCCATCATGAATGCTGCTGCCAAGCTCATCCACCTTACCAACTGCTCAGTGTCTGCTACTCCTCTCTGCCAATCCCTCCACTGGCTTACACTCACCCAACAAATGAAATTCAAAATACTAACAACTTACAAAGCCATCCACAACTCTGCCCCCACCTACATCACTAGCCTAGTCTCAAAATACCAACTTAATCATTCACTTTGTTCCTCCAAAGACCTCCTGCTCTCTCTAGCTCCCTCATCACCTCCTCCCATGCTCCCCTCCAGGACTTTTCCAGAGCCTCTCCCATTCTATGGAGCGCCCTACCCCAATCTGTCAGATTATCTCCTACTCTGTTTGCTTTTAGACGATCCCTGAAAACCCAACTCTTTAGAGTAGCTTATCCTGCCCACACCTAACAACCATATTTTAATTTTCTCCATCAGCTCATCCCCCACAGTTATTACCTTTTGTATCATTTGATCCTCCCTTCTAGATTGTAAGCTCTAACGAACAGGACCACCTGATTCCTCCTGTATGGAATTGTAATGTAACTGTACTGTCTGCCCTTATGTTGTAAAGCAATGCGCAAACTGTTGTCGCTATATAAATCCTGTATAATAATAATTATTGGTACTCAGTGATTTGAACACTGCTAAGTTTAATGAGCGAGAGCTCTTTAGCTTTATTCTCCACTATGTAACCTGCAGCTGTACAGACTACTCCCATGGGCTGCTGCTTATTATATGGCAGGCGGCGTCTGGATCACAATGTCCTCACTGCTTAAACATTAGATGTGAAAACTAGAGACCTGTATTTGTGTATTGGTTCGAAAACCATATACTGTATGTAAATGACTGTCCATTTTATAGATATGTCATAACAGGATATACAGTATATCTTGGCAGATCTTGTAAATAATAATACATGTAACACTGAAATATGAATGAGTTGTATTGTCTTCATGGAGGTAGAAATGTAACACTACTACAGAAGAAGGAGTCTACACAGGAGGGGAGATTGGTGTCCGTTATATTTTATTGCTTTCATGTCTTGCAGTCTAATGATCAAACTGGCTTCAGTTCAAGGATGAGAACATCCTTTCTTCAGGGGTGTAATACCATTACCAATGTAGCTAGTTTGTACGATCACAAACCTGAGCCTAATTTTATGGAAGAGAAACTAAAATGGCCTGATCAGTTTTATTTTATATATACAGCGCATACTTTGTCTTGCTAATCAATATTTCATACATGACAAAGGATTCCCAGAGGAGTGTGATTTATGTAAAGAGAGCACAGCGCATATTTCCCTCAAACATTTCTCTCTTTGATACCTGCAATTGAGCCGTCTGGCAGGGCATGGACCACTTCTCCGACTCATTCGCTTATATGTGTAAATCACAACTTGAGCTATTGAACTGTGTAAACAGGCATTATAAAACAGAGCAAAGGAGAAGAGCTCCATCTACTGGCTGTGTGGAAGACTACCTATGGAATGTTTTCTATTTACGTGACTAAAAACATTGACTTGTGAAGTCCTGAGTGTAAGAAAGAATATTCAAAATCACCATATATTTCCTTTTGGAATTTGCGATCTGTTGTATAACAGATCCCATATTCTGTTCATGTTCTCAAGCACAAAAAAAAAAAAAAAAAAAAAAAAAGAAGAATATGTAATGTAATTTAATATAAGTGTTACTAAACCCAGGAGCCTGCATTCACTAAATCTAGTCCCCCACAGTACACAGAACATCGTAATGCAATTGTTTTAGTAAATATAACCCGAGAAATACCTTTTCTCATCAGCAGTATATAGCACTCTTGTGACTTCTATCAGTTACATAGTCAGGTTGAAAAAAAGACACAACTAGTTCAACCAAAAAAAAAAAAAAAAAAAATATATATATATATATATATATATATATATATATATATATATGTATATATATATACACAATCCTTCCCCAGAAAAGCCGGATCCAATTTGCTACAGCAGGGGAAAAATTCCTTCCGGATTCCCCGAGAGGCAATCAGATTTTCCCTGGATTAACTTTACCTATAACTGTTAGTACCCAGTTATATTATGTACATTTTGGAAAGAATCCAGGCCTTTTTTAAAGCAATCTACTGAGCTGGCCAGAACCACCTCTGGAGGGAGTCTATTCCACATTTTCACAGCTCTTACTGTGAAGAAACCTTTTCGTATTTGGAGATTAAATATTTTTTCCTCTACACTTAAAGCGTGCCCCCCTGTCCTCTGTGATGATCTTAAAGTAAATAACTCAACACCAAGTTCACTATATGGACCACTTATATATTTGTACATGTTGATTATATCCCCCTTAATCTTCTCTTCTCAAGAGAGAATAAATTCAGTTCCTCTAATCTTTCCTCATAGCTGAGTTCCTCCATGCCTCTTATCAGTTTGGTTCCCCTTCTCTGCACTTTCTCCAATTCCCCGATATCCCTTTCGAGAACTGGTGCCCAAAACTGAACCACATATTCCAGATGAGGTCTTACTAAAGATTTGTATAGGGGAAAAATTATATCTCTCTTTGGAGTCCATACCTCTCAATACAAGAAAGTACTTTGCTTGCTTTGGAAATCGCAGCTTGGCATTGTAGGCTAATATTGTGCTTATGGTCTGCCAAAACCCCCAGATCGTTCTCCATTGATTCTCCCAGTTGTTCTCCCCCCTAGTATGTATGATGCATGCGCAGTCTTAGCCCCCAAGTGCATAACTTACATTTATCAATATTAAACCTCATTTGCCCAATTAGACAGAGCATTGAGGTCGGCTTGTAAATTGGAGACATCCTGCAAGGACGTTATTCCACTGCATAGCTTGGTGTCATCTGCAAAGACAGAAATCCCAGACCCAATATAATTTATAAAGATATTAAAAAGTAAGGGTCCCAGCACTGAACCTTGGGGTACACCACTGATAACCTTAGACCATTCAGAGTAAGAATCATTAACCACTACTCTCTGAATTTCGGTCTTTTAGCCAGTTTTCTATCCATTTACAAACTGATATTTCCAAACCTGTAGACTTTACCGTACACATGAGCCGTGTGTGGGGAACTGTATCGAACACTTTTGCAAAATCCAAGTATACCACATCCACTGCCACCACTCTGTCCAAGGTTTTACTTACCACCTCATAAAAAGGAATCAGGTTTGTCTGACAACTTCTGTCTTTCATGAATCCATGCTGTCTGTTGCTTAAAATATATTTTTCCAGCAAGAACTTCTCTATGGTCTTTTATTAATCTCTCCAGTATCTTCCCAACTATAGAAGTTAAACTAACAGGTCTATAGTTACTTGGTAAATACTTTGATCCCTTTTTAAATATGGGCACCACATTAGCCCTGCGCCAATTCAGTGGTACTATTCCTGTCATTAACAAGTCCCTAAATATTAGAAAAAATGGCCTTGAAATGACAGAGCTCAATTCTTTTAGGATCCGCGGGTGGATGCCATCAAGTCCAGGTGCTTTATCTACTTTTATTCTGTCTAAATATTTCTGAACCATATCACTTTTGAGCCATTGTGGATCATTTGGGGCTGTATCACTACCACCCCCATTTTGGACATGAGCTCCCCATGCTCCTTTGTATACACAGAGCTGCAATCTGTCGTTCGTTTTAGAATTTTTGTGTCTTTGATTTCCTTTTTACATATTCTGCTATATTATTTGTAACCTTTAAACGATGATAATAGCGTTCCTTCATTTTTATATTTTTTAAAAGCTCTTTTTTTATTATTTATATCCATTTTAACTTTGGCTGTGAGCAACATAGGTTTTATTTTTAGCCTTTTAAACTTATTGCCCATTGGAATATACTTTGCAGTGAGTTTACATACAGTCATTTTGAAGAATTCCCATTTATGTTCTGTGTCCATTGATGCCAATATTCCTTCCCAGTCTAAAGCCCCATACATAGTTACATAGTTACTAAGGTTGAATAAAGACACCAGTCCATCCAGTTCAACCTGAGTGAGGGTCTACAATTGTCCCTATCCCTGTACATTGCACACTTGCATCGGTCCCTGCCCTCAAGGAGCCCACAATCCAAGGTCCCCATTCATATACTAGGGACAATTTTAGACAGAAGCCAATTAACTTACCTGCATGTCTTTGGCATGTCATACATACTATTCGATTTTCTGCTGATTTTTTCGTCCGCCTGCCGTGAGCTCCGTGAGTGTGATCGCCGGTCCCGCACACTCGATGTCCGTGGGGATACCCGCGATCGCCTCACGGAGAGGAAGAACGGGGAATTGCTAATGTAAACAAGCATTTCCCCGTTCTGTCTACTGACACTGATCACAGCTCCCTGTAATTAGGAGTGATGATCAGTGTTGTGTCACACACAGCCCCTCCCCCTCACAGTTAGAATCACTCCCTAGGACACATTTAACCTCTACAGTGCCACCCAGTGGGTAACCCCTTCACTGCCAGTCACATTTACACAGTAATTGCACTGATCGCTGTATAAATGTGAATGGTCCTAAAATCACACCAAAAGTGTCCGATCTGTCCGCCATAATGTCGCAGTCATGATAAATATCGCTGATCATCGCCATTACTAGTAAAAAAAAAAATTATTAATAAAAATGCCATAAAACTATCCCGTTTTGCGCAAACCAATCAATAAACGCTTATTGCGATTTTTTTAAACAAAAATATATAGAAGAATACGTATCGGCCTAAACTGAGGAAAAAATGTTTTTTTATATTTTTTTGGGGATATTTATTATAGCAAAAAGTAAAAAATAATGCATTTTCTAAAAAATTTTTTTATAGCGCAAAAAAAAACTGCAGAGGTAATCAAATACCACCAAAAGAAAGCTCTATTTGTGGGGAAAAAAGGATGTCAATTTTGTTTGGGAACCACGTCGCCCGACCGCACAATTGTCAGTTAAAGTGACGCAGTGCCTGAATCGCAAAAAGTGCTCTGGTCTTTGGCCAGCCAAATGGTCCGGGACTTAAGTGGTTAAAGTTAAGTGTTTTTATCTTACCAATATGTGTTTGTTGCTTATAGCTAACATTAAATTAAATCATGTTTTGGTCACTGCTACCCAGATGTTCTTTTATATGAATATTGGTAATAAGCTCTGCATGGTTTGAGATTACCAGGTCCAGCAGAGCATCATTCCTAGTCGGGGCCTCAATAAACTGTACCATAAAATTGCCTTGTGAAAGTTTATACAGGTTTGCCCTTTCACTGTCCCAGCAGTGCCATTACTCCAGCAAATTTCCAGGTAGTTAAAATCCCCCATTATTATCACTGTCCCAGACCTTGCAGCCCTTTCCATCTGTGCAAGGAGCCGAGTCTCCAACTCCTCACTAACACTGGGAGGTCTATAACAAACTCCAATGACAACCTTTGTTGTACGCACATCTATGTACAGTTTCCACCCATAATGCTTCAGACTCATCACACTCTCCATCATCTAGGTCTTCTTTCACACTCGCTTTAAGATCACTTATCATATAAATACAGACCCTTTTTTTTCTTTCCGAAAGAGAGCAGAGCTGGGAATATTAATAGCTCAGTCATGTGAAGAATGAATCCAAGATACCAGCAATACCAATTAGATCATAGTTCTCCTCGTGCACCAGTACTTTCAACTTGGCAGACTTCTGGCATTGGTGAACAAACACTTTAATTCATTGTCACATTTTATAAACTTATGCTGCATATTTTTTATTTTAGTACAAATAGTACCATTTCTGATGGTTGTTTGTAACATAGGAACCTTTGTGTCATCTGCCATAGCCCTCCCCCCCCCCCATCTTTCCCCATTCCACCCACCAATAGTAGCTGGCCCCTGTTTGACCCATTTTAATATAATTCACCCTCCCCCACAATCATAGTTTAATTACTCCTCCAGCCTTCCCATAAACCTCTCCCCCAGCACAGTAGACCCCCTTCCATTTAGGTGCAAACCATCTTTAGCATATAGTTTGCACCCCAATGAAAAGTCAGCCCAGTGCTCTAAAAACCCAATCCCTCCTTAGACCAGGTATTTAGCCATGCATTCAGCTCTCTAATCACCCCCTGCATTTCCTGTGTTGCGCATGGCACAGGCAATATTTCAGAGAATATCACCTTGGAGGTCCTTCCCTTCAACTTTTAGCCTAGTTCTTTAAATTGGTTCTTAAGGAGACCCCCACCCACCTATATATTCTGTAATGGTTCCAACGTGGACCAAGACAGCTGGTTCATGCCCAGCCCCTCCCAGTAATTTATCAAGCCGGTCCAACCCTTGCACCAGGTAGATAGCAAAGCATTGGGTTGAGGCAATCCTGGCGACAAATTATTCTATCAGTCCTACTGATTATAGAATCCATTATTACCACCAACTGTCTAGGCCTACCTGAACTCCCCTCACCACCCTTACTAGGATGGCCTACTCTCCTGGCTGTTAGGGGAAGCAGTGACATCTAGGGCTGCCACCTCTGTGCTTGATACCCCCACATCTTCACCCAACTTGGTGAATCTGTTGGGGTGCTCAAACCCAGGGCTGGCATTCCTTTTCTGTGAGCCCCTACCTCTCTCTCTAACTGTATTAACCCATCTTTCTACCTGATAATCCTGACTTTGAATTTTGCCACCAGAAGACCCCTTTTCAAGGTTGTCAGTTCTGCCAGTGTTGCAATTTGCTCCTCCAGATCTCTAATGCAAGCTTCCAGAAGGGCAACCCGCTCATGTCTGTCGCAGCGGTATCCATCCTGGTGCTGTCACTCCATTGTTGTATACATGTGGAACACTGTGCACTGCAAAAATCCTCAATCTTGCTAACCCCCATCTTCCCAGTTACAATAATATTACTAACAGGAAACTTTAGATGTTACTTACAGGTTTGGTGACTCCTATTATAACCTCCTGTTTTACAACTCTGGTTTTTGACTCGCCACTTAGTCAAGTTCCACTTGGTCAGAGTTCCAGCAAGCAAAAAGGTGTCCAGCTTAAAGATGAGCAGGTTTAGAAATTAGTTCTACAGAAAGTTATGTAAAACCTCAAGCACCTGTGACTAATTAACCACTCCCTGCAAAATACACCCCGATTGCCCGAACCACATCCTAAGTGTGGAAGGCAAATTTCCTCGGATGTTGCGGCCTGGGACATAGGGAAGGCACCACAAGGTCTTCATTTAAATGGAAATCAGAAACCACTTTTGGAAGGAATGAAGGACGAAGAACCACCTTGTCCTTATGAATCATCAGGTCAGGTGTGCGCCATAAATTCCCAACACTCTGCGAGCAGAAGTTATAGCCGCCAAGAAGGCCACCCTCTGTGACAGAGCAAGCAGGGGTGGGACCACATATCACACTCCCCAAATGAAGGTAAGAACCAGGGAATGTGAAGCCAGGGGGCGTTGAAAGAAAACCACCAAAGCTGACACCTGGCCCTTGATGGTACTCAAGGCCAAATTCTTTTCAACGCCCCTCTGAAGAAAAGTCAAAATCAGAGCCACTAAAAAGTAACCTCACTGACTCATACCATGAAATGTACGCTTTCCATGTCCAATGATATACCTTCCTGGAAGTAGACTTCCTAGCTTTGAGTAGTGTCAGAATCACTGACGCAGGTAAGCCTCTATCCTTCAACACCTGGCTTTCATCAGCCAGGCTGTTAAAGACAGCAACTGTAAAGCAGGGTGGAAGATCAGCCCTTGGTATAGCAGATCCTCCCTGAGAGGCAGCCACAAGGGGGGCCTGTGGCCAGACGCACCAGGTCGGCATACCAGGACTGACAGTCTGGGGCAACTAGAATGGCTAGAATTCCTTCAGCCTCGATCCTGCGTAATAGCCGATGCAGAAGCTTTTTAGAAGGAAAGGCATAGATCAGGAGATACTGACCCCAAGGAGCCACCAGAGCGTCTGTGGCATCCGCGGAGGATCTCGAGACCTGGCCACAAACCTCTGCACCTTCCTATTGACTCAGGATGCCATCAGATCTACCTCTGGAGAGCCCCAACGCAGACATATCTGTTGAAATACCTACTGAAAAAACACAGTCACTTCCAGCGCTACTAGGTCTTCCAAGGTGTGGAGTAACAGATGTCAGATAAAATGGTGGTGTGAAAGGTATATATGGTATCCCAAAACTGGGTGGATGCCGCCTTCCTCAGATGGGGTAATCCGAAAAGAACTACAAGAAAAACAGAAATGAAAGGCACGCACACCTAGTGCATTACCAGAGCTAATTTAATAATAAGAAATTCTTGTACAAAAGTGGTTACTCACAAAATGCAACTGTCAAAAAAAAGGCCATAAACACAGTGCATAGACATGCAGAGAACATGGGGTACAGCTAATGTGTTTCGGGGACGCACCCCCTTCCTCAGAGCTAGGCCTAGCTTTGAGGAAGGGGTGCGCCCCTGAAACATGTCCATGCACTGTGTTTACGACCTTTTGTCAGTCAGTCCGTATATCACCTAGGACTGCCCATGGGTTTAGCCAAGTCTTTTTTCTACCTAGTGTCCTACTCCTGTAGGGGGCGATATAACCCTATGGTTCTGAATAAGGAAGTGCTGTGTCTGTCAATGAACGAATGAGAAATGTATTTATTTTTTATTAAATGTTCCTCTGTTTAACCCCTTATTAACCCTTAATTTAGACTAATCAGCCTTAATTATCTTCTTATTCTCCTTCTGCATTTAATTATTATTTTCCAGCTGATTCTTTTTTTTCACTTTTATTTTATAAACCATTAATAATTAAAACGTTTTTTTTTGTTTGCATTGTTTGTTAAAATTTTTTACACCTTTAACATATATTTACATGTTTCACATTGAAAAAAAAAATTAAAATAAATGTATTTAATTTATAAATTACTTTTCAATACTTTGTACCATTGCTGACAGCTGAAGTGTAAACAAAACAGTTGCGGTAGGTACCGGTAAATTGGTATCAGTAAGTATTAAAAAATAAAAAAAAATAAAGTATCAGTACTCGTATTTGTATGAAAAAAAATGGTATTGGTGCATCTCTACCAGACATACATGAATCGAAATTTGTCTGGTTCAGTGGGGGTAGGCTGAGATTCGATCCATGTATTGGCAAGGCTGATTATACCAGTTGTTCCATTGATCGACTTGGGTACCACCAGCCGGTCTGATTTTTTTACATGTGATTTTTTTTTTTTTTTTTAACAACACGGTTGGTTTTATTGAGAAGACAGAACATAACAAGCAATATACATACATCTCAGCAGACTGGTACAGCACAGAAGTAATCCAAGAATACTATAACATAACAAATGAGCCAGAATAGCAAAAATTGCAAATGAAAAAGAAAAAGGAGTGTGCCCATACAGCAAGCTCACCTACAAACCCCTCCCATACCCTTACCAAAAATACCAGTGCGGAGGGAAAAAGGGGGGGGGGGACGAGGGGGGGGGGGGGAGAGAGAGAGGGGGACGAGGGGGAGGGGGGGGGGTGGGGGAGAGAGATAGGGGGACGAGGGGGGGGGGGTGGGGGGGGGGAGGGGAGGCTCAACTGCAACATTTCAAGAGTTCAAAACTGTTCCACCCAAGGTAACCATACCCGGTCAAACTTCTGCGGGCACCCTCTAACCAGATAAGTCAATTTGTATAGGGGGAGGACAGCATTAACCGCCGCATCCCACCGCTCCACCGTAGGGGGAGAGGATGATATCCAATGCCGAAGGATCTCCCTCCGGGCGTAAAACACCAGGAGAGAGAGCAACAGCTTACTGTACCGAGGACGCTGTTCATCATCCTGAATCCCCAGGAGGGCGAACTCAGGCGTCATAGGAATCGTCAGTTGCAGGCGAATGTTTATACAGTCAAAAACATCCCTCCAAAACCGAGCAATTCGGGGGCAGTCCCAAAACATGTGCAGAAATGTGCCTTCAGGGTAATGACATCTGGGGCATTCCGGGGACCGTTGGGGATACATTCTGTGCAGCCTCTGCGGCGTAAAGTATACGCGATGTAAAAATTTTGTGTGTATTAACCGGTCCCTAGAGGAGATCAGCAGCCGGGACCCATCCTCGAAACACTCCTCCCAATCCTGCCTATCCAAATCAGGGATGTCCGCACGCCACTTGTCCCAGAGGGTATTCATCCTAGGAGAATCGGAGCGCAGCAGAACCTGATACAGCGTGGTAAGGGTCTTAGTGAGATTTTCCTGCGCCAGGGCATCTTTTTACATGTGATTAATGTCAGGCCCAGCGACTATAGTCATTAGCAGTGATCATTGTGTTCTTCCGACCAGAAAGGCCCCCAACCATCGGCAGAACACAATTGTCCTGCAGTAGGCATTCCCCAGTCAACACTGTTTTCTTTCCTTCCACTTGTGTCATCTATGGGCTGCTTAACTCTTTGTGACTGTAGCCAGTCATCTTCCAAATCTCACGACTGCTGAATGCATAATCTGATTCAATTTCAGGCCACTTCAATTTTCACTGGCGGTTTCCTTATGTGATGAAAGCAGTCTGGCTGGGTTCCTGTTGTGCAGAGGATGGCAATTAATGACATCAGTGTTCTCAGCATAACATTTTTATGCCACCTTCAGCGATGGCGTCACATTGCATAACCAGCATGAAATGAATCCTGCAAAAGTAAGACGTCTATAGGAAGCGAGAGACTCGAGTCAGAGCTGTGTGTGTAATTACCATGTGAAAAGCATTGGAGAATAGAATAGAGACGTCCTGTAGAATATCTCTTCTCATATACAGACTACTGGGAACCTCTTCACTGCTAGACTTCAAAACGCAGAATAGAAATGCAAATGATATTAAAAAAGGTACTTTTTTTTTTTTAAAGCTACATTGGCAAGCAGTTTTTAATACTATTCTCAGTGTCTGTAATGTTTAAAATATTACTAATTTCTGGCTAATGCCACACAATGTTTGTGCTTTACTGCTCCCTTACCTCAATGCAGGTCTGCCAGTCATGGGTGACCAATAGACAGTGCACTTTCTGCGACTTACGCTGGCCATACACTTGTACAGGGGTGTCAAACTCAGCCTTCATCGCGGGTCATGGCTGTCCTCAAAGGGCCAGTTGTATATGTAATACTAGATGTCCAGAGCACCCCATCCCCCCTTACATCAGATGTCAAGGGAGCCCCACCATCAGGAATAAAAAAAAAAGTCCCCCCTTCTCCCTTACATCACAGTGTACCCTCCTTACACTTACATAATTAGTAAGGTTGAATAAAGACACCAGTCCATCCAGTTCAACCTGAGTGAGTGTCTACAATTGTCCCTATCCCTGTAAATTGCACACTCACATTGGTCCCTACCCTCAAGGAGCCCACAATCCAACGTCCCCATTCATATACTAGGGCCAATTTTGGACAGAAGCCAATTAACCTAACTGCATGTCTTTGGAGTGTGGGAGGAAACCGGAGTACCCGGAGGAAACCCGCACAGGCACAGAGAGAACATGCAAACTCCATGCAGGTATTGTTGTGGTTGGAATTCGAACCAGCGACCCTATTTACTGCTAGGCGAGAGTGCTACCCACTACACCACTGTGCCACCCCACTTGTGCTGCTGCTGGGGCACAGATGGGAAGCAGAAAGTGCGGGGTCTTTAGGAGGACCAGAGAAGGGCTTGTGTTTTCTGAATGCGGAGACCAGGGGAGGTGGAGAAGAGGGGGTGCTGTGGCTGCACAGAGAAGATCTGCAGGAGGAGTTCTGTCCTCCTACTTCCTGTCGACTGCTGAGACAAAGTGAGGGCAGCGACTGGGGGGGAGGGGAGAGAGAGGGTACTGCAGCTGCAGGAAAGGTGTGAGGGTCACATGAATTGGCCTTGTGTTTGACATGTATGCTCTAATAGATTGTTTTATGGTACATTTGTACGCAAATTCTCTTTTGGAAAGTACTTAAAAATTGTGTTTGCTTTTAACATTCCATTTTGAAATGAATAGAATTTCCCAAAATGAAAACCACATACAATCTTAGAAATGTGCTCATCGGAGAAACATATTCATCCCGCTACTTCAAATTTTCTCATCCCTGTGGTCAAAGATGAACATCAGTTTGACTCCACTAACCATTAGGAAAGCGAATAGACATTATTCAAATAAAAAAGGTCATAAGTACTTGGTGGTGCCGCTCCATGCAGAGGTGTAGCGCCCCATTGGCGCTCAGGACAGTAGAGATTCCAGCGTAAGAAAAACTCATCGAGTGAACAATGAACATTGCTTTTATGCATGTGAAAGTCTCGGGGTCATGGCCCAAGGAGCGGTATTGGCTGAGGCTTTCACATGTGTACATCTATACTAGGATTGGCCATGGCGAGCGATGGTTTCACTTTAAAATATTCTTAAAATTTTTAAAATAACCAGTTGCCGCCCGGCCACAGTACATTTACTGTTCCAGGGCGGCAGGGGCAGGCTGGATCATGTACACGAGGGGTGCTGTGTCCACAGCTATCACATGGTACCTGGGCTAATCACAGCACTCTGTGCTATGTGATAGCTGTGGTTCAATCACAGAACACAATAGTAATCACAGAGGTTATGAATATAACCCATTCATGACCGTTCAAAACATAGCTGTTACAGTGATCATCACTATAACCACAAAGTGTAAGCCCTTGTATACACGGTCGGACATTCTGACAACCAAATCCGTTGAATTTTGTCCGACGGATTTTGTCTGAAACTGTTGCATACACACGGTCGGACAAAGTTGTCGGAAAATCCGACTGTACATAATGTGATGACGTTATTTCATTAAGACGGGACTACGTTCAGGCTAGTAGCCAATAGCTTTGGTCTAGGAATTTGATCTGAGCATACGTGGCACTTTGTCCGTCGGAGTAGGCTACACATGAGTGGAGTATGTCCGATCTGAGCATTTTGTCGGAAAATTTTACGGACAAATTGGAAAACTTGGTCTGTCAGATACTCTGATGGAGACCACACACAGTCGGATTATCCGACAAAACTGTCCAATAGGACACATTCCGTCGGAATCTCCGACCGTGTGTACAAGGGCTAAGAAAAAAACCCTGATCAGAAAAAAATTGTCAATTTTTTTTTTAATTTAATTTCTAGTGACAAAAAATTACAACATGGTCATTTGGGGGGAATTTGTACGGTCTTGGCAATTTAGGGCCTCAAGAAATGAAATGGGCAGTCAACATAGCTCCCAACTGTCCCTGATTTGGAGCAATGTCCCTCTGTCCCTCATTCCACCTCATTTGTCCCTCATTTTGGTCTGATCTATATTAGTTAGATGTATATAAAATGCACTTTTTATCTTTCAAAAAGTTTTTCCCAGTGCTAAACCTTTCATTCAATTTCAAAATTGCTGCATTTGTACATTTTAAAAGCCAATATAAAGGAATAATAGTGGTAAAAAAAAAAAAAAAAAGTCCTTGTGAATTAATTAACCTTTTTTTTCCCCGTTAATTCTTCTTTAAGGGAGTGTGCCAGGGGGCATGTCCAATGCCAATATACATTTGTTAGTAGGTGTCCCTCATTTCCATTTCAAAATGTTGGGAGGTACGAGTCAGCACATCAGGACTGATCCATTTTCAAAATATACTGTATTTACCATACCATTTTTGGAAATTTTTCATTTATATAAAAAAATAAAAAAATACAACCAAAATAAAGTTCTATTTGTGTGAAAAAATGATATACATTTCATTTGGGTACAGTGTTGCATTACCGCACAATTGCCAGTTAAATTAGCGCAGTGGTAAATAGCGAAAAATGGCCTGGTCATGAAGGGGGCAAAACCTTCTGCAGGTCAAGTGATTAAATCTACACACACACACACACACACACACACACACACACACACACTGCAACAAGACACCAATTTCTAGATAAAGAAAAGAATTTATTTAGAGAAAATGTTTTTTTCTTTTATACAGCAAATAACTAAGAAAAAAAGATAAATTAAAGCTAGTTACAAAGAAAACTGGCATATTACGAAAACAATCATGACTTGTACAGTTATAACTTTTTACATAAATTACACATCGACATAAAATAATTAAGTTCTCTTTTTTCTGTTTCCATTTCTTTACAGCATTTAGAAAATACAATAGCATTTAGCATAGAGTTTTAGGTAAATTTAAAAACCGCAGTATTTACAAGGTGAGCGGCGCCCATGGCACACATCGCGTCGGTCGCCACTTTCTCACCAGTACCCCTCAGACAAGGGGCGGAGCCTGTGCTGAGGTCTTTAAATGACGCCTACATGTACCTCGGTACAGGTATTAATACAACAAAAAGCAGAGGTATATACCGTATTATAAACCTCCTGAGCACTTTGTAGTTTTACTCTAGTGCAGTCCATGTTAGTACTATATAGAATACCACAACACAAGGCTAGGATTTCTTTTCCATAATGACAGGATGAAAAGGATGCCATTTATATGTAAATGCTTAATATTTGCCCAAGAATGCCCAATTAATGCTCAACACAAAAACACACATCATCTGCTATGCCAGCTTTTACTCTCTGAATTGACAATGCGTTTATATTCTCCGTATTGCACAAGCTGCAATGTAATTCCCCATCTGAACGGCGATCTTACTAGCAAAATACACTAATTCAGTCATTTAGAATAAAGCTCAGCATGTGGGAAAAACAAACCAAAATGGAGTCCATTTTTATTAAATTTTTTTTTTATTGATAAGTGCTGAATGGTTCTACCATTGTACCACCCCCAGCTCCATCATTGTACTAGCAAATCGCTGGGTTGCAGATTTCAGTAATATATCTTTACCTGAGGGATTAACAGGTATGTCACGATGGGCTATTGGGCACTCCAAGTGACCGGCATAATAAGTGGGTGAGTTTCCAATAAATTCATTGACTAGGCCAGCCATTCCCAACCAGGGTTCCTCCAGACGTTGCTGGGGGTTCCTTGAGCTGTGGCTAACTGACCTCCTATTTGACGGTTCCTGCATAATTCTTGGTCCAACTGACTCCCTCAATGAATTAATCTTAGCAGGGTTTCCCTGAGATCTGAGAATTATTTCAAGGGTTCCTCCGGGGTAAAAGGGTTGAGAAAGGCTATAGAGGAAAGCCGACGGAGCTCCACTCATATGCATCTGATCAGGTTTTTTTTCTTATTAAACTTTGTGCTCCAGGCCAACTATTAAATGGATGGTCCTGAAAATAAACCCTAAAAATTCATTTTAAATACATTCTCTATATAGACAACTGAACTACCGCCTTTGGCAACAACAAGGAAATATGGGGTTGCTTACAGAGTCCAATTAACCTTCAGACCCATTTTGGATGTCAGCATCAGAAAGAGTGCCAAAGAAAAACCCATCCCCTGAAGACAGAGAACATTACACAAGGCTTTGTTTATACATCAAGGGGCCAAAGACACCTAACCGTAGGTGCTGTAAGTCCCATCTATCCACTAGGGACCCCCTAGGGATTTTTAAGGCTATGGAACTCTAAACTACACATGGAAGCCACCTCTTGACCTCACCAGCCCTTGGCACAAGTCTGATACTGAACTCTGCTAGGGCACCCAATGACAAGAGCCAAGATACCAGATCTGAAACTCCCTTTACCCCCTTGTATGAGATTACCTCCAATAACATCTTAATGAGGGAAATGGATCATTTCATCGTGTCTTAGAAAAGTTTGCAGAAAAAAAAAAAAAAAAAAACACAAGCAAATGAAAATGATTATGGAAAATGGTGGCACCTGGCCAGCAGGCTTCATTTCCACAGTCAGTGGAGAAGGAATGTGATGGGGTTTGTTGAAGTGGAAACAGTTCTATTCACTGCCAATGGCACTAAGAGGAGAACCGGCATTACTAACCTATCATATATTGTAACATTATAACTGGGAAGTCTAGATAGAACAAATTAAATACCTTGGCAGTCCAAGAAAACTCTCCGTCTCTATTATAGGCCAGTACTGGCTGCTTCCTACACAGGACACCCAATATCAGCCCACCCAACACAAACCTAAGTGCTCTTTTATTCTATAGAAAGCGATATGTGGGGGGGGGGGGGGGTTCTCAAGCAGCAATAATAAAAACATATTTAAAGCTTCAATAAAGGTGCTTAAATGCATCAGCATCAGTCTGCTCTGTACAGTCTAGTTGCATTGACCCTCAATAATGATTTGTTCTAGAAGCATAACTCCATAATATGGAAATACTGTTTTTAATGCACAGCTGGACAGGAATCACAGTGTGCATTGCAACGGGCAGGTATGGGAGCTCTAAATCTAAATTAATCAATCTCATTGATCCTTATGCCTCATCTGCAAATAGATAGGGATGGCCATAATTGTTCAATATGTTGCTCCTCTCTGTCTCAGTGTAAAGAGATCAGTCTGAACATACTGACTGAAACCCCCAGACAATACTGCTTGATATAAAAGCAGCCACTAGAGGGAGACTACACATAATACAATAATGACCAACATGTAAAAGACACAGTAAAATCACTTTCAGGTACACAATACAACAAATGTAAATACAGCAGTCTGCATCTACGGCCTCATGTACAATGGGCATTTAGCCATGGGGCATGAGATCTGGGCACTGAAATGCATACAGAAGGCACAGGAGCACTGTCTATCTCCACTGCCAGAAGCCTGTCAATTTCTATGAGAGGATGAAAGCTGCTGGGATTGGATGGTGCACTCAGTGGTACTAACATTTAGGTTAGTATGCGCCCAGGTACGAATGCTCGGAACACAAGCTGTCTTGTCTGGACGATGAGCCTGTGCCTTCCCCCAGCACCTACTGTAAATGACAGGATCTCATGTACCCAGGCTACATGAAGCATAAAGCGGAATTCCACAAATTCAGCAACTTTGTATGAAGTGCAGACAAACTATGAGTTAAGTCCTCATAGCTGCCTGCCATGTGGGCTTATATCTCTTCTTTATATCCAGCAGATTTATGATTCTGGCAGAGGATACACTCCACACACTGACAGAGTGGAGATAAGCACAGAGTAGCAATGCCCCTCCCTCCACTCTGCTGCCCATTCACAGAAGCCTTTGTATTTTGTGAAAGAGCTCACACATGGCTTCTGTGATTGGGCAGGTGGAGGAGTATAGTAGCTGCACCGACTCGACATTTGAAGGGGCTGAGTCCAGCATTGGCGTTCGGGAAGTTATGTTGCAGGAGCACAATGAACCTGCCAGATATAAATAATAGAGATAAGCCCAGGAGGTGGCAGGCACCTTGTTGGATCTAACTCAGAGTGCCTTCACAAAGTTTCTGAATTCCTGGAATTGAGATATAAAGGAGAATAAGATGAGGACTGCTGTTCATTGATGTAAAAGCAACAAATACAATCCTCAAAACTTGTTCAGCAGCTACAGTGTGAAGCCTTTCAATACAATATTACAAGGAGTGGTGGTGGAAACAGTGCCTATGAGGAACCATTATTTGTAAGTATATCTAAACACTGTGGCAAGGGGCTGTGAAAATAGCTTTGCTTCATGGGAAATTTAAGAAGGCACCTCCTGTCAACTTGCCCATTTAAGTCAACAGGACCACATTGCAACCACAAATCACTTGTGTGAAAGGGGCCAAAACATATAATTCCTAACACGGACACTGTGAAGGGGAAATTCCATTTATATACAACATAATACATATGAAACAAAGCATTAGTGGTCTGGGATAGCTGGTATCAGGCTAAGGCAGGCCATATGTTAAGCAATTTTTGTTCCTTCAACCATGGGTTGACTGTGTTGATGAGGGAATCCTTCCCGTGGAGCTATTGTAGACTGACAGCGGGAGGTTTCTGCAGCGGTCGGAATGCAATGGTCCCTACAGCCTGCTATAGCCTCTGGCAGTGATTGAACAGAAAAATCCAGACAGGCTAGTTGTACTGAAGTCTCAATCAGCCTGCTCATACATGGTTTGAAATCTCGATCGGTCTATGGCCGCCTTAACACTCCCGAAACCTCAGAAGATTTTCTGCACATGTAGTTCACTAAACTCACCCAATAAATCTCTGCCTCCTCCTTTCCTGCAGCAATGTACTTACCACATGGTATGCAGGATAGGAGGAGGATGGCAGGATGGTGTCACTTTGGTTGTGATGCTGTGAGGGACATGGGCCACTCTACAATGTAATCCTCCATCCTGATGGATGCTCTCCACCCCTTCCTTTAACTCCCCTTCACCTGAAACTCACGTTTCTTCTATCAGGACCCAGCAGATTCCCTTTCTTTCTTCAATCCCACACTTTTAGGTATATGGCTTTACCACTTAAAATTTACAGGGGGGCTGAAGAGCACCAATAACTCCACAGTCCACACCAAAGGCTGGGACAATGGCACCAAAGCCAGTTCCCATAGCCAAGGTTCTGCGGAAACAGAGCACCTATTTTTGATGACTTGCTGCTGGGATGTTACCCAGTTTCAATTTGCATTGTTAGTAAAAGTACTCACATTGTGAGGGGACAAGACTTAACAAGATCAGTGCCATCTTCAGACAGTTTGATAAATCAGGCCCACTGTAGTATACAATGGTCAACTGTAGATTTAGACACCTCATGCTCAAGTGTCTAAAGAAAGAGAAGTCCTCTTGTAGTAGGTTCTCCTATTTCTAGAGCACTATGGGAGAATCTGATTGGGGCCAGCTGGCAACGAGGACTTCCACTTTGTACACAAAACCAACAGAGTGATGGGTCCTCCTTTCACTCATTCCATCACACTGTGGTGTCAACCTGACCAGCTTTAGTTTAATGGTTTCTTAACTTGCAACATATCGCTAGACGAGGTGATTGTCATTATTGGAGGACATTTGTAAAGTGCATAGTGGTAACATACTGCCATGAAGTGTTGAAGGACACCTTGAAAGCTGTTTTCATCATTTGTCATGTAAAAATATCTCCCCATCCCCTAATACTACAAAACCAAACTTATACATTGTACTAAAGACTCAACCAGCCTGATGTCTACAGGGGAACAATCAGACAACTACACCCTCCTAATTTACCCAGTCTGTATTTTAAGGAACTTTAATAAAATTGGATCTCTTTGTACATGACAGACTGGGATACATTTACTACACTCCTTTCCAGGCATATTCTGCAATTCGTCCTTTACTATTCTATGTAAAGCTGTACTAAATAATCATAAGCCTGATATCTGCAGGGGAACAATCAACTACACCCTCCTACTGCATACCAACATACTCCATAAGAGACCAGACCCAGGGCAGATCCAGCAATATAAAGACCATGCATGTGATTGCCTTATAATGATCTATATAACACCACAAGGTAAATAACTGGTCTTGTATATGACAACTCTGTTCACTTGCCAAGAACTACCATCATTTTTTTGTCAAGTGTGCCTTTAGGCTGGCCATAGACAGTGGGCCGATTGAAAAAAATAAACAGATTCCTACCATCCACACTCCTTGTTGTGCCATTGCATTCTGAAAGAGGGGATTCCTCCATTGTGAGCATACACCGATCAGCAGCTGCAGCCAACTGGCTTTTCCAAAGTTTTCCAACAGGTCCCATTTCACAGACTTGAATTGATAAGCAATAGCCATAGATGGATCAAAAATTTGTCTGGTTCCCGCTAAACCAGCCAAATTTTGATCCGTCTTTAGGCAGTTTTGGCCAAAGTACACTTATCCTTTTTGCCCTGACCTAAACCATCCCACCCTCTATGATCTGACAGCCGAGGCTTCTGGTAGTTTAAATTCTGGCTGCATCTGTGCGTCGTGCTTGCAACCAGGCCCTGATGTTCCACCACTGTGGGGAGCAGAAGAGGGGCCGCTGCAGAACATTTGCTAGGTTCACACTGCTGCAACCCCAAAGTCTTGCAACTTTTCTGATTTAACACTGCCATTTATGGCACTCAAACTGAACCAAAAATCGCAGAAAAGTGAAGGGCCCCACAACAGGAGTAAAGGGCCTTTGTATCAGTGGGAAAGGAAAGAGGCTCGGAGGAAAGGGCCCCCAGTACCAGAGGAAAGGGTCCCAGGGACCAGAGGAAAGGGACCCGGAAAATGATGAAAAGGGCCTCCGCTGTCAGGGGGCCCTTCATTGTTTCTTGCACTGGGGCCCTAAAGTTTCAAGTTCCGCCTCTGGCCCCATAGCCTTCTACAGGGTTGCATTTCCCAACGTTTCCAGCTTCAGAACACAGCTCCATATGCATCTATAGAGCTGTAGTATGCAGGCATGGCCAGAAAAGTGAGACTTGTGGCACTGGATGTAAACAATCACTGGAGGCCACGGCCGTCAAATCTCAGTAAGCATCTGTGGAAGGGAGAGAGTGGGGTGGTTCAGTTCAGGGCAAAAAGAAAAAGTGCAATGTTGTCCACACCTATTCTTTCATGGCTTTTTAAATTAAAAATATTTATTTCCAAGCAATCTCAATTAGTCTTAAAGAAGCCCTGATCATTTTACATTTTTCTTTGGTGATCTAATAGTAAAAATTGAGTATTGTCCATGATACTTTTTTTTATTTGCACAAACATAAAAAAGTTTAAGGACACGTTTTCGGGGTACGTCCCCTTCTTCAAGGTCCAAGTAGTACTGATTTACAAATGTTTTAGCAGAATGTTAAAACAAACAAACAAAAAAAAAAAATCTCAGAGAAAGGAAAAAAGAAAAACAAATCATACTTTTTTCCTTTCAGATTTTTAGTTTTTGTTTTTTTGTTTTAACATTCTGCTAAAACATTTGTAAATCAGTACTGCTTGGACAATGAAGAAGGTGACACCTTCCCTCGAAAGCTTGTCCTGAAAAATTGTATGTTAGTGCAAATAAAAGTATCACGGACAATACTCAATTTTCTCTGTCACAATTGCACTAATACCGCTAAAACCACCTCAAGTGTGTTCTAATAGTAAAATGCTACATTTCAAAATGCCCTCATGCAAAAGATCTAATATGAAGTGAAAATAACCAACATATTTAGTAAGGCAAAAAGTGATGTAGGAAATGCCGTAACCAATGACCAGCCAACCAGAAAAATCTCAACTGACCACAAACGTACAATTTGATCGGTTAATACACTCAACATTGCCCCTTCAAGTTTAAAGGTCTGCATAGACCGAGTCAGATACCTCCCCATAACACAATAATAGGAGACACTATTGTATGGTGGCGACAGCCTGCATGAGAGAAGGCCGAGGGTCCTGTCACATCATACTGCACATAAAAACTCACCACAATGCCCCAAAAATGCATGTATGCTGATGTGCATTTGCATGAATTTTCATGGGCATTGCATGGCTTAATGTTGCATTTTTATGTCATCTGTTGTGATGTGTCAGATCCCTGGAAGGGTCAGAATTTCAAGGTTTCTTTCATTTGCAATTACATACTTTCCATTAAAATGCAGACAGATTGCATTTTAATGCAATGCACAAATACACAACTGTATGGTGTGACCTGTGCATGTGGAAAGTCATTGTTGTGTCTGCAATGATCCGGTGCGGTGCATGGACGAACCCCCTTAATTCATGGCAACAAATTTTAACATACTACTCATTTTGTACATGATGCAAGAAAAGTACCGCAGCCGACACTGAAAAGGCTATACAAGAGGGACTGCAGCTCCAGAAATTAACATCTGTAACAGCGCAGAAAGAAAGCCAGTAAAATCTTAATGCTAATCCGAATCGAGGAACAAAAAACAAAAAAACAAAAAAGAGCTCTTTTCTTCTGACAGCTGACATCAAGGAGTAATTCCCACATAACAGGATCTTCTACAGGAGAGCAAATGAAATGTGAAAAGAATGTCTACAATGCCCTCTGCTGGCAAACAGCGAAACTGCCACTTCAGGCTCTGCGATAGGAAAATAAGCCAAGAGGAGAACTTCATCAATTCTTTATCCGGTGTAAACGCAGACAGCAAATGAACCTTTTTTTTTTTTTTTTTTTTTTTAACCATGAGATCCAGAAATCAGGTGAACACAGTAACAAGGAAAAGAGCAACTATAACAACATAGATGATGAGCAGCAATGACGATACCATCCCGTAGGTGTTTGATGTGGTATGATCCCAGAAGTGGATGTAGTTCCTAAAATAAAGTACCAGCAGTAATCTCGCAGGCCCCAGACACATTCATTGTATGCATTCGGATGGAATATGAAAGCGTGTGTCCTGGGGTCACTGTATGGAAAATGGAAGTTCCATAGAGTAGATGTCTGCATGGAGGACACTGGCAGCGATCAGTACAGAAAACCTGGGGAACGTGATCGGGGAGGAGTTTTTCTCTTGTAACATATTGTCTATTGTGGCTTCCCAGTGCAGAATTAAAATAAACAAAGTCCTCTAACAGAAGATTTCTTCCTCCTCCGTTCCTTCTATATGGTGGCAATCTGAAACAAAGAAGAAGATAATCAACAAAACAGTCCTTAACTCCCGATACTGGCCATAGGCATACTTATGACTATGCATCACTTATCTTGTTTGCTCCTTTAATCGCTTGACTCCCAGATCTATTCAGACACTCACATACCCTATACTACCAAACGTATTGGGACACCTGCCTTCACACTCGCATGAACTTTAATGGCACCCCAGTCTAAGTCCGTAGGGTTCAATATTGAGTTGGCCTACCCAATTGCAGCTATAACAGCTTCAACTCATCTGGGAATGCCGCCCACAAGCTTTAGGAGTGTGTCTATGGGAATGTTTGACCATTCTTCCAGAAGCGCATTTGTGAGGTCAGGCACTGATGTGGACGAGAAGACCTGGCTCACAGTCTCCACTCTAATTCATCCCAAAGGTGTTCTATGGGGTTGAGGTCAGAACTCTGTGCTGGTCAGTCAAGTTCCTCCACCCCAAACTCACTCATCCATGTCTTTATGGACCTTGCTTTGTGCACTGGAGCGCAGTCATTCTGGAACAGGAAGGGGCCATCCCCAAACTGTTCTCACAAAATTGGGAGCATAAAATTGTTCAAAATGTCTGGATAGGTTGACGCCTTAAGAGTTCCCTTCACTGAACTAAGGGGACAAAGCCCAACCCCTGATAAACAACCCCACACCATAATCCCCCCTCCACCAAATGATTTGGATCAGTGCACAAAGCAAGGCCCATAAAGATATGAATGAGTGAGTTTGGGGTGGAGGAACTTGACTGGCCTGCACAGAGTCCTGACTTCAACTTAATGGAACACCTTTAGGATAAATTAGAGTGGAGACTGTGAGCCAGGCCTTCTAGTGCCTCACCTCACAAATGCTCTTCTGGAAGAATGGTCATACATTCCTATAGACACACTCCTAAACCTTGTGGACGGCCTTTCCAGAAGAGATGAAGCTGTTAAAGCTCCAAAGGGGGGTGGGCCAACTCAATATTGAACCCTATGGACTAAGACTGGGATGCCTTTAAAGATCATGTGCATGTAAAAGCAGGTGCCCCAATACACAGTTAGTGCCCACAAAAAAATACATAGTTAGTGACCCACAAACACAATAGAACACCCAATTGTTTGGTAAAACAAACATTATTACACCAAGTGAATAGATTACCCAAGTTGTCATGCTTTAACCACTTCCCTACCATACAAAAATTACTCATAACACTCAAACATTCTATATATATATATATATATATATATATATATATATATATATATATATATATATATATATATCAATATTTTTATTTTTTTAAGCAGAGGCCCTATTGAACAAAATGGTTGGTGTTGCAATTTTTTATGTCACGTGATATTGGCGCAATGATTTTCCAAACACAACATTTTTGGGAAAATACACATTGATACATTTTATTGCAAAAAAACACACTATATAACCCAATTTTTGTTAAAGCATAAAAGATGATGTTGCGTTGAGTAAGCGGATACCCAACATGTCAAGCTTACATTTTTTTTTTACAGGTTACCAGTTAAGAGTAAGAGCCCTTTCCCACTGAAAGCGCCTGGGAGTTGGCGGTAAAGCGCCGCTATCTTTAGCGGTGCTTTTCCGTTGTTTTAGCAGCGCTATTTGCCTGTTTTAACCCTCGCTAGTGGCCAAAAAAGGGTTAAAACCGCTGGTAAAACTCCACCAGCGCTATGCCGGTGGTCCGGCGCCACTGCCCACTGATTTCAATGGGCAGGGGTGCTTTAGGAGCGGTGTATTAACTGCTCCTACAGCGCGGCAAAGAAGCTGCTTGCAAGACGCCCTGCCAGCGCAGCGCCCCAGTTTGAAAGCACCCTGGCTTTTGCACTGGGTTTGCAGCTGAGGCTTTTATTTTTTACACTTCCTGTATTAGCGTGTCCCCACTCTTGATGAAGGAGCACAGGGGGCACCTTTGGACAGCAGCATGGTCAGTACGGGGGTGGGGGGGTTATATGTACTAGCAGATTTAGACACACTAAAAACTGAAGCTAAACTCCAGCTCAATCTTTATAAGCAGTTACAGAAAACATTTTTTTTTCCTTTTGGGATAAAGGTTTTACATAAATACTGATCATTGTAAGCACACCATGTCAGTGGTAAATGGTTTGCCCCAATCATGTAACTGCTTCATCTACAGGACAGCTTGTACTTTTGAAAAACAACAATTACTAGCCGGATCATCAGGTGAAAAAGGAAACAAATGCCTAAAAAGGAAAACGAATGCAGCCACCACATCTAATGATTGGTAAGCTGCAATATAATAAATGTTTGCTTTTGGATTTAATACTTTTAGGATATAGCACTGAAAATTTTCTCAGGCCTTTACATACTGTACATTCTTCATATCAAGCCCTGATCTCAAGGAGCTTAGCTAAATATATAAACATTTATCACATAAATATATACAAGAGAAATACACACAATGGTAAAGGAAAAGAAAATATAATAAAAAAAAACAAGCAGGGCACAGATAAAGCAAAAAACAAAACAAAAAAACAGAAAAACAAATCTGATATTTTTTGGCTTTGGAGATTTATGTGTATAAAGCGTATACTACTATCTATAAAGACTGGTCAAAAAAAGCTCTCAATATTTATATGTAGTTTTAAAAAAAATATGTTGTAGTAGATCGATGTATAAACTGATATTTAATAGTATGTTCACTAAAATGTCCCACAAAGCGGTTGCTGTGCATGTATGAAGAGATATATGCAGACTAGACATACAAATACTGTTTGATGAAAGGATCAACTCATATTGCATGGCTACCTAGTCCAGACAAACATAAATGTCAATCCTAGGAGAAAAAAGAAAAAAAGAAAAAAACACATTTCCAATATATATGTAAATTTTCCATAAATCCAGATGGGCCAACAACTATTACAGTCCAGAGGTGCTGAACATCATCGGTACCGATAATTCATCTTAGAGAAGTGATGCAGAAAGTGATAACATGGATATCTCCATTGCACAGCAAGAGCAGAACCGCTCAGGTATGTCGGTACAAGAGGTCAGTACTATATACAATGTTGTACTACGTCACTTTTTTGATTTTCTTTTCATTTCCTGTGTGCATTGTTTGTGGATATACAGTGTATTTAGTTAAAGTTTTGGACCAGTCTTTAAAGATCGTATTACATGCATTATACAAAATAATCCCCAAAGCCCAAAGAATTTGCAGATTTCAGAATATATATATATATACAGCTGGGTCCTGCTAAAATTTTGAATCTTTTTAGACTCTGCTCACTGCTCAATGGGCTGTCCCCTGGGAGCAAACACACTGAAAAGAAACCCCCGACCCCTTTAACCGCATATATACATCGCTACTTCGACGTTATATACCGGGGTTATGGCAGCAGCTAGCTAACCCCAGTATATTTTTACACATTGGGCGGTCCTGGTTCATATAAAAGTGGTCCCAGCAGCGGATTCGCCACAACATCACTTTTATTGGCAGCGGGAGAGGTGCCCCCTGCCCCTCCTCGGTCATTTGGCTTACCGGAGAGATCAGTAGCGGAAACTATCCAATTCGGTGTACTGATGGGCAAGATGGCTCCCACTCGACTCTATGCCCTTGGAGGACCAAAGCGATGTCAAAACGTCACTTCCGCCCTACGGCCTTAAAGGGCCCATTTATTTTTTTTGTATGAAAAAAAATAAATGTAATTTTATTTTTTCAAAGTGTAAATGTGAGATCGGAGGTCTTTTTGACACCAAATCTCACATTAAAGAGGACCTATCCTGCTTATTCTTATTACAAGGGATGTTTACATTCCTTGTAATAGGAATAAAAGTGATCAAATGCTTTTTCCTTTTTTTTTTTTTTTTTTAAGGGACAGTGTAAAAAAAAAAAGTAAAATAAAGAAAAAAAAAATAACACATTTAAAGCATCCCGCCCCTCCGGACTCGTGTGCACAAGTGAATGCATATATATTATGTCTGCAGAAGGGCTGCATGTTTTTGTGCACATCATTTTGAACAAATTCCAGCAATGCACGAATGTGATCGTAGCACTAGGACTTGTAAGTGCGTTTGACTTTTTCTTCACTTTTTTCTTTTCTTTGTGTGTTTTGCTTTTGAATATAATCTTGTAATATATCCCTTCCCACCCCCACTGTAAAAAGAAATATATCAAATGTGTTCTGGCCCAGATGTTAAATTGCAGCATTTTTTGACCTATTAAAACTTTTTGTATTTTTTTGCAAAAAATAAGAATGTGTCTTATACGGTAGTAACCCCAGTAAAAAAAAAAAATAAAAAAAAAAAAAAAAAAAAGACTTTAAACTATTCTACACTCATCCAAAAGAAACACACACACCCCTGGATATACTTTAACTTTAGGCAGGGCTTTGTTTCTAGAAAAAATAGGTAGAGGAACTCAACCACGACCCCCCAAACACACCCTCCAAAACACATCAAATGTTGGGCGTGGTCAGATTTCACTAACAGTACACTATGCAGAGTTCAGGGGCACGCTACATACATAGGGCAGCGTTCAGGGGGTGTGCTGCGCACACAGTGTAGCATTCAGGGGTGTGCTGCGCACACAGTTCAGGGGGTGGGCTGCGCACACTGTGCAGCGTTCGGGGGGTGGGCTGCGCACACAGTGCAGCGTTCGGGGGGTGGGCTGCGCACACAGTGCAGCGTTCGGGGGGTGGGCTGCGCACACAGTGCAGCGTTCGGGGGGTGGGCTGCGCACACAGTGCAGCGTTCGGGGGGTGGGCTGCGCACACAGTGCAGCGTTCGGGGGGTGGGCTGCGCACACAGTGCAGCGTTCGGGGGGTGGGCTGCGCACACAGTGCAGAGTTCAGGGGTGTGCTGCGTACATAGTGCAGAGTTCAGGTGTGCGCTGCCTACAGAGTGCACAGTTGCGCTATTGTACAGTACAGATTGCAGAGTTTGGGGGTGTGCTCCACAGAGTGCAGAGTTCAGCCTTCTTCCACAGCTGCTTACCTCTGCATCCCCCATCCACATCTCACTTTCACCCCTCCTCAGCTCTGATCTCTGCATGCAAGCCCCCCCCCCCCCACCCTCCACTGCCCCCATCTTCTACCCGCACACTGCAGGTGGCTCCCCTCTCTTACATGCGGAGAGATCATCCATGAGCAGAGGAGTTTTGCTCACAGGTCATGTATAGTCTACACATATGGAGGAAAAAAAAAAAAGGAGCACCTTTCTTTTATCAGCTGAGCAGTGGTATGTAATGTGTTGGGGATTCTGGAGTGCCATACGGGGGTTTGTGGGAAAAGTCCAGGAAATGTGAAACAACCCTTTAAATCCCCAACCCTTTCTATATAAACAACTTTAATGGCAACTCTAAGCCTCTGACAACGCTTTTATTTTAGTTTTCTGCGTAATTTTTACTCTGATTAGGTCAGAGCCGCTCCAAAAAAATCAGTGTTAGGTTTCAAGTAAGCGGTGCTGTTAGTAACGATGATGTGTAAAGGGGTGGGCACTGACTCTCTTTTTTTAAAGGGTTTTTAAGGCAGTAGATGGATAGTGTTGGATCCAAGGAGCTTTTCTTTTTCCTTCCCAATACTAAGATCTAATATGAATACTGTATATGATGTCTGGGCCCTGAGCTGGCTGCATCTACCTGTCAAATGGTTTCCCCAGTCACAATAAACTGTGATTAGTAAAGAGTATATGTGGAATTGAAGCACCACAATGTGATGTTGAAGTTCAGAAACAAATTTATTCCAATGTGAAATCCAATGAGAACTGTATATAAGCCATTGGGGGAGATTTAATAGCCAATCGGTTTCTAACCTCATCTTGTTCCAATTAAGCTTTGACAATAAAACCTGGAAGCCGATTGGTTTCTGGCACAGCTGCACCAGTTTTAGTAAATAACCCCCATTGTGTTTTGGGGGTTAATTCTTGGCCTCCTCATCAGGACCTGGAGAAAAAAGTATAGTTTATGTTGACTTCGTACTCGCTACCAAGCAGCGGCAGCCTGTCCTTCCCCTAATCCATGCGCCTGGCCCCTAATTTACATGCAGGGTGCCGGACGCATGGATTCCAATGGGGTTTTTCATTTTTTTTTTTATTTAGAAGCGCATGATTAGAGCCAGAGGCTTAGGGCGCAGTGAGGGTGGGCTCAGGGCGCAGTGAGCCCAGCCAGTTGTGTGACAACAGCAAATTAATTCTCCTCATGGCCATACCTGGCTCAGGAAGAGGATCCTGAGACCCAACTGGCCGAGAGGGGAAGCGATCCTATTGGCCGACGAGGAAGAGGAGACGCAGGGTGAAGCCGCTGCCTGGAGGAAGCCAGTGGCCTAGATGGGGTAAGTGCGGGGACCGCTCGGCCAGCCAGCCAGCCAACCAACCATCGGGAGGGGTGGGGAGGGGGTATGGCGAAGGATGAATTGCCCCCCCCCCCCCAAAAATAAAATAATATACCCCCAGCCGCCACTGCTACCAGGTCTACATACTGTAACCTATATCCCCCCTTTCATCAAAGCCCCGATGAAAGAAGCAAAGCTTGGCCTCCAAAACACCTTGGATTATATACAGGTCCCATCAGATTTCATTTGTATATGGACTTCATTATCAATTCCAAATTTACAATTATTTTCTGCGCCTTAAATAAAGACATGGACGTTCCATTGGACAGCTTGTGCTTTTTATGCGTTTTAACTCTTTCCAGTACAGTTTAGTGCAAAAAAAAAATGCAGCATGTTCTACTTTTTTTTTTTCTGGAACTGGAATGCACTGGAACTAGCTGCACTAGTGTGAACTATGCCATCGAATCCATATAACCTGGTATCCATATGTTTTTGATGCAGAAAAAATGCACTGGACTGCACGTGGTCTGAACTGGCCCTATATGAAGTCTGGTTTATTAAAAGTATAGTATATAAAAATAAACATATCCTGTTTCCTTAAAGCATGTTATACAGCACAGTGCGTGTGCTGTGTAAATTGGCCCCTTGAATACCCTAAAAAACCTGGCTGATCCTGTCTGGCTATGCTCTCTCCTCTGCAAACTGACCACGATAATCATGGCTGAGGAGCCCTGACACCGTGGTCAGTTTGCGTGATTCCATCTTCCGCAGTCCTGCTCTCTGAAGCTCTCATATGTCTGTGTCTCCTCTGTCCTCTCCCCCCTCCCCTCCTAAATTGTCTTAACCCCTCTGTACCATAATAACTTGTCCCTGTGCCTGTGTAATGTATAAAATCCACTAATCTGTACCTGTATAAGCTCTGCTCCAGGCGCTCAGCTGATTGTCAGTGCTCTCACTCTCTTTTCTCCCCCTCCTCCTCAGCTGACGCCAGCGGGAGGGCTCAGCCCCACCCCCCCCCCCCACCCCCTGCAGCTGTGAGCCGGAGAGAGAAGAGGAATCCTCTGAGCGCCTGGAGCGGAGCTTATATCGGTACAGGTAAAAAAAAAAAAAAAATGTGCATTTTTTTTTTTGGAGCCTGTAAAACATTGCACCAGTGTGATCAGCAGATTGCTGGTAACATGCAGTTCTCGTGTAGATCTGTCAGCATCTGTGTGCTAGTGCCGTCGTAGTAAATTGAGAACGACAAGACAACAGCCGCTAAGGATGTCGGGACTTGTAGTTCAGGCACACACAAAGCTGTGTGAATAAATGACGTAGCCTTGTGGTTAACGCTCCCCTCCCCTCCCCCCCCACTTGCGGCCCGTAATGCAGTGCAGGGTGCCGGACGCATGGATTGGATTGCAATGTTTTTTTTTTTTCAGAAGCATGTGGTTAGAGCCAGTGGCTCTGAAAGGCTTCAAAATAGGGTGGGCTCGGGGTGCAGCGAGCCCACCCAGTTGTGTGACAAAAGTGAATTAATATTCGCTATTGTCTTCCTGGCTCCCCTTCTGGCCAATCAGGAAGCAGGTCCCGAGACCCATCACCCGATCAGCTAAGAGAAAAAGCGTTCCCCCCCCCTCGGCCGCCGAGAAGGAGGGAGGGAGGGAGAATACACAGGGGAAGCCGCCGTGAAGCACCTAGATGGGGTAAGTGCGGGGCTGGTGAACGAAAGCACCACCTGGCTCAACAAAATTACATTAAGAAAAAAAAATTAACAGTCAGGTGAAAACGTCTCATCTGAACAGACACTGCATCCTATGAAATATGGTCTAGTTCAGCATTGTAAAGCAATAGGTCTATCAATGAAACAAAGTGGTTCTGATAAGTACAGTTATATTATAACTTTACTGACCCAGTAAAATCACAACAATCTTTTTATTTTCAGTTACCTGAGGTTAAAGGGCTGACTCCTTTGCTCTTTTTCTTCTTGTCCTTTTTTTCCTTTGGTTTTGACAGGTTAAAGAGGCGATTGGAGGAATGGCCCTCTGCTGATTTATTAGACTGGCTCCCAAGTAAGTTGAAGTGGCCTTTTCCTTTTTGCTTACTGTCAGTCCTTAGTAAACTGTCCTTTTTAGGTGACGTAGATGCCTCTGATTGCAACTGTTCCTGTTTGGTCGAGTTAGAGTCAGAACATTTAAATGAGTCCATGGCCACAGGGAGTGAGGGCACCCGATTCAATTTGTCATGTTGAAAAGATACCTATTGGAAATAATCATCCACATGACAAGGTGTTATTCCACAAGTATTGCTATTCTATTTAGTGTCTATAAATGCACTACATGCTTACTATAATCTTGTCTACAGCTTTCAACATTAAATCAAGATTTTAAGAAGTACAGATATATCACTGCTTAAAAGGACAATACTTAAAGCAGCCCATAGATGGTTCGATCCTCTGATTCCCTCATCAACAAGGTCGGTGTTGATGGTGGAATGCTTCCTGCAGCGCTATTATGTTCTGCTGGCGGGGGGGAGCTTGAGGTGCCTTCCCGCGTGGCAGAACACATCAATTATCGGCTATAGTTGCCACTAGTAAATAAAAAAAAAAAAATACAACTAGCTGGTTGTACTTGGGTACAATCAGCCTGCCCATAGATGGATCGAATCTCAGACGGTAATTCCCTAGTTAATATTGAAAGGCTTTTTGTTGTGTATAACACACAGACCACATTTATCTGTAACAGATTAGATCAAGTCTTATCTGCACAAATTCCTATTTCTTTCTTTGACTGTGGAACTGCAATACTGTGGACAATCTATTAGGCAACAGTGATTGGTACTTTGCATTGAACCACAGTTCAGATTAGGGCTGCAACTAACGATTATTTTCATAATCGGTTAGTTGGCCGATTATTTTTTTCGATTAATCGGTTAATAACCTTAAAAAAAAAAAAAAGTGGGTCAAATTGACGTTCATTTTCAACCACAGAGACGGGAAAATTTAGAAATAATAGAAAACTTCTTAATCAAAGGACTTTTCAGACAGTGTATGTGGTTTTCGTTCAGATATTACATTCATTTTAAAAACAAGTGAAAATTTCAAACAAAATTCTTTGATTAAGTGAATGTACAAAGATTTTTTTGTCTGAATATTCTCATCCAAAAATTGATCGGTGTGGTCAGCATATGGATCGGTACACACCTATGCAGTTTGCTTTTGATCTGTTTCTGCAGTGCTTTTTGCTGTATGTTTTGATTTTTGTGCACGTGATTTTACTGCAATTTGCATTTTTGCATTTTTTTTGGGCAGATTAAAAAACACAAATTGCTGCAAAAACCCATTACATGCTTTTCTGCAGCTTCTCCATTGAAGTATATTGAACCAATAAAGCAACATTTTGCGTTAAATGTCCCGCCCCCTTTCAGATGTGAACGTGTCCCCCATAGGAAACCATGTAAATGAACTGCAGTGCATTTCTGCAAAAAGCACCAAAAAACACAGATGTGACCCAGGTCTAACACGTTTACTAACATAATGGGGTTAAAAAAACTAAAATTAGCCCTTTATAGTAGAAAAAAAAGCAGATAATCACTACTGTAAGGGGTTCATCTTTTTACTGTAGAACAGTGAGAGTAATATTTACAGTAGCGATTATTTGCTCTTTTTGTACTATAAAAAAGGGCTAATTTTTTTTTTTAACCCATTATGTTACTGGCCGATTAATCGATTATGAAAATAGTAATCGATTAATTTCATAATCGATTAGTTGTCAATCAATTAGTTGTTTCAGCCCTAGTTCAGATACTGGACAACTAGACACAACCAGCAAAACATTTTAGTGAGAGCTTTTTCTACATAGCTGTGGTCCAATATGTCCCCCCAAACATCCATCTATGGAAAATGTAGGTTCTAGTGAATGGGCTTCTTAAATGTAAAATCATAAAACTAATCGTAGCTTTGCTTTATGCATAGATGGTGGAAACAAGACCTAATTTTATAACTTGATGAACATTTATGACCAGATAAACCTGCCAGGAAAACAATCTCTCCAGGGCGCCAGATGCATGGGTTTCAATTTTTTTTTTTTTTTTTTAAGCACGATTAGAGCCTGAGGCTCTAATCGGCTTTAAAAAAGGGTGGGCTTGGGGGGCAGAGCACCTGATTTTTTTGCCCCCTCCCCAAAAATGGAGCACCAGCCGCCACTGTTCTCCAGACCAGTTTGGAGCCTTGTTAAACTGCTTGGCCAGTATAGGCAAAATGACTCCTATTTGACTGTATTGACAGAGAAATGAAAGTTATGCTGGGAAAGACCAAGTACAGTAAGAAACAAGAAATTCCTGAAGGTCGGCTTTTAATATTTATTATTTTCTATGCATAACAATGGAGAATGTTTAACCTCTGCCCATAACAGGCAGTGCCTGAATTATACAATAGGTAAAACCAAGGGGGTTTATATTTCATGACTGCACCAAAACCAGACCATATGCACACACTACAGTCATTAAAATGGGTGGAAAGCAGCAAAGTCCTGGCTCTCACCTAACCAGCATTCGCACTACAGAGGAAAATATGTACCAGAGGAGAAACTCCCTGAAAAAACATATGGCAGTGTTGGGTAGACACACCAGGTTTAGCCCCCCACAGCCAACTCATTACAGATTATTGCAAATATAGACTTTGGGTAGGCTATATGGCAGATACCTATATGATGATATGGCCTGTGTTGGGATTTTGGGCCCTAGCTCCAGAGATCTTCTGTGTATATTTGCCCAACTGTTGGATTTTTCAGGTTATGTCTACCTTAGCTGATCTAGATCTGTCAATTGCTTGCATTGATTTGATTTGATTGCTATTCCTACTGGTTTACAAAAGGTTTATTGACAGTACCATAGGCTTTATTCCAGTGCAAGTTCTGATTACTGAATAAATACGACATGGATTTCTGATTTAATCTTGTATGGTTGATCAATGCTGGATATGATAATTGTTGTATTGCACCTTCTATATTTTCAATAAAAGCCATTTGATTAAAAAAATGGGTGTAAAGGATCTTTTCAAAGTGGAAAACCACTATAACCCTAAACTATACCTGTTTAGGGTCCTTGTTCCTCTGTTCTTGAATCTTCTCTTGCCGTAAGTCTTCTTCTAGGCTCTCTATATTACACTGGCCAAAGGCTTTCATGATCTCCAGCCGATTCTTCTTCTGTTCCATATCCTGCATACTCTTCTTTAGGTCTTCGTCCATCCTTGAAGACCATTCTTTCCACTCTGCAAACTTTTTTTCTCGGGATTCCCATTGCCATTCATTTCTTAACTTCTCTTCCTTGTGCTGCGCTTGCTGCTTTTCCAAGTTGGAGATCTCCTGACGCAGTTTTTCTAGACTGCGCTTCTTCTCCTGATCACTTAAGGAGCTTGGTCTTGATTTCCGGTTGAGGGCATCCTTGTTCAGCATCATTTTCTGATCCTCAATGTAGGTGTCTTGCTGTACAACCACAGCCTGTGGTAGAATAAAAACTATTAGAACACAGATCATACAGCAGGCAGTGTATTTAACACTACTATAATCTTCAACAACTGACCTGCAAAGACTTCAGGTATTTATGAAGGTTGCTGACAGACAGGAGAACTTGCTGCAGTGAAAGAAATGGAAGTTAGTTCTGAATACAAACATTATTTATACAGACATTTACACTACACATAATAGTACTCCGGATAACCACTTAACACCCACATCCTACTGGTACATTGTAGCCTACTTCCAGGCTTTTGGCGCGCGCATGCGCTCCTCCTGGCTGGCTCCTGCTGTGGTGGTATACAGCGGTTAGTGTCTACTTCCCGCCCCATTATAGCAGTCCCATTATAAGTCATTGATTGGCACTATTAGTAGTGTAAAAAAAAACAAAAAACAAATCCAGTATATATATATATATATATATATATATATATATATATATATATATATATATATATATATATATATATATATATATATAACATAGTTTGTAGGCACTATAATGTTCACGCAAGCCAATTGATATATACACTTTTTCGATTTTTTTTTTATCCACAAAGTGTATCAGAATAAATTTTGGCCAAAATGTATGAAGAAATTAGATTTGTTTTTTATATTTGATGCATATTTTTGTTACATTTTCAGTATTTTTTCATTTATATCACAAAAAAGTAAAATCCAGTGGTGATCAAACACCACCAAAATAAAGCTCTATTTGTGTGTAAAAAATTATATAAATTTTGTTTGTGTACAGTGTCGCAATAGCAAAAAATGCCCTGGTCATAAAGAGGTAAAATCTTCTGGAGCTGAAGTTGATATCGAGGAAACTAGTAAACGAAAAATAAAAAATAAATCTTACCATGCCATTTCGCTTCACCACAACACTGGGGCTTACTCCCTGCAGATGTGAGAACAAACTTGGTTATACTACAAATTGCAAACTCATTAAAAAAATAGATCAGATTAACAACAAGTGCATTCTCCCCAATTTGTTTTCACTTTCAAGTTCTAGAAGCGTAAACAGGATATGCCAAAAGGAATTTTATTTAGGTTAGTGTTGGCGTCCAAGGTCAGGATCAAAGTCACCATAGTGTCAGTTTAGGTATGAAAAAAAAAACCCAGCAAAATGCTCACTATTGTTTCTTGGCACTACTATGAGTAAACCAACAAATAATATGCACATATGTGGTAACGCCATAAACGTCAGGAGGAGGAGAAGTTTTGTGATTTTTTTGGTGGTGGGTCAAAAAAAATATACAGCTACATTTTTTTTTTTATTTATTAGAATTTTGTGATTATTTTGGGACAGTTTTTTTTTTTTGATAATAAAAAGTCAGGAGCCATTAATATTTTCATTAATAAATGAAAGCCCAATTTGCCCTGAACAAAACAAGTATTATTTCATCTGGATACAGTTAGTTGATATGTGCAGTTTTATCAACACATGCCAAAGTTGCAAAACTGTATTCGGGAGCTAAGGTTACTTTCACCTTCTGACATCAAGGGGCTGGAAACGGAAAAGAAAAATATCCTTAACATTTCATAATCTGGTTGGCTGAAATTGGAAAATGATTGGTAGACAGCTGTAAATCAATGAATTCCATGCTATTTTTATTCCCCCCCAACAGAAACCTGAAGGGAGGTTTCTAAAAATGGCAAGTACTGTATATATGCACAGTATAAGAATATCAGGAAAATACATTAAATTCTAAGTATGAGAAACATAACCAAATGTTGCCCATTCATGCACTGTAAATGCACCGACAAGCCTAATCCCAACCTTGCCCCATCAGCCATCTTTTCTGAGATTCACATGCAGTACAAGTACACATGCAGTGCAGCAATCTGGAGAACCTAAAGGTGGGAACAGATGGATCAGCTGAATTTCTATCTGTGTGTGGCCCTTCCTGTTTGTCAGAAGTCGACTGGTAGATTTACTTCTGTCAAACGGCCACGTTGGATAACTTCTATTTGATCAGTGGCTGATGCCACTGATCATTGTATACCAACAAGGGAGAAGTCAAACTGTCAGAATACAATGGCACAATGGGTTACATTCCTGCATCCATCTTGCTTGTGTGAAAGGAGGGGGTACCGTCCTTTCCTGCCAGCTAGATGAAAAGAGAGCAACCATGTACACCCAGATCAACCCCTTTGGCACTGTCCCTAACGGCCCTTTAGGGGGTTTTAGATGCCGGGACGCGGGGTGGGTTTTATGATCATGTGACCGCCTTTATTAGCTGTCACAGTGGTCGCATGATCAGAAAGCTCCCAATCGCTGCTTGCGTTCCCTTAGGCGTCATTAACTGTGCTGGGAGCACGCAGGGTGCATACTCTCTTGCACACAAATATGCGGCTGCACGGTGCCAAGGCCTAGCCGCTGAGAGCCGCATATTTGCATGCTGTCTGCGCCAAGAGTTTAATGGTCTCTCAACCTATTATGATCCCTGAGCAGTTTTCTTGCATAGAAAGCCACTGGACAAGTCAATTGTCTGCACAGGCTTTCTTGCTTTTATGAACACAAGACAACTGGTAGAGATATTTTGGTAAAGCACTTGTATGTACTTCACAAACCTCTCCCTATCAGACAGAGCAGTTTGTAATCATTCTATGATGAAGATAACTACACAGGACCACAGCCATCTGAATGCAATGCAAACGGTACCTTTTTGAGAACACTGTCAGATTCAGTTCTTCGGAGATCCTGTGCATCTTCCCCTTCGTCTTTTTCTCCACCTTTAAATGAAAAACAAGACTAATCATCAAGTGTATATTATATTATTGCAGTTCATGTCTGTAATTTTGATAGGTTTCTGAACAATATATAATTTACTTAAAGGAGAAGCATAGCCAAAAAGTTTTGAGGCTAAAGCCTGCTGTTGGCTGACCTCACTCAGCCTATCCCGGCTCAGGAAAGATCCTGACCGGCAGATGGCTCAGCCTCTCCACGAGCTGCTGGTAAACTTAGCCAGAGCTCCCACTCCTGTCCCTTGCACAACCGGGTACTCCTGTAAGCAGGGAGGGGCAGGGCAGGGAAACTGTCACCGATAGTCTTAGAAGTGGCGGGGTGACAGATTGCTTCCATTTAGGTGTGTATTACATTTTGCTGTTTTAGGTTACCCAATACTTCTCTTACAATTAAAGCTAAACAACAAGGGCTAGTTATTAGAACAGAAAAAGCTGTACTGCATCTACAATAAAATGGGCAACAAGTTCAGTCACTTACATTTAGAAGCACTGAGTTGATGGCTGTCAAACCCTCCAAAAGTTTCTGCTCTTCGGGGAAGGGAAACGGGACCAACCCCATTTTCGATCTCGCCAGATTCCTGCGCCACTAGGCTGCTCCATAGATACTGGTTCACCAGAACTTCAAGTGTCTCCACTGCAAAACAGAAAACACTAAGAACAATGGAGATAACCTCAACATCCTACACAATCTACTGAATGAATCATATTCCAATTCATGAAAAGAAAAAAAATGTATATCCATTATTTTAAAGGATAGGAAATCATTTGGCTGAAACAAGGGTCTATAGGAGCTTAAAATAAGCTGAGATTAATGTATAATTCTGCTCTAAATACAGTCCTCAGATGCAGATAAAACTAGTGTTTGTGCAGGGAGGGTGGTATATATTTTCCCTGGCTCCAGCACTTGCACCATGTATGAACAGAGCTAAAGAATATCCAGCCATAATTCTCCATTATGAACTTACATGATATAGGGGGCCTCACTTGAAAAATAAAAGAAAGATATGGGGGGGGGGGGGGGCTCGATTTTCGCCCCAGCACCTAGGCAAGAAAAATACTGACTACCATCTGCAGGTTCAAAAAGCTGCAGATACACTAGAGCTCTATGCAATTTTCAGGGAAAACCTCCCCAACTGGAGAGGAGATAATTATTGCCCAATACCATGCAGGCCTGGGTATAGGTAAATGGTTTTAGCTTTAACTTAGCCTGCAATTTTAATGCAATATTAAACCCTTATTTTATTTTCTATTAGAAGAAGATTGGGACCAGAATTCTATTATATGATGATTCTTCTTTAAAATGTCCTGTCTTTTCTACAGCTGGTTACCAAGCTGCTACCACCACCCAGCTACCCCATCCATCTGATTTTAGCAGATAGGATCACATGTCGGCGGGTGCAATGGATGGTCCAATGAAATCCGCCTAAAAAATTGACAGGCGGAGCCGATCGGTCCGCCCGTGTGAAAGGGGTGTACCTTAGTACCCTCGCCTACAACCTGGTAAATTGGGGAAGCAGCACAGATTGCCTGGAACCTGGCTGCATTGACAAGGGACCACAGGTAAGTGGGGACAGGGAGACCTAGAAAGGTTCTGGTGCGGTTTTTCAACTAGATGTGAACAAAGTTTGGATGGCCTCAACACAAACCCAAGTTCCATGCAGACACAGGGCCTATTACATACACCGTTGTGAATGTTGGGAAGTAGCATTTTCACATAAAAAGATTGCTTTTCAACAGTATGTCAAATTTAAGAAATTCTTACCTTCTTTGATTGCACTTTTTATTAATGGCTCTCCTCGGGGAGCCTCTTCTGTGTTTGCTCTGAAGAGCGTTCTGCCCAGTACTGATGGGGAATTGTCTTCTTGACCACTGCAAAGTGTCAACGCCTGAAAAAGCTTCTCTTTCTCTTCAAGTAAGGTTAATATTTGTTCATCTTTTTGACACAGTTGCCCTGCAAATGAAATATGCAATACAATAAGGACCCGTGTCATTGCTTTTTGTTTGCTTCAAGGTGTTTTGCATTCCTAAACGTGTCTATGGGTATGCAATACCTACGTCAAGAAGGTCAAATGTAAGTCAGGAGGTCAACTGCATGAACAAGAAATGGCAGCTGCACTCCAAAGTGAAAGTTTTAGTTAAAGGTTTAATGAATGGTCCAGTGCTAGATAGAGCACCAGAGCTTAGGATGTCTTAATGGACCACGGGCATTCCGAAATCTGGAGCTAGTGACTATGAAATACAGTTGCCCAGCAGGGATGGTTCATCCATCCACGTCATTTGTGTGCATGGATAAAATTAGATTATGCCCAAACGCCATAGCATCACTACTACTGTATGTCCAGAGCACTGTGCTGTCTTATAGCAGAATAAAAGGATAAGGGGGTGGAGATTACTTATTGCTCAAAGCTAGATGTACCCCCTTACCTGAGCAAAAGGGGAAGATAACGAGTATTGAGCAGGAGTATCTTTGAAGGAAAAAAAATTGTGATTTTGTGTTAATGGCTCCTAATCTCCTGATCTTTAACAATAAAAGACAAAAAACACAAACTGTGCTCTCATTTGCTTATGTGCAGTCCCCCATCTAGTAACCACTAGACAGGAGCCTTTAGGATGAACACCCTATACAACGGTAAAGCAGTTAAACCACGTGTGTCAAACACAAAGCCCACTGGCCGAATGTGGCCCACTAGGACATTTCATGTGTAGACAAGGGGTGACTTAAGGGGAGGTTGAGTTCCTGAACCTATTCTCTGAGAAAAAAAAAAAGCCCCGGTTTCATCCATCCACAGAACATTGTACCAGAACACTATGGTACATGAAGGTGCTCTTTTGAAAAATTGAGATGGCGGTAATATTTTGTTTTTGGAGTAAAAACATTTTTTTTTTTAAATGATATTCATTGCGCAAAACAATCAATATTTTCAGGTCCTTTGTTGTTACTCTATAGTTGTATTTCACCTACTCCAGCCCTGTTGAGATCTTTGCAGGACACTCATTTATAGACAGTAGTAGCAGTAGTAAAAAAGTAGGTAATTTGTCACACTCCCAGCATTGTGTTTTTTTTTCCCTTTAGGGCTGGGCACCTTCAAACCCACACCATCACATCTCACTGTTTGGAATATCAACCCCTGAGCAGTTATGCAGCAGGGCTAGGACCCCGAGAGAGCCCTGCAAAACATCTAAGCATGCGCCGGGTACCCAGACATCGCCGCACACACAAAGACTTCTAACAGGGAAGTCCAAAACCTTCCCCAGCCTTTGGGTGTGGCTGTAAATTCCACTGCGCAGGTGCTGGTGGGCTCTGTCAGGACCCGGAGGATATGCAAGAAATATTTTTGGTCAATGAGGATGTCATTTAGTGTCAGTTTACGCTCAGTGTAAGTAAATAGTGGGATGGAAATGGCCTTTTTTTTTTTTTTTTTTTTTTGCCAAATGGAAGCATAAAATATGATGAGAAATTGTGGAATGCAGATTTTTGTACCTCTCAGTTCTCTGGCTTTGGTATCCCAGTTCTTTTTTTCTTCCTCCGACTCAGATGGAACACCTTCATCCTCATCTTTGTCCCTAGAATATTACACAAGATAGATCAGAGGAATATTTTACGACAGAAAGAATTAGCTCTTACTGGAGCAGCAGGGGCAATACTGCTACATACATTGTAGACATCGTTTCCTGGATAGTGTCAATCCAGCTGTCCCGCTCTTCTTTGGTATTGGTGAGAACCTCCACCATTTCTGGGTCCTTATCTCCCATGCTGATCAGGAACAGTCCCTTTTCATCATGTGCCACTTTCCTTACAATCAGCTTCTTCAAGGAAATCACCGTAGATTTTTGTTCCTGAATAACACAAGCAAAATTAAATTAGTGAAAACATTAAAATTCATACACACACGCGGTATTATATATATATATATATATATATATATATATATATATATATATATTTGTAGAGCTTCTGGCTTAAGAAACAGTCTCAGAGTTGCTTTGTTAAATATTTTATTGCACATCAACTTGAATGGGGACTATGGGGCTGTGGGGTATTTCAGAACCCTAAAAAAGAATACTAAGACACTATACCATTAGCAGCAGCTTCTTAAAGGCCTACAAGTATTGGCACATGAAGTGGATAGCACTGGTACACCCATTACCAATGTCCCAGGCCAGGCAAGCATTAAGTGTGGCAGGGATTAGCAGCACTAACAGTCACAAGGATCCCTTTCTCTCTCTGGTCTGTAATCAGTGTCCCCAGAGCTAGGCTACCCCCGCCCCCTCCCCCCCTTTAGACTCCTCTGTAGATTTCCCAGATAAGCTTGGACGAACCCCCCCCCCCCCCTTCAGACTCCAGCAGGCAGACTTCTCTGTAGAGTACCTGGATAAGATCCCTAGTAGCACCCCTCTTTGGCTCTAAAAGGAACTGTAAAAAAAATAAAAATAAGCCAACCAGGAAAGCACAGTTCAATGAGCAGGCTGGGTCCTCAGCAGGATGACCAGGAAGGGCTAGCAGCCTCTCCTCCACGGAAAACAACCCTTTTTTCTAAGACTTCACATTATTTATGCACTTCCCAACCACCATCTGGGCACACCTTCCCAGGGATTGACTGGAGCTACATAAATATTCAGGCTTCTTATTTGACTCTCCCACCCACTATGTTCTGGAAATATTCAGAAAATGGGGGAAGAGGTCAAAACGCTTGCAGAGCGCAGAGCAGCCTAAATGAATCACACACTGCTCTGCTGATTACAGGAGAGCCAAGAGAACTAAATTTGCCTAGTCAAACCTAGTAGCCTATCTAGGAGAGCACTGTGTGTGTATATATATATATATATATATATATATATATATATATATATACACACACACACATTTTATATATATATATATATATATATATATATATATATATATATATATATATATATATATATATATATATATATATATATACATATATATATATATACATACACACATGAACATATATATATATATATATATATATATATATATATATATATATATATATATATATATATATATATATATATATACACATGAACACATATATATATATATATATATATATATATATATAATGTGTATATATATATATATTCTACAGACACACACACCCCCTCATACATGGTTACAGAATTTTTATTCTCTCCGTCACTATTCCAAGTGCTTTTATTGCCTGCTTTTTTACCCATGGTATAATAGACAGATTGGTTTTCCCCATAACCGTTTGACAGGACATACAGTACATCTGCATTCTGCAAACCAACAGGGGCGTCAAGGGGCCTTTATGGATTCTGATTGTTGAAATACAATTTGTTTATATTTAACGTGTATGGAGCCTGCCGTCAGCTTTCCTTTGGATCCATCTTTTGAAATATAAAGTTCTGTCGTACAATAGCCTCATTTATATTTGTTGGCACCGGGCCACGCAGATTTAGCCATTTGAAGCCCCATCTGTTTAACATCGGGCTGTCACAATCAGTAAGATGGTCAGGAGGCCCTGCAAATAAGACTGATGCCTAAAGCAATCATATACAAGCTTTAATTTTCTAACTTGAAATGAAAAAATGACAGCTGGGACTGGATGGCAGCTGATAGAGTGGGTACAAAAGTTCAAAACCTGAAGAGTAGCAGAGACAGGGCTGCAAATTAGCTGCTCTCCCCATGCCAGGAAATTGGTCAGACATTGGTAGTGCCAAGCATTGCTCAGGAGCTACTTGTATTAAAATCGTATACCACTTCTTGTTTAGGTTCTCCATTATCCAATCTGCTTTACTCTTTAAGCAAAACTCTACTTTTGCAAAAAAAAATTAAAATTGCTATAATGTATTAGGAGCTATAAAGTAATTTTGTGACTTAATTTTATTAAAAATACCTTTTCATTTTAAGCTGTGCTCAGCTGATTTTTATTAAATGGCTTCCTTGTAACTATGAACACGACTACAATAGGGGCATTAGGTGCACCTCCCATGTATAGAACTCCATAATTAATATGCGATTAGTTTGCTGCTTTTTTTCCCAGCTGTTTTTACATTACAACTCTGGGACTACTACGGTTCCCAAAGCTTTACAGAGGTTGCACAGATCTGGATACACTGCGACTACTTTTGGATTAGAAAACACAGAAGAGTTGATGGAGAAATACAAAGAGAAAATAACTAGTTAAGCTAAAGGCCCATACACACGATCAGACTTTTTGACAACAAACATGCAAATTAGCTGTTTTGGAGCAACATCCGATCGTGTGTACGCTCCATTGGACAAACTTTTTTGGTTTTCATCGGACTTTTGTTGGCTGTGCGAACGGACAAACTTTCTGGCAACAAAAGTCCGATGGAGCAAAGTCTGATCGTGTGTACAGAAAACCATAGGACTTTTGTACAAAGTACAAACACGCATGCTCAGAACCAATGCAAAAGATCAGACAACAATGCAGAAGCTGACCAAAGGTGGCGGTAAAGAGCAGAAAAACCACATGATTTGGTGAAAGTTGGCTGAAAAAGTCCTGCTGTGTGTATGCAATACAAGTTCTCAGCCGACGCCCTTTGTACAAAAATCCACAGGAAAGTTTGTACAAAGTCCGATCGTGTGTATGAGGCTTTAGAGTGAGTTTTCCATAAGGGAGAAGAGGTCCATCACCTTGGGACACTCAAAAAAAAAAAAAAAGACCTGAAGGTACGAGATACGAGTCTATGAATACCTGTCCTGTACTGTACAATTAAAGAAGTAGTATGGGAAAAGCTTTTTTGGCAATACTTCTCCTATGGGTCACAGGAGTGCACATAGTTCTGTACTTCTGTGCTCAGATTCAGCCAACAGCGGGTTAAAGTCTTCTCTCGGATGAAGTCACAGAGCCAGAGCCCAGGCACTGCAGGGATCTCGACAATAATGTTGAAATCCACCCAGATGCCCCAATTGCCAGATGCCTCAGCCTCTCAGTGAGCCGCTGCGAGTCTGAGCCAGCCACTCTTGCCCCTCCCCAGCCTAACACTAGAGTAAGCGCTGGAGGGGCAGAACAAAAAGCCGATGGTTGACAGTCACGGCTCTCTGCTCAAAGCAGACCTGAGAACTGAGCGATCAGCAGTCTCTTGATCAGTCACTTCTCAGTGTAGAAATAGCAGGGAACAGATGCAGAATCAGGTCGCCCACTCTGGTGAGTATGCATGTTTATTTTGTGGATAATCCCACACTGCTCTTTTGCGATAAACAGTTGCCCCTCATACGGTTTCTAAACATCTTGCAATGCATTGGGGGAATACTAGAAAATCTGAATTTTGGGTGAAAAGACAAAGCCCACTGATGCCCATATTCCTTGTTACAGCTGTCACAATTCAATAAATGAGAAAAACTGGATGTGATGCTGGCCGTAGATGGCTTATATTTTGCCCGATTCCTGCTGAATCAGCTGGAATTTGAACTGTGCATGGCCCTGTGGGCAACATCCAGCTCGTAAGAGCCGGTTCACACTGAGGCAGCACGACTTGCAGCGCGACTGCCTCAGGTGACCTGGACACGCCAGCAGCAGCGACTTGCAAAGCGACTTCTATATAGAAGTTAATGCAAGTCTCCTCAAGTCGCCCCCAAAGTAGTACAGGAACCTTTTTCTAAGTCGGAGCGACTTGAGTTGCTCCTATTAGAACGGTTCCATTGTACAGAACAGGGTGCGACTTGTCAGGTGGCTAACAAGTCGTCCCAGTGTGAACCGGCTCTAAGAGTCAGACTGAAAAAACGAAGCAGCTGGGTAGAAATTGGCGACCAGTGGCTGAATCCAATCAGATGCAGTCATTGGGTATTCAGACACACGTACAATAGCGGGTAGGGGAGATTTCTCCATACATTATACAATTTTATTTTCTTCAACTGGTGAAAGGAAAGAAAATATTAGCGTTGATGGGGGAATCCCTCACTCCTGTCCAGTGGAGCTATTGTACTCTGCCGGCAGGGTGCCTTTCCCACCAGCAGAATACAATGATCACTGCTGGCAGATAGATTGACTTCAGTACAATCAGCCTTCCCATAGAGGGATCGAAATTTGTCTGGTTACTGCTGAACTGACAGAATTTCGATTCATCTATGCCCAACCTTTAACCTTGGATGAGAAAATAGAGTGATTTCCCTCATCTGACCAAACTAGAGAAATCTAAACATATAAGGCCGGCCTTACAGTAACACAAGAAATAACAATTTTATACAATTTTGAAATGCAAAAAGATTCATCCTTCTTATTCATTTTTTTGCAAATATTACTGTGTGTTATTAGTGTGTTATTACTATGTGTACTATATGCTAACAAATAAGCCAACTAGGTCATAAGTTATTTGTCATAAGCACATTTCAGGGATATGAATGGGCCTCACCAGTGATGCAAAGACATATTTCTGGTCCTTTTCCTGGAGGAAAACTAACACATCAGTCAGCAGCACAGCCAGCACCTCTGTAGATCAGAGAAAATACTTATGTTATTGTATGAATTGAACACATGACCATAGTCCTGTCCGTTTCTACACTACAGTCATCTGCTAAGATTAATCTCATGCTAGCCCCTCATCTGTGCCTCAGTCAGCTGTTTTTTTTTATGGACGGTATCGGGTGCATCAGGTTCTACATTAGAAATATGTTCCCACTTACAGTAAAAATGAAAACCTAGCTGAGATGGATGGCATTGGCCTGCAATTTAGTGATTCAGTTGGAAATGATGATTACTTACAGGCAATGTGGTTCCTGGTCTGCAAAAAATATAACTTTTAATTACGAGTTCTTTTTTTACCCCCTTCTTTTTTTTTTTTCCTTTAACCTCCTGGCTATGCTGATGGAGACATTTCATAGTAAAGACAGCCAGGTTACCAAGCCTTGTAAAGTTGGTGTTGATGGATCAAGGAAAAACAAATTGCTCCTCCAAAAGGGTGGAGACTGGGAGAACTGGTTGTTCTTGGCAGTAAATAAGCTTGTGGGCGAGGATGACTAAATCACAACCGACTTACATTGATGTCAATACTGACTTACAATGTTCCTGCAATAGACTGAGATCCCATTGTAAAGTCATGTAATGTATTCAACACCGGACACGGTTAGCACGTTTACCATGCTGCAACTGATTTAAAAGGTAAACTCTCATACATGAGCTGCCGCTGAGGACATGTTATTTAACCACTTGCAGACTGCTGTTGGCATATATATGTCAGCAGAAGGGCACGGCTGGGCAAAGTAACGTACCCGTACGTTACTTTGGAATTCCCGCCATGCGCACCTGCCGCGAGCGCTGTGAGCGTGCCCGTGGGACCTGCGGACTCGATCGCCGCAGGGATACCCACGATCGTGTCACGGAGCTCAAGAATGGGGAGATGCCGTTGTAAACAGCATCTCCCTGTTCTGCCTTATTGATAGGACACCGATCGTCTGCTCCCTGTCATCAGGAGCAGCGATCAGTGTCCACGTCACACACAGCCCATCCCCCAGTTAGTTAGAAACACTCCACTAGGACACACTTCACCCCTCCGCGCCACCTAGTGGTTAACCCCTTCACTGCCAGTGACATTTTTACAGTAATCAATGCAATTTTAAAGCACTGATCACTGTATTAATGCCAATGGACCCAAAAGTGTCAAAATTGTCCGATGTGTCCGCCATAATGTCGCAGTCACGATAAAAATCGCTGATCGCCGCCATTACTAGTAGAAAAAAAAATGATTAACAAAAATGCCATAAAACTATCCCCTATTTTGTAGACGCTATACATTTTGTGCAAACCAATCAATTTTGTGATTTTTTTTTTACCAAAAATATGTAAAAGAATACGTATTGCCTAAACTGAGGGACATAATCTTTTTAATATATATTTTTGGGGGATATTATAGCAAAAAGTAAAAAATGTTTTTTTTTTCAAAATTGTCTATATTTTTTTTGTTTATATTGCAAAAAATAAAAACCTCAGAGGTGATCAAATACCACCAAAAGAAAGCTCCATTTGTGGGGAAAAAGGACGTAAATTTTGTTTGGTAGCCACGTCCCACAACCGTGCAATAGTCAGTTAAAGCGGCACGGTGCCGAATCGCAAAAAGTGCTCTGGTCAGAAAGGGGGCAAATCTTTCCGTAGCTGAAGTGGTTAAAGAAGTAGTACAGCCAAAGCTCATTTGGCTGTACTTCTCCTGTGACCGGTTTTCGGCAGACAGCTGGCTGAAGCCCACTGGAGTTGGTCCAGGCTCGAGCAAGATTACAACAATAAAGTCAGCACCTGCCTAAATGCCTAGACAAGCCGCTGAGAGCTCGAGCTGGCTGCTCTCGCCCCTCCACAGTTCAGCGCTCCAGTGAGCTGGGGGGGGGGGGGGACAGAGCAGAGAGGGCTGCTCTGCTCAGGGAGCTCTGAGAACCAACTGATCAGCAGTCTTTGATCTCTCAGTTTTCAGTCTTAGACCCCTTTCACACCAAGGGCATTTTGCAGGCGCTATAGCGTTAGAAATAGCACCTGCAATCCGCCCTAAAAATCTGCACCGTTGTCTGTAGTGTGAAAGCCTAAGGGCTTTCACACTACAGCGGTGCTCTGGCAGGATGTCAGGGGTAAAGTCCAGCCAGCAGCTTCTTTGGAGCGGTGTGTTTACCGCTCCTCCACCGCTGCTCCCCATTGAAATCAATGGGGCAGCGCTATTGCGGCGTATTGCTGGCAGTTTTAACCCTTTTCCGGCCGCTAGCGGGGGTAAAAGCGCCCCGCTAGCGGACGAAATGCGCCGCAAATCTGGCAGTAAAACGCCGCTAAAAATAGCAGCGTTTTACCGCCGACGCTATGGGCGGCGTGGTGTGAAAGGGGTCTTAAAGCCAGCAGGGGACAGATTGCAGCATTGGACTGATGCTGCATCAACCTAGGCAAGTATGATTTTTGGAGGAAAAAAAAAAGCCCAACTTCTCTTTAAGGTTGCTGTCCAGAGAGGTAATTTTTGAAGCCCAACTCTGGTAAAACTGAACATTCTCCCCTGCAGTGGGGCTGTGCTCACACTGCAAAGGTTCAATTCTTGTTTGGTCTAGGGGAGTGTATAAGCACTAATACTTACCTGATCCTCTGTTCCACCAGTAGATAATGCTCCCCTATGCTCCGGTGGTGGATTGACCCTTGGCATCCTGTGCAGTGCAGGACTATTTACCATGCAACAATCTTAATGACATCAGGACTGGTGAAGCATGGGGGAGAATACACTGTGGGGACCAGGCTAGCAGCACGGGAAGCAGGTAAGTAAATCTTCTCTTCTTTGACCCCTAGACCTAAATGATCAGTTAACCCTTGCAGTGTAGGTACAGCTCCACTGCAAGACAGAATTTTCAAGTTTCCAGCAGTTCAGCTTTAAATAAAAGGTAGTATTCTGGAAGCATGGAGGCCACCACTTCTGCAAAATTACATTTCAGTGTTGCCAAGCTTGTCCAATTGATTCAGTACTTTGTGGGGTTGATTTACTAAAACTGGAGAGTGCACAATCTGGTGCAGCTCTGCATAGAAACCAATCAGCTTCCAGGTTTTCATGACATTTCTTTTAGGCAGTATGCTCGTTCAGGGATATGGTCTTAAAGTATGAAAGTCACAACAACCAGTCTTGAGCCGGTCAACTAGCATTATCAGAATGAGGTCAGCAACGTCAGCTCCTGTATTTCCCAAAGTACAAGTTTTCTTTACTTGTCCCTTGTTACATAGGGCTCTTTCACATGGGGGCGGCAGTCTCTACCACTCTCTGAAAAGTGGTGGAACACTTTTCAGAGGGTGGTAGAGCAGTGGCTACCAGGCATATAATAGGCAAAAGTCTAACCTTTAATTCTATTGGCTGGACTGGATCTCAGGAACAGACTGCCGTCACGGACCAATTTCCTCCGTTTAAGGTCCTCCTTTGCAAACATTTGCCCACTCTTCATGCGTTGTATCGATTTACTATCAGTCTTGTTGTAGACCTCGTAAAGGCGCGTCTTCTTCTCATAATTTTTTACTTTATTATTCACCTCAGAAATAACATCCTTTACCAAGCTCAGGGCTTTTTCCACTTCCTGGTGCTCAATTTCATTCTCTGTAAACAGATCAAAAACTTGATTGAAACACAGACACATCCACTTGTCAAGAAAGAGAATTCATGGAGTGGAGAAGAAGTCTTCTCTGCTACGGTCAGCCAAAACAAGTGCCAATCCATCCATATCCAAGTGCCATCCAGTCCATAATCCATCATAAATGTATATATTGAAGATATCACACATCAAAAACATCAATCCCATAGTTCATACATCAAGAAAATTTAATTCATATATAGACAAATTGCACATAGTGAAGATCAATAGAATTGAGTAAAAAACATTACAGAGTCTAATAATACTGCATGATTGGATGTAACTTTATAACGTCTAAAGCTCTACGCGTTTCGTGGCTATCTTGCCACTCATCAGGAGCTGATATATGATGGATATCTATGGGACGAGAAATGGTGTGCCAAAAATGAGTCTAATTGATATATTAAATGAAGGAAAAGGAAAAGAGAAGATGTGTCAAAACCAATCACCCATACTTACGGGTCAGGTAGTGATAGGAGGCGCAGCAATGGGCACTCTTATTTTGTTGTATCTGTTCCAAACACCCACCCTTTTGTCTTGGGTTTCTTTAGTGTTTTACTTCTACGTGACAGCGTTTACCACTGTTGGAGCATCCATATTGCTCTTAACATGGTTCCACTATCATATATCACTTTATCTGTGTCCCAATACTTTTAATTGATTTTGATATTTGCAAACCCCTTAGCAATTTCTTCACCCTACCCAACTCACATCATATTCACAGTCATGTTAGATGTCTCAGGTTGACACTTACACATGCAATTATTGATCCTAGGGTGAGGATCACTTTTTGGCTCACATTCATTGCATTATGCCTCATTGCAGTACCACACACTCTGCCTGCCTCAGCTTCCATACCAGATGATGCTCCCGGCTACCCCAGTGCCCATTGCTGCGCCTCCTATCATTACCTGACCCGTAAGTATGGGCGATTGGTTTTGACACATCTTTTTTCCCTTTCCCTCATTTAATATATCAATTTGACAAATTTTTGGCACACCATTTCTTGTCCCATAGATATCCATCATATATCAGCTCCTGATGAGTGGCAAGATAGCCACGAAACGCGTAGAGATTTAGATGTTATAAGTTACATCCAATCATGCAGTTTTATTAGACTCTGTAATGTTTTTTAATCAATTAATTCTATTGATCTTCACTATGTGCAATATGTCTATATATGAATTCAATTTTCTTGATGTATGAACTATGGGATTGATGTTTTTGATGTGCAATATCTTCAATATATACATTTACGATTTATGATGGATTATGGACTATAGAATGTGCATCCCTGTGCCCCCTATGTAATGTACCAAGTTTACAGTTAATAAATCCACATTATCTGACTTCTATTGCTCTTTTTTTGCTTCCAAAATCGCATGCTTCGCCAAAGTCCCAACCCTTTTCTATTTATGGTGGCGATAGGGATGGAGGCAATTTTGATGTAATTGTCCTAGGCCTCACTTAAAGTCCCAACCCTTTCTTTAGTTTTCACTTTAAGGCCTCCTTCCCCGCTCTCGTTTGTGAAATTGAGCTTTTGGTAAGGGGGGTACCTGATTTTGACCGGTACCCGCTCTTAACGCCTAGGATTTGGAAGCCAAAGTTTACCTTCCCCTCCCAGAAGACTGCCGAGCAATTCACAGTGCCGCTCGGACATCCCATAGTAAAGATGCCGACACCAGGGAGAGAGAAACACACAGGGTGAAAATGGCTGGGGTGAGGACGGGGCTGGATCGTGGGATCGAGAACTAGCCTCGGATACATATATTTTAGTACTATTGATATCTTTAGTAAAAACATTCTGGTGGTGTCTCAGTGGGGCATTTAGGTTCTAAGTGGGCTGCTCTCATGAACCAAGGAACTGAAAACAATCTCATCTTGGACTATGGAAGCAATAATGGATTTAAAAAATTGGAATGCCATACAAGATATTAGAGTTTACAAAAAGATTTTATTCCGAGTGTATAGTTCGTTCTAAAGCTAACGCATATCAGGGACCACACGTCATCCCTTTAATCAAGACTTAACATTTACTCATATCTGCTGATATGCTTAAACTCTATATTACAAGCACTCGGCAGTAAACACCTTGATGTAAACGTTTCAACCCGCTGCTGTTTACTGCTCATAATACAGAGTAATTTCCAATCCACCCTATAGCATTTTTACTGCTCCAGGGCAGCAGCTGTGTTGTATCCTATGCAGGGCCGCTGATAGAAATCATGGGGCCCCGTACAGCCTACCTGACGGGGCCCCCTTCAGCTCCACCCTGGCCCCACCCATTGCCCCTCCCAAGACCCCGCCTTGAAACAAAGTGTAGGTTTGTCTACAAGTGATATTTGTTTTTCTGCAGCCAGTTATAGGTTTGATTATCCAAAAGAAATACTGTTTTCAGATGAGAACAGACCTCTTTAATATCTATATGTAATACAAACCATTAATGAATAAAAAAAATGGTATTTTGGAGAGTATTGGCAGGGTATTTATTGCAGAGTATTGGCAGGGTATTTATTGCAGAGTATTGGGGCAGGGTAAGTATTGCAGAGTATTGGCAGGGTAAGTATTGCAGAGTATTGCCAGGGTATTGGCGGGGTAAGTATTGCAGAGTATTGGCGGGGTAAGTATTGCAGAGTATTGGCAGGGTATTGGCAGGGTAAGTATTGCAGAGCATTGGCAGAGTATTGGCAGGGTAAGTATTGCAGAGTATTGGCAGGGTAAGTATAAAGTATTGCAGAGTATTGGCACAGTATGTATTGCAGTGTATTGGCAGAGTATGTATTGCAGAGTAGTAGTAGATGTTGAACTTCAAGCCCCCCCCCCCCCAAGTAAGCATACACCTCACCTGTGTAATTGTTAGCTCCAGCAGGGCAGCAGAGATTACTTTCTCCCTCTTCCTGAGTGTCCACAATAGCTCGATCGCCCGGCCCCTGTACTCTCTGCTCCTCTCACTCTGCTACTTCTTCTCACGCGGAGAGAGAGAGAGAGAGGAATATCACTCTGCAACACCATAGGGTATGCTGGCCGGGACTTGTGCGGAGCAGGAGGAGCGGGCGCAGAAGACGATGATCGGTGGAGGAGAATCTTTTTTTTTTTTTTTACTTTGAAGTTCAGGTTGCCCGGGCCCCCCCCTGCTGGTCAGGCCCGGTACAGCAGGGCCAGTTGTACTGGCCTATCAGCGGCCCTGATCCTATGCATGAAGGTAAAAAAATTATTCTGTGTGCACCCCCCATAATACTTACCCGAGCCCCCTCTTGATCCAGCGATGTCCTCAAGAGCCTTGCCTCTCCAGGGACTCGCACTCCTGATTCGCTTTTGGCAATGCCTCCTGTTGCTGTCTTTAACAACCAGTGAGCCAATCAGGAGATGAAGGGGGCGGGCTGAGCAGCAGCTGCGTGTGCAAGTGGACACACAGAGCTGCAGCTTAGGGCACCTGCTTGGGTGTCCCCACAGCAAGCTGCTTGCTGATGGGGCACATGGAAGGAGGGAGGAGCCAGGGGTGGAGGCATGGGACCCAAGAGAAGGATGACCCAGGCTGCTCTGTGCAAAACCATTACACAGAGCACGAAAGTAAAACATGTTTATTAAAAAAAAAAAAAAAAAAACTATTTAATATTGCTTTAAGACACACATAATAATTACCTTTTGTATATTGCAGTATTCTCTGTAAAAGCACTGGGTACTTTGTTATCCTTTGAGTAACCAGTAGTATGCATTCTGGGATCCCCAGACGGCGGACTAATGAGCTACTTCCCTTTTTCTGAAATGAAATAGACTCTTAGTAATGTGCACAGTTTTGAAACCAGAAATATCTATAACATAAAGATGGAATTGTTATCTCCAATACCTTAATAAAGGCCTGAAACCTCTTCTCCTTGGACAGCAAATCCTTGAAATAATTCACCGCTTCATTGTGGTGGCCACAAAATTTACCATATGTTCTCTTCATGTGTTCAGCTTTTTCACCAGAGAACTGCAAAGACAGAAACAAATAAATATTTCATTTTCAGTAATAAAACCATGGAACGGTTTTCATTATTACAATAATTTATAAAAGCAAAGGGTAACAGTCAACCTGTAATTCGTGTTCACGAGGTGTCTACTGGATTTCCAACAAGACTTTAAATACTTCTCCTATGCAAGACTTTTACATACCCATAGCTATTCCATTTTAAGGGCAAAATAAAAATGGGGCCGATTTACTAAAACTAGAGCGTGCAAAATCTGGTGTGGCTCTGCATAGAAACCAATCAGCTTCCAGGTTGTTTTTTTAGTCAAGGCTTAAAGAGGAGTGCCACCTTAACAACAATTATTAAAAGTCAGCAGCTTCAAATACTGCAGCTACTGACTTAATAATTGGACACTTACCTGTCCAGGGTGCCAGCGATGTCTGCAGCAGATGATGAGCAATAGCTCATCTCTCGGCTACCATGCCAGCATCCTCTGTCAGGGAATTAGGAAGTGAAGTGTTGCGGCTTCACTGCCCAGTTCCCTACTGCGCATGCACGAGCGGGTCTTCACTGGTCCAAGTTGCTTTCTGGGAACTGTGTGTTTCCCAGAACACAATGGGGGGGGATTATACAGGTAACTGCACCCCCTCCCCCCAGAAAGGTGCCAATTGTGGCACCGGAGGGAGGGAATCCGATGAGCGTAATTTCCACTTTAGGGTGGAGCTCCACTTTTTTTTTATACATTTTTTATTATTTAAAAAAAAAATAAAGGTTTACAAAACAGAGCCTTTTGGGCATTCCTGGGCTCGCTTAACATAAAAGAGTAAAACAGTAGGTAAGGCATAACAACTTAACTCCATCAGCCTAACCCTAAAAACAGAGAGAAAAACAAACCCTATAGCTTGCTGCTAAAGTTGACAGGAGAAATACCTTTTACAGTGTTCAACATAGGTTTAGTAATTTACTGTATGCAGTCTACCAAAACAAAAGTTCATCAGCGGGTGTCTACTGGTAGTCAGGTGGCTCAGGTGCCATCCCAGATGGAACCATTAAGAGAGTCGTCTATGAGCTGGATTGGGCTGACAATCCCACAGGGTTCTCCTGTTGCGCAGTTGTTGTCTCAGACTCCAACCAGACATTCCAAACCCTTTGAAACTTTTGAGGGCATCCCTGGTTAGAATGTACTTCCCTATACAAGGGTATTGCAATGTTAACTAATGACTTCCATGCACTCGGGGTGAGGGCCGCCGAAGGGGCCCTCCACCGGAGCACAATCAGTTTCCTGCCATAAAAAAGTAACAAACTCAGTAATGTGCGAACCGCCCTCGAGGGGACCACCGCGTCTACCAAACCAAGCAGGCAAATCTCAATCGTCTGAGGTATAGGAATCGTGGTCAGTTTAGTAATAAAGGAGACGACTAGTGACCAGTAGTGTTGCAACTCGGGGCAGGACCACATCATGTGGATGTACCCCGCCGAATCCGCCCGACAACGCCAGCACTGTGGTGTGGAGTCAGGGTATATTTTATGAAGCCTATATGGAGTATAGTAAAATTTATGTAATATTTTAAATTGGATCAGCCGGTCTCTAGAGGAGACCAAGTATCTGAAGGGGGAGTCCCAAATGTCCTCCCAGTCCTCCCCATCCAGCTCCGGCAGCTCCACCACCCAAAAGTCTCAGAGTTTTTCCAATCCACTATGAACAGAGGGCTGCTGACGCAGGAGCAGTTCCATGTTAGACTGATATAGGGTTACAGGAGAGTCACCGAACTGAGTCCTGTATGCATGACGAAGCTGCAGGAACCAGAAAAAGTGTGTACTGGGCAAGTCAAATCTAGATTTCAGCTGGTCGAATGCCAGTAATGCACCATTCTCGCAAATATGATGGATATACCGAACGCCCCTCGACGCCCACACGATCGGTTCTAGTATAGAGTAGAATTCAGGTAGGGAGGGATTGAGCCACAATGGAGTATTAGGAGAGTAAGTCCAGGGCTCAGCCGACCGGCGGCCGACCACCACAGACCACGCCCTCAGCACCGTCTTCATCGAAGTAATTAGAGGGTGTGAAGCTCTAGGACCCCTGAACAAAACGTTCCGCAGTGCTTCAAGTGATCCCACAATGGAGGCCTCCAAGGCAACTGCTGCGTTGGTGGCGTCCGAGGCAATCCAGCCATGGGCATGTGCCAGCATCACCGCGATAAACTAAAGGAAAAAATCAGGACATGCCAGGCCCCCCTGCGTCCAAGGTCTTAGTAGTATGGACAAGCGGTACCGGGGAGGTGCAGTGCCCCACCAAAAACTAGTTATGTGAGAATTTAAGCGTTGAAAATGGATCTTGGGTATCCACATCGGAGAATGGCGCATTACATACTGGAGAGGGGGGAGCAGTTTCATTTTAATTAAATTAATTCGACCCATCAGCGTAAGGGGAAGACTGGCCCATACTTTCAGCCTATTGTGCGTAGTTTGCAGGATAGGAAGAAGATTTAATTTACAGAAGTCTTGTATTCTGGGAGAAATGATAATACCAAGGTATTTAATGTTTTCCGCCTACTGTGAGTGAGGAGTCCGCCAGCCTCCTAGCCCCCGGGTCCACTGGTAGGATCTGGGACTTGTCCCAGTTGACCTTAAGGCCCGACAAAGCAGCAAATCTCGATAGAAGCTCCAGCGCCGCCCAAAGGGATGGCCCAGGATCCCGGATAATATCGTTAGCATAGAGTGCAATCTTTTCCTCCAAGGACCCCACCCACACCCCCCGAACAGCACCCAAGGATCTCAGCGAAACCGCCAAGGGCTCAACCATCAAGGAAAAAAGGGCTGGGGATAAAGGACAACCCTGCCAGGTGCCCCGCTCCACCGGGAATGAGGAAGACAGCCGACCTCCCAATTTAAACTGTGCTGTCGGTTTCTGGTATAATAGTAGGATCCATTTCCTAAAAATGGGACCAAAACCATATAACTTGAGTACCTCCTCCATATAGGTCCAGGACACCGAGTCAAATGCCTTTTCAAGATCCAGGGCCACAAGAACCCTGGTGTCCTGGTCCGTAGAAGGGATTTGCAGATGAGTGAAGACTCTACGGATATTGACATCAGTCGATTTCCCGGGCATAAAACCAGTTTGATCTAGGTCAACCAAAAACGGGAGGATCCCCATCAGCCTGGTGGCCAGCACTTTCGTCAGTATTTTTAAATCATAATTAAGGAGGGGTATGGGGCGGTATGCTGAACAATAGGAGGGATCTTTTCCCAGCTTTTGAACAAGGTCTATGTGGGCCTGCGACATCGAATCAGGTAGAGATCCTGTCTCTAAACTAAGGGCATACAGCTTATGAAGCCACGGGGCCAAGTTGGCAATGTACATTTTGTACCAGTCTCCTGGGAGTCTGTCAGGACCCGGCGTCTTATTATGTGGTAATGAGCGAATTGCTATTTCTATTTCGGCAATCAAGATGTCAGCTTCCATTAGGGCTACATCCTCCTCCGTCAGGCCAGTCAGAGACAATCCGCGGAGAAAGGATAGGCGCTCAGAGGATAGCTGCGTAGTAGTGGATTTATATAGAGAGGAGTAAAATGTAAGAAATTCATGAAGGATGTCAGATGGGTTAGAAGTCACACCCCCTGTCTCAGTGTGTATAACGGCTACGACCATTTGAAATTTGGGGTCAGCCACCAGGCCGCCCAGAAGCCTCCCGTTCTTGTCCCCCGATTCAAATATTTTCGGGCTCTAAACGACCTTTCCGAGGAGTTTGTCACATTAGATAAGTATACAGTGGAGCTCCACTTTAACTAAAGCTGAAGTTGGAAGCTGATTCGTAGATCTCTGTGAAACAATGAACTATGAGTACCGACACCTTTGTGGCTGCCGGCTTGTAGTCCTTAATGAACTACCAGAGTGCTGCTGAGCGCTGTGGTAGTTCATTGAGTCTTCCTGTCAGTGTAAAACTGCCTACCTGTACATTGCAAGCATGCATGGCATCAGCGATCTCTTTATTGCTGGTGCAATTCTTTCCAGGCTCCTAATACCAAAAATAATAAATGCACATTTTTTTTTTACCTGCAAAAAAAAAAAAAAGTGCATTTCTTATCTTTTTGTTCATAGGTGAACTCATCCTTTAATAAAGTGGTCCAGCTTTATTGGTGTCCTGACATCAGGGCACTACCAGATCTGAGCAGTTCCATACTGCTCCTGGTTTCTAAGGCTGGCCATACATTACACAATTTCCTTTAGATTTACCAAAACAATATAATAGGAGGTCAGACCTAAACACTTTAAAATGTTTATACGACGAGGCAGGTCCCTTACACGACATCGTTGAAGGTAAATCTAAAGGAAACTGAATAAGAATTGTATAATGCATGGCCAGATTAAGACTGTTAAAGTGGTGGCTGCAAGTTTTATTGTATAGTAGCAGGTGCTATGTCACCAGGCAGTGATAAAGCAGTGGCTTCTGGATTCTATCTCATCTCTGGGTATTATTTCAGCTAAGGAATGGTCAACAGAGAAGAGGAGGGACACTATAGCTTGGTATACACTAGCAGAATTTCATTCGTTTTTCGTTGCAAGAACATTTTTTGAATCATTAGTGGGGTCAAATGGACGTTACTCTTTTACTGCAGTAATGAGAAAAATTGAGGGAGGATGGAAAATGTTTCTTGAATGTACAAAATTCTAACAGTGTATGTTGTTTTTATTCCAAAATGTGAAAAGTAAACGAGATCTTGAACAATTTTCTAACAACATTCTAATGTGAATGTATAATATATATGGGAAGCTCTGTGTAAATTGACAGTGCTATATACCTAATAAATACTAAGAATTTTTGTATGACCTTTCCCAAGCATTTTTGGTTCTACATTCTATTGGTGTATACTTAGCCTAAAGCATAACTAAAGGCAAAACTTTTTTTTTTGTTTTGGACAGAGGGGAAATGGATTAGAATGCTTGTCAGTTTTTATTGCAGTCTGTGGCCCTGTTAAGGAGCGTCACCCTCTCTATTTGTCCAGTTTACCATTATAATTGAAAGTAAAAGAAAATCCCAAATTTTGGGCTGTCCCCAGAAAAGTAAGAGGGGAAATCTGCCAATGGGGACACTAGTTCTGGTGACCTGAGGGTCCCCAAGGAATTCCCTTAACCACTTGCTGATCAGTTTCCATCATTATACAGCGGCAGGTCGGCTCGTTCCCACAAATTGCTGTAGCTTTACAGATACAGCACGCGTGTGCCCACAGCGGGGGAGCCGATGCGCGTGGCTGGTGGCCACGATCGCTTCACAGAGAGCCAAAATGGGGATCTGTCAATGTAAACAAACAGATCCAAATTCTGACGGGAGTACAGAGTGATAGTCTGTTCCTAGTGATCAGGAACAGCGATCTCTCCCTCTCTCTCTCTACTCCCAGTCAGTCCCATCTCCCCCCCCCCGGAATCATATTTGCCTGAATCATTTTCCCTGCCAGTGACATTTATACAATACACATTTTTATCGCACGATTGCTGTGTGAAAATAAGGACATCAATTTAATTTGGGTACAGTGTTGCACGACCGCGCAATTGTCAGTTAAAGCAACGCAGTGCCGTATTTCAAAAAATGGCCTGGTCATTAATGGGGCAAATCTTCTGGTCCTTAAGTGGTTAATCTGCAGCGGTTTACTCTCACTTCCTCTTTAGCTTTGGGACAGGAAATGAAGGGTAATCTCCACAATGGGACAAAAAAATCTGACAGGGGTTATAACACTCCCTTTGCTCTAACCATAATTAAAAACAAGTTTTGTCTATAGTTCTACTTCAAGAAAAAAATAAAATAATAAAAGGTCACATAGGGTTTGCTTTTCAAGAGCTAATTTATTTTGCGCTAATCTGGCTGCATTTCAACTTTAAGTGAGCCTGAAATTTCACTTTAATTATCATGATTAATTTAAAACAAATTTGAGTGTAAAAACATTAAACGTATTAAAATAGTAATTATCAACTGAAATTCACAGTAACACATAGGAACCCGCCAATGTAACAGATATAGTATGTATATATATATATATATATATATATATATATATATTTTTTTTTTAGAGAGAGAGAGAGAGACAGAGACAGAGAGACAGAGACAGAGAGAGACAGAGAGAGACAGAGAGAGACAGAGAGAGACAGAGAGAGAGACAGAGAGAGAGAGAGAGAGAGAGAGAGAGAGAGAGAGAGAGAGAGAGAGAGAGAGAGAGAGAGAGAGAGAGAGAGAGAAGAAAGAAGGGAGATCAAAAGATCATCCTGACTACACTACAGATATTACCTGGTTCACCAGAATATCCCCAATCCTTCTGATGACAAAGTTATGCTCGCTTTTTTCAGCCATTGACTCCTTTTTTCTCTCCAGAATCCGTTGGAAAAACTGGGTGTGGATGTTCAGCAAGTCATCTATGCACGGGAAGATCTTTTCTAGAACTTTCTGCTCAAACTGCAGCTCAGTCAGCATTCCCCGGTAGTAGACTTCATTCATAATCTTCAGAGTCCGGACATGATGCATTTCTGTCTGCATGAGCTCTGCACAAAAGGACCAGGAAGATGAATCAAACGCCTATCTACACAATATAGCTGACCAACAACCAGTTCAATACAGACAAATTTTTTTGTTAAAACCAGTCAATGTTTACACAAAGAAAACATCATGGTATTTAGTGTATTAAAAACTGGTGACTCCATGATGAGGCTAAATTTTTTTTTAGATTTGGTCCCTTTGGATTACTTAAAGTGATTTTAAGGGTTTTTTTTTTGTTTTTTTTAAATAACAAACATATCATACTTACCTCCACTGTGCAGCTTGTTTTGCACAGAGTGGCCCCGATCTTTGTCTTCTGGGGTCCCCCGGGGCCTCCCCACATCAGATAACCCCCTGGGAGAAGCGTTCTCCCGGGGGATTACCTTGCAAGTGCTCTCCTGACTCCAGCATTTGGCATCCATAGCCGCCGACTGCAGGACTCGGCCCCGCCCCCCCGGCGCTCATGTGATTGGATTTGATTGACAGCAGAGGGAGCCAACGGCTGCGCTGCTATCAATCTATCCAATCAAGAACCGAGAACCCCGGGCTGAGAGGTCCCGTGGGTCAAGTTGGAGGGCTCAGGTAAGAAATGGGGTGGCTGGGGGGCCGGTCACTGACAGGTGTTTTTTCACCTTAATGCATTAAGGTGAAAAAACATGAGGGTTTACAACCCCTTTAATCTTTCCCTGGAGACTTTGAGGATTCTTTATGGACCATCTAACATAAACCTAGATTTGAGGGAAAAAATTTTTCCCCTCCCTTAATTGCCCTTTTTATGAATGTTCTTACTCTCCTCTCTTACGCTGGCCATATACGGAGCATGGGTTGCAAGAAAGAAAAATCGCTCAATTCAGTTCTCCCAGCAGGGGGAGCCATCCCGGCTAGTAGAACACACTGAATATGGCAAGTGACTCTAGCCGCTGGCAATAATCACATGAAAAATCAGACTGGCTAGTTGGTCGATCGATCAACTTGGGTACAATCAGCTTTCCCACACAGGGTTTGAATGTCAGCCAGTGCTGCTGAACTGGCCTAGATTCGATCAGTCTATGACTGGCTTTATGCACGGTAGTTGGGGCTGGATTGTAAACAGAGGCGTAGAATCCTCTTTGTTGTGAATATCAAAATACAATTGTACTGCATTATTTCTGCCCTAAGGTTGGATCCTCTTTATATGTTACAGAGCTTTATACCTCTGATTTTGTGTCTACATGTATTACTGTCTGACATTTTTCAATAAAAATCTATTGAAAAAGAAAATAGTTAAAAAATTAAGTCTCAACACATTTATACGTTTTTTTTCAACACGAAATCCAACAATTCTGTGGAGTAAAATCAAAATCAAGGCAAAGGATGATAATGACATGGAATGGTAGTACACGGTAGTTGGCTCTCTCTGTACTGCTCCCTATGGAAGGCCATTACCCACCCCAGAAGAGCGCTCATTGAGTGCCCCATCTCTGTTCTCTTCTAATCACTGATGCTGCTTTCAACCACTCCATCCAGTTGCCGAGTACTAACTCATCTTCCGGAATTTAGTTCTTACCGTAGATCACGTCCTGCCGTTTCACCACATCTTTCTTTAGCTGTTTAAGAAACTTGCTTTCCACCGTCTGACTCCAGGATTCTGCCTCCAGCTGCTTGGAATCTGTCTCAAACTCCCCCATGAGCTGCCCCTCATTCATGTCTGTGCCTGTCCGCAGAGTAAAGAGATTCCATTACTAAAATACATTATTTTCAAAATGTGTCCAAATAAAACACAATCATAAAAAATTTAATGAAGGTACTAGTCCTGATGTTACAGCTTAGAGAAAATGTAATATGCATATAAAATATACTAAAACAAGAAAACAAATATGGTTTGGTATATATGGTCACACTATCAGTGAATGTCAGCACATTGTAATCTTTTCACAACTTTAGACTTAAAAAGTTTTACTAAACCCACAACAGTACAATCAGTCTGTATATGCAGTAAAGCATGCTGGTTATACACACTGTAGAACCAAAGGGTTAATCCTGTGCATTGTGTAAAAAGACTGTCCTGTCTCCTCTGATCCTCCCCGGAGTCTGGAGGGGGTACTCCCGGAGTCTGGAGGGGGTACTTAAACAGGTGTGGATCACGTGTTCAAGGTTCCAGAGTTGTTCGAGAGACCCGTGTGGTCTGTTCTGGTTCCAGGACCGGGGTAGCCCCGTGTGGGGTCCCGGTAACGGGGTGTTCGACATCCCGCAGCATGTTCCTGTCAGTGGCCCCTGATAGAGCCGTCTGGTCTGCGGTAGGGATCCGTCTGTTCCAGAGTCTCGGAGCCGGCTGTTCCGAGGCGCAGTAACTGGGGGAGGATTCACAGTGTCCGGGTGTGTTCTCGGCTTGGAGGGACACCGCAGCTCGTGACCGGTGGAGGACTCTTCGGAGAAGGGCCGGCAAGTGGCATCCTGAGAAGTGCCTGGTTACTGAGTTGGAAAGGACATGGGAAAGGAAGCGGGAAACGTTTCAAGTACTGAGGAAAAAGGTTCCTATTCACCTTCAGTTAATTGTTCAAGTTTGAGTCAATGAATCTCTGGCTAGAGATCTGTTCAGCCTTGAAGTACCCAGCTGCGAGTGGCTACTCTCTGGGTGGAAGTAGAGACTTTGTTAAACCTGCAGTTCGAGGTACCTGAGTTCTTCACCCGTGCCCTCTGTTCCCTTAGAGACTGTGTTTTGTGAAAGTTCTACTGCAAAATAAAACCTTTTGAAAGGACTTTATCTGTGTCAGTATACAAGTCGTTGGGTATCAACCCTGGTAACCCCTAGACACGGAATAGCAGGCCAAGAGAAGATAACCGGTAAGCCCATAAAGTCAAGGCAGCTCTGCAACGGGTCGTGGAAGCTACACTTGGATCAGAAAATAAAAGATATATAAAGCTTTCAATGAGTCACTGATTTTTGTGTTTTTACTAGTGGACTAGTAAAAGACTTTTGGATATATAATTTTGGACTTTCCCTAGTCGGCCAAGGCAGCGGGGCATGTATGAACTATTAATTATTTAACACCATCACAAAATACCACCAATTTAATTTTAGGTCCCCTACACTAGCGCAGGAGAATATCTTTTTTGTCTACTCGTTCACCCCAATACAGTGATCAGTGCTAAAAAAAAAAAATGCACCGTCACTTTAATAATGACACTGGCAGGGAAGGGGTTAACACCAGGGGCGATCAAAGGGTTAAATGTGCTTATAGGGAGTGCTTTCTGTGTGGGGGATGCTTTGACTGGAAGAAGACAGAGATCGGGGTTCCTGCTTAGCAGAAACACAAGATCTCCATCTTCCCCTCTTACAGAAAGGCAGGCTGCCTTGTTTACTTAGGTAGACCGCTGTTCTGCGGCAAACATCAGGTCTGCCGGACCGGCTGATTGGCTCCTGCTGTGTCCAATCACAGTGGGAGCGGGTCGCCGGTGCCGCGCATGTGCCCCAGACCCAATGCATGAAAGTCACGTACAGGTACGCGATTTAGCACAGGAGGCCTGCCTTGTCACAGTATATCTGCGTGGGGCGGTCCAGAAGAGGTTAAAGAGGATGTTCACTGGAAAAAAATAAATAAAAGCCAGAAGCTACAAATCCTGTAGCTGCTGGCTTTTAATTAAAGGACACTTACCTGTCCAGGGATCCAATGCCATCCTCACCTGGGCTAGTTCTTCATTAGCCTTCGGGTTTCCGGCACCAGCCACTTAACTGCGGGTAGCCGGTTATGCAGCTTTCAGCTTCGCAGCCGGCTGCCCACTGCACACGTGTGAGCCGCACTGCGCTTTGTGAGCGGTCCAACAGTCTTCTTGGACCTGTGATGTATCCCAGAAGACTGCAGGGAGGGAGGACATGGAGAACTTCCACTCTAATTGCCCAGTGGAAGTGGGAGCAGGTACCTGTCAAAGCTGGGTACTTTCATATAATCTTAGAAGTTTAAGTTACAAACCGCACATTGTACATGGGGGTCTTACCTTCATCGACGAGGGACTCTGTAGATGCATTGACCCTGCTGATTTTGTGCAAAGAATCTGTTGACTGCGACAGAGCCTTAAAGTTGTTCCAAATATTTTCATCACATCCAACCCTAAATAAAAAGGTCCCAGATAACACATTACTACAGAGCTAATGCAAAACACTAAACATTTCCTATAAAAAGGACTTAAAATGCCATGTGTGTATGGTTTATGGATTGGCCACTGTTTAACCATTTTAATGCATCCAAAGTCAGAACAAAAGGATCAGGGAAATGGATTATATGAACAGCAAGGGTTTAGCACAGCAAAAATGCCTAGTGCAATCTGTACCTAAATATTAAAGTGTCTGTAAACCTCAGACATGAAATATAAAAACAAAGCATATCCCTTTATAGTGTGCACTTATCTCAATCCAGAGCACTACGTGTCATTTCTGTCTGCTGCTTCATGCCTCTGTTATCAGCATGAGTTATGTCTGACAAGGTATTCTGACACTAGAGATGAGCTCAGGCGTGTTTGCATGGTCCACGTGCTGAGCCCACCAGGAAGTCGGCGCAGCGCTGCGCTAATCACAGGCAGTGAGACATTGTGCGGCTGCAGAGATTGGGCAATGTCTCACTGCCTGTGATTAGCGCTGCGCCAATTTCCTGACGGCTCAGCACGTGGACCATGCGAACACACCTGAGGTCATCCCTACCTGACACCATGAGGTAAAATGGTGACAAGTGAAGGGCGTTTCAACATACAGCATGTGATTGGCAGCCTCGGGACTGTTCTTGTGTGAAGGTGGTGTGCGTCTTCCCTTTAATCAGCTCTCACTGATCTCTGCATAGTGTAATTGTATCTCCCTGCTTCAAAAGTTGTGCAACAAAGCAAGGTCCATAAAGACATGGATAAGAGAGTCTGGGGTGGAGGAATTTATTTGGCCTGCACAGAGTCCTGACCTCAACCCGATAGAACACCTTTGGGAAGAATTAGAGTGGAGACTGCGAGCCAGGCCTTCTCATACATCAGTGCCTGACCTCACAAATGTGCTTCTGGAAGAATGGTCAAATATTCCCATAGACACACTCCTAAACCTTGTGGACAGCCGTCCCAGAAGATCTGAAGCTGTTATAGCTGCAAAGGGTGGGCCAGCTCAATATTTAACCCTACGGATTAAGACGCCATTAAAGTTCATGTGCGTGTAAAGGCAGGTGTCCCAATACTTTTGACAATATAGTGTATATGTTCCCCACTGCAATTTTTAATACCTATAGAGAATCTAGCTCCACAGCAGCTACAATTGCCTATGCTGACTTACACACCCTGCAATATTTTGTGTAGAGATACTCTTGGATATGGAGATTGTAGTCTGCGGCCTTCTGTTTGAAAAGCTATGAGATGAGAAGGCAACTTCATCCGGTGCAATGACTGCTGAGCGAGGCCTTTCCTTCGGTTGGGAACCTGAAAAAAATAAAAATAAATAAAAAAGTGCACACCATGAATGAGCAGAACATACACATGGCAAAGCAATACAATTTCTGCATAGGTAAAAAAAAACACAGAAATTACTAGTGCTTTAAAAAAGCATATTTGCAGAATGTATTCGTTCACTATCACCACTGCAATTAAATAATTCCTACACTTTTGAGTTCAATCCAGACAGCAGAATGACTGGCATCACAGATCTCGGGGAAGAATTTGATACAAATAACCTAATATATTTAGCTCGTTATAATAAAGTCCTTTGATAGGGATCTAAAGTGCTCAATTGAAGTAGATCATGCTTTTACATCATGTTTATAGGAGACACAATGTCCCTCTTTCTTGCAGCTCTGAGATTTCTATCACATTCTAAGTTTGGACAAGGGAAGGTCATCAAAAGTAGAAAAGTTCCCAAGCATCATCAGTGGTGGCTGGTGGTATATATATATTTTTTTTAGGGGGTCGGCAGGGTCCCGCATTTACCCCATCTAGGTCATGCGCAGAACCCCTCCAGGCGGCGGCTTTCCCTGTGTCACACTGTGCATCCCCTCCCTCCTTTCCTCCGTGCACCTCCCTGCTCCTCCTCCTAGGCATCGGATCAGCTCTCCGTACGGCCAATTGGGCAATGGGTCTCAGGACCCACTTCCCGATTGGCCAGCAGGAGAATCAGGAAGACCATAGCGAATATTTATCGTACATGGTCACACAACTGGATTTGGTCAGAGCGCAGTGATCTGCGCCCCGAGCCCACCCTTTTTTGAAGCCTATTAGAGCCTCTGACTAATCACGTGCTAGTAAAAAACAAAACAAAAAAAAAACCAATGGAATCCATGCGTCTGGTGTCCCGCATGGAGGGGGGGGGGGGGGGGGTTGGGTAGGGGTGCAGCCCTGCATTACGGGCTGCCACTGAGCATAATATATATATATATATATATATATATATATATATATATATATATATATATATATATATTTGAATGTGTAAAAGGTATACGACTTAGACTGGCACAGGGTATAGGGACATCTACTAGCAATGTCATTTTATGCAATGAGCAGATTTGGGGAGATAGAGGGAAGGGATGGCATCTCAACATTTTGCTCTTAATGGGCATAGCTGAATAATGATAAAAAGCAACTTGGCGGCTGTTGCACATCACTCAAAGTCATGCAAATGTTTGATATTCTATTACTTCCTACTATAAATGAGTTCAGGTAAGTTCAGACATGAGTTCGAACCCACCTCAGCTATCCCGCCAGGAAGCCAACAGCCAATCACAGGTGGTGGGAGGCATTCCTCACCCTACAGCTGCACATATGCAAATAATGTGCATCAGTGCGGCTGCAGGGCGGGGAATGCCTCCACTGGCTATGATTGGCTGTCGGCTTTTGACATGATCTCAGTGGGATAGCTCAGGTGGGTTCAGACTCATGTCCCACCACACCTGAGCTCATCACTTCTTCCCACAATACGAAAGCTTAAAGGGGCCCATTCACACTAAAGAACTGCATATGAATCGCACAGGAGCGCTTTGCATGTTTCTGTGCGATTCACATGCAGTTCCGTGCAGTGCGCTTTCGGTCCATTCAGTTTGAATAGGCTGAAATCACAACACACCTAAAAGTAGTGCATGCACCACTTTTGGAAACGCGCTGCAACTGTACTGCATGGTACATGTGTAGCATGCAATCTGGTGTGACCTGCATTTGGGGTGTCCTTAACTTTGCACTGACACCCACTGCAGATCGCAGGGGCAGTGCGTTTTAGATGTGATGCAGGAAACCGGGACGGAAAGCGTGTTTCACGCATTGCATTCTAGTGTGAACGGGCCCTAGAAGATTCAAGGGGAGAACAAACACAACCTGCCCTGTTAATTAATTCCGTGTTAGAATGCCCTTCATCTGCTTTGTAGGGAGCTTCAGAATAATATAGGGACACACAAATAGGTCTTCTTAATAGACATACATTTCAAATTATTGCTCCTGTATTCCAAACAACGCAAACATAAATACGTATACACACCTTTATTCCTCATCATGACCACAGGTAACGAGGAGGTATCATTGGGTTGCAGAACCTTTTGTTGCTGAAAGACATTATATATTACTGTTCAGTTGTAGGAACAAAGCTTTTCAATAAAAACAAAGGGTACTGCATGGTCCACCTTTTAACAAGTCGTATCAATTGCACACAGTTGTTTCATTACCCGGTAGTAATTAGCAATGACCACACTTAAGCCTAATGCACACAATGATATTATCGGACAAATGATTGTCCCTTTTTTTTTTGCATGCTAGTCTCCATGAAAAGATTACTAAATTCTGAAAATTCTTGTATGACAGAATAAAAATTCCGAAGTGATGCAATGCAGGGGTTCCCAATCCCGGGCAGAGCAAGCTGGGACAACCTGCACTGACACCCTCCTACCACCAGAGGGCGCCTGCTCCCCTTCTAGCACCACTGCTCCTTTCCCTCTGTGGTCACAAAGAAGGGGGGGGGGAGGAAAGCTGCCCCCGTCACATCAAATTTCGGCTACCTATCACATTTTGCTACCCACTGGAGTGCGCATTACGCGACGCCGCCATATGCATGCCAACATAGGGCTGCTCCACCCGCCACAGCTTTGCTTCGCTCGGCAGAAATATAATCAAACTCTATGTCCACTTGGATGGTGGGGCTTGAACCTGGACTCAGGGGTGGAACGCATACGGCGGTGTCGCACATGTGCAGTCCAGCGGGTAGCCAAATGCGATGGGTCCCCATAAGTAACGAAACACCCCCAAGGTGATAAGCTGCATCTCTACCCCCCCCCACCCCGAGGTCCATGAAGGGGTTGACTCCTAAAAGGCCAGTCCCTGATGCCGGGGAGGTAGGGGACCGCTGATGTAACGTATCATAAATTTCAGATGAAACCTGTACTGATTAAACTAAAATCATACGATCTGGTAACGTGTTAAAATGATTTTCGTGTTTTTGCTCTTCAGATAATTTTGGATAAAAGCTGTGTACCAACAATCAGATTACCATATGAACGCTTCGAAGGCAATATTTTTTGTATGATTTTCTAATCGGGTGTACGGGCCTGTGAGCCAGCTACAGATAAAGCAATTTTATTTCCTGCAACCACAGTCAGTGTTGATAGGGGAATCCCTCCCACGAAGATATTGTGTACTCCCAGTGGTTGGAGGCGTCCCAGTCAGGAGAACACACAGTGATTATTGCTTGCAGCTATAGCTGCTGGCAAAAAAAATAAAAAAAAAAAATCGCTGGAAAAATCCAACAAGCTGGTTGTACAAAAGTTGATCGATCAACTTGGATACATTCAGCCTGCCCATACATTAGAGCTGCACGATTCTGGCCAAAATGAGAATCACAATTTTTTTGCTTAGAATAAAAAGATCACGATTCTCGCGATATAAAATCTTTCACATTATACAAAAAAAAAATAAAAAAAAAATGGGCTAACTGTAGTGGTTAGTGTTTTTTTTTCATTCAATTCTATTTTTTTTTTTAAGTATTTTTTTCAAAAAAATTGCATTTGAAAGACCGCTGCACAAATACAGTGTGACATAAAATATTGCAACAACCACCATTTTATTCTCTAGGGTATATACCAAAAAAAATAAAAATTGAAAGGTGCCAATTGTGGTACCGTGGGGGGGGGGGGGGGGGTTCCGATGAGCGGACCTTCCACTTTAGGGTGAAGGTCCGCTTTAAGTGGTTAAACTTTTTTCACCGAGGCCCCTTTCACACGGGACGGATCCATGATGATCCGCCCCGTGAACATCCGCTGCACACTGTGCAGGGACCGCCCTGTCAGATCTCAGCTCTCCTCTATGGGGGATCGGATGAACATGGACCGTCTGTCCGTGTTCTTCCGATCTGCTCTACAGACGGATAGAAAAATTGTATTTTCCTCCATCTGCAGCATTGGACCATAGCGGAAACAGATGATATTGGGTGTCTGCGGATGTTCGTCTGCTGACACCCGCTATCCCATAGGGATGCATGTATGTCTGTATTTCATTCGAAAATGGATGGATGAAATACGGACATACGGTCCGCATGTTACCTTACACACAAAGTCTATTCCATTGACAAATTGTTACAATGTTTATACTTAAGTTCAACTGATAAAGAATGTTTTGATTCTTGACAGACTGCTCGGTTTTTCTCTTCCTTTCTTTTGAGGGCTGTGGCTTCAGAAGAGCAGAGAGAATTCTTTGCACAGAAAGAATTGTGAAACACTTTAGTCAAGATCACAATAACGATTCTTAGCGATTAATTGTGCAGCTCTACCATACATGGTTCCTGCTAAACTGGCCTAGATTCAAACGGTCTATGGCCAGCTTTAGGTGAATAGATGTACTGTAAATGAGCCAATTGCCTGCACAAAAGGGCATCCATTACCTTTCTAATCTGCCCAAAGCAGTAGCTGGTAAGTAAGGCAAGTAATCTGGATGCCCTAACAGCTCCAGTTAGGTTACATTTTTTATTACAAGTGAAGTATTTATATAGTGCTGTTAATTTATGCAGAGCTTTACATATATATTGTACATCATTTACATGAGTCCCCACACTCAATCAGTTTACAATCCAAGATCCCTAACTCGCATTCATACATACACATACTAGGGACAGTTTAGACCGGAGCCAATTACCCTACCAGCATGTATTTAGAGTGTGGGAGGAAACCAGAATTTCCAGAAGAGACCACGAAGGTACAGGGAGAATCTTCAAAACTCTATACAGGTGGTGCCATGGTTGGGATTCCAACCATTAGGTGCTGCTAAACAGAAGTGCTAACCACTTATCCAGTGTTAATCTTATTTATATGAAAATTGCAAGGGGAAAGCACCTGGAAACCGTTTTAGCAAAATGTTTTCCCAACTGTATTGGTAGCAGCTATGTATTCTTTCCATAGTCAGGAGAAGACTGAGACAGTAACACAACACGTGAGTACAGGAGGTACAGGGGTGTAGCCGATCACACCTGTCTAAATACGTACGTACACACTGCCACAGGGCTACAGGACTCTCACAGCCCAGACACGACTACACCAATGAACGCTTCTCTTTTGTACATTCTTTTGTGATGGTGAGGATTAGTTCACAGAGAGATTTTTCTGAAAAGTGTCATACAAGTACAGTACTATAAATTCAAATATACTTAATTCCTATGAATCCATTTAAAGTATATTAAAAATCAAAACTTTTTTTGTAGTTTGGACAGACCGGGAACACGTTGAATCCTGTGTCAGGTTTTTAAAGAAGAAACTCAGCATACCAGGTTTCAGTTGAAGACCCTACTAGAGCTCCATACCAGACCAATTGGAGGGCACAATGGACATACAGATCAACATACAGTATAAAGCAGGGCTGTCCCAAGACTTTGTGCTGCCTGGGTCCAAAAATGCAATGCTGCCTCCCCCCCAAAAAATTATGCTCACCAAAAGGCCCTCACATCTATTATTTTAAATCATGACAATTAAATGAATTTATCAGGTGGGGTTCAATATGAGGCAGCTGTGGTGGTGAGGGGGAGCAGTCAGAGGCAGCGGTAGTGGGGCGTTCAATCAGAGGCAGAGGGGGAAGTAAGGAGGGTGGGGTTGAGTCAGAGGTGGTGGTGGGTTCAGTCAGAGGCAGCAGTGGTGGTGGTGGAGTTCAATCAGAGGCAGCGGTGGTGGTAAGGGGGGGGGGGGGGGGTTCCGTCAGAGGCAGTGGTGATGGTGGTGGCTTCAGTCAGAGGTAGCGGTGGTGGTGGGGGTGTTCAGTAAGAGGCAGTGGTGGTGGTGGTTCAGTCAGTGGTGATGGGGATACGATCAGTGGTGCTGGCACTTACTTGCCCTCAGTGTCAGTCATGCCTCCAGTGATGCCTCTTCCAACATGGGGTCTCTGCGCACAGCAGAAAATTCCTCCCCCTGCATGTTGTTGGCCATCAGCTGACTTTCTCCTGCAGTTTCTGCCTTCTGTCCTGACATGGCATCTGTCTGCAGCAATGGGGGGAGCCGCGGAAAGGAAGAGCAGATGGTCCACTGTGTGGGTACGGCAGAGAGTGCTCTGCTGACTCCCGTCATTACCTCTAGCAGCAGCGGTAAAGGGACCCCCCCTTTACAGCTATTTGCACCCACTTCCGGGCATATACCCCTGCAGAATCTGTGGGGGGCTACCACATTTCCCGTCCCCCCCATTGTCTTCTGGGAGACAAACCGATCCCAGAGAAAGCAGGAACCATTTGGACTGCGCAGCGTGACTTGCGCATATGCAGCAGGGAACCAGGAAGTGAAGCTGCGAGGCTTCGCTTCCCGATTTCCTCACCGAAGAGGGCGGCGGCAGCATTCGAGGACCAAGGGACGGTTCGGCCTGGGGTGCCGACATCGCGGGTGCTCTGGACAGGTGTGTGTCCTTATTTTAAACGTCAGCAGCTGCTGACTTTAAAAAAAATAAAATAAAAAATTGGCGGATCTCCGCTTTAATATCACTAAATACAATGGTTCAATTACGCGTTTTGTAGTTAGATACTGCTTCTTCAAATTGCCAATTTACTTTATTTGATGCAAAATCTCAAACACAAAACCATAGATCGTAAAGGAGAGGTTCAAATCATCCTAGGTTGTGGGGGAGGCAAAAAAGGGACCACTATGGGAAAATTATATGCGTCCTCACAGCTCTTCTCAGTACAAGGTACTCTGTTTCTACCCTTAGGGGCCAGAGATATAATTTGGCAATCTGAAGAATTGATATCTAACCGCGAAACACCTAATTGAACCATTGTACTTGAAAGTAATTCTTCTCATTGTAGGTTTTCCATCAGAAGATTAAGACTTGTTACATGCTTTTAGGTATATTTTAATTTTAGTACAATAAAACTTACGGACTTTTTACAAAATACTTTTTTGTGTATCTAGTTAGTTATTATTAATACCGAAAGGCAACCCTTAGAACACCCAGTTTTTGTTCTCTTTATTTCTATTAAAAGAATAGGGAAAAATCTATTTTACTGTTGTCACCAGACCTGGAGGTGAGGAGAAACTTTCCAATGGGGAGATGTGAGTCAGTGCAAGCATCAGGCAAACTATAGTTGGATGTTACAAAAAAAGAGTAAATGAAAAGTAGCACATAAAAACTAGAAGGAAACTTACCTTCATTTTGACTTTTGCACAGGGAATGAAGTTCTCTCTGCAGCCTTTATGTACAATGGAGTTACAATCTGATAGAAAGAAAACAGGTAATGAATACGTTATACACACATGAAGAATCATATAGTAAGATTTGGACAAGAGGGTGTATATGCAGTTCAATATTTTTTTTTAACTTTACAAAACTCTACACTAGGGATGTTCAAAATTATAATTTTTTCTTGTCAATGAATTTTTATTTTATCAATCAATAACATAGCAATTAAAGCTGCTGCATATACATTTTTACATTGTACATTACATTTGTAATACAATAAACTGTGAAGGCATATAGTATAGAACTTGTTCAAACCTTGATGGCCTAGTCCAGCCTACCCCAAATGGGTTCAAGCTGTAGGTCTGGAAGGTCACCACTTTACGAGTCCATTCACACAGGGGCAACACGACTTCCAGCGAGACTTTGGGAGGCAACTTGGACACGACTTGAGTATGAATCACAGCACGACTTGAGGCAACTTACAAGGCAACTTGAAGTTGCCTCCAGGACAAGGGACTTTGTCAGTGGTCAATCACATAATAATCAGTTCTGTGGGAGGGAGGGGTTTGTCTAGAAAACTATTTTTACTTCCTGGAAAGTTGCTTCCGTTAAGACAGAGGATCAGACTTGGAGGCAACTTCCATTGAAATCAATGGGTACAAGTTGCCTAGAAGTCGGATTGAAGTAGTACAGGAACCTTTTCTGAAGTCGGAGCGACTTCGGTAGTGTGCATTAAGACGGCTCTCATTCACTTACATTGATTTTGTTGCACGACTTTAGGCAACTTGGGACGACTTCAAGTCGGATCCAAAGTTGCCCCTGTGTGAATGGACTATAACTGTGCATCAGTCAATACTAACTAAGTATGCAAATAACATTGGGAAAGGGGAAATTAAAAATAACGAATAACCAACAAATAAGGAATATCTGAGATAGTGTTCTACACCGGGAAATTGCTTAATTGAAGGATCAAAGTATTTCAAACTTTAGGATAAGCTTAAATTTTACATTCTTTTAGGTAATTTTTAAGGCTCTAGGGTGGGATAAACAAATTTTCAATTTTCTACTAAAAGTGGTGGAGTGGTTTTTATAAGCAAGCAATAGTTCAAATTGTGCCTGGGAGTTCAATCTGGTTATGACAGTAGATAGATTGGGTGCTTCCATAGATTTCCAGAGGTAATCAACTGTAAGTCTCGAGGCTATTAAAATGTGGGCTACAATTGTTCTATGTATAGTGGGATATTTCTCAAGGTCTATACCTAATAAGGTTGAAGCAGGAGTAAGATTGGAAAGGTTTCCTGTAATATCTGCTATGAATGTTGAGACTGAGTTCCAAAAGCTTTTCAGGGTATTGAAACTCCAGAGAGTGTGTATAAGATTTCCAGTTTGCTCATTACACCTCCAACAAGTCTCGAGAGTAGATGGATAGATTTTGGATAATTTATATGGGGTTGAATACCACCTGTTATTTTTTGAGCATTGTCCCAGTATTCTATACACTATGATGATTTGTTGATTATTTGGAATGATTTTTTCCATTGGTCCCAGGTGAAGTTTTGAGCTAAATCTCTTTCCCATTTTAACATATGAACATTTTTATTATCTGGTTGGGAGGGATGTCCAACCTTTTGACCTTTCTGGGCCACATTAGAAGAAGAGGAATAAAGAGAGCTGATGAGCAGAAAAAGTCGGGCAGATCACAAGTTAACTTTCACTGATGTAAATAATGTACCAGAGTAAAGAAACGTAATATTAAAAAAAAAAAAAAAATTTAAATTACAAAAGTAAAAAAAGAGGCCAACATAAAACAAGTGCGATATTTAATGCTTTTTATAAAATAACACATCAATATCTGGTTGGATGGAATAGCAATTCTCAATGAATTCTTAAGATGCTCATCAGATATTTTGGGTCTAATTGCGCCCTTTGTGTGCTTCGCCCTTGAAAATAGTTGCTCACAAATATAGGTGCTGCCCAAAAACCGATTGCATGAATAAGGCGCAATTGTGAAGAGTGGGGGACAATAAAACCGATAAAGGTCCAGTAAAGAGACCCTCTGAAAGGTTTCTTCAGCTGCATGTGTTCGCTTAGTGCAAGCGCATTTTTACAAAAAAAAACAAACAACAGTTTTACGCAAGTTAGCGATTTTGTGGTGGGCCGCAGGTTGGACACCCGTGCTCTACACCATTAATATTTGGTTTAGCATTGTATTCTGTGCTGGTCTGTTCACCTGGTTGGCCGTTTCGACTGTATGCTTTGGATTTTAACCACTTAAGCCCCGGACCATTTGGCTGCCCAACAACCAGATCACTTTTTGAGATTCGGCACTGCGTCGCATTAACTGACAATTGCACGGTCGTGCGATGTGGCTCCCAAACAAAATTGATGTCCTTTTTTTCCCCACAAATAGAGATTTCTTTTGGTGGTATTTGATCACCTCTGCATTTTTTTTTTTGCGCTATAAACAAAAATATAGCGACAATTTAAAAAAAAAAAAAAAAAAAAAAAAAAAAAGGGCATTATTGGTTTACTTTTTGCTATAATAAATATCCCCACAAAAAAAACTTTTTTTTCTCCTCAGTTTAGGCCGATACGTATAAATTTTTTTCCCCAAAAATATGTAGTAACGCAATAAGTGTTTATTGATTGGTTTGCACAAAAAAGTTATAGCATCTACAAAATAGGGGATAGTTTTATGGCATTTTTATAATTTTTTTTTTTTTACTAGTAATGGCGGCGATCAGCGATTTTTATTGTGACTGCAACATTATGGCGGACAGATCGGATACTTTTGACGTGATTTTGGGACCATTCACATTTATACAGCGATCAGTGCAATAAAAAAAGGCATGGATTACTGTGTACTGGCAGTCAACTGGCACTGATAAATGTGACTGGCAGTGAAGGGGTTAACCACTAGGTGGCGCTGAAGGAGTTAAGTGTGTCCTAGGGAGTGATTCTGTCGGGGGAGGGGCTGTGTGTGACACGACACTGATCACTGCTCCCGATTACAGGGAGCTGTGATCAGTGTCCTGTCACTAGGCAGAACAGGGAAATGCTTTACATCAGCATTTCCCTGTTCTTCTCCGTGAGACGATTGCAGATATGCCCGCGGACATCGAGTCCGCTATCACACCGACGGAGGTCGTGGCAGGTGCGTCCACAATCCTCTTCTTAAAGGGCAACGTACAGGTACGTTAATCTGCCTGTACGTGCTCTTCTGCCCGCGTATATCGGCGTGAGCTGGTCGGCAAGCGGTTAAACAATGACTAAACAAGTGCCACCATCACAACCCCAGAAATGTTTCATCATTGGTTTTTGCTACACAACCTTATCCAAGAACTATTCCAAAAAAATTGTAGTCTTTCCGGTCTTTCTGCGAGTTACTGGAAAATGAATTATTATTTTATGATGACCAACATGTCATAATCTGGCAGTACACCACCCTTTCCAGAAATATCAACCAAATCCCACAACTAAAGCTATTTTTGTTGTATGAATTAACATGCTACTATGGGAAATGTCAATCTAAGTCATTACTAAAATAAGCATTACAAGTTCCGCAAGTGGCAACAAATATGGAAGTTCAGTTCCACCTTTGGATCATATTTATGATGGGAAAATAGACAGATCCATATAAAGCTTTGAACAGGAGCTTACAGAACCTCCTGTGTTAATGTAATGTTTTACATTGTCAAAGGAAGGAAAAGTTTGTGTAAAGCAATTCTCATGTAGGATGACAGTCACTAGAAGGAAATGGCTGAGAAAACAAACAGTATTTATTTTCCTATGCGTCGCCTAGCTATCAGTCACATGTAATGTTACATAAAACATCACCACAAAATGCTTCTGCAACCTAAAACAAAAAACTTGGAGTTAAATCTGGATGTTTGCATACATACAAGCCACCTTGGAAATAGCTACACAGGCTGGTGGCATCCAAAAACTGAACATACACCGATCAACATCCCATTAAGCACATGTTGAGGATTCCTCTTTCCAGGTCTAAATAGTATAGATCAGGGGTTATCAAACTTTGTAAGCAAAGGGCCGGTATAATGTCCTTCAGACTTCAGGGGTGCCGGACTGTGACCAGTGGGAGCAGAAAATGTCCTGGCATCGGTAGGCATAAACAATGTCCCATCATTTGATTAGTGCTTCTTTGCTGGTATCAATGGGATGAATAGTGCCCTATCAATGTTGTCAGTGGGAGGAATAGTTCCCCAAAAGCCAGATAAAGGCAAGCCAAGAGCCACATCCAGCCCCTGGGCCATAGTTTGGAGACCGCTGGTATAGACAATGACAATTACCAGCACAAAGCCTCTACTTTGGTAACACTTCATTGAAGGAACTCTCTGCAGTTCTTTTGATCAGCCAGACAGCTGATAGAAAAAAAAAAGAAGCAAACTGGTTCTCCCATCCACGCATTCAAGGCGGATAGGGGATTTCCCTAATCCCCCCGCCCCCCGATGCACTATTATATTCTCACATCGGGACCCCTCTGCTAATTCATGATGCAGCCGATTGACTGCAAGTGCTGATCAAGTGAAAATATACCAACAGTCCTGTTTAGAAGTCGTTGATTATTAGATCAACTCCTTTTGAACGGGAATGGCCATACATTGATGGAAATTCAGTTGGTTCCTGCTGAACTGGCCCAAATGTTCATCCATGTATGGCCAGCTTTAGACTGTTTTGGGACTCATGAGACAAAGGCCAATTTAGGCAGAAATGCGTCAGTTGTAGCTTTTGTCCAGGATGTTTCTTCAATAAAAAGTCATCAGAGGAGACCCCGTGTACTGTATTTGCCATTGTCTACACAGGCTGAACAATATAGTTTACTAATGTGTTAACCTCACCAACTAATTATCTGACATACTTTTTTTGGGAGTGCACTCAACTAGACTCAACTAGTAAGGAAGATATGCGATTGTTAAAAAAAAAAAAAAAAAAATCAAAAAAGAAATCAGAGCCTCCGGTAACCCTTCTTCACCTAACAGGGCACAGGGACTTTTTTTTGCATGATAAAGCAATGGGGAGTGTCACGTTTGTACTTCTATGGATAGAAGACCGGAAAAAAATAGTTCTATAATGCAGCAGTTTCAGTCAGATGTACTGTATGGTGACAATCTATAGGTTCCGGATTGACATCAGGTAAGGGTCTAGCTTCCATCAGATCAGCTTTTATATCCAAACGGATATTAGCCACAGAATTGTCCTTGATCACCATCAGGGAAAATGCCAGGAGATTTTTTCCATAACCAGTCTGGTAAACAAATGTACAGTAGGGATATGCAAACGAAAAAAGGAACTAAGATCGCACTTCTGGTGTAAGGGCGTGCCAGTGTCCAGCACTTATTAGTGGCCCTATAATCCACATAGTAACTACTATGGCTCTCTGTCCCCTGATGTATGAAAAGAAGAAATAATTAAAGAGCCATTCTGAGTGAACACAGAAGGTTCAAAAAGATTATAACTTAAAAAGATAAAAACACATAAAAAATAAAAAAAAATAGTGTGTGAAACTCAGTGCTAGAAAATCCCATTCGTTAAGGGGAGTGGTGAATGCTGCACACTTTCTGGAGCCTGGTTTAGTGTGATAAAAGCACCAGCAAGATAATAGTGATTAATAATTGGAAGTTCTAAAAAGCATAATGCGGATATTATAGTGGGGTCCGCTAGAGAGAGTCTCTGATGCAAATGCTGTGAAAGGTGGCAAGGCTGCTTCCAGCATGGGCTGGGGACCCAAGAACTGTATGTAGGGAGATGGAGGAAAGAGAGAAAGAAGCACCAGGCCGGTCCTAGTGCAGCATCATTATAAAAAAATATATATAGCATAAGCAATGCAGTTTAAGGTGCACTTACATAGTGCTTCAGTAGGTAAAGGCTTTCCAATGTCTGGCACGATGGTACATGGTGAATTACTACTGCTAGAATTCCTGGGATGCAAGAACAAAGATCAACGGGTGCCGTCTCGCAGCTGGAAATGCAGCCTTTACCTACTGAAGCACTATGCAAGTGCACATTATATTGGATTGCTTATGTTTTTTTTGTTTTGTTTTTTAAAATAATAAATGATGTTGCACTAGGACCGGCCTAGCGCATCTCTATTTTTTTTCTCCCTTTCCCCTCCCTATTTTTGATATAGATATATATATAGATATATATATAGATATATATATATAGATATCTATATATATATATCTATCATTATTTTTAATCCTCATGCTGCTAGCATACGTAAATAGATAGGAATGTATAGGATATTAACTTGTTTTAAACTTTAATTTTTTACATTTCTTCAGTTACTTCCTAGTTTCTTGCCTAGGCAAATTAGGTCATACATCCCATGAGTCTTCAGGAGGGGAGGAATTGTTTTCTTAGCCAAGCACACTCTCCTGCATGCATGTTTGGTCTAAGGGCAGATCGATTCCAGGAAGTGCTACATAAATCATTTGCCCTTACTCAAGATGGCCACAGCCAGAAATATTAGGGGGTTGTTTTTCAAAGTGATTCCCCAACAAAATGAAGCATGGAGACATAGATGGATGGGGGAGCTTGCGTTATATATTAAAAATGAATTAAAATAGTATTTTTTGTTTGTGGTGCTCAGATGCAGTGAAGATCCACTTTAAGAAGAAAAATTACAAAGCAGTGACAGGTTACACGAGGAAGGCACCACTTAACAAATGGTAGGTGCTGGGGTGAGCAGTGCTACTGGCTATATGCATAGAAGGGTTTAGGCTGGATTCACACCTATGCTTTTTTTTTTTGTTCTTTTTGCATTTTGCAGATTTGCACAACAGAATATGTTCCATAGGAAACAATGTTAAATGGACTGTAGTGCAAATCTGCAAAATGCAAAAAGCACTAAAAATGCATAGGTGTGAATAAGACTTTAAATAGATTGACATTTGAGGTTTGTCCTGCTCAGATGCACAAGCATTATGTTAGTAAATTTGGTTGTCTTGTTCATATTTGTATTTATTATAGAAAGTGGAACATGTCTCACTATGGTTGCTTATCCCAGGTGCTGTGTAGTGTGTACAGAATATTATCGTCAGTTACTAAATATTAAACCAAAGCATACCAATGAACACAGGGTTGTGTAGAGGAAGAACAAAAAAAAAAAAAGGGAAAACATTTCAAACTTAAGATAAGAATGAGCGTTGCACAATGTGCGCTGTGATCTGCCGTTACATTCCATGCAGTGTTGGCATATTTTAACTGTAAGACAGTAAAATATGTCATGTTTGCCAGATTACATAGAAAATACAAACTTTTACCTTGATAACATTGGTAAGGCCAAGAGTTTTCAATTCTTAGGCACAGAGAATTGATCTGGTTCCAGGAACAGATCCTAAAGAACGCTATACAGTACCTCTGCCCTATGGTATTTACATGTATTCCTCAGAGTCAGTATAGTTGCACCCTTCCTGCAGGAAATAATAGTCTACATGCAGACACTGTGAGGTCTGTAGATCAATGGTCTCCAAAATGCAGCCCTTTGCTTTTATCTGACCTTTGGGGCACTATTCCATCCAATGCCACCAACAACTGGGCATGTGTCCTCCCATTTACAACAGTTGGGCATATGTCCTTCCTCACACACCAATGACACCAATAATGGGGCACAATTCTTCCCACTGACACCAACCATGGGGTACTATTCCTCCCACTGACACTAACAATTGGGCATATCCCTAGATTGTAAGCTCTAATGAGCAGGGCCCTCTGATTCCTCCTGTATTGAATTGTATCTGTACGCCCTGTTGTAAAGTGCTGCACAAACTGTTGGTATATAAATCCTGCATAAGAATGTCCTCTCACACCAATGAAGGGGCACAATTCCTCCTAATGACACAAACAGTGGGGTATAATTTCTTCTAATGAAACCAATGATGGAGCATAATTCTTCCCATAGACATCAATCATGGGCTACTATTCCTCCCACCGACACCAACAATTGAGTATATGTCCCCCCACTAACACCAATGAAAGGGGTAAAATTCCTCCTAATGACAAAAACAATGGGGCACTATTCCTAACACTGACACTAAACAATGGGGCATTGTTTACATCCACCAGGACATTTTCTACTCCCATTGGCCTCACTCCGGCCCCCCCCTCAGTCTGAAGGACAGTTTACTGGTCCTTTGTTTAGAAAGTTTGGAGACCCTTGCTCTAGATTATCATGCTTTTGGCAGCTGGCTGAGATTCCCTTTAAGCTGTCATTAGCAAATGTGCAGCATTTACACAGGGTCAATATTACACGGCACTCCTTACAGTAAGAAAACCATTTATGTTGGGTGCTGTAGTGGCAATAAGACTGTCAAATCCAGAAAAAAATCTGTGCTAAACAACCACTAACCTATATACAAATGAGTAAACATTGTACATAAGGTCATACAAAAATAATTGTAGTGAAATCCAATATTATAAAGAAAAAAAAAAAAAAAGTCCTAAATGTGTATGTAGTGCCACACAAAGAACCTTGTCCTCTACCATTGTGTGTTCCAACCCCACCCCATGACTTTGCTTTGTGCAATAGTCCAAATCATTTAGTGGAGGGGGGGATTATGGTGTGGTGTTGGTTTTCAGGGATTGAGCTTGACCCTTTAGTTCCAGTGAAGGGAACTCTTAAGGCGTCAGCATTCAAAGACATTTTGGACAATTTCATGATCCCAACTTTGTGGGAACAGTTTGGGGATGACCCCCTCCTGTCCCAACATGTCCGTGCACCAGTGCACAAAGCAAGGTCTATAAAGACATCGATGAGTGAGTTTTGGATGAAGAAACTTGACTGGCCTGCACAGAGTCTTGACCACAACCCGATAGAACACCTTTGGGATAAATTAGAGTGGAGACTGTAAGCCAGGCCTTCTTGTCCACATCAGTGCCTGACCTCACAAATGTGCTTCTGGAAGAATGGTCAAACATTCCCATAGACGCACTCCTAAACCTTGTGGACAGCCTTCCCATAAGAGTTGAAGCTGTTATAGCTGCAAAGGGTGGGCCAACTCAATATTGAACCCTACGGACCAAGACTGAGATACAAGTAAAGTTCATGTGCATGTAAAAGCAGGCGTCCCAATAATTTTAACAATTTGGTGTATATATCCATGTCACAGAGATATTGCCACAATTTAAAGGACGGCTTCATCAGGGCAAGAAGTGGAACGACAACACTACCTGCCCTGATGAACAGATCTATCAATGACCAGCAGATAGCTTAGTGATGCATCAGGCATCATCACGCTTCTAAAGCAACTATTAGATGGCTAATTACATGTATTTCCCTCAGGCCTTTGTATGATGTATAAACACAAGCCATGTCAGCCGGTGAAGGAGACACTTGTATTTTTTTTAAGGCAACACCCAGCACTTGAGTTACTGAATGTACAGTAGAAACACATCACGCGGTAATTTAGACTAGTACAGAATGTATCTGAAAGTACCAGAAGGCTACACACACCACAAACGAACAGCGAGGGCAACCATTCTGCTTACAGAAACAAACCAACAATTAATTGGTTGTGAAACAATGGCCTCCTGTTTGCTTTTTTGGAAAAATTAGCATGTTTGCCTTGGGATATCTTCACTTAAAAAAACACCCCTGGTGTTTGTGGTTTAGTCTAAAGCTAACCATACACAGAGTGAATTTCATCCAGTTCCTGATGGCCTGGTTGAAAGAAGCTCCCATGGAAAGGCCCATTGGTCATCCCCTGGCTGACATCCTTTGACTGAAAAATGTAAGGAACTGGTGGAAAATGATCAGCCAAACAGAATCTGCATCCAATCAACTGCAGGTACTGTTTGGATACTTTGACAGCCGACGGTGCCAGCTGTCAAAATACAATAGCCGTGGGAGAGTCATCCATCGGAAAAGTGTAGCATGGATGGAGGAAACTTAGTTTTCTTTTATTTTTCTCCTTTTTTTTTTTCATTTAACTGCTTTCCTGAGGTGCAATGATCTTGGAACAGAGAATGAACAATATCACAAATAACATTTTTTTTTTCTTGCACGTGACTGGGTACTTATTTGCAATGTGAAGCCTTACCTGATTTACTAAGCTCTGGAGCAACTGCAATTGCAGAGAGCAACTGAAATTTGCCTTTAGTAAATCAACCCCATCTCATCTAGGGAAGAGGAGAAACAATTCTACTTACCTGATCCTCCGCTTCTCCAGCAGATGGCGCTCCCCAATGCTCTGGCGGTGGACTCTCCCTTGGTGTCACGCTGTAGATCAGGCATGCCCAATCTTTCAAAGAGTGAGGGCCACTTAACTGACTTGGTAACCAGTCGCGGGCCACAATGAATGGAGCGGGCGGATGACAGGTCTGTGTCCACTCTGCATATAGACAGCAGACACAGATACAACCCACTCTACTCTATGGGCCCTTCAAGGTAGGTGGTGCACCTGCAGATCAGTTTAAAAGCAGCCCAGTACCCACTGCAGAACAGATATGGCCATATATGGTATCACTCCGCCTGTAACAGGAGCCAGCGCTATACAGGAAGCATTGGCTTATGCAGCTCTTCTCCACAGCCGACTTCATTCACAACACTGAGGCTCTAGGATGACAGATCAGTGACCCGGGCTTGCCAAACAGCCATCCCAGAGCAGGAGGTTGAGGGCCCCATCAGAGGGCCCACTGGTTGGGCACCCCTGCTGTAGATACTCGCCCGCACACCATGGATCTTCAATTAAGTCCAAGTGTATTTTTATTTATTTTTTTAATTGAAGAAATTGCACTACTCTGTGCTGTGACCCATTTCGGACCTGCAGGGGTCCTGCGTGGCTCGGAAATTTTGCACTACTCAGTTTGCGCCACTGGAGCACTGGGGAGAAGAAGCTGCAGGGACCGATCTAGCTGTGGAGAGGAACAGAATGAACAGAATGATCATTGCAAGGGAAAAATTTTTTTAGTTGGCCAGAGTTGGGCTTTAACAGCTAGGGTCCAAATATGGAGCACATAAAGAGCACAGCATCAAAGGGCAAATTTCCAGCAACAAAGGGCAGAGCGAACCACCCACTGTACACATTCTCTTGCGCAAAGCACAATTTAGCAAATCATTTTTTGAAGCTTGTGTGCCTTAACACTTCCAGACTTAACATCAGGTTATTGTAAGAAAAGGACATGGCTATGTTGCAACGCAAGGTCTTCTAGCTGAACTGTTTTCTTTGCAACCTCCCCCTCAAAGTTCTGACTCATCATATACATCGTGTACACAAACCAGAAATGACAGAATTTCCACTTATGATTTGATGTTAACTGTGATTAATTCTGAACAGCCTGAAATCAACACAAGGGTAATAGTGCTTAGTAGTACTTCTTCCTGCAATCTACCAACCCGTATGCTTGCACTTTGCTGGAACTAATGCAAGTCCACACATCACACTCTCCTTTTCATTCTGGTTGCTGTGGACTGCCTGCCTGAGGAACTTCTATCAGCCTTTTATTAATCAGACCCAGTGTAAGAGATGTCACTTTGTAAGCATCATGCCTGACGAAGGGGTCCTGCGTGGCTCCGAAATGTTTGCACTACTCAGTTTGCACCACTGGAGCATTGGGGAGAAGAAGCTGCAGGGACTTATCTGGCTGTGGGGAGGAACAGAATGATCATTGCAAGGGATATTTTCTTTTTAGTTGCCCAGAGTTGGGCTTTAACAGCTAGGGTCCAAATATGGAGCACATAAAGAGCACAGCAAAGGATTTAATGAGGAAGAATTTGGTTGCTGTGGACTGCCTGCCTGAGGAACGTCTATCATCCTTTCATTAATCGGACCCAGTGTAAGAGAGGTCACTTTGTAAGTGACAACACCACAATCTGTGCTACACTACGTACAGACAGAAAACACAAACTACGTCACAAGATGATAAAATCAGACAAGATGAGCTGAAAAAATGCCTCCATGACAGCCTGAACCAGCAGTCACTAAAAAAACAAAAAAACAATTATTTCAAGTTTTTCTCACAATTGTACTGCAATTAAAGTGGTAATAAACCCAAAAAATAAATACAAAAAAAATAAAATAAAAATAAACGATATAGTAGCTTAACAATTTATCCCAATAGGGAAAAAATGTGGCGATACAACAGCCTAAAAAAATGTTAGCTGGAGTTGAGCTTAAATTAGTGAAAATCTAAATCTATAAGTGCATCTAACACTTCCCTCTCGTCAGACTGACTTTGCTGCTGTCCAAAAGGTGTCTCCATATCTCCTCCATCCAGAGTGAAGACACCCTGAGACAGGAAATGTGTTACTGGCCGGATGTTTCTTTGGGTTTCAGGCTTTAAGAGTCTTTTTTTAGGTGTGTAAACTGCAGGAAAGGTTCAGTGGTGCAACTATGCATTTTCTGTGCCAAGCTATTTTTTTTTTAGCTATACAAGTGTAAAAGGGGTCAAAACATTACAGCCAACAATGCAAGTCTGAGGTTATGGGGGGGGGGGGGCGAGGCTCCTTGCTGACATGCATCACCTACAGATCACAAGCACGTGATAAGAAATTAACCGTTCAAGTTTTGCCAAGACTAAAGACACGATCAGATTTTTCCACAGACAAAGCCAAGGGCGTGTGCCGTGAACTTGTCTTGCATACAAACGGTACACAATTGTCGGCCAACAAACACGAACGTAGTGACGTAATACATGGAATTTCAGCTCTTGGGCACCTTCTGCCAATGTCATGTTGGGTGAGCATTGATTCTGAGCATGCACCAAAAATTTACTAGCCTGCCATCCAATGTTTGTTGGCGGAAAGTTGGCCAACAATTGTCTGATGGAGCGTACCAATGGTCGGATTTTAGGCAAAACAGTCTGTCATCACACAATTCCCTGCCGAAAATCCAATCGTGTGTACGAGGATAGAAAACCAACAAATATTTAGTTTAGGGGGAGAAAATCTGCTGCTGTGGGATGCAGCTGTAGAAGCTAAAAAAAAAAAAAAAAAAAAAAAGTATATTTCTGCTCTTTTGTGCAATTACCCTGAAACTTTTGCTCCAGCAGAGGAAAAAATTCCTTCCCGATGCCCCGAGAGGCAATTGAATATTCCCTGGATAAACATTACCTATAAACATTAGTATTCAGTTATGTGTTCTGTAGCACTAAAAACATCCCTGCCCTATTTTACGGTTGTCACCCTAGGACTGGAAGCGTGTTAACAGCAGGATTACAGATTAAAATAAAGGAGAAAGGTGGTAAAAAAAGAAAACGAATGCAGCCACCACATCTAAGGACTTGTAGGCTGCAATACTATCTGTTTTTCTTCTTGGGTTAGGATTTGATTTAAAGCATTTTTGCATCACCCCTGATGTCAGTCCCAAGTTCAAAGCTAAATAATGAATCTGCAGAAGACACGATACCTGTTCCTTCCTACCTTTCAATGCAGCCATTCCTGTACTGGAGGTTTTTGCTTTGGCGTCTCCCGTATACACTGATTTGTTTTTCTTAAACGAACACAAATTTTTATCCTGAGAAAAATGCCTTTGGTGCTAGGTCATCCCATACAGAAACGCCTTTCATGCTGCATTGATAAGGAAAAACTTCCTCTTTCAAACAAAGCTCCTCTTGAGCACCGAACACACAACACCTGCCGGTGATTATTACCCGCACATCATCTTCCCCGGCTAGTTGTGGCTGCTGTGTGCAACCAGCAACTTTCCAGAAACACAACAAAATCTGGTCTAAGTGTAATTATTCAGCTAGAAGCTAGTGTGCAATATGCAAATAAAACAAAACCTCTAAACAGAAAAGTGCCCCACATATAGTACAATGGGGGCCATTCACTAAAGGTTACCACATGTGATATGAAGGTTATGCGACCCATTTTTCAGAAATATCGCATGAGATAATAAGAGAGTCAATTCATCAGAGTAAAATATTGAATGTGAGGTAAACACTGCAAACAAGAAAAAAAAAAAAAACAAGAAAGAAATCAAGTCCATTCACTAAAGCAGGGATTCCAACCACCAGTATGCGGACCAGTACCGGCCCCTGACCTGCTGGAAGTTGGGCCGTGCAGCGCAGGTTAGCGGCAGGCGGCACAACCAACCCCTCCCCAGGTGGTAAGCTGTACCCGTCCATCCCCTGAGGTGACAGGCTACAAACCCCCACCCCCCGCTGCATTGACAGGCTACAAACCCCAAACCCCCCCCCCCCCCCCCACCCCCTGCTGCATTGACAGGCTACAAACCCCAAAATCCCCCCACTGCGTTGACAGGCTGCAACCAACCAAGCCCCCCCCCCCCATGGTGACAGGCTACAAACCCCAACAGCCCCCCTCCACCGGAGGTGACAGGTTGCAACAACCCCACCCCCCCTTCCCCAGGTGATAAGCTATATCACCCCCTGAGGTGACAGGCCGCAAACCACAAAGCCCCCCCTCCCGAGTTGACAGGCTGCAACCCGCCCCCCCCGCTGACAGGCTACAAACCCCAACAGCCCCCCCCCCCCCCGGAGGTGACAGGTTGCAACAAACCCCCCCCCCCCGGAGGTGACAGGTTGCAACAAACCCCCCCCCCCCGGAGGTGACAGGTTGCAACAACCCCCCCCCCCCTCCCCAGGTGATAAGCTATATCGCCCCCCCCATCCCCGAGGTGACAGGCTGCAACCAACCCCCCCCTCCCCCCAGGGGACAGGCTGCAACAATTGCAAACAACTCAGTTGACAAGCGGTAATTTGCCACCTGCCGTTAGGCAGTACAAAACAACAAGGGGGACTCTGCACTGGCCAGTAAATAAAAATATACAAAGTAACCGCATGGAAATGTTCTGCCGAGTTCAGGAATGAAAATGAATTGTAACATTTCACCAGAGGAATATCGTTCTGTGAATGAAAAGCACACTAGAATGTTTTCACATTTTTATATTATTTCTGTGTGCCTTCATTTCTTCCTCTGGTGCAGTGTTAGAATGTAAAAAAAGAATATCACAAAATAAAAAATAAATATGTAACACATTCGGTAAACAACGCATATTCTGAGATAAATACCGTATACGTTATTTTAATTCAGAAATGTATGCATTATTTATCTCTTCATGAACTGACCCCAACGAGTCTTTAGCAGATTATGTCAGAAAACGATAGAAGATAATGTTGGCACTTACGCGTTATGTAGAGGTGAAAAATCTGCATTGGTATTGTAGTTCAGTGCCACCCTCACCGGAGCCGAGTGCAGTAGAACAGGTGTTGGCTATCCCTTCCAGTGCCAACTGCTTGTACCATGTATACACACATGAGGAATAAAGAAGGAGGAGCCCTCGGTGTAATGGTATGTACACACAGAATGGAATGCAGATGATTCCACAGAGAGCAACACAGGGATTTCTTAGCTCCACACTTCACAACATCGTCATCAATGTCAACCGGAGGGATGTTGTACATCAAATCCAGAATTAGTAACCAATGTACTCTGACTAATGAACATTATACTAAGCAATTTCTGAAGCAGGATGCCTATTTCACACAAACAAGACGTCCTGAGCATCCTTCCCTGAGAACACCTTATACTAAATACAAATACAATACGGTTTTGGTCATACTTCTCTTGTGGGTCACTGCCCTCTCTCTTACTTTTGCTGTCTTGTGACCCAGTATCAGCCAATAACAGGCTTTTACCCACTATCAGCAGACGTGGCAGAACTGCTCCAGGCTATGGAAGGATCCCAACAATATTGTCGGGATCCATCATCAAGCTGCGTGATTTACAGCTGGCCCGTCTCTTAGCACGTAGCTGATAGCCACAGACAGCTGCACCCACCCCTTCCGCTGCTCCAGTGAGCGCTGGAGGAGCACAACAGAGTGTGGTGACTAAGAGACACTGCTCTCCGCTCCGCGCAGACCAAGAACTGAGTGATCAGCGGTTATGTGATTGTTTAGTTCTCTGGCTTTGAGCCGACATGTGAGAGCTGTTCTGTCTATCATAGGAGGCGGGACTTTGTATAAGGCCCCTTTCACACTGGGGCGGTGTGGGCGTCTGTGGTAAAACGGCGCTTTTTTTAGCGCCGCTTTACCGTTGTTTAGAGGCCACCCTGCTAGTGGCCGAAAAAGGGTCAAAACCGCCCCACAAAGCAGCGCTTTGCCGGCAGTATAGCCGCGCTGCCCCATTGATTTCAATGGGTAGGAACAGTTTGGTATACACCGCTCCAAAGATGCTGCTAGCAGGACTTTTTTACCGTCCTGCTAGCGCACCGCTCCAGTGTGAAAGCCCTCTGGCTTTCACACTAGAGTGAAAGGAGCCGCTTTTTCAGGCGCTATACAGGTGCTATTTTTAGCGCTGTAGCACCTGAAAAATGGATCAGTGTGAAAGGGGCCTTAAAGAGGCCGCTGAGAGAACAGGAGAATCTCCTGTATGAAATCTTTTGGCACTCATCTCGCCCCCCCCTCCCTGTTCCCTCCGAGGCTGCAGATGGGCATCGATCAGGCTTTACTGATGGCAATGGTAAAGCTGCATTCACGCAATGGTGAGGCTGCATTTTAGGGCAATGGTGAGGCTGCATTTTAGGGCAATGGTGAGGCTGCATTTTAGGGCAATGGTGAGGCTGCATTTTAGGGCAATGGTGAGGCTGCATTTTAGGGCAATGGTGAGGCTGCATTTTAGGGCAATGGTGAGGCTGCATTCATGGGCAATGGTGAGGCTGCATTCATGGGCAATGGTGAGGCTGCATTCATGGGCAATGGTGAGGCTGCATTCATGGGCAATGGTGAGGCTGCATTCATGGGCAATGGTGAGGCTGCATTCATGGGCAACGACCCTCATTTTGCTTCACAGTTAAAATATTCTGGAAACTTTCCTCTTAAAGTGAAGGTGCATGTTATACGTTGATAAATACGGTATATCCAAATAAAATGGCCAAGCTAATCCTTAGTCCTGAGCGGTGCTCTGGGATTTGTTGGGGGCCACAATATTATATATATATATATATATATATATATATATATATATATATATATATATATATCTCCAAATAATATGCCTGAGCTCACCTCTTCACACCAGACAGCCACAAAGGCAAGATCATTCTTGTTGGGCAGTTGATTAGTGCTCAGTCGAAGACACGTAGACCCAATTTTATTGGTTCAAAGAATGTCAGGCAAAATGGTCGGCCCTCACGCATGTTCAATCTGGCCCTCTTTGAAAAAAGTTTGAACACCCTTGCATTAGGTTGTGCACCCCAAAGCTCAAACATGTGTGTGCGTGCGTTTATATACTGACAATGTCAGTAGAGCAGTGGACAGTGTCATTAGTGCAGAGACTGGTTGAGTAGGCTACTGGATGCTGTCAGTTTTTATTTTATTTTATTTTTTACAATTTTATTTATGTATATATTTAAAAAAAATATATATTTTTATTTTTTTAAGCGCCTCGATAGGGGCTTTGGTGAAATATCAGGTATCTAAATGGGGAATCTGCACCACACAGGGTGATTAGGGTGTGCCCAGGCACACACACTGTATGTTCCTATCACCAACACCCATTATGGGGCACAATTCCTCCTCTTAGTGACCCACAGGCTCAATGCATTTTTTTTTTACTCCCACTGATCGCAGTCCGGCCCCCTAAACTCTGAAGAACAGTAAACTGGCCTTTTGTTTAGAATGTTTGGAGACCCCTGCCCTGGGACACTAGCAAAAACGGAAGCATGACAGGAGCGGGAGGGGTTATGCCTGACTGTCCAATGGATTTTTGGTTTTCCATTGTTATAATCCAATTGCCTTATAAAAGTCTACTGATCCTGTGTCCCCTAATGAAAGCTAAATAAATATGATTTACTCTGTATAACAAAAAAAAAAAAACATCTCCCTCATCAAACATTTAATATCACTGTCATACCACAGGAGTTCTCTAACCTAGGGAATCTAGCGATTACCAACACCCAGCAAATTAGATCTAAAAATAAATGTGAAATAAAGAGTTACATAACACCAGCCATACCTTACCTTCTTACATTATGTTCAGACTGTTAATTTACCTGAATCACAGGCACTAACATTTCATTGCACCATATTGCTGTCAGGCAGGCCGAAGCTGTCCGCTATCATGTATCATCTACAAAGTTATTGCGCACTGTCCACCACATAAAAATGTGTGTGCAAGGTGCAAGGATTAGTTAAAGCAGTACTAACCTCCAAAATAATAATTCAACATTCCAGCTTACCAATCCTTACGTGTGGTGGCTGCATTTTATTTTTAGGATTTTTTTTTTCTTTTAATTTTCACCTGGTGATCAGGCCAGACTTCCTGCCTTAGCCCCGGGTTCACACTCCTGCGACTTGTCATGTGACTTTAGAGTTCAAAATCACCTGACAAGTTGCACCCCATTAGTGGCAAAGGAACCATTCTAATCGGTGTGACTCAATTCGCTGCAACTTAGAAAAAAGGTTCCTACACTACTTGGTGCGACTTCAACATGACTTGCATTTACTGTTGAAGTCGTATGCAAGCCCCACGGCAGTGTGAACAAGGGCTTAGGATGTCTACAATCTGGATGGAGGAGAAATACAGTCACCCTTTGACAGCAGCATTGTCACTCTTGGGAGAGGGTAGTGTTAGATGGACTAGCAGGTTTACATGGACTTGACAAACAAAGTCAAAAAGCCCTGTACACACGGGCCGAATGTTTATGGGAGCCGGCCCTTTGGCTGGCTTCTGCCGGACGGGCATGTTGGAAAACGAGCAGCCGGCTGGTTCCAGATCAGCGCTCTCAGCCAATGAAAGAAAGCACTTTTCAGAGTGTTCTGGTGGGGGGGGGGGGGGTCCCTCTGTCAGAACACAACAGCTCAGCTAGGGAAATTGCTGTACTAATGTTATACTATTGCTGTACTAACGCAGACAGCTTTTTTTTTTGTTTCGTTCAACCCAGCAAAAAAAGGTCAGTGTGTACCAGGCTTTACTCTTTTTAATTAACCACCTCGCTACTATGCCTAATCCACAAGTAAATTCAATTCAAACTATATATTCTTTAGTACAGGTAGCTGCCAGACACTGATGTGGGTTCCCACACCAACAGCTAAATCAAATCAAAAAAGTGCAGCACTACCTCCATTCTCAAAGTAAGTGTCCTCAAACCTTTTGGAGTGGCCCAGTCAGAACCCAGACCTTAATCCCATAGAGATGCTGTGGAATAACCTCAAGAGAACCGTTCACACCAGACGCTGTGCAAATGTGTCTGAGCTGAAGCAGTTTTGTAAGCAGGAAAGGTCAAAAATTCCAAACACATTTTATGGCAAGTTACTGTAGAAAACCAGTTAATTCCAAGGGGCTCACAAACTTTTTTATGCCACTGTACATTACAATTGTGTTTTGGAATGTAATACCACTTTAAGTTGCCACTAGGGGATGAAAAATAAAAATAAAAAAATAAAGCATACATACAATTGGGATCATTTAAACAAAATGCACAGTGAAATTATATTCAAATAAGAGATTTAAAGGGAGATACAAAATAGCAAAAAAAAGTTGTGTGTGGTTTTCTGTAAAGCAGAAATGCAAACAAGTACATTAAGCAATCACTTCCTTTAAATGAAACCATACTCAAACCGGACACCAACTCATTAACAGGCTATACAGTAAGGATGTATACGCACTGGAGCACTTACTTGAACACAGATAGCCATCTTTATTAAAGCTTTTTGTACAGTGGTTGCAACTAAATGGACCGACGACAGGTGTAGAGCTGAACACATGCCCATTGATTGTCTTCTTATCTTTGTCCTTTTCCTTGGGTTCCTTTTCTTTCTCTTTTGTTTTATCTCTGTCTTTCTCCTTTTCCTAAAAAAAAAAAAAAACATTTTCTTAAAGATACAGGTGTTTATAACAATGTCGGTGAGCACACACTACTAACAATGGCATATTTGTGCCGTTATAAAATTATTATATATATATATATATATATATATATATATATATATATATATATATATATATATATATATATACACACACACACACACACACACACATATATATATATATGGAACATTTTAAAATCACTCAAACCAACCACTCTGATCCTCTGCTCTCTCTTTATTTCCTCCAGGACTTCTCCAGAGTCTCTCCCATTCTCTGGCACTCTCTACCTCAAATGTGTTTCAACCGGCTTTTATTGGTACAGTCAATAAAGTATACAGTAAGATTATCACAGTAAATGTCAAATAAGTCTATACTCTCAATTTAATATATTGTCTCTATATAGTAAAACAGGGGTGCCCAGCGAGCCACGTGGCCCACGACCTCCTGCTCTAGGACAGTAAAGCCCAGATCTCGGGTTCACGACCAGCCATCCCAGAGCATCCGTGTTCTGATTGGAGCTGGCGCTAGAGGAAGCAAGCGGCGGCAGGGGGAGCAGAGCCGCATGAGCCGACGCTTCCTGTATAGTGCCAGCTCCTGTCACAGGTGGACTGATACCAATTGCACGCTGCCTGGGACAGCAACAGCCGACAATACCTCTAGCAAGGGAGATACCCGAATGGAAGATTATTATTAAAGGTCTGTTTATATAACAAAGTCACAGTATTTTTCTGCAGTGGTTACTAGGCTGCTTTCAAACTGATCCATAGATGCACCTGCGGGGTTACCTGCACTGAGCCAGAGACTTCTGTTAATATCTGCAGGTTTTAATGCAGGAGGTTTGGTGCGTTTTCAGAAAATGCACCACACCTGCAGATATAATAGAAGTCTATGGTAAAGTACAGCTAACCTGCAGGAAAGACACAGGTGCAGGTAAACCGCAGCGCATAAGTGTGAAAGCAGCCTTGGGACCCTTTCACACGATCAGAACAAAACGGTTTAACCTTAAACTATGTAGAGGGTTCTTTACTGTAAGAACGGCAAGGATGTGGAATTCCCTTCCACCGGCGGTGGTCTCAGCGGGGGGCATAGATAGTTTCAAGAAACTATTAGATAACACCCAAACGACCACAACATACAGGGATATACAAGGTAATACTGACATATAATCACACACATAGGTTGGACTTGATGGACTTGTGTCTTTTTTCAACATCACCTACTATGTAACTATGTAACTAGCATCTGTTTACAACCGCCTACCTCCAATCCAATCCGCTTAAAAAAACAAATAAAAAACAAAAACAAAAAGGAGATCCAGCCTACATGATATAAATATGCATTTACAATATTAAAAGTTTTGCAAGCAAAATATATATATATTTTTTTTTGGGGATGGATGGGGCTGTACTTCAAATGTTCCTAATATTTGTAGAACTGAACACTGGACCCAAATGGGGACATAATAACCAGAGACAATGCACTGTCACATGACAACATTTATAAGATGCAAAAGCTACCACTGAAAGATTTTCACTCTATGGAAAGTTCTAAAAGTCATCTTTCAACAATGTAAATGGAAATAATTAACCTAAAACAAATTCTTGGTATTTCTCTTACCTGACCATGTCTGGATCCTACATACTTTATTGTAATCAGTGGCACTTCGATAAATTTACCCCACGGCATTCTGCTTTTGAGAACACCAGTATAAAAAAATTAAATAAAAATAAGAAAGTGTGCGCTAAAACGGTGCCGACATGACATGCAGCTGGAGCTTAGAGATGTTCATGTGAAGGAGGAAAGACAATAATGGCAAATGACGGAAGTCAAGAAAAAGGTTACTTCTGCTTTTAATCAAACCACATCTGTGCTCATTTCTTTTGAGGTTTAGACAATAATTTAAAGGCTTTACACCAAGAAATGTATAGCCTGTGTTAACAGGTGATCAACTGTGATGCAATAATGAACACAAACCATGAATCAGATGTTTTAGTAAATCTTTTCCCCCTATGAGTTGATACGGCCTATTTAAATAGAAAGGAAATAAACGATTCCTTAGTGTTTCCTAAAGACCCAATACCAAACCGTATACAATGCAATTTACAGTGTAAATCCACTTTCGTTGAAAAGAAAAATGGCATTTACAATCGTTCCACAAACCATATTGTAACAGAATGTTATTAAAAAGTATCTTTCATTTTTAATCTGCAGTGCTATTATTTTTTTGGTAAAATTGAATGCAATATGGCAACCTTGAGGCGTTCTATACAAAGATGGTGTTACAGAACAACCCCCAGAAATGGAATTTCCTGCTTGTGTGATTGGCTCACTGATTTCCCCAGAAGTCTAAACTAAGATACAAATCAGATTTTAAGCATCTTCTGCAATAAAAAGTAACCTTCTGGTGAGGGGCTCCCAAAGGGTTAGGCTCGGTTCACACTGGAAACGGCCGCAGATCGGACAGGAACGCTGTGCATCCCTGTTCTCCGTTTCGGGGAGGAATCAGGGCTGAAACTTTGCTGGAATTCGGCCCTGAAACTGAGCCAAAGCTGCTCCGCAGCTGCCCCGGTGATAAGTGAACCGGCTCCAAAGAGAGCCGGTCACATTCTGCATCCAATTCGCATACATGCGAACCCAGCTTAAAGTCACTTTTAAAGGGAGTTTGCATGTTCTCCATGTGCCTGTGTGGGCTACTGTGGTTTCCTCCCACACTCCAAAGACATGCTGGTAGGTTAATTGGCTCCTATCTAAATTTACACTAGTAAACGAAAGTGAGTCGGGCTCAGTTCACATATATGCAAATTGGATGCGCTCTGAACGGCATCCGATTTGCATAACATGAGGTACAAATTTGCACCTGAACCGGTGAACAGAACCGCACCAGACTCCCGCACTGAAACCATGGCCGCATACGTGTGAATCCAGCCTTATAGATAAGGATGGGCTCAGGCATGTTCATAACTCCACGTGCCCACGCCCGCCAGGAAGCTTACACTGCGCAGCGCTAACCACAGGAAGTGAGACATTTTCCGATCCGTGCCGCCGCAGATCGGGAAATGTCTCACTGCCTGTGATTAGCCCAGCCTTACTTATAGACCTTAGATTGTAAGCTCCTTGAGGGCAGGGACTGATGCGAGGATACAACATATATGTAAAGCGCTGCGTAAATTGACAGCGCTATATAAGTAGAGAGAGGGGAAGGAGAAGGGTGGTGGAAGACGGGAGGGAGGGAGAGAGGTAGAGGAACACCAACACCAGGGCCAGCCCAAGACATTGTGCTTCCTGGGCCCAAGAATTAACTGCTGCCCCCATTAAAAGGCCCTCCACATCCATCATTTTATATCATGACAACTAAAATACAGGGAGGATGGTTCCGCTGTGTGGGTATGGCAGTGACATGGGCAGATCCAGAGTCTAGTCTCGGGAGGGGTACTGCCAGAAAATGTTTTTTATGCACGCAATTTATTAGGGAAATGGTGAGGGCAGAACTGCAGTGATGCGGGCGGCCAGTGAGAGATGATGTCATCTTCCTGCTCCCCTGGCCGTTGGTCCGCTGACTGGCCAGCAAGCCCGCTCACCTGCTGACTGGTCCGCCCGCTCACTCACTCACCCGCTAACTGCTCGCCCCCAGGGCAGTGAGTGTTCTGTCCTGTCACCTTAGCGCTGGGCTCCCTCACAGTGGGATAAGTAGCGGAGCGGGTGGAATGGGCTGGCTGGCCGGCGGCAGTTCTGCCCCTGCTCTTGGCCGTCAGTTTGCCCCCCCCCCCCTGAAAGTACCGCTCGGGACCCATGGTCCCACCGGTTCCCATGATAGGGCTGGCCCTGACCAGCACAACAGTTAGTAACAGAAGTTGAGCGACAACCATTTCTCACCTGAACTTTACATTTCGGGCATCTCAGCCATTGCAACCACTAAGTTACAAACTTTTCTAGCTGCATATTCTTTCCAGCAACCATTTTTTCTATTTCACTTTGGAAGTTAAGATCAGCAATATCAGAAATGGAGGGGGTTTCCATAATCTAGTAATATTTCGCTTAGCAGCAAACAGTACATGGATAATAGCGAAACGGGATTGGGGAGGGTATTTTTCTATACCTACATGAAGTGGGGCCAGGGTGGGAGTTGGGGGTTGAGGATATTTCAAAAACAGCAGAGATCAGATCAAATATTACAAAACCACAAGGTATGGGCAATAGAGCCTATACTACCACAATTTCTCCAGCAGGTAGGTGAGTGGCCAGGGTACATTTTTGAGAGTCGGTAAGATGTTAAATACCATCTGTGGATGTTTTTTTGGTAAGATTCCCAGTGATTGCCGCAATGGGATGCCTCAAAGGTTACTCTAAATGCTTCTTGCCACATAGGTTGCGTTACCGCCTGCTAATTTAAACCAGTTGGGATCATCCATTAGTTTCAAAGTGTCATTAAGAACATAAACCAGAATAGAAAATAGTTGGGATCATCCCTTGGGTTAAAAGCGTCATTAGGAATATAATCTGGAAAATAAAGGAACTGGAAAATAGGAGTCATTTCACAGAGCTTAAAATTATCCCTAAAGGGTGAAAAAGGAAACCACAGTCTTTTTTTATAGATTTTTAGCTATACATTTAATAATGTTCAGCTTAACCAGTTAACCCTCAGCAACCCAAATCTCTAACAACCCAGGGAATATTACAAGACCACTGGCTAGGGGCATAGTGGGCATAGTGGACACTGGTCTTACAAAACAGAAATGACGGGGACAGAGCCCATCTGTGAACTTTATGAACACTGTTGACTGTTATCTTTTGAGATTTATCAAGGATGAGCTTATGATGTGGTCCAAACTTGGGATCATGCTGAACCCCACTCACCGCCACCCAGTCAAATAACTGCAACCAGGGCATTTCCAGCCCATAACCACACATACAAAGGGGGGGGGGGGGTGATTGTGCACCATTGACTCAATATGCCACATGGCAGTGGGAGTGACAACGTCCTGCTGAGTTTGGTCTGACCAAACCTAGACTGGGTCTATTTGGACATTCCCCTGCTACATGTAAAAAAAAAAAAATATATTTTTTTGCTAGAAAACTACTTTATATATATATTTTTTTTTTGCAGAGGCCCCAGAGAATAAAATGGTGGGTGTTGCATACTATCACATGATATTTGTGTTTCAAACGCAATGGCTTTGGAAGAAATACACTTAGTTCACAAAAAAAAAAAAATTACAATATAATGCCCAATGGTTTGGTAAAATATAAAAGATGTTATGCTGGTTAAATAGATACCAAACATGTCACGTTTTAAAATTTTGTCCGCCCATGTAATGGCGCCAAATTACAGTACCTAAAAATATCAACAGGCAACGCTTTAAAAGCTATTACAGGTTACCAGTTCAGAGTTATGCAGGCAGTCTGGTGCTAAAATAGTTTTCACGCCGATGTATGTGCCGATACCTCACATGTGCGATTAGATCGCCGTTTATATATGCGTGTGGGACCTAAGGTGTGCATTTGCACATGAGCAAGGGGAAACTTACAAAAAAAAGATGATGTTATTGTTAACACTGTACCTTTATTTTTCTTTTATCAACTTTATTGCTATTGTAAGGGATGAACAACATCTGTTGTAAAAGCAAGGGCCGTGACAGGTCCTCTTTATGGAGATATTTTTTCCCCACGAAAGTGGAGTTACCCTTCAAGTAACGTTATCTCAACAAATCATAAGTGGAACTACAGTCCGATCATATTTTTTTCTTTTTTTTAATGAGAAATGGTTGGATCCCTCTATGTGGATGATTCCCTGTCCTTTCCTGTCCTTATGACAGTGATCACAGAAAAAGTGAGGGAAAAAGTCTGTTACAGATACAGCTTTAAAAACTCAATAGGGTCCTTACAGCTCGGTTCACACTGGTGCGATGTGGGAAACCCTGTAAATCCAGTTGGGTTCCCACGTCGCACCAGAATTGCCGGCGGTTCATACTGCCCTCTGCGAACCTCTGCGGGTGTCAATACAAAGTTAACGACACCTCCAGATCGGTTCACAGATCACAGTGCCAACTGTGAATTCTGACTGGAATTGGATGCAGACAAAAAAAAAAAAAGGGGTGCTTCACGAGTTTGGTCTAAATGCGATGTGAATTCAGCCACACAGTTTGTATGGCTGAATTCACATTGCACAGACATCGCATGTGATGATCTACAAAGCAATGCAGTGCGAATTGCATGCGATGTCTGGCATCACATCAATGTGAACTGGCCCTTAATCCCTCCCCCAAAATGAACAGGAGAACATTTCAGCAAAAGTTGAACTTTAAGTGGTCTAAATCCTTACATAAAACCTAGTGACGTGACCGGCGTCAGATGATGACTGGAGATGAAACAAAATTCTCCTACATAAGTTGAACCTGTTTATCTGCAATCTCTTCAGTACAGCTGTTTAAAAAGGTAACAATCTATACAGCATGTCTGGACTTTCAGAAATTATACCCCGCAGATCTAAGTGAGACCCAATTGAAGGGACGCACCCCCCTTTACACAGCACACAGTAACAGAGCTGAGCCTGGGCGTTTTTTTTCTCTGGTCTCCTGTTCTGCCCACTCTATCATCTTCTCAGTGGTTGGGAAGGGGGGGGGGGGGCTGCATATCAGGACAAAGGGCGGGATTCTGTTATCACCCACTTGTTAATATAGTAGGTTGAGCAGCTCCCACCCTCTGTCCTGATATGTAGCATCTCCCACTGCGAGGATGATAGCGGCGGCCGGGTGGGAGACCAGAGGGAGAGAACACCCAGCTGCTATGTGCCGCTGCCCTGGCTGAACTGTGCAGGCTGAATGATGAAAAGGGGACTCTGATGTAAAGTAGGAGAGGGAGGCTATGATTGCAGGGGGCACCGTGATGTGTAAAGGGGGCGCCCCGTGATGTGTAAAGGGGGCGGCCCGTAATGTGTAAAGGGGGCGGCCCGTAATGTGTAAAGGGGGCGCCCCGTAATGTGTAAAGGGGGCGCCCCGTAATGTGTAAAGGGGGCGCCCCGTAATGTGTAAAGGGGGCGCCCCGTAATGTGTAAAGGGGACACCCTGATGTGTAAAGGGGACACCCTGATGTGTAAAGGGGACACCCTGATGTGTAAAGGGGACACCCTGATGTAAATAGGGAGCTGTTAATGAGGGGGCTGAGGACAGTGATGTAGAGGGGCGACAGTCACCGGAATTCGGATGTCTGCCATAGAAAAAATTTCTGTATATCTGTCTTGCATTTACAGCACTATGCATTCTGAAAGCTAAACAGAGCAAATCACATGTGACATGGCACAGCATGCTCATAGACGGGAGCAAAGCCTCCCAAAGCTCATCTGTCAAACTTCCTGTCATTGTGGATTAACAGGGCTAAAGGAAAAAATAAACCTTGAGGCACGTTTCCCTTATTCCACTTGTTTAAAGAACGGCTAAATATCCTTAATCTTTCAGTCCCTGTATATGTATATTTCCACTTCACCTGGGATTGGATGAAGGGCTCTGGAAACTGGGTACTTTGAAGGTGCAGCTCACACCTGTGCCAACTTCCTTTTATTCTGTACATAGAACAAAACATTAAATCTTAAAGCCCAACTCCAGGTTTTAGTGAACTTAAAGTTTTTTTGAACCAAACTATTACCTTCACTAACAGTTTCCAGCGCTGTACCAATTGTATGGAGCATCGGCTACATACAATATACAGCACTGTGTTCTGGCATCGGGGCGTGGACTTGCCGGTCCATTCCTGAAACAAGAACAGGCCCAGCTGAGTGCCATTCACAAAACGCTTTGTATTTTCTGAATGAATACAAAGCTTCCTCTGATTGTCTTAGGAGAAAATAGTGACATCTTCTGTGCCCACATCCCGACCAGAGGAAGCCTTGTATTCATTCAGAACATGCAAGGGTTTCTATGAATGGATGGGCTCAGAATGACTTGATTTTGTTCCAGGAGCAGGACAGGAAGTCCCAGTTCTGCTGCCCGAACACAGCGCTGTATTACTGTAAACAGCTGAGGCTACATACAGGTCATACGGCGCCGACAGCTGTATTTGTGAAGGGGATTGTCCCTGCGCCATTATAATTGTGCTGGAAACTGGAACAATTACTGTGTGCCACATTAACAAAGCAGATCAATCTTTTTTAAGCCTATTTGCTTTATTTTCCATGGTAAAAACAGAAATTGTCCAAGTTGCAAATCGAATTAACAAGAGGGATTGTGTCTGTTTTCAATAAAACTGCTCATGGAACCTTGCATACAAGATGTGGACTATCTTCTGGTAACCTGGCAAACAGCTCATATGCCTGTCTCTGCCTGTACAGAGAACACACTACACAGGTAGTACAAACAACTGGCCACTGCCCCCACCTATAACTGGCCTCAACAGCAAGGAGCACATAGTTACAGGTGAGGTTGAAAAAAAAGACACAAGTCTATCAAGTCCAACCTATGTGTGATTATATGTCAGTATTACATTGTATATCCCTGTATATTGCGGTCATTCAGGTGCTTATCTAATAGTTTCTTGAAACTATCGATGCTCCCCGCTGAGACCACCGCCTGTGGAAGGGAATTCCACATCCTTGCCACTCTTACAGTAAAGAACCATCTACGTAGTTTAAGGTTAAATCTCTTTTCTTTTTAAAGAACAAAAAATAAACTTGTATTTACAATCATTTTGACAGCCACCAGGAAGCTTTCCCTAAACGGTTTCCAAGCAAAAACAAAGAAAAATTCCCAGCTCAACTTGCCAGCCTGCCATAAACTGAATTGGCCTGTCTAACAGTTCACATTAAAAACAGGGGTTTGCAATTGCAAAAACATGTGTAAGCTGCAGAGGCTGTGACACCCCAGTATTATCTTCAGTCCTAACTCTTTACATTTTCAGAGCCTCCATAGTAGGGGCACATACATAGTAATAGATAGATTGAGGGCAGGCTTGCATGGAGGGAGCCTACTCTTCCCTATAGGCACAGGAGTGGACTGGACACCCAGTAAATAGCACAATGGCAACAGAGGTGTCCAGTGCACCCCCTCACAAAATAACCAGTGGTACAAAGGGCAACTGCCCCCAGCTACAACTGGCCTCAACAGCAAGAACAAAACGGAAGGGTGACACATGTCAAACAAAAGCAAAGGAGGAGTGGGCTCCGTCCAGACAAGACTGCCATTACTATATATGTGCTTCTATTATGGAGGCTCTCACAATTTATAGAGTTAGGACTGAAGATAATACTGGGGTGCTTTGTCATGGCCTCTGCAGCTTAGGCATGTATTTGCAAATGTGTACAAACTAAACCCTGTTTTTTAACATGAACTGTTAGGACAATTCAGTTTGTTGCAGGCTGGCTGGTTAGTTGAGCTGGGAATTTTTCCTTGTTTTTATTTTTGACATGCGTTGCCCTTCCATGGACCATAGGGTGAGTACATGGATTGAAATGGGCTACAAGGGTCAGAATGGTCAGGGGTGGGTAGTGGGGTCCCCCAGGGGTTCTGTGCTGGGACCAATCCTATTTAATTTGTTCATAAATGACCTGGAGGATGGAGTAAACAGTTCTCTGTATTTGCAGACGATACTAAGCTAAGCAGGGAAATAACTTCTCCGCAGGATGTGGAAACCTTGCAAGAAGATCTGAACAAATGAATGGGGTGGGCAACTACATGGCAAATGATGTTCAATGTAGAAAAATGTACAATAATGCATTTGGGTGGCAAAAATATTAATGCAATCTATACACTGGGGGGAGAACCTCTGGGGGAATCTAGGATGGAAAAGGACCTGGGGGTCCTAGTTGATGATGGGCTTAGCAGTGGAATGCAATGCAAAGCTACTGCTAACAAAGCAAACAGAATATTGGCATGCATTAAAAAGGGGATCAACTCCAGAGATAAAACAATAATTCTCCCGCTCTACAAGACTCTGGTCCGGCCGCACCCGGAGTATGCTGTCCAGTTCTGGGCACCAGTGCTCAGGAAGGATGTACTGGAAATGGAGCAAGTACAAAGAAGGGCAACAAAGCTAAAGGGTCTGGAGGATATTAGTTATGAGGAAAGGTTGCGAGCACTGAACTTATTCTCTCCAGAGAAGAGACGCTTAAGAGGGGATTCGATTTCAATATACAAATACCGTACTGGTGACCCCCACAATAGGGATAAACAGGTTTATACTTGCCTGCTCTGTGCAATGGAATTGCACAGAGCAGCCCCGAACCCCGTCTTCTCGGCTCCCCCACCAGTGCTCCTTGCTTCTCCCCTCTATAGACACAGGCAGCTGGACTTGGCCCTGACCCCCTACTCCCACATCACTGGCTTTGATTGACAGCAGCAGGAGCCAATTGCTCCTGCTGCCTCAGTAAAGACTGTGAGACATGGAAGTGAGGGGATAGAAGTACTGCAGATGGCCACAGCAACGGATTGGATGAGGGCTCAGGTATGTAACGGGGGGGGGGGGGGATACTGATCCCTAAACATTTTTCACCTTAATGCAAGGAATGCATTAAGGTATGAAAAACGTTTAGGCTTAATAACCTCTTTAAACATGGGAAATGCAGGGTTAACAGCCTTCCTCCTCCTCCCTCTTGCTCTCTGCTGGGCAGGAAGGGGGGTTGCTTTGGTTGAGTGCAGAGGGAGAAGAGCAAGCAGCTCCAGCTCTCTATGCCGTGTCTGGGCACATCAAACAGTCCAGCACAGGTGACAATGATAAGGACAGAACAACTAAGCCCCATGGGTGGGGTGAAAGACTTCTGGAGGTATGCCCTTGATGGAGTTAGGCTGCCATCACCTATTATACACCAGGCTTGTAGGGTGTGTGTGTGTGTGTGTCTGATTTTAATTAGGCATTCGTTTTATGTAGATTTGATTTTTTTTGTATAACAGCAGCTGTAGGGGCAGTGAATTATATCCATTGAGCGCTGGGATCAGGATTACATAGTATTTCTGAATTATATACGCAGTGTGTGTGGTGGTTGAGATTTTTTTCCACTTGTTCTGTGGATTACATGAAGTCAAGATGAACTCCTAGCCTGAACTGCACCCTCAGTGGACCACACTGAATGGAGGGCTGGAGCGGAGACCTTATAAATCGATTTAGGTTCACAATGATAAAGACAACTATACCAATGGAGGGTATGCTTTCAATAACCACCTTTGACTACATATCCCACGGTACCTTGCTGCCTGCAAACAACGATTCCTCTACTCCAGGGATGCCCAACCTTTCGAAGAGTGAGGGCCACTTAAGTGACTTGGTAACCAGTCGAGGGCTACAATGAGTGGAGCGGGCGGATGACAGGTCTGTGTCCACTCTGCATATAGAGAGCAGACACGGATACAACCCACTCTACTCTATGGGCCCTTCGAGGTAGGTGGTGCACCTGAGGATCAGTCTGAAAGCAGCCCAGTACCCACTGCAGAACAGATATGGCCATATTTGGTATCACTCCGCCTGTGACAGGAGCCAGCGATATATAAGAAGCATTGGCTTATGCGGCTCTTCTCCACAGCCGCTTGCTTTCTCTTTCGCCGGCTTCATTTACAAACACAGAGGCTCTAGGATGACGGATTGGTGATCTGGGCTTGCCAACCAGCCATCCCAGAGCAGGAGGTCGCAGGCCCCATCAGAGGGCTCTGCGGGCTACTGGTTGGGCACCCCTGCTCTACTCGCTACCCTTCCTGAAACTCCTCCTCTCAGCACCTCTGTAGGTCGGAAGGCAGGTTCTGTGAAATGTGTGACACAGCAGTGCCTACCAACAGGGGGCATAGTGACTACGTGTCACAGAATTCAAGACACAAATGTGTGGGGATTTTCACAAAGTAGGCCCGCAAACTCAAAGATCTTTCATATTAATAAGAGTAGGCTATAAATAATTAAAATACAATGTGGAAATTAATAAATGATTTTACATTTTGACCATAGATATTCTCTAAAACCAAAAGGAAAGCAAAAAAACTAGCAGCTTTGCTCTGTGATCAATATACAGGTGTCTTGTTTCCCAATTTTGCACAACAGATACAGTATATTTTGGGTATGCTTCCGAGTATGTTGAAATGTACAGAAGGAAGATTTTTTTTTTTTTTTTTTTAACTTGCTCAGTTAATTTGTTTTTAAACTCTGCAGCCGGAGGAAAGCTTCTTGTACTAATATACACAAAAAGAGAACTGGCTCGGCTTGCATAATCGCCATCTGTGGCAAGATCAAACAAACACGAAAACATGTCCATACTCAACATCCTTCCATATTCCTCTGTCTGAGAAGGCGTGGGAGGTAATGTGATGCTGTACACTCCTGATACAACAACATTCGTGCTGCACCATGTGCTGCGACACAACCACCAACGTCAATAAATTTATATTAAATATAATGTAGCAAATGGCAGGACCATGTCCAGTTGTTTTTACATACAGAGTCACAGCGGAGCCAAGTTTACTCCAATTATTCAGAAACCAAGAATATATTCTATATTGAAGTGATACAGGGGGGTCTTATATACAGTACCCCTCACATTTTTGTAAATATTTTCTTCTATTTTTTCATGTGACACTTTGCTACAATGTAAAGTAGTGAGTGTACAGCTTGTATGACAGTGTAAATTTGCTGTCCCCTCAAAATAACTCAACACACAACCATTAATGTCTAAACCGCTGGCAACAAAAGTGAGTACACCCCTAAGTGAAAATGTCTAAGCGAAAGGGTAAAGACAAAAAAATACAAAATTATTCCTAAAATTGTTTTGTCAGCTCTGGTACTAGGCTGGCAATAACCTGACAAAATCACTTGTAAAATGTAGTTGCTCTAAAGCACCCCTGCTTTAGAGCAACTACATTTTACAAGTGATTTTGTAAAACCCACGGGTCCAAGATGGCCATGAATGCTGCCCAACACAAAATCTTAAACTTACTTAAAAACATTAATTTTTGTTTTTAAATCATTTCATATTAAAAATGCTTTCAAGGCTCGGTTCACACAGGGGCGACTTGTCCAGGCGACTTCGCCGCCTGACAAGTCGCGCCCCGTTCTGTACTACGGAACCGTTCTAATAGGAGCGACTCAAGTCGCTCCGACTTAGAAAAAAGGTTCCTGTACTACTTTTGCGGCGACTTCGGGCGACTTGCATTGACTGCTATACAGAAGTCGTTTTGCAAGTCGCCGCTGAGGTCGCGGCAGGTCGCGGCGCTGCAAGTCGTGCCGCCTACTGTGTGAACCGAGCCTTACACTTAGCGAACACATGCTGCCGAAAAAACAAAAAACAAAAAACTGACAGCATCAGTTTACTGGACATTTAGAAGTTTTATCTTCCCAAATGAAAAATCCCACTCCTCAAAATCCTGCCCTACTTAGGTCATCAGTTTTTAGCGGCACTGATATTTGTGAGCAACTATTTTCACTGAAGTTCCTTTTAAATTTTACATAGACCCTACAATTCATATACTTTTTAAGAAGTCAATTAAACCTCAACTCCAGGTTGAGAAAAAAAACTACCCTTGCGTTGGAAGCCCCCTTAATCCAAGGGTTAAATACTGGGTAAGTCTATAAGGAATAGAGCGTAAAATGAAGTACCGTATTTATGGTCGTATAACACGCAGCTTTTTCCTCTTAAAATCAGGGGAGAATCATGGGTGCGTGTTATACGCCGCTCCCCGCTGTCTGTGAGGGGGAAGAGGAGCGAGCTCCGTCGATATACACATAGCCAAGAGTATTGTGTACTCGACTAGGCTCCGCTCGCAGTCACGCCCAGTCCCGCCATTGGACCTGTGTTATGTTCATCATAGGATCTGGGCCATGGGGCGGGACTGGGCAGGACTGCGAGAGGAGCTGAGTACACAGGACATCCGGCTCTATCTCGGCGGCTGTCATTTTTAACGATCATGCTGCAATGACACTGGGCAAGGCTGCAAATGGACACTGGGCAAGGCTGCAAATGGACACTGGGCAAGGCTGCAATGATGGGCAATGCTGCAGATGGACACTGATAAGGCTGCATTGATGGGCATTTAAACATACATTTTTTTCCTTAAACTTCCCTCTTAAACTTGGGGTGTGTTTTACGCTGATAAATACGGTATATCTTCCTCTAGAAGATAATTATGTCCCAATTTTCACCTTGGCCAATCATGGGACGCCTTGTATTCAATAATAAAAATACAAGGCTTCTCCCAAATGGCAAAAAAAAAGCACTCGGAGCAACTTAAAATCTAGCAGCTGACGGAAAATTACCTGCACTGTTGCCAGTCCATTACAGAGCACACAGTGGCTACTTCATTTAGTAATAGAAATTATTTGTTTAGGCCAGCTTGGCCCAAACAATATTATTTTAAAGAGAACTGAAACTTGGAATTCCACTTTAACATACATGGGTTCACCTCAACAGCACACAATATAAAATGTTCACTATTGCAAAACACTTACCTTGGTTTTCTTGCCACCAGACATTTTATGCTTGATATAACTAAATGTGCGGCTCACTTTGGTCCCACCTTTCAGCTCTAGGTCTTTTTGAGAAGGGCTTAAAGGCAAGACATCGCAGCTCTCCTCAGGTATGCTGGAAGAGAGATTATTATAATTTGATCACTCAATTGCTAAAATGTACTGAACAGAAAAGTAACGTAAAACATGGAACCTGAACTTCAGACTACAGCTAAAATACATACATGGGAGCCATCTCACCTGCCAAAGGAATAGTAATTCAGTGCAGCGGATGATCCAGACAACATTGCCAGAGACGGCAGCCAGCCCCTCATAGTAAGGGCCGGTTCAAACTATTGCAATGGCAGACTTCGCATGTAACTTGCAGCGCCACTGCTGTTCACATTACATGTGATGTCTGTGCGGTGCGATGTCAGGCATACAGATAGTATGGCTGATATTGCACCGCATTCAGTGCAAACACGCACAGGACCCTTTTTTCTGTTCGGACTAGAATCGGATCGCATGTGTGTTCACACATATGCGATCGGATTCATGTCTGAACTGTCAGTTCGCAGTGCGATATGCGAGCTGAAATGGGGGTGTCAACATATGACACTCCCCGGCAGTTTGCAGATGGCAGTGTGAACTGCAGTGTGTGTCGGGTGCAATGAGGGAACCCACAGTTGATTCGCAGGGTTCTTGCATTGCAATAGTATGAACCGGCACTAAGTTAGCTTGGTCAAGTACACAAATTAAACCATCCTCCAGCCAGCTGATTGGGAAATGAAGAATCAGCTGCACACTGATGAGGTCATGCATCTGCTTGCTCCACCTGTCTGCATGTCCCCTGTTAACACATGTGCAAACAGCACAGCCTGATTGGCTTATATGGTTGACCCTCGCTCTTCCTGTTATACATAACTGGAAAATGATATCAAGACTAAGGTACTTACAATAGAGGCATTCAAAAGTACCCGTGGTCTAACACTACAACTGCACAAAAGTCACATCTAATAAAGGGGACTCAGAAAAAGTTTTATAAAACTATTATAGCTGAAAAAATCTAGATTACAAGCTACAGGATGTACAAGCTTCAGCGGTGCTCATACATTTCTGCATGTGAGAAATGGAAATTATGGGTCATAATAGTCTAACATAATTTCTGGACTGGAAAGTGATTTTCCCAGTTTTCAAATAATTAACTATGATCGCTAGGAAAGATATTTTTTTTTTCCACAAGGACATTGATGCAAAGCTCTTCTGTCCAACCTGTTTTTCTGTGACCGATAATTTGTATAAAGGACGTTAAAGTGGGCCTTCAGTAATTTTTTTCAACTTTCCATATTTAATCTTCTGCTCTTGTTGTTTTAACTTTGGATAGTAAAACATTTTTTTTCCTGCCAGTAAATACCTTATACAGCCCACTTCCCGTTTCTTGTCTGGTCATTAGCCTAGGCTTATGACATCATGCACAGCGTTCTCTTTTTCTCACTCTCGTGAGAGTTTTCCAGGAAGGGAGATGGTGAGGTATAAGAGGGCCAATGAGAGCAGCAGGGCTGCAGAACTAGAGGTGTGCATCTGTGTGTCTGTGTAAATCCAGGAAGTAAACAGACAGCAGCTTCAGCTGCCCACAGTTAAAATGGCTGCAGCCAGACTCAGTGGTGGGAGATTTCTGCAGTATATTTGGCAAATACAGAATCACAGTATATATAAAATATTATGCAAAGTGGTTGGAGGGAAGCTTCAGAATGACAAAGATGTTTTTATTGCAAATTATGTGAGCAGACTGCAGTAACTGTTTAAATACCACCGTTCCATCTATTGCAGCATTGGTCACGTAAAGCAAACCTTGTCCCCTGAGAGCATGGGCATTCCTGTCCTCGGAGACAATACAATTATGGAGACTTTGCATCCCACATACTTTACACCAGTGGTCGCCAACCCGTGGTCTGGAGACCACTGATGGTCCAGGAGAAAATTTTGGTGGTTCCCATGGGTTCTGTATTCTGCCCAATGTTGTTTCCAGTGTTATCGTCAATGTGTGCTGAGAGTCAATACTATCACTGCGCATTGATCCCCAATACCTCCTCTGTAGTTTCGGGCTCCTGTGAACTCTGAGGGAGGTGCCTTGAGTAATGCAGAGAGCAGGAGGTGAAGGAGGAGAGGACTTCCAATGGCAGCGCTGATCACAGACTGTGGAAGGGAGCACAGAGCTTGAGCACATGGCTGGATATGGTGGTGAGATCCAATAATAAGTCTGTGTAAGGCAGCAGTGTGATGCAGAGTGCGAGGGGATGGGGGCATAGAGCCGGAGCATTCTGGGTGTATAAGGCAGCAGTGTGATCCAGGGGGGCACAGAGCCAGAGCATTATGTGTATAGGAGGGGGGAGGAGGGGGATGGTGGGGTAGAGGAGGGGGAATGTGGGGTAGAGGAGGGGCAAGGTGGGGCAGAGGGGTAAGAGGAGGGGGCAGGAGGGGAAGAGTAAAGGGGGAGGGAAAGGGAGGGAGCGGGTACCTGGTTTTGACAAGTACCCGCTCCCACTTCCGCTCGATATGGTGGGTCAATCCACCAAAGATTCTCCCACCGCCAGCAACCTACTGGGACACTTCACAGGTCCCACAAGGCTGCAGGGCCATTCACAAAGAGCAGCAATGCTTGCACACGTGCAGCCAATTGTGAAGCCTCACAAAGTCACAGCCAGCTTCCCACCGTAAACATGCCAGCTCCAGAGACCCAAAGACCCACCCAGAGAATAAGCAGTTTGGATGAGCATGATGCTGGACCCCTGGACAGGTAAGCGTTTCTTTATTAAAAGTCAGCAGCTACAGTATTTGTAGCTGCTAAATTGTATTTTTTTGTAGAAAGGCTGAATAACTGCTTTGAATACAGTACAGCAAGTGAGAAGTAGCATGCTATGAAATGTTTCACTAATTAGGAATAATATATTTGTTCAGCATGGTTTTTATCCAATATTAGCTTCCACTAGACCGTGCACACTTACCTTTGAGCCAGAGAATTTCTAGGGACATTTAAGGACTGTGAGCCTGAAAAAAAATTAAAAATAAAAACATCTTAAGAAATCAAGTAAGTCTCTCCCAACATTAATTTAATAGCCTCAAGGTGTTACTAAAATGGGCGTTATGTTGCGTGAGTGGTTAGGTTCTAGGGGTCTACCATGCTTGCATTGACAGTGATTTTGTTGGTCCTCTAGGATAGGATCAGATCTACAGCACAGGAGATTCAAAGGAAACGGACAAAACTATTTGAATAAGCAGTGAATTCTAGCAGACTTATCAGTGTTACATTTTTCACCATGATTACACAAGAAAATGGACAAAGGCCAAAAAACCTGAACAAAGCAAATCATGTTCTTGGACATAAGCAAGGCAAAGCAGGAAAGGCTGTGAATGGCAGTGTGAACATCCTAGTCATACAGTGCAGTGTTTACTTACTATCCGACTCGTCATCACTGGACGAGGAACCAACAGTAAAGACATGCTTAGACTTAGGAATAAGCGGAGAAATGTTGAAGGAGAAGGAGATTCGCCTCTTTGGTCGCATCCGGGTCTGAACTGAGAAGTGGGTTAACAGCAGACATTAGAGCATGCAAATACAAATAAGAAAGAAAAAACAAACATGGAGGCAGAAGCAGGGTGCAGACTGAGTTACATGAATGTTAATTGTAATATCATCCTTCATCCGGATCTATCCACAACTTCAGATGGAGGTGAAAATTACAAAAAAAGATGGATCTTGTATCTAGAATACAAGGTTTTCCCATCATGCTATATATCAGGCATGGGTGGGCTGAATTCATGAAATTAAAACTTCAAGGGGGTGAAGGTAACACCTGCCTAATTCTTGGTAAGTATTGAGCAATAACTGCAATTTGCAGCATTTCTTATTTTGAATTTAAACAATTTGCAGCCCATTTTATTTAAAGTGGTTGTAAACCATTACATATACCCACTAGAGGGATAAGCCTCAGGTGATACACACAGATGAAACAAATCCTCCTACATGTATATTGCACCTGTTTATCTGCAGCACTCTCCCCTCTACAATAAAGACCAGAATTGGCACAGCATTTCTCAGCTCTAGGGGGTGGGAATCTGATCTCATACACACAGCACAGCATAGAGCCCTGAGACCTGAGTGGAGGGAATGGACACACCTCCCGCTACAACAGGGGTGAAATACAAAATTGTAAACATGTGGCTATGAATGCTCACGACTGGAGGGATGCCGTGTTTGGCATAGCACCCACAGCAGTGGGTGGCATAGAAGAGCGAGAGTCAGAAACGTCTGAAGGAATGACTAGGATGCAGTTTGTCCAAAAGCATCAGGGGCACATAAAAAGGACTCCTATTAGCTAGTGCCCCCTAGATCTAGGGGATGCCGGGGTGGGCTGCATCCTCCCAGATTTCACTTTTACCGTGGTCAGAATTGCAACGATTCTGCCCGCGACTCAAAATTGGCAAATGTGAATTGGGCCTTATTGATAGTGTTTTTTATATGTGCACCCCAAAATAATTCCTATTCTTCCAATGTGGCCCAGGAAGGTCAAAAGGTTGTACACCCCGGCTATACGTAGTCTCATAGGGAAACATGCATGGCTGAGATGTTCAATCACCTGCTGTGTGCTGGAGGGTGAGGGTGGAACATGTCCTGGGAATATCTGTTGTTGGCATAGACGGACAGAAGTGACTCATGTAGATAGAGGAAAGAGAGCAGACAGAACTAGGTGTTTTGGACAGAGACGAGTGCACACTATAAAAGGATATGCTTTGTTCGTTTTTTCATTTGAAAGGTTTACAACCACTTTAAACTGAGCAGCTGATGGCCAAAAAGAAAACAAGTAGAAATAGGGAAAAACAAATAAATAAAAACCTGTTTGACATGCCTGATATATACATATTTAAAAGAGCTTTTTGAAGAGTTATTGAATTTTAGCAATCTAACCACATTTCCAGAAAATGTAAGCAGAACAATTAATTGAAATTACCCATCGAGCCCTAAACCATCTAAAATCAAATATCCCAGAAAATGGCTGAGCAAAACATTAAGACCCGTTCTCATCTATGACTTTTAGAAAGCACAAAAGGAGAAGTGGGGATATCACAAGAAACAAGATCTATAGTCAACCATGTGGCTGCAGCATCAGTGTGATACTGTAGCTGTCACCTGCAGGCTCTACGATGGATCACATGATGCTGATCACTCAGTTCTCGATTTTTACTGAGCAAACAGCAGTTCTCTGATCTGTCCCTCCCCCCCATCAATTACCGGAGCGACAGGCTGTCTTGTTGGGCATCTGGGTGGATTCTGACAATATTGTCAGAATACATACAGAGATTGTAGCGGCTTTTCTCTTCTGGGTGCTCTCCTGTGACCCAAAAGAGAGAAGTATGAACAAAAAAGCTTTTGCCATACATCTCTTTTAAATGCATGTCAATGCATATGCAGAGTTTTTTTCTTTGGTTTTAAATGGTGCTAGTCTTTATTTGTGCAATACATCGATGTGCATTGGCCCAAAAAGGTCATGTGCATTTTTGATCCACCTTTCAACTGCGTTGTAGTGATTTTTGATGGAAATGGCAACGTGTGTTAAGGTATCTGCCTTACAGTAGAACTATAGGCAAAACTTTTTTTCATTTTGGATAGTTTAACTGAGGGTTATAACCCTTGTTGGTTTATGTCTTGCCATTTGTGCCCAATTGGGAAAATTTCCTTTCACTTCCTGTCCCATAGCCAAAGCAGCAAGTGTGAGGAAATCCCTAACAATTAAGGGACTCCCCCATTGTAAGATTTTACCCTCTTTAACTTTTCTGGGGACAATCCAATGTTTGGTAGTTTCTTTTACTTTCAATGATAATGGTAAACAGGACAAATTGAGAGGGTTAATCTCCCTAACAGGGGCACAGATGGGAAAAAATAAAAAACAGACAGATGTTCCAATTGTTCCTCACTATCCAAATCTAGAGAATTTTTTTGCCTTTAAGTTATACTTAATTAGAAGCAATAAAAGTCTGCAGGAAATGCAGATGCATAGGTGTGAATCCAGCCTTGGATGTTTAAATTACCCCATTTCAGTAATCATGGCTCTAGCTTTAATTAAAATTCCTTTTTGTTTGTTTTTTATTTCACCAAAGAACATTCTTTCAAAGCCATGTAAAGAAGGTATCTTAAAAATGCATCATTAGATCAGATCCTTTCCATCTTTAGTGACTTAAAGGCTAGGTTACCCTTTATAAAAAAATACAATAGGTACACATGTTTTTGCAGGGGAAAACAAAAGATTTTTTTCCTGCCTGCAAAGCATTGTAATCGCATTTGTATGGCTCGTTCAATGTCCAGCTTCTGCAAACTCTTCCTCCAGCTCTCTGCCTGTACCTCTGCACGGTCTGTTAGTTGGAGAGCTGAAGGAAGGTCCAATGGACTACGAGCGCACTTATTTCCACACTCATAGTCCATTGAGAACTACAGGTCTGTTTGCCACTGTGATAGAGGACTTTCAGTCCATTCATTCATCGATCGACGTGAATGAATGATGTGTGTGTGCAGGCGGGCTAGATATTATAGAGCAGGCTCAAAGGAGGATTACAGCCAAAGCTTGTTTGGCTGTACTCCTGTGGATCACAGGAGTGCAGTTTGTTCTGGACTCTTGTGACCCGTTTTCAGGAGACAGCATGCTGAAGCCCGCTGTTGGCTGACAGCACAGAGCCGGTCAAGGCTCGGGTTAGATTGAGACAATGGCAACAGGATCCACCCACATGCCTGGACCGGCACCCAGCTCAGCCTCTGAGCGAGCCACTGAAACCCTAAGCTGGCCACTCCCACCTAGCCCAGTGCTCCAGTGAGCCGGGGGGGGGGGGGGGGGGCAGAGCAGAGAGCCGCTGACTCATAGTCAGCCGCTCTCTGCTCAGGGAGCTGTGAGAACCGTGCTATCGGCGGTGTTTGACTGTTTCCACCTAGGTAAGTTATTCTATAAAAAATTTTTTAAAAATACCCATACATCTCTTTTAAGGCCTGTTTTACACGGCAGAGTATTGTACAGCACTTACATTTACAATATGGACACATGGAAAGCAGAGGAGCTCCCCAGAGAAGGAGGAATTCAAGAACAAATGTGACATTGACAAGTTGAGGGGAAGGGGGTGTTGGAAGAAAAATGTCAGAGAAAAAAAAAAATTAAACATGCTTGGGATGAACAGATATCCACTGTATCTTCAGAACAAACCCAACCTTGCATGCTGGATGCCTCGGATGGGTAGGTTAGTAAGCATAACGTTAAGTGTTAATTGATCTGCATGGGTCTGTCTAGTAAAATCTAGCAATTAGCAAAGGCTTCTCTTTCCCAGCTCTATGGTGGCTGTTTATTACTGCACAGAGCAGCTATGCGATACATTTTCGTGACCTGTAGAAGAGAGTGGCTGGTTGAATTAACATTTGGGGACACACAGAGGGCACACAAAATCACTCACTTTCCACCAGGGGATTGCTGATAGTGGTTAGTGACATGGATTTTGTCAGGTGAGGAGCAAATCCTGAACTGGGGTAAACAAACCCACGACAGGGGGTCTTTTCACGGTCCTGTAAAAGAAGAATTGATAGTTAGTCTATACAAGCAACATTTGTCCACACTTCCAGCTACAGTAGAGAAGATTTTCAATGATGATTACATGAACCACATCACAAAAATACAGAAAGGAACCCCAGACCAAAGACAGATGAAACAGTCGAAAATTGTTGATAAAAAAACGTCATAAAAATAGCCAATGCATTTTGGGGGCAACGTCATTCCCCCTTCACTAGGGTTCAGCACAGGATAAAAAACTTGGATGGAATCCACAACAAAGTCCACCAGACTTCACAGATCTATACGAGAACCAATAGTGAACTCTGTCCATGGAGGAACAACTTGACAGTAGTGAGGGCTAATTTACACTTGCTTTAACTTTAATACATGTTAAAGCTCCTACTGCTTCAACAAGCTTAATTTTATGTGTTTTTAATGCTTGGGCGATACATTGGTGATGTTTTTTGAAAATGTAATGAAGCTTGGCAAATGCCCTATGTGTGTTGATTTTGTTTTGTTTTAAAGGGGTCCAGCAGAACCCTGGCTCAGTACTACTCCTGTTCAGCAGATCCCCAGCTCATTAGTACCGCTGTTCAACTTATTAGCACCTGAATTGACAAGGCTGTGTATTGCTCTGGGAACGCTATGTTTTTAGCGGACAGGAGTATGCGTTCTTTCACTTGGAAAAAATGGACAGGTTAACACATCTCTGGGTTTTTCCATCTGAATGTGTGATGGTTTAAAGATTCTATGCGCCCTGTCAATAGTGAGGTCAAGGGCGGTGAGCAAGGGGACCAGAAGTTTAAAGAATTGTTGGAGATAAGAGGTCAGCTCCACAGGGGAGATATTCTCGGGGATGCCCCTGATTTTAAGATTGTTCCTGCGAGAACGGTCTTCTAAGTCCACTAATTTGGTAGTGACGCATTTTAATTCTTCCGCTTGATGTTGATGAGAATCAACTAATTCGTTCTAGGCAGTGGCATAATTACTCAGTTGGTGTTCAAGAGTATCTGTGCAATCGCCCAGGTCATCGATCTGAGATTGCATGCGAGACATTTGCTCATGTCTTTCCTAAGGTCTCTTTGGAGAGAGAGGAGCATATGTTTGAATGTATTTTCAGATACAGGGTTATCAGAGGCGGGCAGTGCAGCTAATGTGGTAGCCTGTTCCTCCTCAGAGTCTGGGTCAATGTTAGCAGTAGAGGCTTGGTGGTAAGTCGAGTTTTTTTTTTGCTTACCGGCCCCTGGTGAGATGGAGGGGCATGTGGAGGGAATGCTGCCCTCTTGGTGCCGTCTCTGGTGCAGGTGTTCCTCGGAACAGAGCATTTCATGGTCTCTGCAACTGCTGCTGTATGAGAGGTGGGCTGCGAGGATGTTGGCGCTGCTCTGTCTGAAGAGCTGGTGCCATCTTGTCTGTCAGCTTGTGTGGCTCTGCCGGCTGATTTTGACTCCATGTCATGTTTGGTAAGGTCTCCGAGGGCTGTGCTGTCAGGAGGAGTGCAGGTGCAGAGGCTGTAGCAGGCAGATTGGCTGTTTGTTTCCCCATGCCAATAGAGAGGGAGATCTAAGTGGCCATTTCCATGAGCAGCCAAGCTCCACCCCATTAATACCCTCATTCAGTAGGTCCTCTGCTCAGTAATAACCTCCAGCTTTGCTGATCCTCCTTGCTCTCTGGTCCAAACTCACCTCCAGCTATATTGCTCCCGCACTGCACACCACGTGTGACCTCTGCTAATTTCTCCTGCTCTGGTTCCCCAGCTCTGCTGAGCCTCGGCCGCTCACTCTCTATCTGGTCCCCGCTCACCTTCCACTATAGCATTCCCATTTGGCACACCATGTCTGCTAGTTGTTGCACTCCAGTACGGACCCCGTTCACCTTCTTCCTGCTCCCCATCCCAGATGTGACATCTGCACCAGACACTTCCAGAATATACACATGAACCAGAAGTGACTGCTGATGAAGTCTTTCCAGTTTGTTTGTTGGTTTCCCAGTGCATTCTGGGACATCTCATACCTTCAAAACAAAGCAAAGCTAATTCTGAATAAAAGACCCTCAAAAACTTCAGGTGCTGTAAGCGAGTGTTGCTGTAGACTTTTATGGAGGCTCTGGAGACACTTTGAAGCACCAAAAAAGCAACATGGGGTATCATTTTTAAAGCAAAGCAAACAATGTGTGAACAGGACTGCAAGGTTACCATTTTATTTAGTGACAGAGGCTTTGATTGGCATTTAGAGTCCTTTTTGAAGCAAGTGTAAAAGAGCCCTTAGATTGCTGTTCTAGACCAGATGAACCACATGCCTCCCCATCATGGTGATGTCAACAAGACCAGTTAAAAAACAAAACAAAAAAACGGGAATCTAACTGTGGTTGTAACGTGTTTTTTTTCTAAATAGAGTTTGGAAAGCATAACAGGAGATTGGACATTCCATGCTGAAAGTAAATAGCAGTTAAATATTATGTATCTCTATGAACGAACCTACCTCATGGTGTAAAGTTGTGCTCTTTCTCTGATCAGACTCTGTTTTCTCTTCTGTCAACGAAAGTGAAGAGCCGCTACGAATCTCTCCCTCATAAGCCGATGGAGCAGTCAGGGACCCAGAGACAACAGATGAAGACGACTCATGACCGGCGTCGGTTTTGCCGGCAAGACCCTCTAGGCTGTAACTAAACAGAGACCAAAGAGTAATGCTCACAATATGAAAATGAATGCTTTATTGCCAAGCTGTCATGGCGCTTAGTCACATTTAAATGGTATTAGCATAATAGCAGGCAGGCGGGTTAGTTACAAAAGGAATTCTCAGTATTTGCGGATGCCACATGTGTACAAAGTCACAGTGAATGCTGTAAGAAAAGCAGAGCAGTGCTTATACTGTTTTAACAGTTACCGACCGTGTTTACTGTTACAGGGCGGGCCGGCTGTGCAGAATCACAAATATATACAGGAGTCTGCTCTTCCGGGTAGGGGGCACTCCGCTTGTGCTGTGATTTGTCACAGCACAAGCCGATCAGTGGGTGCCGGCCAATGGATGCCCATCAGCACCTGCTGATCGGCATGAAGGAAGACAGGACAGAGCTCTCTCCTGTCAGTAGGGATGTGCCAGTTTGTTTCCTTGCAAAGAAGGGGATAAAAACCAGCACATCCCTTAGCGAAAGCAGCACACACACAAACACTGGTTAGCCACATGTTTTACCCTTTAATCACCCTAGATGTTTAACCCCTTCCCAGCCAGTGTCATTAGCACAGTGACGATGTATACTGGTCCACACAAAGTGTCAAACGTGTCTGTTAGTGTCTGCCAAAATATCACAGTCCCGCTATAAATTGCTCATCGCCGCCATTACTAGCATTTAAAAAAAAAGAAAATCCCAGTATATATATACACACACACACCATCATTTTAGGTGCCAAGGTGTTGCTTTACTAAAGACAAATAAGCTGTGTGATTTGCAAAGTATAGTTGCTCCAGAGCTTAGTAAATGAGGTAAAGAGTCACGTTGCAAAAAAATACCCAATCACATGCAAGGAAAACTACATTTTTGATTGCACATGACTGGATGATGGAGGTCAGCAGAGCTTCTGCTCTTTTACTAAGCTCTTGACTAACTGCACTTGCAAAGTGCAGTTTATTTGCCTTTAGTAAATCAACCCCTATAACTTTTGCACAAACCAATCAATGTACTCTTAGTGGCACTATTTTTTAATAAAAATATGTAGCAGAATACATATTGGCCTCAATTTATGAACAAATGTGTTTTTTTTTATTAGTTAGGTTTTATAGCAGAAAGTAAAAAAAAAATATTTTTTTCAAAATTCTTGGTATATTTTCATTTATAGCGCTAAAAAAATAACCCAGTGGAGATCAAATACCAGCAAAAGAAAGCTCTGTTTGTGGGTAAAAAGTGATATAAATTTCACTTATGTACAGAGTTGTATGATCATGCAATTGTCAGTTAAACTAACGCAGTGCTGTATTGCAAGAAGTCAAGCAGTCTATTAAATATTGGTTGTAAAAAATAAAATAAAAAAAAAGTGCTCCGTCAGTAAATTTTCCATGTTTTGTCAGTAACAAATGCTGTAGAAGGTTGGCAATACTGGCTAGAAAGTTTTAGGACTCAATACAAAATTTTCATGGTTAGCTGTTGTATACTTTTAAGCTACTGTTCCTCCTCCACATAAGTGGCCAATAGAACACAAAATGAAGAAATGTTTACACTGCATTAGCCATCTTGCTATGGCAATAAATTCCATTTAAACTTAAAAGCTTGCAGTATTCATTTTATTATAATATATTCGTTCTGGTTATTACCCAATAGACAGTACATTAAACATCCACTTCAGTATGGCACCGATATGGATTATTTTTACTGACTCCAAGTGGTCACTTCCTCAAGGAAGCCATAAAAGAAAAAAAGGACCACCAAATGACAATAATCCCAAAAATGTGTTACAGAATACACTATAACATTAGTAGCGCTAATCAGTTACAATATAAATGATAATTGTAAAAATAAAGTCCCATTTGTGGGTATACTGTGAATAATCATGTGTCTATCAAGCCAAGTTCATACAGGGTTAAATCCAGTTGAAAAACAGTCACCACACTGCGTGTGAAATACTCCGCGGAAGGTAATGAACTTACCAAACAATAGATGTTACACTTTTATTTTAACAATCACTGTCAGCAGGCACTGCGTCTCTCCATCTAAGGTATTGCGCACCGCAAGCAAAAGAAAAGGGTGCACATAGCGTAATCCAGTAACATTTAATAATAAAAAATATTCCCCTTACAGATCTGCACTTACAATGTTAAAAAGTAAAATTAGCATGTAACAGGCAATGTAAACATCAAAGTATCGCGTCACCGTCTTGTGTCTACCTCTCTCCGCACTGCTGATAGCTCATGCAGCGGTAATTCCGGGCTAGGTAAACAGAAGATCCGACGTCGTGGGTTACTTCACGCCCTGACGTGTTTCGTCACTTTGTCTACGGCCTCTGACGAAACGTATCTGTGCGTCACCAAGCAGTAACCTACGTCGTCGGATCTTCTGTTTACCTTAGCCTGGGAATTAACGCTGCATGATAAATCAGCTGACACAAGACAGTGACGCGATACTTTGATGTTTACATTGCCTGTTACATGCCAATTTTACTTTTTAACATTGTAAATGCAGATCTGTAAGGGGAATATTTTTTAGTATTAAATAAATGTTACTGGATTACACTATGTGCACCCTTTTCTTTTGCTTGCGGTGAGCAATACCTTAGATGGAGAGATGCAGTGCCTGCTGACAGTGATCGTTATAATACAAGCGTAATCTATTGTTGTCTGGTAACTTCATCACCTTGGGGGAGTATTTCACACACGGTGTGGTGGTGGTATTTCACTGGATTTAACCCTGTATGAACTTGGCTTGACGGACACATGATTATTCACAGTATACCCACAAATGGGACTCTATTTTTACAATTATCATTTATATTGTAAATAATTAGTGCTAATAATGTTATAGTGTATTCTGTAACACATTTTTGGGATTATTGATTTATTGTTATAGTGGCTGCTTATGGCGTTATGAACCATCATTGTAAGATTCCATGAGCAGTGAGGGAGCGGGATCAACCTTGTTTGATTATTTCTCATTTATTAGAACAAACAACAATAATATATTAAGCTGACAGAGCCCAGACCTGCACACAAAGCATATAATCAACAAGTGATAGCCTAAGCTGCACTATAACAATGGCTTAAAACAAAACACTTAGCAATGCAGAAGATATGCACAGCAGACGGTACACACTTGGCATATATTATACTGCAAGAAGAATACCCCCACCATCACAGAGCTACAAAGTATTTTGGCGCTGCATCCAGCCAGCCATCTTTATGTCGCAGAGCATTATGGGATGAACCAACATTCACCTCTTTAAAGCAGAAGGGTTGCTTGAAGGTTCATTTTTAATGCCAGCATGGCTAAGGCTGGCCATACATTATACAAATGTCTTGTACAATTTTCCTTTAGATTTACCAAAACCATATAATATCAAGTTAAACCTAATCACTTTCAATTTGTATGCAATCAGGCAGGCCCTTGCACTACATGGTTAAAGGTAAATCTAAAGGAAACTGCATAATATATGACAAGCTTAAGCCATCTGTTATTTGTGCACTAAGGCAGTAGGGACATTTTTCTTTTTCTTCTAACATATACCCAGTGAGGTGACTGGCCTCAGGTGGTACAGAGAGATGAAACCAATCCTCCTACATAAGTCAAACCTGTTTATCTGCAGCCTCTCACCTCTACAGCCTCCTAAAGCACACAGTTGGCACAGAATTTCTGAACGCCAGAAGGCAGGGGGTGGGAATCTGATCGTATCGCAAGTTACAACAGCAGCGAATTCGCAAAACATAGATTATAATAGAGCATCACAAGTCCAACAGGCTAACGTGTACCCTCTTCCTCAAGAGCCAAGTCAAGAGGGAAGACCCTCGAAACCCTTTAGCATGTTGGACTTGTGATGGTCTACTCTAATCTATGATGTAGTATCGTGGATTCACTGATGTTGTTTTAACTTCACAAGTTGTTATACATTATTTTTTACCTTGTTATACATCTGTCGGTTTGTGAGTAGAATACTTACCTCTTTCTTTCTTTAACTAATAATAAAAATGCTTTGAGGATAATGTGCTAGACTGATACGCCCTCTGTTTTTGTTCTAGGATTTTAGAGTATCTTGACTTCCCCAGTCGTAACAGGGCAGCACTCCCAAACGCAGGAGGTTTTGTATTTGTTTGTTGGTGGGGATATGTTGTCACATAATGTACAGCACAGAGCCCAGAGCTTTGTGTAATCTGAGACTTGAGTGGGGGAAATGGACACACCTGCTCTACACAGTCTCATATGGAAATATGCACAGCTGAGGCAGTTAATCATCTGCTGTGTGCTTGGGGGGTAGGGGGAAGGGGACATCCCCTGGAATTCTGTGGTGCCGATGTTATGTCGAGAAGTGCCCACAATCGAATAGTGGCCGTGCATGCACAGGACGGAACCGCGCTTCAGCCGATTTGCTGATTAGCTGGAGTGATGTGATCAGGGCACAAGCGCACATCGTAGGAGGCTCTCTCGATGGGAGATACCATTTCACGGTCACAATTGAAACCTATACAAACAGCGGGGGGAGACTGTAGTTCTCACATTGTGCCTCACTGTTGCGGGGCGGCTTTACAGTGTGCTGATGGTCCGGTTTTGTCTGTGTTTCAGGGCAGGCTTGCTGTGTCCAACGCCCGGTTTTGCCTGTGTGAAAGAACGGGTTGCAATACAGACAAAACCAGCTCTTCAACACAGCCACTAGCCGCAATCCAGCAGCAGCGATTCACAATCTGAGAACTACGGTCTCCCCTACTGTTTGTATAGGTTTAAATTGTGCCTGTGAAATGGTATCTCCCATCGAGAGATACCTCCTACGATGTGTGCATGCGCCCTGGTTACGTCAGCCCAGCTGATCGGCAAATCAGCTGTTGTGCTGTTCCGTATGATGCATGCGCAGTTCATACCGGGCACTTCTCGATAACCGGCACTTCTCGATAGAACACTGGCATAACCTGTCAGAAGTGACTCATGCGGATGGCAGAGTGAAGGCAGAGCAGAAAGGAACTATACAAGGCGCTTTGAATTGAGGCTAGTACACACTATAGAGGGATATAATTTGTTCATTTTTCATTACAGAGGTTTGCAAGCACTTTAGAGGTTTTATACAAGAGGCCAAAGCACACACCAGTAAAGCATTTGTATGCTTGTGGACTCATAAGCAGCTCACGTAAATATGACATTAGCCACTTCCATTGCATAAGAGACAAATAAAAGGTTAAGCAGTAACAAAGAAGAAGCATTCACTCCAAGCACAAGGAAAAGCACCCAATGCAGGTTATGATGCAATTCCACCTTTTTACCGGCCTGCAGATACTATACCTTCTGCAATTCATTTCACCACCCACAGCAGTAAAGTTTACAGTTGAGAGACACCAACTCATACTGAGAAGAGCCACCAGAAAGAGAGGGGAGAAATGTCAATTGTTAACGGATGGAAATGGGAACACGGCTAAAGATAAGTAAATTGCTACTGATATGGTCAAAGCAATGCTGCAAAGTGAAAACTAAAAAGGGCCATAAGACAAACGCTATTGTGATTCAACGCGAATGGCAGTTTTGGCAGTGTATGCTCCTATAGGCTTGTTCAAACAGGAAAGTGACTGGTGTTCGCGAATGTTAACATGCATTTTAGCAAGAGGAAATTCCCCACCAAGTCTACATGAATGCAAAACCCATTTGAAGCAGGTCAGAAGGAGTTCAGCTACAGGTCAAACCATCTGTCAATGAATTCTGGATAATCTCAGAAGCATCCAAAATGGATGTCATCAATGCCAGCCCAAAGCCCATTGACGCAGGCCCTGAGGGGGCTGAAAACCACAATTCTACACAAATGTAAAATTTTTCACAGGTACATTTGTTAGAAATCTTCGTTAGGTGTTTTAAAGAGTTAGTTTCCCATTTTAGAAAAATGAAAGGGTGAATCAACACCCTACAGCCTCCCCAGCATACCCAGTCCTTGCTCTACTTGACGCCGTGGGTGAGGAGCTGTTAGTGGCCATGCAGTAGGGTGCAGTAGTCTGGAAATTTGTAATCCCTGCTCTTCTCCACCTTCTTTCTGCAGGGATTTGGGCACAGATCAGAGCAATACTCTATGCTGGCACTGACCAATCAGAATCACTCTGAACCATCCCAGAAATCATGCAGCAGGGACTGGAGGGGGAGGGGGTGGGTTGTTTCAAGATTTTTTTTGCATCTGTGTCTAGTTTTCTTTCTGTAGATGTGGCTAGATTATTTTTAACTTATTTTGATTATCATGGCCTCTCCTGATTGCCAGGGGGAAAATGATCTCACAAAACCCCAAAAAGTACCATGTATGACTTAATCTGTCTACTCAGAAGTTGTGCTCATAAACCAAAACTATGATGAACATTATGGCCATGCAAGTGTCTGGCCAACTCAAACATTTGGCAACTAAGTCAGCCATCTTTCCAGATTGTGTTAGGCACAGGAGTTCAATTCTTGTCTTCTATACAGTATCATCGCATGTATACCCCAACGCAAGTTAAGGGTAAAACCTAACAAGAAGACCAATATTGCACCTGTGAATCTGTGAAGAGAACTGAAGACCATGTACTGAAAGGGGGCCTCCATGGCAGATGGGCACAATTTGTGTAACAGATAATGGAATCAATCACTGTATGACTTCAACCAGTTGTGCTTTAGTATTCAAGCAATTACTGGTCAGCTGTCGGAGTCATTATAGGCCATACACACAAATGATTGTCACTATAGTCATGCTAAAGCCAGACTGTGTGGGCATTTTAAATTCAAAGACTAAGTAATTGTTCTTTAATCTGTAGCCATCCTTAACCCTACTTGATGAACCTTACTTTTTGGGGACATTTCACACTTTTGCACTACGGTAATGTACACTACATGCATTAGTGCCATTTTCTTTTGAACAACAGCCTAAGGCAAAACCTCCATTCTGCAGTGTGCACCAACCCACAGTAGTGATTTGCTTTCCAGTAAAGGGTTTAGAGCTTTATCCATAACGGAAGATAACCACATTTTTGACAGGGTGAGGTCTGTATACAGGACATGATAGTTATGTAGGGGTTAGCGGATGGAACTACAGTCCCAGGCAGTTGGTGCAGGCATCCGACTCCCACAGATGTTCTGGATGGGAACATTCTGCGGCTCTTAAACATAGTAAAGATGAGAGGGAACGGGTCTCAAGTCAGTGGAATGCAGGTGATGCTTTTTACATTTTTAAGAGCTACTTTAAAAGTATTTTGACTGTTAAAGTATAACTAAAGCCAAAAAACTTTTTTTTTTTAAGTTTTAGATAGAATGGAGAGGGATTAGAACACCTGTCAGGTTTTTATTGCCGTCTGGAGATTCACCTTGTCTATTTGTCCTGTTTACTGCTATCATTAAAAGTGAAATTAAAAGAAAATCACACATTTTGGGCTGAAAAGTAACAGAGGAGAAATCTTCCAATGGGGACACTAGTTCTGATGACCTAGGAGGCTCCATGGAATTCCTTTAAATTGTAGGGAATTCCGCTCACTTCTTGTTTGGCTACGGGACAGGAAGTGAAGGGAAATCTCCACAATGGGATACAGATGGCAAAAAAACTGACAGGGGTTATAACCCACCCTTAGTCTATTTGAAATGGGGAAAAAAAAAGTTTATAGTTCTACTTTAAGTAAGTTTGCCAAGAGTATCACAGTTCTCTGTCTGTAAAATACCACAAGGTCCAGGTTGTCTGTTGGGAAGGGCAGAGACTGAATCCATACCAGATAAAATCTTTTGAAAAATATTTTTCCAACAAATGTCCATTAAAAAAAAAATAATTCCATAGCCAAGTGATATCAATGTTTCTGAATTGAGAGAAATGGTAATGAAATAAGTTGCTTTAAAAAGGAGAAGTCCAGCCTGAGCTCGTTTGGCTGGACTTCTCCTCTGGGTCAGAGGGGTGCAATTAGTTTTGCACTCCTGTGACCCATTTTCAGCAGAGAGTAGTCTGAAGTCCGCTCTCTGCTAACGTCACCAAGATCAGTCCAGGCACTGCGTCTTCCCGACTCTGGAAGTTTGGATCCGCCAGGTGCCTGGACTGATGCTGCTGAGGGGCCAAGATGGCCGCTCCCCGCCTCTCCACAGCTCAGCGCTCCAATGAGCATAGAAGAACAGAGCAGGAGACCTAGGTAAGTTTTAATCTGCAAAAAGAAAAGTGGATTACCATACTTCTCCTTTAAAATATCTTCATGAACTAAGCCTTTTAAGATTTGGAATCGATGCAATTATCATACTTGTCATGCAACTTTGGAAACTCGCATGGCAAGTCATACCCCATGTTTTCCAGTGATAACCATTCATATATATGCGACTTAATGTCACAGCAACTTCAAAGTAGTTCATACACTACTTTGATCCAACTTTCATGCAACTTCAGGTCCATTGACTTCAATATTAACACTGAAAAGTTGCATGAAAGATATGATTTACATGCAACAGTGGGTCCAACTTTGCAGAGGGACAAGTCGCATCAAAGTTGAACTCATCCAAAGTTGCGTCAAAGTTACTCCAAAGTCACGAAACTGGAGTTGTACAAGTGTGAATGGAGATTCCATTTACATTAGTACGACTCCAAAGCTGCGCAAGTTTGGAGTGCAACTTTGAATGGGGGGTACTTAGAAGTGACGTTGTATGTAAAACATTCACGTATGACTTTTATGCAAACTCCCAAGTCCAGCTACTGTGTCCAATGACACAGACAGCAGGACTCGGCCCGCCCCCCTGTGTCACTGAATTTGATTGACAGCAGCAGGAACCAATGGCTGCGCTGCTATCTATCCAATGAGGACCCGAGACAGCAGCTGGAACTGCTGGGCTCGTGCTCATTGCTGGAAGGATTGGGTTCAGATGGGAGAAAGGGAGGCTCTGGGGGGCAGCTGCACAGAATGTTTTTCAGCTTACTGCATTAAGCTGAAAAAACTTGAGGGTTTACAACTCCTTTAACATTGAAGTCTATGGCCCTCAGGTTGCATGAAAGTCAGACTAAAGTAGTGCATGAACTACTTTTAAGTCGCACATATATGAATGGCTACATTGGAAAACCAGGGGTACAACTTGTCATGTGATTTTGATGTCCAAAGTTGCATGACAAGGTGCACAAGTGTGAATGGGGCGCAGGTGTAGAGAAGCTAGTTGGTCATCGTGAGAGGTCCAAGGTTACATTAAATAAAGTTATATTATGACTATAGGTGCAGTCAGGACCACTGTATAGAAGTAGCATAGTGCCACTGCCAAGCCAATATTTAAGCTGGCCATAGATGGTTCGAATCTCGGCCTGATCAGCAAGGACCAGCCGAGATTCAAACCATCTATGGGTAGGCTGAATGTACCTGTACTGAGGATGCTTTCTTTGTATAATTTACCAATAAAAGAGACTTTGGTCCTTTAAAAAACTTCTAAACAAATGGAAGAGCCAAGTGACATAGGTCATAAGATTATACATACTGTTTATATAATCAAAGCCTATGTCAAGTGGAGTTGTGGAAGGGCATTATCCTCATCATAATGGGGCACAATGGATCTCGGAAAGTGTTAGTACATACATATAGAGACGGATTTTTATTTTGATACCTTCTTTTGTGAGCAGTTGGCTTCCTTACAACATCCCCCAGCATTCGAAATGAACTGCAAATGAATCATTGAGATAGATCAGCATTGTTCAGAAAAGTCTGAAATAATGGGAACAAGCAAGGGTAGAGAAAATGCTCAGAAGCTGAAAGCCGGGCTGTGGGCACCAAACAAAGCAACGAATACAAGGGAGGTTATGTTTGCATCGTGCAGTATATGCAGCTAAGGACCGTAGAAAACATACTCAATAGCACAGCCCAACACTGTACTTTCCATCAAGCAAACATTTTAGGATACAACAATGCAAGACAATTGTTCTCCTCCTTGGACTACTTCCAAGTACATGAAAGCAACACTCAAAACGGTTTAAATCAACTGATGCAGAAGTCATCTGGCCTCATCTGTTCTGCATTAGTGGTAATTGCTACGTCCACAGACCTCATTAGTATGTAGGACTAACAGCGCCCCTTGGTGTATCTTGAGCCGTCTATACACGCACTTGTACATTTATATGGGGCGATCTCACTGAGAACCGTTCACCAGAATGACCCAGCTACAAGGGAACACAGGGGACCTCTTAGAGAAGACACTGCATACATCTATGCCAAAATAATTAAAGCAACGTCATAACAAATACCAGAACAGGAGCCAGATGACTGGTGATTTGTAAGACAATACAGTCCTATGAAGACTGATCACTTCATATGAGTAGCATACTACATCAATTATAATGCTGAAACACTGCAGCATAACATGGTGTGTTCCCTACAGCTGACTTTTTGATAGAGCTGGGTATACACTATTGTAATTGGGTATATATTAGAGTTTTTTTCAACTTTTGGTGTAAGAACATTGTAAGAACTGCGACCTAAATATCGAGCTTTGAACGACACTCAAAGCAGGGGACTGAATTTCCAAGATACTCAAGTAGAGGAATGCAGGCTGCCAAGAAGCCCATCCGATGCAGTACATAAATGGCACCACTTTCCAAAAACCAGCCACCATAGCATAGACATCAGATCAGCTTCAACATGCAAGTCTTTCCGCCGAAGGCCAGGTCCCTTAACGCATTCCATGTTGCCCCCAAGGGCTTAATCGTAGGGTTAAGCCCCAGTGGGTGGAGTGAAATTCATCAATGGGCGTAGCCTTTGGCAGAGACTAAAGCCATATCTGCGGTCATCTACACCATGTCTGGCCCCTCTCCTCCGCCCCCCCCCCCCCCCCCGCTGTCTTCTGGGAGACACAGATCCCAGAAGACGGCAGGGAACACTCAGAATGCGCATTGCGACTTGCACATGCGCAGTAGGGAACCAGGCTGTGAACTTCCCAGTTCCCTTACTAGCGATGCTGGTGCCTCCACCCGAAGCCGAGGGACGGGGATTTGGGGGAGGACATCGCAGGCGCCCTGGACAGGCAAGTGTCCTTATTTTAAAAGTCAGCAGCTACTTTTAATTTTTTTTTTTTTTTTTTTAGGTGGAACGCCGCTTTAATCAGACGGATGTTTATAGAAGATGCTTCATGGACAATCTGCAATACTTTATCTATGCACCTCCCCTGATTGGTCTATTAATCTGTTAAGAAACCATAGGGGGCCATTTCTATTCTGGACATCCGCAGCTACATTTCTTCCATGAAAGGACTTCTTTGAGCATTTGTGTGTGCCGCATTACTGTCAATATGAGTCAAAGGAAATGCTCATGAGTTTGCAAATTTAACTTTACCACAGAAAGTGGACAATGTGTACTATTAATAATTAGCTCCTTATCAGTATTTTCGAGGTTTTAAGCATTTAAAGCGATTGTAAAGTCTTGTTTAAAAAAAATAAAAAACAAACATGTTATACTTACCTCCTCTGTGCAGTTGGTTTTGCACAGAGCAGCCCGGATCCTCCTCTTCTTGGGTCCCTCTTTGCTGCTCCTGGCCCCTCCCCCCTATCGAGTGCCCCTACAGTCAGCAGCTCCCTATGGGGGGCACTGGAGCCAAGTCACAGAACCCTGATCTAGCCACGTCCCCCCTCTCCCCTAATTGACAGCCGCAGGAGCCGATGGTGCCGCTGCTGTGTCTCAACCAATCAGGAGGAGTGTCTCGGGTGGCTTAGACATTTGTGGACATCGCTGGATAGAGATGGGGCTCAGGTAAGTAATTAGGGGTTTGCTGGGGAGGCTGCTACACACAAAAGGTTTTTTTATCTTAATGCGTAGAATGCATCAAGATAAAAAAAAAAAAAACCTTCTGCCTTTACAACTACTTTAAACTTTTATAAAACAATACGAAGACAGCCAAAAATTAAAGCTGGGCATAGATGGATTGAATCTTAGCTGGTTCAGGAGGGACCGGCTGAGATTTAATCAATCAATCTATGGGCAGGCCGGTTGTACCCAAGTTGGTCCATCTATCGACTTGGGTAAAACCAAAACACAACAAAAAAAATATTCTACGCTCACAAACCAGCATCCGTTATTAATACAAATGCGCTCCAAATTTTGGAGATTCTCAAAATGTATAATTTATGATGGATAGATTAAGAGCAGGTAGGTCTGGAGAGAGCCTTTTATGTGCTCCTTGTTGCAAAACCCAGTTATAGGTTGGGGTTGTTGTCATTTGTTTGCACTAGGTAACAACCAGCCTGTCTGATTTTTTTTACATGCGATTACTGCTATAGCTAACAGACTTAATGTGTTCTTCTAGCCGGGAAGGCTCTCTGCTGACAAATCACAATCGTGCTGCTGGAGCGATTCCCCCATCAATGTTAGCTGTGTTGATGGGGGAATCAAGTGATTTTCTTTACTCGAGAAAAGAAAGTCGCATAATCTATGGGTTGCTTTAAAGACTTCAGATCAAAAAATAGCTACGGTAAAGCCGCTGTAATAAGGATATTCACGTTATGCGGCTGTACCTGGTGGGAGCTGGCGAAAGAGCTTTGATGAGCTCCTCCCACCACTGATGGTCAAGAGCTGGGTGCAGTTTGTTTCTTTTTTTTTACATTAAAATGAATTATTATAATGTCTTGACATTAGAGTTAAGCTACAAAAGGTCTTCTTTTTAATAAAAAAAAAATCGATAGTCTTATTAAAAGATGGCGATCAGCTTCATTTAAAAATTCCTATAATGTAGCGAAATTGTTTTAAACAAGTTTTTCTATTTATGGTTTGCATTATAAACCACATGGGAGCGGCCATTTTTTTGCTGATTACACTTGCAGGTTGAGCTTCCTGTACTGTTGTACGATGATTGTGCTTTTCTTTCAGTGCATTTTTAAGAGTCGGCTGAAGCTAATGTAAAACAAGTTGATTAATGAATGTTATTTGAAACAGTCACTCAGCAAAGGTGGAGATTGCAGAGCCTGACATGCAGATAACCAGTACAGGATGTAGCAACAGTTCTATACACGAAATACCGCCATAAACGCATTGGAAATACACTACATAGTTTTCCTTTAGCTGCATAACAGCATGATATTAAAGCACGTCTCGGGGGGGGGGGGGGTGGGGGGGGGGGGAAACGTGCAAAGTGAATCAGCCACAGCAAATAGCCCTGCAAAGCCAGTAGGTGGTATATCATTAGCTGAAATGTGATTGCTGTTGCACTCTTCTACCCATTATCATGCATAACATATAGATAGAACATTCTCAGGCCTTCCACATGACCCTCTTCATATAGATAAGACTATTCACTTTCAGATTTCTGATTTAAAAGATAACTCCACCTTTTGGCCCATGTTTAACCCATATTTTGGGTGCAACATGAACTATGGTCAGCATGTACAGCCCCCCCCCCCCCCTCCCCCATTGCCAGACTACACCCCCCCCCCCCCCCCTTAGCTAGATTATGGGGTTGCTCTTCCCACAGCGACCTGTCAAATATTACGACATTGGAGCAGCTGTGCGAGGCTCCGCATTGCCTCTACATTCATTTACAGGAAGTTGTAAATAAAAAAAACTACAAGTCCCATCTGCCACCATGGCAGAGGGATCCGTAGCTTCTAATGGAGCACAAGAGACGTCACCACGCTTGTAGCCTACTGACAGTTTCTTGAGCTCCACTGCTGAAAGATGAGGGACTTGAGCAAGAACCTGCAGGTGCCAAGGCATTGCACTTCGAGGGTTCATATGCAAAAATAATGATGTATATTTTTGCTTTTTGAAAAATGGCTGCATTTATTTATTTTTACAAAAAGGTGCAATTATTATATTGCTTTGATAACAGACTTTTGGCATCAGTTCTATATAAAAAAAAAAAATAGAGTGTTATCTTATGGAGATGGTCATGATGGAAGGTATAGACATTTTCCCTCTGTAATTCTTAGTGTTAAATATGTTTTTTTACAGTCTTATTTGTAGCAGTATTATGAAGTATTAAGAAAACATGGTAATAAATGTTACCTTTTCATAGGAAAGCTAGATTATATATAAAATATATATAAAAAAAATTGCTCCATACAGAAATGATGCCCTCACCTCCTACGACTAATTTCACTGTCACTGGGGGTGTGTTTCCAAGGCTCCCAGCTGTGCCTCCTGGGTGAAGCAGAGCGGGTGGTGCTCTTAGAGCGGGTGACGTGAGGCGACACTTCGGTGATGTTGTCCATCTCCTCTCCTTCCATCTCTGACACTCCGGTGTGCTCACATTCCCTCTCCTCTACACATGCAGTCACTGTACTGCTACAGCTGCTGTCCATACTGTGTCGGTCGCTGGGCTTCTTCATGCTCGATGTGCGGGGAATAGAAATGTCACTGCCATGGGAGGAGTTCCTTTCTAAAGAAGTATTATCATCTGAGCCCAAACTGGAGACATCACACAAAGACTGTTCCTCTTCAAGCTGGAATAAAAGCATAAAGAAAAAGTTTGTCAATTAATTTCTTAGTAATAAAGTCCTTGTAGATCACAAGAGAGCGCTCTCATCTGCAATACGTTACAGTCATATGAAACATATTATTTGCAATACTTAAAGGGCTAGGTCTCCTTTTCAGAAACAGTGAACACACTACACCCTCCCCACCTCCCTTATCCACACTGTACCTACCTCCAGGGGGTGATGAGCTGCCAACACCTACACAGTCGGTACACTGTCCAGGGATTTGAAATCCCCGCTATTCTCTTTCTCCTTTCTGCAGAGCTTCAGGGATGGAGCAGAGCGATGTGCCAGCACTGACCTATTAGAATCGCTCTGATTTGTCCTGGAAGTGCTGCAGAAAGCAGAGGTAGAAGAGCAGGGATTTTTCCCATGTACAGCCATTCATGTAAGGGGAATTTGTACACAGCACCTGGGCTTGTACACCCTCTGGGACCACTTTAACCTACAGTTAAGCCTAGATTAAGGCTTACCTGTAGGTGCAAGAAATATTTCCTTAACCTACACGGTTAAGGAGATATTTTACAAAAAACTGGCACCGATGTCTACGGCACATGCACGCCAAAGACAACGGCGCAAGCGCACTGAGCATGCTGTTAGTGAAGGCTAACATGCCGTCACCGACGGCTCCCGCGTGCATGTGCTGGAGTGACGTCATCGCTGCTCCGGCCAGGCACAGCGCCGGAGCCACGATACCGGAAAGAAGATGGACGCTCCGTGGAAGAGGGGACAGCAGTGACATTGTAGGCTCCTGTGTCAAGTAAGTGACACATAATGGACTACTATGCGATGCATAGTAGCCCATTATGCTTTACCTTTGCAGGGAAAGAAGAAGTAAAACCCATCAGAGTTTACTTCCTCTTTAAAAAGCAACTCCACTTTTGTTGGAAAAAACAAAAAAAACAATTCCCTCTGAGTGATCAATGTACATTTCATAAATGTAAACTTTGTAGCAGGTTCCTAGCTATTTCTGCCCTGAAGAAATACCGGTTTGTTTCACATTTTCTTTGAAGACTGATTTTGAATTGGAGGGTCTGGCTCATTATAGTTACCTTTGTTTGTGTTCCGATGAGAAAATCTGCATGGTCTCCATAACTTTGTCTCACCAAAAACTAAAATTTTAATAAAATTTGACCTTCAGGCTTGTTCACACATGAGGTTGGGGGCTCCCCCTTAAGCTGGAGAGGAAGTGGTAAGGGATGTACAGCCATGGCCAAAAGTTGAGACTGACACAAATATAAATTTTCGCAAAGTCTGCTGCTTCAGTAGTGTTTTTTAGATATTTTTGCCAGATGTTACTATGGTATACTGAAGAATAACTTTAAGCATTTCATAAGTGTCAAAGGCTTTTATTGACAATTACATTAAGTTTATGTAAAGAGTTAATATTTGCAGTGTTGACCCTTCCATTGCAAGACCTCTGCAACTCGCCCTGGCATGCGGTCAATCAACTTCTGGGCCACATCCTGACCGATGGCAGCCCATTCTTGCATAATCAATGCTTGGAGTTTGTCCGAATTTGTGGGGGGTTTTTTTTTGTTCACCCGCCTCTTGAGGATTGACCACAAGTTCACAAAAAAAGGATTAAGGTCTGGAGAGTTTCCTGGCCATGAAACCAAAATTTTGATGTTTTGTTCCCCAAGCCACTTTGTCCTTATGGCAAAGTGCTCCATCATGGTGGAAAAGGCATTGTTCCTCACCAAACTGTACTTGGATGGTTGGGAGAAGTTGCTCTCGGAGGATGTTTTTGTACCATTGTTTAGTCATGGCTGTGTTCTTAGCAAGAATTATGAGTCAGCTCACTCCTGTGGCCGAGAAGCAACCCCACACACGAATGTTCTCAGGATGCTTTACTGTTGGCATGACACAGCTCACCTTTTCTTACCCAGAAATTTTTTTTTTCCAGATGCGCCAAACAAATCAGAAAGGGGGTTCGTTAGAGCAAATGACTTTACCCCAGTCCTCAGCAGTTCAACGCCTGTACCTTTTGCAGAATATCAGTCTGTCCCTAAAGTTTTTGGCTTCTTTGCTGCCCTTCTTGCCATCCTTCAAAGTCTTCTCCTCACTGTGCTTGTAGATGTACACCTCTCTCTCACCTGTAGATGGGCACCTCTCTGGTGCACCTCTCTCTCACCTGTAGATGGGCACCTCTCTAGTGCACCTCTCTCTCACCTGTAGATGGGCACCTCTCTGGTGCACCTCTCTCTCACCTGTAGATGGGCACCCCTCTAGTGCACCTCTCTCTCACCTGTAGATGGGCACCTCTCTGGGTCGCCTCTCTCCCACCTGTAGATGGGCACCTCTCTGGTGCACCTCTCTCTCCCCTGTAGTTGGGCACCTCTCTGGTGTCATTCCTGAGCAATTTCTGCACTGGTGGTGCCCCGAATCCCCATAGCTGAATCCACTGTAGGAGACAGTCCTGGCACTTTCTGGACTTACTTGGGCGGCCTGAAGCCTTCTTCACAAATGCAGTGGAAATGTTTTTTTTTTATGGGATTAGGTTCATTTTCATGGCAAAGAGGCAAAGATTAATCTGATCACTCGTCATAACATTCTTGAGTATATGCAAATTCCCATTATAAAAACGGAGGCAGTAGACTTTGTAAAAATTAATATTTGTGTCATTCTCACACCTTTTGTCCACATCTATACACATTTAATAACCATGATACTTTTCTTTGCGTCTGCAGCAGAATTATACCCTCTGCTGCTTTCGGCGGGCTCCCCTCCCCCCTCAAATTGTGACCCATTCAAGTGAATGGGGCTGCTCTGCAAGCCATCTGCAACCACAAGCAATGCATGTAGTTGTGGCAGAATCCAAGGGGTTAAAGCAAGCAAGACAACCTCACCACTCTTCAGAGACCAAAGCACATGTGAACGAGGCCTTAGTACAGACTTCTGGTAAAAGTAAGCCAATGACAAAAGCAGGAAATTAGATTTTTGGGGGTGTTTTGTACACCAACACAGAACCTTGCCAGGTGCAATGAACATAACAGAAAAGGAAAGTTAATGTTTAAGAACATTAAATTAGAACATGGTTTGTGTATCAATTATATATGCTACATACTATATATATATATATATATATATTTTTTTTTTTTTTACCACTTCCGGACCGCCCCACCGTTGTTGTACGTTGGTACTTTGAAGAGGAATATTGTTGTTATGGCAACAGCTAGCTCTTCTTCAGCGGGCGGTCTGCTTCAAGATATAAGTGGTCTCTGCGGCGGATTCGCCACAAGATCACTTTCGATTGGCGGTGGGAGACATGGATACAAGTGAGGGTAAGATGGCCCCCACCTGTCTCCATATCACTGCAGGCAGAGGCGGCTCTCTAATTAGGCGGTCGCCTTAGGCCTCGCCCCCCGCAGGGGCATCGCGAGTCACGACCGTCTAATTTGCCCATACCGCAAGCTCCATGATTCGTCGGGACCGCCTTGCATTCTTGACCCGAAGTCCCGGCGAATCAGATTCCCGTGGCTTGTGCGGGGTGTCTCCGTTCCCACACGCCGCAAGCTCCACTCCGCTGTGCATTGCAGCCGGGATCTCTCCCCAGCTTCCTGACACACAGCGCACTGCGGAGCGGAACAAACTGAACCCGCCCCTCCTCCTCCTCCTGTGCCGTGATGTTTTCCTGTATACAGTGGAGGAGGGAATGAGTCACAGCATTCACCGAGAGCCGCGCTGGTCTGAGGTCTGTGTAATGTAAACAGCCTGGGGGGGGGGGGGGGGCGCATAAAGAACAGGGCAAGGGAGGGGGGACAAGCAGAGTTAACTTGGAGCTATTTGGGGGAGAGGATGTCCATCCATCCCCCCATACCATCCCAGCTCCATCCACCACACCACAATCCCGGCTACATCCATCCCCCTGATCCAATCCCAGCTCCATCCATCCCCAGCTCCATCCACACCACCCCAATCCCATCCTGGCTCTATCCATCCCCCCGATCCAATCCCAGCTCCATCCATCCCCCCATACCATCCCGGCTCCATCCACCCCACCCCGATTCCATCCCAGCTCCATCCATCCCACTTCAATCCCATCCCGGCTCCATCCATCCCCCCATACTATCCCGGCTCCATCCACCCCCCCAATCCCATCCCGGCTCCATCCATCCCCCCATACCATACCGGCTCCATCCACCCCACCCCAACCCGGCTACATCCATCCCCCGATCCAGTCCCAGCTCCATCCATCCCCCGTAATATCCCAGGGGCTGGGATATGAAATCCACTCCCCAGCACATATCTTCTCCCCTCCCAAAGCCCCCCTAGCACATATCCTCCCCCCAATCAAACAGATGCTGTCTGCCACAAAGGAGTTGGCATGCATTTGATGGGCACAGAGGCTGCATTTGATGGGCACAGAGGCCGCACTTGATGGGTAAGCACAGTGGCCGCACTTGATGGGTGGGCACAGTGGCTGTATTTGATGGGCACAGTGGCTGTATTTGATTTTGTTGAATTTTTCAGTTTGTTTGCACCCCCCCCCCCCCAAGAATTGCGAGTACCAGCCGCCACTGATCTCTTGTATCATGTCTGAAGCCTCTGACCATCTCCTGTATCACGTCTGAAGCCTCTGACCATCTCCTGTATTATGTCTGCAGTCTCTGACCATCTCCTGTAGTATGTCTGCAGTCTCTGACCATCTCCTGTAGTATTGTCTGCAGTCTCTGACCATCTCCTGTAGTATGTCTGCAGTCTCTGACCATCTCCTGCATCACGTCTGCAGTCTCTGACCATCTCCTGCATCACGTCTGCAGTCTCTGACCATCTCCTGCATCACGTCTGCAGTCTCTGACCATCTCCTGCATCACGTCTGCAGTCTCTGACCATCTCCTGCATCACGTCTGCAGTCTCTGACCATCTCCTGTATTATGTCTGCGACTCTCACTCTGCGGAAGGAGCTCCAGAGCCCCCTCCACATTACAGTTTGCCATTTAAATGCAAGTTGGAACTCTGTGATGTAAAGGGGAATGCAGTGGACTCTGATATAAAGGTAATCTTTGGTCACCAGAGCCCCCCCCTCCCTTACATTAGAGTTCCCCTTTACACCAAACTCTGCAGGTTGCCCCTTAGATCATGATACACAGCATTCCACTTTATATCAGTTTTCACTTGCACTGCAAGGGGGAATCCTGCAGACTCTGATATATGGGGGAACTCTGTGCTGGCTGGATTATATTAACCTGACCTGGATGTGAATGGGGCCTCATGTCTCAGATTTGCCAAGCCTAGAGCCACCTCTGACTGCAGGGCGGAAGTGGCGTCAAAATGTCACTTCTGCCTATACCTCTTAAAGGGCCTTTTTTTTGTATTTTTTTATATGACTTTTTTTTTAATTGCATTTTAGTGTAAATATGAGATGTGAGGTCTTTTTGACCCCAGATCCCATATTTAAGATGTCCTGTGATGCTTTTTTTCTATTACAAGGGATTTTTACATTCCTTGTAATAGGAATAAAAGTGACACATTTTTTTTTTTAATTAACAGTGTAAAAATAAAAAGTAAAAATAAATTTAAAAACATTTTTTTTTAAAACGTGCCCTGTCCCGACGAACTTGTGTGCAGAAGCGAACGCACACGTGATTAGCGCCCGCATATGAAAATGGTGTTCAAACCACACATGTTAGATATCACCGTGATCGGTAGAGCGAGCGCAATAATTCTAGCCATAGACCTGTAACTCAAAACACGCAACCTGTGGATGTAAACATCGCCTATGGAGATTTTTAAGGGTAAAAGTTTGTCGCCATTCCACGAGCGGGCGCAATTTTGAAGCATGACATGTAGGGTATCAATTTACTCAACATAACATTGTCTTTTACAATATAAAAAAATTGGGCTAATTTTACCATGGTCTTATTTTTTAATTAAAAAACTTGTATTTTTTTCCAAAAAAAAAAAAGTGCGCTTATAAGACCACTGTGCAAATACGGTGTGACAGAAAGTATTGCAACAACCGCCATTTTATTCTCTAGGGTGTTCGAAAAAAAATGTTTGGGGGTTCTAAGTAATTTTCTAGCAAAAAAACACAAACTTTAACTTGTAAACAACAAATCTCAGAAAGTGGCTCAGTCCTTAAGTGGTTAATGAAAGTGGAGCTACCCTTTAAATTCAAATAGACTTTGACACTTTCCCACCATATTTAATTATTATTATTTTTTTTTTTTTTAAAAGGAGACTCTTGGCTGGGGTTGGACTCTGATTGACACCTTTAAAGGGGCTGTACGGAATATGTATACACCTTGACTGATAAGGGTCATCATAGACAAGGAACCATTTCTAGACAACCGCTGTATTTTGCGCAAAGGAAATTCAGCAATATAAAGCGACATCACGTAAACGGGTCACATGAATGTCACACACTGTACCGAAATGGTGTGCAAATCTACTATGACAAAGTTAAATGGTGTTTTCTAGCGTGCCACTCTATAGATATTTGCCGTTATAGACTAACTGTACACTAACTAATATGTACTTCTCAGCCACAGAGCCGTCTTTGTGGAAAAACAGAAACAAAAGGGAAAAAAAAAAAATTCTTCACACTGCTAATGAAATGAAGAGGACTGAAGGGAGCAGACGAGGAAATGATCTCACCATGCACTCATCCTCCTGTGAAACACTGTTGCAATCTCTGTTACAATGCACAGACTCCTCCGGAGGAAATCAGTTATGTGTTGTAGTAGCAACACTACCGTCTTATAAATAAACACATTATAGCGAGATCTGTATTCAACAATAACAGAGGCTACACTCAGCATAGAGAAGAAGAAAGCAGTGCGGCCGAGAATGCAAGACTCCATCTGTGATTGGATGGGAGCTTTACAAATGTGACAGTTGTCCACAGAAACACCTGCAGTGCACTGTCCCAAAACACACAACCATGGCCAAATGTCGAATCCAGCGGTCTCCAAACTGCGGTCCTTTGCTTGCTTTTACCCAGTCTTTGGGGCATTTCATCCACTGATACCAACAATAGAGCAGAATTCCCACCACTGACACCAATGAAAGGGTACATTTCCTCCCAATGACACCACTGATTGGGGCATAATTCCTTGGCATTACCACTATAAATCTAAACCATTCAGTTTTACGCTATGAGTGCCCGTCTCTTTTATGCATATGAAAATACCCCCAACTGTTTTGATGTTACATAGTAGGTGAGATTGAAATAAGACACGTCCATCAAGTTCAACCTATGTTTGTGATTCTAAGTCACTATTGCCTTGTATATCCCTGTATGTTGTGGACGTTCAGGTGCTTATCTAATAGTTTCTTGAAACTATCGATGCCCCCGCTGAGACCACCGCCTGTGGAAGGGGATTCCACTTCCTTGCCGCCCTTACAGTAAAGAACCCTCTATGTAGTTTAAGGTTAAACCTCTTTTCTTCTAATTTTAATGAGTGGCCACGAGTCTTGTTAAACTCCCTTCTGCGAAAAAGTTTCATCCCTATTGTGGGGTCACCAGTATGGTATTTGTATATTGAAATGTGCCATGGAGGAGGTGATCGTTCTGGATACCACAACTAAACCTACTATATGCGGCTTACCCCTGCAGGGGTGCGAGGATCTGGTGAGTGTGGAACTGAAGGGGAGCACGGATGTCACTTCACTTCCTGCACATGACCTGTGATTATGGCTACGTACAAGTCACTTTGGATCTGAGCACAAGTTGCTTGGCAATCTTGCAATCTGCACCAAAATTGGACTTAATTATATGTGTTTAGATGGATTTTTTCACATATGGACTGCCTTTTTCTGATGAAATTCATTGATTTGTTTTTTATATACACTATACTGTCACAGTACTGTGTGCTTGTTATCATATGCACACCTCTGAGAATTAGCACTAATTAACACTTATTAACAGTGGCCATCAACAGTGGTTATCAACAGTGTCTACAAGGCCCACTAACAGGCCAGGTTTGTAAGATAACTGAAATACATCACAGGTGATATCATTTTCTGCTCAGTGATTGAAGTATTCTAGTCTGTATCTTCCCAAGGTAATACATAAAACCTGGCCTGTTAGTGGGCCCTGAGGACAGGGTTGATGACCACTGACATACAACATTCCCTGCACTTTATAAGTATATTAGGCTTTAATGTCAATGTTTATATGAGTTCAGATCAATTATACTTACATCTCTGATGCACATTAATCCCTATCCAGTATTTGCACTTTCACCTGAGAAGTGCGACTCACCCTTGCAGGTTCACTCTTTAGGTAACAGGCAGCACCACCTACCCCTTATCTTTTAAATTCCACTGTTGCTCCATTACTGGAGCCACTTGGGGGAGGCAGCAGCCCAGTCTATACCCAAGCATGGAATCATACAAACTATATAAATTAATTTTCCTGTTCTTTAATTTGAAATTTGCTGTAAAGACAGAATTAGGCCTAAAGAAACAGTTCTGGGCAAAGCTCTATAAAAACTGATCTTTTGGTTAAATTAGAACAAGCATATACAGCAAGAAATGTGTGAGCAGCTACCTCGGATATAAACATTTTAAGTACTAGCTTGTCATGCTGGTTATTTTCTATTAAAATAAAGTGTAAGGTCTTCAGCAGCTTAGCAAATGGGCATAATCAGGGCATTGCAGTCTCTGCCAAGACTAACACAACCCATTCATCTGGGCTGTGATGTCAGATCTCAGGGAGGGGAAGACCGAGAAGACTGAGCTCATTCAGACCACGAGGTGACAAAATCTCCAAATCATTAACTGGGGAGGTCGAGGATTTCCAGCCATTAATGATAACGTCATATCGCCCACATAGACAGTAGCCTGCTAGTCAGCGGAAAATTTTCAGTGACATCTAGCAACATAACCGATAAAGTATTCTGCTTCATATTACTGTTACAAAACACCAATGTACATTAGAGTTGCACAATTAATCGTTAACGTGAATATTAGTTATTGCGATTTTTTCCCCGTTTGCGATCTTGACAAAGCATTTTCCGATTCTTTCTATGCAGAGAATTCTCTCTGCTCTGCTGAAGCAGACAGCCGCCAAAAGAAAGGGAGGAAAAAAACAAAACGGCCCATCTGCCAAGAATCACAACATTCCTTAGCAGTGGAACTTAAGTATAAACATTATAACAATTTGTCCTTTAGATCAAAGGAATACACTTTGGTGTGTAAATGAGGGACGTTTAACCACTTAAACACTAAACTTTTTTCTGCCATTTGTTAAAATCAATTTATTTATTTTTTGCTAGAAAATTACTTAGAATCCTAAAACATTAATATTATATATATACACACACACACACACACACACATATATATACATACACACACCGTTTTTTTTTTTTCGAGACCCTAGAGCAGGGGTCTTCAAACTATGGCCCTCCAGTTGTTCAGGAACTACAATTCCCATTATGCATAGTCATGTCTGTGAATGTCAGAGTTTTACAATATCTCATTGGATGTGTAGTTTCGCAACAGCTGGAGGGCCATATATATATATATATATATTATGTCATATTTTACGAATATTTTATGTCACACTGTATTTGTGCAGCAGTCGTTCAAATGCAATTTTTGGGGAAAAAAATTACACTTTAATGAATTAAAAAAAAAAAACTAACCAGTAAAGTTAGCCCAATTATTTTTGTATAATGTGAAAGATGTTACTCCACAAGAATCGTGAGCTTTTTAGTTTAAGCAAAAAAATCGTGATTCTCATTTTGGCCAAAATCGTGCCGCTCTAATGTACATAGAAAAAGCTGAAAATAGGCAACCTTAAAAGAAAAAAAAAAAAAAAAAGAAAAATTGCAGAGCTACTCATCCTGTGGAAGTGCATGTACATTAGTGAATAAACAGAGAAAAAGCACTCACATTGCCTCATCCGCAAATATTGGGAACATAAAGAAAAAAAAAAAGGGGGGGGGACTTAAAGAAAACCTGTGGTCGGACTTTAAAAGGCACAACACACACTGGAAGTACAAAAAATTATTGATACTATATGTATTTTTCAATAAATGTTAAAATAATTTTTTGTACTTCCAGTGTTTGTTGTGCCTTTAAAGTCCGACCACAGGTTTTCTTTGAATTCCTTTTCTTCTGCATGTACATTAGGTCTGTGTGAATGCTGACAAGATCGAATATCGATAGGCTCTTCTCTCCAGGTTGGCTGTTCTTCTTTCATCAGGAAAATACTGCACCGTTAGATGGAGCGGTTGATCGTAGTAAAGAAGTATTGATCATCAGTTCCATCTAGCATCCATAACATGGTAATATCCTGATTCACAATATACCTCTAAATTTAGAGCATCCAACCTGGATAAAATGATAGCTCGATGATATTCGATTTTGTCAGAATTTCCACAGAACAAATGTATATGCAGATTCATAAGAATGAATAGCTCTGCACTTTTTCTTTCTCAATATACACGCCTAAGTGTCATTCAGTGGAGCAAACCGGTATATGGCATTTTCCACATCCATATGTGCGCTCCTCCACATAAGAAGCAAGCTCACATCTAGTGCTACATGTACTAAAGCTGGCCATAGATGGATTGAATCTTGGCCGGTTCAACAGAAACCTGTGGAAATTCGATCCATCTATAGGCAGGCTGGTTGTACAACCAGCCTGTGGGATCCTTTACATAAGATTACAGCCAGCGGCAAAAACCAATAGCAGCAATTATGTTCTGACGGTTGGGAAGGCTCCAGCTGGCAGAGCACAACAGCGCTGTGGGAGGCATTTCCCCATCAACACGAACTGTGATGATGGGGGAGTCTATTGATTTTCATTCCTTCCACTCGACTGAAGTAAAGTAAATCAAATCATCTATGGCTTGCCTAAGGGTCTTGATTAAAAATCGTATCACCACAAAGTGGTACTATGGATATGGAAATTAAGTATATAGTGCCATGTCCCAATAAATTGGATTTTAAAGAAAAGGTTTGTGAATGATAAAGTTCATATCATCCACAAACCTATGCTTTAAAATTGCCTAAGTCTGTCTCAGAGGGGAACATTTCTGAATGCGAGAAAGAGGGGAATTTAAGACAACATACTCTGGAAGCGAGTCTTTAAAGAATGGTTGACATTATCACAACATATACCTAATCTAACACTGAACTGCCCTTGTTGTCTTTTAGTTATGAGCCATCTGTATAATGACAATATCTTACTAACTAGTTTGATGGGTCATCAATATTACTAATTCAAAAATAGAAGTGCTCAAAATAATTATTAGACTACAAAAGTTGGAACCCATAAGCACAGTGCTCAAGGATACATAACCTACAAAAAGCTCAAAAAGGGATTAAAACCTCCATCGTCACCAAGTTGACAAAATTACGGTTTAAGGCCACCATAATGCTGGCCCCACGGCTTGAGTGTAGTCAGATTCCAGCTGAACTGGCTGAAATGTGAGCTGTAAATGGCCATGTCAGCACCACCCCGCTCAACAAAATACATTTTGAAATTCAAAAAATTAGCTGGCAAATCACCAGCTAAACATTGACCGCATCGAATCAGATGAAGCTACTGTTCGGATTGTGCGTATATCACTTACCACCGTTTTATTAATAAAGATATGTTTTAGGATAATGCACTAGGTCGGTGGCCCCCCCATCTTGATTTATGGTTTCAGTGTATCCAGACTTCCCCAGTCGTAGGAGGGCAGCAAGGTGAGGCATGTCCAAAGAAACCAGGAGAGAAATATAGGGCAACTGTTGTCTCTGGGGGCCACTTCCAAGAGCAGGAGATTGTGTGTTTTCTATTTGGCCAGAAGTAAGGAGGGCTGTGAATGGAGGGACGTATTGCCACTGTAGTCAGGGCTCAGTAGCCCCAAATATCATGTTCAGCGCACAGAGAGGGACATGGGAAGTGTCAGGATCAGCCAGGTTTTTTTTTTTTTTTTTTTACAGTTTAGATAGGGGCAGGATCCACAGCACAAGCGCTGTGTGTTTAATCTGCTTTAAGGGAACAGGATCCATTTTTTTATTTTTTAGGTTAACAAACACTTTAAATGATTCAGCGCAAAGACAAAAGAAACAAACACCCCAATAGTTTTCCACTACAAATCAGTAATGTTGCTGTACATGAACTCACCTTTGCAAAGACCATTTCATCTAACACTTCCGGGGCCATATAACGCAGATCAGTGTCACTTTTGGATTCCCTTTTCATAGGTTGAGGTGAGGAACGTTCTGTATCCAGATCATCCTCCAGAAACTGCTGACAAACTAAAATAAAAACAAAAAATGATTTCATCTTACGGTTGACATATTATATTACATTTTCTATGCAGGCTTTAGTGTGAAGCTCATTACCTAAAAACCAATAAGTCCGGTAAAACGGTAATGGAGCCATGTTTATAATACAGTATACAAAAAAAGTCCATGTTGATGAAATTCTAGTCAAACTCTGCGTTTATCACTGAAATGGGTACAGCTGAGTTTAAATGGAAAAAGGAAGGGTGTACAACCACTTTAAACCCAACCCCTCCCCCCCCCCCCCCCCCAGTCCTGAACTAGATGAACTTGTGCCTTTTTTTCAACCTGAATATGGCTTGATTCATACTTATGGGTGCAATCGAGCGCAGGCGTGTTTATGCACATTTCTTGCGCACAAGGCAGCCCATTTATTATCATTTGGGCTGCACTGTATACAAAATATGCTGAAAATCAGTTCAACTTCTTAAAAAGTGTTGTGGAAAATGTTATGAAGATGTATTGGATGTATAAAGTGCTGTCTCGTATGTCCCGCTTTATCAGTACTAGATTTTTGGTGCTTCTATTTTATTTTTGGGAAGCAATTCTTGTATAAAGCATACTGCTATGTTATGGGTACACTTTTTAACTGTACTTATTTCTCTTGTTATACCGAAAAAAAACTTAAAGTAAAGTTTTAATAAAGTTTAATAATTAATCTCAGTAAAATAAAAAGAAAGTGCTGCGGCGCCATGTGGTTTGGCGCACATGTGTAGACGTATGGGGGTGCCATTAGCAATTAATCGCATCCCTGTGCGTCTCCTAAATAGCACTGCGTTTCTCTGTGTGTCGGAAGAGTGCACGTTTTCACACACATTCCCAACACACCAAAGTCTGAACCTAACATGACTAACATTCCACAAGATTCTCTGAAAGGTGGAGCTTGACAATAAAATGACAGCCATTTTCCTACACCTTTATACTCGCTGACCCTCGCTTAGGACCTGCTAGAATATGGGAATCATGGCCTGCACCAAAAGGTGAAGTCTATCTGTGTGCAATTGTTCTCTGCTGTGTCTTTTTCCAGCACACAGCCAGATGCCGGCATATAAACAGACAAGTCTTTCTGGTAACAGGCAGAAAACCAACTGCAAATAATCAGTTAGTTGACACTCCCATGGAAAATTCACAAGGAGCCTCCAGAATCATCATGATAATAATGAGCCATACAGTGAATGGAGTGCAGAGAGATGGGGACAGGAAGAGGCCCCATGTGAGGATAAAACAGCAACAATGGCCTCACCAAAACACTGATTTAAAAAAAAAATCCTTTTTTCTAGCAGGAGTCTGGAAAGCATTGCACCCACAATCAGTAGATGTGGACTCCTGCAGACATGTCCTCTGGCTTTCAGCCCTTGCCTCTGTACAGACTGTAAGTTGAAGGACAGGTCAATGGACTGCAAGAGCACTCGGCACTCTTGTAGCCCATTGAAACTACAAGATCGTCTGCTGTGGTGTTAAGGGTAGGTTGTCAAAAGCAGACAGCTGAGCAGTTTTACCTCCCCCCAAAATTCTAATAATACAGTCTGACGGGCAGTGGCGGCTGGTGCAGAACATTTCTGCAGGGGCACAAACTGAAATTGCAGCCTCACTGCGTCCATCATATGCAGCCACCTGTGCCCATCATATGCAGCCACCTGTGCCCATCATATGCAGCCACTTGTGCCCATCATATGCAGCCACTTGTGCCCATCATATGCAGCCACTCGCGGCTCTGGCAGCACCCAACCCACACGCCTCTCTGGCAGCAGCACCCAACCCACACGCTTCTCTGACAGCAGCACCCAACCCACACGCGTCTCTGGCAGCACAGCACCACACCACGTGGCAGACGGGACTTACCGCAGCAGCTCCCCCGGCGTGTCTTCTCCGCTCCACTTCCTAAGCGCCAGGCACCCAATAGGGCGGACTGCCACTTTGGCCAATCAGGAAACAGGTCTGCCGCCCTGCCTCCTGATTGGTGGGGAGGAAGGTTAGTGTGAAAATAGCGAAAATTAATTTGCTATCGTTACACAATTGGGTGGGATCAGGTCACACTCTCTGCTCCCCGAGCCCACTCTATTTTGAAGCCTATTAAAGCCTCTGGCTCTAATCAGGTGCTTCACAAAGTACCACCCCCTTCTACCCCCGGCGTTCTGAAAGGGGCCGGGCGCACGGAGAGCACCCATAGTGCACGAGCCGCCACTGATGACAGGGCTGTATGACATGCCATAGCTGCTGCAATTATAACTTGAGCTGCAGAGTTTGACAGGCAGCCCAGCCACTGCCATCAGGAAGAGGCAGTAGGGCCTCCTGAACACCTCCCACTGCTGCTATACAACCCTCTGGAAAGCAATCCACCGCAGACAATTTTTAATCCTTGCCCATGTTAAGGTTCAAGTTGGTGCCAAGACCGCTGCCCCACATTTCCTGTTTCAGGGTAACTCCTTTCTCTTGTAGCATCCAATGGAGCCACTCATGTGCAAGGCACTGCCCTGCTTCCTTCTCCTCCCTTTATGAAGCTAAGACAGGTTGGAGACTTCACTGTCCACCGTTAACTCTTTCCTGTGAAGACCAGAAGTTTAGGGAAGCAGCAGGAGCCAGCATCATTGCTCATCAAATGCTGGGGTACGATTTTTACCAAATCTTTTACTGGGGAATGTTTATTTTTTGTGCTCAATGGGTTCAGTCAAAAAACGCTCGGGACGAATATTACTTTAGAGGAGAACTATACTTTTAGTACTGTTGTCATAGTAATAATCGCCCTCCCAACCCAAATCTTGCTCTCACCTGTCCCTAATCCTCTGGGGTCCTTGATGTGCAGTCCCATAAAGGAGCTGCACAACCTCGTCTTTGAAAGTCCCCTGACTGGGGTTCGCTTGTTTCACACACGTGCATCACAATCTCTATTTATTCCTATAGAAACCCATGAACCAATGGCATGAAAAAAATATACATTCATTAGGAATAGAGATTTCAGTGTTTATTCGCAAAAGTAGTAGAGCCCAGCTGGCAGGCTTCTGAAGCCACGGTTGCATCATTCTCAGCAGGCCACAAGACAAAGGTCTAGAAGGAGCGGGTAAGTGCAAGGCTTGGAAAAGGGGGTTAGTGCTAGTTTTGGAGGGGAGCTTCTATAAGTACTCAAGGTTCAGGGTCACTGTTACACCAGGCATATAAATATATACTGTAGATCTCACACAGTAAAACTTGCTGTGAACATACAGGAGCACTCACAGCCAATTGGGCTTTTTTGGTTCTACACATTTTAGGCCTTGAGGACACATTAAGGCTGTATTCATATCTGCACGTTCCACTAACATCACTATGGCAATAGGCACTTTTTAACTCAGTTCTGAACTAGATGGTCTTTTTTTCCACATATGTGACATCCACAAGACTCTCTGAACTGTGAAACTTGACAGTTTTCCTATACCAAACATTCTAAAGAAATACCCCCCCCCCCCCTTTAAACTTTTGGAAAAGGATATCGGTAAAAAAGGAATAGAAAGGGATGGGGGGGGGGAATAGTGCCCAATATCAAAAGGGAGAAAAAATGTCAAAAGGGCCGGATAAAGGCTAGCAAAGGGCTGGATCCAGCCTTGCCGTTTTTAGACCACTGTCCTATACACCCTAAGGCATGGGTGCTCAACCTGTGGCCCTCCAGCTGTTGCAGAACTACAAATTCCATCATGCCTCTGCCTTTGGGATTCATGCTTGTAACTCTCAGCGATTTGCAATGCCTCATGGGACTTGTAGTATCACAACGGCTGAAGGGCCACAGGTAGTGGGTTCTGAGAGACGTCTTTCAGCTATAAAAATGTGCTAATTCTGATAAATGTTGCTGAACGCTCAATAACGTCGCTAGCCAGCGTTTAACGTTTTTGATCCATTGGGAAACAAAAAAAAATTTCTTCTTCTTCTTCTTAAAAAAAAAAACGCTAACGTGGAGAAACGCTAATAATCCCCATTGCAAAAATTTTGAAAAACTCACTGCAAAGCTACTGGCGTTTTTATAATGTTATTTTATGGTCCAGTGTGCATGAGGCCTTATACTCGCTGACTCATGATTAGGATGTGCTATAATATGTGAATTATGGCTCCCCAAAATTTTCCGACAGTTTTGCACACTGCAAAATTTGCAACAAATGCGCCAAAATGTGCAGCAAAAAGGCATTAAGCTCTACACCCCAAGAGGTACAGAAGCGCCTCTGGTACGTTTGTCACACGTACAGCAGATTATTCCAGCAAAAGCTGTGTGTAAAAAATGTGCGTCCCCACTACGCCAAGCGTGAATGGGGCCTAAAGGTCAAATGATTCTGAATCATCAAGAATCCACAGTCATTCTTTATAGCAAGCTGATAACAGTATCTGGATGAGGTTACCATTTCAGTAAACCTTGCGGGTCTCAATCACAAGACAAGTGATGGAAGTTTTCTATTTAACAAAGAAAACCCCTTGAAGTATCTTCCGGCCCCATGTGAGAGAATGAGACCTTTATAGCACATACTCCAATATACTTTCAATATCACAAAAAAGTGTACTTCCCCCACAGATCACGTACTCTACTTCTTGTTTCCCCTAAACTAATGTGACTTCATCAATTAATGCGACTGCAAGCATACAAAGCACATATTAACTAGAGGAGAGCTTGTTTCAGCCCAAGTAAACAGTAAACTCACCTGTAGATTCACTCGTCTGCTTTGATTCCAGGAGGACCATGTGCGGACATGGACTTAGTGAACAGCAGCTTTCTCGATTAATCTGGAAAAAGAATTAAACAGTCAAGAAAACGTTGTAAGTCAAGCTGGAGATACAAAAAAAAAAAAAAACCCCACAGAGGCAACAAGATGTCTTTTATTAAACTGCATAAAGATAAAAATAAAATGTTTGTCAGCATTTGTTCTCGAGCCGTGAATCATATGAGCTTTTACATCACAAGAGAAGGCCTGTTGCTAATTAAAATGCAACTTTGGTGGTGTGGCCACATTGTTAAAGTAGAACTAAACCCTACTATCCTTTTCAGCCAAGGAAGCTGCCATCTTAGACACCGTTTGATCTGCAAATGCCATGGTGCTGCACATGATCAGTTATGACACTAGCCGTTTGATGGTTTGACAGTTTGGTTGGGGGTACAGGCAAAACAGTGACAACCAGCATTCCAGGAATGTAACCATTTTCTGAAAACAGTTAAATCAATTGGTTTAGTTCTACTCTAAGGGCAACTCCAGACTCCGTTCCTCCTCCACAGTCTGGGATTTGACAGGTGACCCGTAGTAACATGGAGTGCCTCACAGGCTCAGTTGATATGAGGTGTGTATAAGGGTTCATCCGCTACTGAGAGTGCTGGCGAAGGATGGAGCCTGTCCTGGCTTCTACCATAGCTCAAGGGAGAGAAAAGAGGTGATCCCTGGTGCCGCACACCTGTATGGTCCTATGGTGGTCATCAGAGTGGCAACTTCAGCTTGAACTCTGACCAGGCTATTCCCCTCAATGTGTTGGGGGGCTTGGCCTGGTCAGAGTCCAGGCTGAGGTTGTCACCAATTACCACCATAAGACCATACAGGTGTGCGGCACCAGGGATCACCTCTTTTCACTCCCTTGGGATTTGACAGGTGTCAGCCATGAAAACCCATCCTCACTCTACTGCACCGCAACATCCCTGTACAAACAGCCGCACACCAATCTCATAACACATCAGGAATAAAGCTTTCTGAAGAGTCATCTGACAATCCACCTATCACTCCAAGGCAGAGAAATGCACCTGAAACACAGTAGAGCCCCTTTAACAGCCATGTACAAGAGACCGAATTTTGCTTCTTAAAGTGGAGGTCCGCCCACCCCTGCAAAAATTAGAAGCCAGCAGCTACACATACTGCAGCTGCTGACTCAATATTAGGACACTTACCTGTCCTGGAGTCCAGCGATGTCGGCACCGCAGCTGATGTTTTCATCAGCTGTTGGGTGCTGTCGCCGCCATTGCAGGTAAGAGAACATGGCAGTGTAGCATTACAGCTTCACGCCGGGTCCCTACTGTGCATCCGTGAGGCACCGATGCTCTCTCCTACTGGCCCGGAGGCAGGGGGGAGGAGGAGGGAGCCGAGCTGTGAAGTAATGTGCCTTAGCCCAGAGTCCCGGAAGTGGGGTCAGGATACCTGTCAAAGGCAGGTAATCTGCACCCCCTCGAAAGGTGCAAAATTTGCACTGGAGGGGAAGAGGAGACAAATGAGTGGAAATTACACTTTTGGGTGGAGCTCTGCTTTAAAGACATATTTTAACATTTGGCCTGTACTTTATAGTAAGCCAACAATGCAATGTACAAATAGCCACACGCTGATCATGTCATTTGTTCAAAAAATGTTTATTCCAGATCTGTTATCTAACCATCACTACCCGTAGTCATACCCTTCTAACATGTTTCACCCTGATTGGGCTTAGTCGTATACAACTAAGCCCAATCAGGGTGTAATGTGTTACGGGTGTGATTACTGTTGGGCACGGTCACATAACAGACCCCCCCCCCCAAAAAAAAATAATAATATTGATCAGGTTTGCTGAAAGGTCACCCAGGCATTGAACAAAGTTTGATAATAAACCATAACATTTGGGCTTTTCAGCTGTGTAGGTCAAGTTCGAGCAAGCAAAATGCAGCATGGCACTGGAGGGTGCATGCTATACAATTAAAGGCTTAAGTTGCTTTTTCAAACAATATTAAAGGGGATGCTTAAAGTAGAACTATAGGCAAAACTGATTTTTTTATTTTGGATAGTGTACGAGAGGATTATAACCCCAGCTAGGTAACTTTTTCTCCATCAGTGTACCATTGTGTAGCTCTCCCTTCACTTCCTGTTCCATACCCAAACAGGAAGTGAGAAGAAATCCCTGCAAATAAAAGGGAATTCCGTGGGACCCCCCCCCCCTCCAGGTCACCAGCACTATTGTCCCCATTGGAAAAATTCCCCATCCATTACTTTTCTGGGGACAACCCAAAATTTGTGATTTTCTTTCACTTTCAATGATAATGGTAAACAGGACAAAGGGTGACTCTCCCTAATGGGGGCACAGACAGCAATACAATCCTGACAGATCCAATCCACCTCCCATCAAAATAAAGGGGTTTGCCTTTAGTTACACTTTAGATGCGTTTCTGGATATTGGCAGCTGTTGACCTGCAAATCTTTCACAGAGACCAAAGATTTTCCTAGCATGAGTAAGGCAAAGACTGTTACATTTTCAATGGAGAAGAGGGAACTGTCTACAAGCTGAACAAACTTTCCAACATGGAAAATATGAGACTGCGATAATAAACAATTTCTATACATGCAATCATTGTATTTAACTTATACATGGCTTGAAGAAAAGGGTAACAGCTTAGCTTTATCAGTAAGCCTGTTGTCCCTGTAAAACCCACCTGAGGGAAAGCCAGGCCCCAAACTTTCACCTGAATTCTAAAGGTGCTTAAACCCAGGAGCCTGCATTCACTATATCTGGTCTCCCACAGTACACAGAACATGGAAATTCAATAGTTTTAGTAAATATAAACTGCTAAATACCTTTTCTCATAAGCAGTATATAGAAGTCTTGTGACTTTTATCAGTGTCTGGTTAAAGCTTGTAGGAGGAGTTTTCATTCCCCTCTGATTGTCCTATGATGCTGCATGACTCCTGACCCTCTGCCTGGACAGTGCCGATTGGTCCTGTGCTGATCACATGCACCCTCCCAAAAAATAGCAATACACACCAAACTGAGCATGTGCAGAGTGTCTCCAGGCTATGTACTATCAGAAGATGGATTAGGGACCCTGGGAGAAGGGGGGTCAGAGAAGACCGGAGCAAACAGCCTTTTTACACAATACAGATTCCACAGTGAGTATAACAAGCATCCTTTACTGCATATACAGACTGATTTTACTGTTGTGAGTTTAGTAGCACTTAAAGACAATGGTTGTACTTGCAAATAAGTCACCGACTCTTGTCTATTGATCTACAGTACCTTTCTATTTATCTGTTTCTCTCCATCACATTGACTGCAAGACTTATCACTGACATTATTAATGAGACATAATTCCTCCTATGGGGCACTTGTCCTCCCGCTGACACCAACGATGGGGCACTTGTCCTCCCGCTGACACCAACGATGGGGCACTTGTCCTCCCGCTGACACCAACGATGGGGCACTTGTCCTCCCGCTGACACCAACGATGGGGCACTATTTCTCCTGCTGACACCAATGATGGGACACAACTCCTCTCACTAATACCAATGATAGGGCACAATAGGGTTGTAAACACCTGGATTTTTAAAAATAAAAACAAACATGTTATACTTACCTGCTCTGTGAAAGGGCTTTGCACAGAGTAGCCTCGATCCTCCTCTTCTGGGGTGCCCCGCGGGCACTCGTAGCCCCTCCCCTTCATTGGGTGCTACTGTCAATCTGTCCGATTAGATGGGCTCAGGTAAGAAAAGGGGGGGAGGGTTTGTTGCAGTGATAAAAATAGCACCCCATCATTGGCGTCAGTGGGAGGCCCAGTGCCCCATCATTGGCGTCAGTGGGAGGCCCAGTGCCCCATCACTGGCGTCAGTGGGAGGCCCAGTGCCCCATCACTGGCGTCAGTGGGAGGCCCAGTGCCCCATCACTGGCGTCAGTGGGAGGCCCAGTGCCCCACCACTGGCGTCAGTGGGAGGCCCAGTGCCCCACCACTGGCGTCAGTGGGAGGCCCAGTGCCCCACCACTGGCGTCAGTGGGAGGCCCAGTGCCCCACCACTGGCGTCAGTGGGAGGCCCAGTGCCCCATCACTGGCGTCAGTGGGAGGCCCAGTGCCCCACCACTGGCGTCAGTGGGAGGCCCAGTGCCCCACCACTGGCGTCAGTGGGAGGCCCAGTGCCCCATCACTGGCGTCAGTGGGAGGCCCAGTGCCCCATCACTGGCGTCAGTGGGAGGCCTAGTGCCCCATCACTGGCGTCAGTGGGAGGACTAGTGCCCCATCATTGGCGTCAGTGGGAGGACTAGTGCCCCATCATTGGTGTCAGTGGGGGGTCTAGTGCCCCATCATTGGTGTCAGTAGGACGACTAGTGCCCCATCATTGGTGTCAGTGGGAGGAATTATGTCCCATTGATAATGTCAGTGAAATATAGTTCCCCCAGGGTCGGTTAAGGCAAACAGCCACAGTTTTGAGACCACTGATCTAGAGGGAGGGAGGAAAGGCTTTCCCCGGCTAAGCACATCCTTCTGCTTGCATGCCTCAGCTGGATTCTCAGGAAGTAAATGCTACATGAATCATCTGCCCATACTCAAGATGGCTGCCGTTAGAAATGCTGAAGGGTGTTTTTCAAAGTGATTTCTCCTACAAAATAAAACATGGCGACATGGGTGGATTGGGGAGTTCGCTTTAAATAGTAAAAATGAATTAAATAGCATTTTCAGTTTGCGGTGCTCAGAGACAGTTCCCTTCCACTTTAGGACAAGGGCACCCCTGGCGCAAAGTTATCAACTAGCAACAGTAACCAAAATACTACGATATTAACGTGAACCTCAACAGAAGACGTTTCTGTTTGCCCGCTGGCAATTACACCTTGCAATGTCTGTAAGACCACATAGAACAAAATCAAAGACAAAGCACAGACAAAGCAAAGAAAAAAATAAACATCCCCGGATTAATGAAAGTAATAGCCACTTATAACTGAATGCCACAGAAATGACAGAGAGTTTCCTATGCCTGGAGCATATGGTTTATATGACAGGCCGTTGGCGCTGCAGCAAAGCCCTATATGTTCCATGCCAGAAACACTGCCAGGCTCCCAAAACCGTTACGACTGGAACATTCCCAGACTGCAATTGATGGTCTCAAGACTCGCTAAATTTAGCAGAGGGATGAATCATAAGCATTAATAAGAAACCTTTATCCCGGGATATTTCTATACAACAGTTATCTGATAAAACCAGCAGCTATGATGTCAAATAATGAAGGTTTCATTTTTTCCCCCTCAAGTAAAGTCACCGTTAAAGCACAATGTATTCTATAGCAGGTCGCTGGACATCTCTCCCAACATCCAAAACTAAACAATGAGGACGGCAAAAATAGCAACAAGGTCTACCCGTCACCTGTGCAGATAAAGCCGAGTAGAAGGTTGCTAATGAATAACAGGCCAACCGTATAACTAAACATAGCTACACAAGCCGGCTTTATTATCCTAGCATAAACAAGGGGTGTGTAGTAACACGACGCTTCCAAACAAAATTCAGCTGTAATGCATATGCATGAATTAAATCCTTCAGATGCACGGTAATTATGTCACCCGGGACTCTGACGTGACCTGGAAAATAAAGCCTGGTGCTTGAGGAACACTTGTGTAGAGTTTGAATGATGAACTGCCTGTGCTGCTCACACCAACCAGTGAGACGTTTCCTGTCATTTTTTATAAGATGTTATAAGTCCTATGTAAATGCCTTTTGATATATTATTATTATTTCAGGTACTTGTATAGCGCCACCAATTTACGCAGTGCTTTACATATACATTGTACAGTCACATCAGTCCCTACCCTCAAGGAGCTTACAATCTAAAAAGGTCCCCAACTCGCATTCATATACTGGGGCCAATTTTAGACAGAAGCCAATTAACCTACTAGCGTGTCTTTGGAGTGTGGGAGGAAACTGGAGAACCTGGAGGAAACCCACGCAGGCACAGGGAGAACATGAAAATTCCAGGCAGGTAGTGCCATGGTTGGGATTCAAACCAGCAAACCTTTATACTACTAGGCAAAAGTGCTACCCACTACACCACTGTGCTGCCCAATATATCCCTTCAGTCTGTATTAACAGCATGAAAGGGACAGCAATCAGATAGTATGGCTGAATTCGTAAACGCATCCGGCCCAAACCCACACAGGACCCTTTTTTTGGTCTGCAGCAGAATCGGATCGCATGGGTGTTCTCAAACAAACGTGGCGGGAAAGTAACCTCTCAAACAAACGGTCAACCCAGAAAACGGCTGGTGTCGTAACTGATCAGCATCATGGCAGCTGAAGATCAAACAGAGGCCAAGATGGCCTTGGCTGAAAACGATAGGAGGGTTTAGTTCCACTTTAATGTGATGACTAATTAATGGCCCTATAATTTAAGAAGTTGTTTCTTATTATGTTTTTCTGTCTCCCTTTTAATATCCTCTATGACAGTGATGGCGAACCTTGGCACCCCAGATGTTTTGGAACTACATTTCCCATGATGCTCATGGACCCTGCAGTGTAGTTGAGCATCATGGGAAATGTAGTTCCAAAACATCTGGGGTGCCAAGATTCGCCATCACTGCTCTATGAGCTTCTGAACCTCTCCTTGTCCCCTCCTTGCTTGGAGCAAGCAGTTGCAGTTCCTACATGCAGCGGGACCCTGGAGAACTAATGTAGCCACCCGCTAACAGGAAGTCAGATCACAGCAGTTTAAAAAAAAACAAAAAAAACAAAAAAACACATTCACAGTAGAAAACAGTGCGGGAAATCCATGTTCCCCGCGTTCACTTGTTCACTTGTGATTTGCAGGTGTCAGTGTTAACACTCCCCTCTCAAAGCACATCACACTGTGTTTTTAAAAGTAGTCCATTCACTACTTTCAGTGCTACTACTTTTGGCGCGGTCCGGCGTGATTCCAACCAATTCAAATGAATGCTTTGCACTCGGTCTGCATGTGAATTGCACAGGAACGTATCACGTGTTCCTGTGGTGCTATTCATGGTGAGCAGTTCCCACTGACACCATTGATCCTTTTAGCTATCTGTAAGGGGGGTATTTCTTGCTGATGACCACAAGTGTGAGGAGCATTCTTCCCACTAACCATCACAATGACGTATCATGAGTTGTAAACGTAGTCATTATTAGCAAGGGTTCCCCGAGACCAGAAAGTTATTTTAAGGGTTCCTCTGTGTTGGAAAGACTGCTTTAAGCAATAAGAACAGCTCTTCTACCATTGTTAGGCTGGATTCACACCTAGGCAGTTTTAGTGCTTTTTTGCATTTTGCAGATTTGCACTACAGTCCATTTAACATGGTTTCCTATGGAACACATTCTGTAGAGCAAATCTGCAAAATGCAAAAAGCACTAAAACTGCATAGGTGTGAAACCAGCCTTATTCTTGATTATGATGTGCATTGAAGCATTATCAGGCATTCATGCATTCTAGGTTACCTAGTAAGATATTACACATTGGTTTATAGTCTATATAGGCAACGGTATAGAAATGTACAAACAATAAAATCTCTCAACCAACTTAAAATAAGGTTGCATATCAGATCATAAACAAAACAGTCTCCAATAAGGCTGCATTCAGATCTGAGCGTTTGTAGCTACAAAATGATCAAACCCCAAGAAAATCAATGATTGCTATGGTGCCTGTACACACCTGAGCCCTCAAACAGCTGACACCACAAGTACAGGAGCTTCAGATCAGATATTTTTCTTCTAAAGAGCTCCATTATTTAAAAAAAAATAAAAAATAAAAAAACAAAAACACAAGCAGCATCTATACAATGTCATCAAAAGAAAACAATCACAACAGCATTTCAAAAGAACACAAAATCTCTGTAGGTTACCTTTATAAGCACCACATCGACAGTTCTGTCGACTTTGGAGATGTCGCACAGGCTGTATCGTCTTTTGTGCCTCTCGTACATTCTCCTGACTCTCAAAGAAAGTGTTCAGAGAAAAGTCCAGACAGTCCCAACTTGGACACTACACATGTGAGAAGAGACTGTTGCTCCAGCTCTCCCGCCTCCCGAAAGTCAAGAGCCACAACATCACTCGTTTCCCCGACTGGACTGGAGCAAGCATTTTCTTCTCCGCCGAGATAACGAGCAATGCACGCTGGAAAAAGCAAGGCAAATAGAACTATGGCAGCACTGTGGACAAACACCTCCGTTCCACCAATGTACAAACAAACTCTAGAATTGCCGTAAAGCCCAACGAAAGAAAAGAACGCAAGTTATTGTCTAGACGTGACTTCAACATCTCATGCAGGCAGGCAAAGAAACCAGAGGAAAATCCAGGGAAGGCTTCTTTTTTTTTTTCACATCCAGGGTGAGAACTGTTTTAAGAAGTGAAATCTGAGACAACGGCTGCAGAAGCCTTCAAAAAACATTCACCATATTCCACCCAAAAAAAAAAAAAAAGAGCCCCCCCTTTTTTTTGGTTCAAATGTGCATTATTTCCAATCACAACTCACAAGAAAAAGAAGAAAAGCCACTCCTTTGTGGACGTCACTGGGTTTTCCTTTTCCACTCTGCCCTGGCGTTCATTAAGACTTGAATCATATTTCCATAACAGACGTTAAATGCAATCAATTGTGGGCACCAAGGAAAAAAAGAAAACCAACGTTGGGCTCTAAAGTGTAGGTTATTCCTTGCAGTCGCTCTTCTGTGCTCTGAACAAATGTCTCTCTCTCTCTTACACAAAACCGAAATAAATAATATGAAAAAAATCCCACAAAAGTCAAAGAAGAAGAAGTGGGCAGCCAGCTTCCCTATACAGGGAAACAATGAATCGCACTCGTAAAAGAGGAAATCTACAGGTCTTCCCGGAACACAAGAGGAGAGGAGCCTCAAACTAGCAGAAGAACAATTTTTTGCAAAAAGGAACAGAGCAGGACCCATGTATTTCTTGCTGTCATTTTCGTGACAGGACTCTACAAGGCTGACTAATTTGCTTCTGTCAATGCTCTCATTCACATCAGCTGGGGCCCCTGAAGCGACCCTGCCACATGGTTTCCTGTATTCCGACTGTTCCACCCTTTCCTCCCCCCTCCCCGCAGCATCCACACTCGCTGTATCCCCTCTCATGGGAGAGAAAGCTTTCCGTAGAGCTTTTAGCCACTGTTCTTCCATCTAAGCGAAGGTCTTGGAATGGAAAAAGGAGGGGGATACACACGCACAGTTAAAATAAAAAAAAAGAAAAGAAAAAAAAACAGGATTCCCCTGCCGACTCTCAGGTTTAGGACTACAAAGCAAGCATTAATTTCTTTTTTCAGACAGTAAATACATATATTTCATTAAAAAAAAAAAAAAAAAAAAAAAAAAGTATGCAGTGACCAGTGTTCTTAAAAGGATAAAGAAGTATAAAGCCACCTATAAAAAAAAAACAAAAAAAAAAAAAACAAGTTACGAGTGTTTATAAAGAAAAGTGTAGGGCTAAAACCACATGGGTATTATTGTGAGACGATTTTAGTTTTCTAGTTGCATGTTACCCACAGGGCCATATCTGACACTTCTCTCATATATGTAAAAAATCTGTGTTTTTTTGCTAGAAAATTACTTAGAACCTACATACACACACACACACACACACACACACACACACACACACATATATATTTTTTTTTTAGCTGAGGCCTTCGAGAATAAAATAGCGGTTATTGCAATTTTTTATGTCACACTGTATTTGTGCAGCGATTTTTCAAATGCATTTTTTTGGGAAAGAATACACTTTAATTAAAAAAAAAAAACACACAATATACGATTACGGTAAATAAATATTTTTTTATAAAATATGTAAGATGATGTTATGCTGAGTAAATAGATACCCAACATGTCATGCTTTATAATTGCACATGGTCATGGAATGGTGCTAAACTAAACTACTGTGCCTAAAAATCTCCATAGGCAACACTTTAAAAATGTCTACAAGCTACCAGTTTAAAGAGGAGAGCTAGTGCTAGAATTATTACTCTGACCTTAGTGGCGATAGCTCACATGTGGTTTGAACACCATTTATATATGTGGGAATGATCTATGTATGTAATCACTTTTATCACTAGCGAAAGGAATAAAGCATGACAGGTTCTCTTTATGGAGAGATCTGAGGTCAGCCATTAAGGTCTAAACCACTGGCAACAAAAGTGAGAACAGGCCTAAGTGAAAATGTCCAAATTGGACCCAATTAGCCATTTTCCCTCCCCGGTGTCATGTGACTCGTTAGTGTTACAAGGTCTCAGGTGTGAATGGGGAGCAGGTGTGGTAAATTTAGCGTTATCGCTCTAAGGGTCGGTTCACACTAGGACGACTTGTCAGTCGACTTAGCCGCCTGACAAGTAGCGTCCCGTTCTGTACAATGGAACCGTTCTAATCAGAGCGACACAAGTCACTCCGACTTAGAAAAAGGTTCCTGTACGACTTTGGGGGTGACTTGAATTGACTTCTATACAGAAGTCGTTTTGCAATTCGCCGCAGTGGTCACGTCGCCTGAGGCAGTCGCACTAAGTCGTGCTGCCTCAGTGTGAACCGAACCTCACTCACTCATACTGGTCACTGGAAGTTCAACATGGCACCTCATGGCAAAGAACTCTTTGAGGATCTGAAAAAAAAAAAAAAAAAAAAAAATAAAAAAAAAAAAGAATTGTTGCTCTACATAAAGATGGCCTAGGCTATAAGAAGATTGACAAGACCCTGAAACTGAGCTGCAGTACGGTGGCTAAGACCATACAGTGATTTAACAGGACAGGTTCCACTCAGAACAGGCCTCACCATGGTTGACTAAAGAAGTTGAGTGCACGTGCTCAGCGTCATATCCAGAGGTTGTCTTTGGGAAATAGACATATGAGTGCTGCCAGCATTACTGCAGAGGTTGAAGGGGTGGGGGGTCAGCCTGTCAGTGCTCAGACCATACGCCGCACACTGCATCAAACTGGTCTGCATGGCTGTCGTCCCAGAAGGAAGCCTCTTCTAAAGATGATGCACAAGAAAGCCCACAGTTTGCTGAAGACAAGCAGACTAAGGACGTGGATTACTGGAACCATGTCCTGTGTTCTGGTGAAACCAAGATAAACTTATTTTGTTCAGATGGTGTCAAGCGTGTGTGGGGGCAACCAGGTGAGGAGTACAAAGACAAGTGTGCCTTGCCTAGAAATTTTTGGGCCCCTTACACAGCTTTAGGCCTGCCCCCCCCCCCCCCAGCCTGACCACCAACATTCCCCAGGGCTTCCCCACGAGCCATCCTACCGAATTCGCACACTGGCCACCCCACCTGTATGGACTCAGCCCCCCTCAATCCTGTATGTGTATCAGCCCCCCTCACCCCTGTATACATGTCAGCCCCCCTCACCCCTGTATACATGTCAGCCCCCCTCACCCCTGTATACATGTCAGCCCCCCTCACCCCTGTATACATGTCAGCCCCCCTCACCCCTGTATACATGTCAGCCCCCCTCACCCCTGTATACATGTCAGCCCCCCTCACCCCTGTATACATGTCAGCCCCCTACACACGTGTATAAATGCCAGACCCACACACACACAAAAAACACCTGTATACAGTGGCAGCTGGTGTTCAAAATTTTTTTTTTGGGGGGGGGGGGGGCGCAAACAAACTGAAAAATTCAGAAAAAAACCCCATCAATTGCAGCCTCACTGTGCCCATCAAACGCAGCAACTGTGCCCATCAAGTGCCACCATTGTGCCCATATAAAAGTTAACACTGTGACCACCCCCCTACCCCGCCCGCTCGCTGTCTGCCCAGCACTTACCCTATCTCTGTGGGGCAGCGGGTGATGGTGGTGAGCTGTGTCCTCCATGAATCTCCTCTCCTCCTCCTGATAGGCATCCAATCACAGCGCCTATCATTTTTTTTTTTTTTTTGGGGAGAGGCGGTTCAGTGTTTGAAAAGCAAATATTCATTCGCTGTTCTAACAACAGTTCACCTTTTATGAAGCCTATTAGAGCCTATGGCTCTAATCAGGTGCTTCAAAAATACATGCCCGCAGCTGTAATTTAGGTGCCTGGCACCCGAAAAGGAGCTGGATGCCTGAATAAGGGGTGGCTATAGCAGCCATGGATAGAGTCATGCAATGCATGACTGTATCCATGACACAGAGGTGGGTGGCTGGAGCGAGGGGGCGGCGCCCGTGGTCTGCCCCCCCTCCCCCCCTTGTACACAAACAGCCCCACAACCTTTACAGCCCATACTTGTAAATAATTTCTTCCTACCTGGTCCCAGATAATTTTCACAAAGTACTGTGACATACTGAAGCAGATTATGATCCCCCTCCTGTCAGAGACTGGGTCACAGGGCACTATTCCAACATAACGACCCCAAACACACATTTAAGACGACCACTGCCTTGCTAAAGAAGCTGAGGGTAAAGGTGATGGACTGGCCAAGCATGACTCCAGACCTAAACCCTATTGAGTATCCGTGAGGCATCCTCAAACAGAGGGTGGAGGAGCGCAAGGTCTCTAACATCCACCAGCTCTGTGACGTCGTCATGGAGGAGGGGAAGAGGACTCCAGTGGCAACCTGTGAAGCTCTGGTGAACTCCATGCCCAAGAGGGTTAAGGCAGTGCTGGAAAATTTGGACATTTTCACTTGGGGGGGGCGGCACTCACTTTTGTTGCCGGCAGTTTAAACATTAATGGCTGTGTGTTGAGTTATTTTGAGGGGACAGCAAATTTACACTGTTATACAAGCTGTACACTCACTACTTTACATTGTAGCAAAGTGTCATTTCTTCAGTGTTGTCACATGAAAAGATAGAATAAAATATTTACAAAAACGTGAGGGGTGTACTAACTTTTGAGAGACACTGTATATAAATTACAAAGAAAAAATTCTGTTAAGTTCCACTGTAATCTACAAACATGGACATCACCACATTTAGAGGAGTCCTGCACTGTATACATAATATGGTAATGTGACATTTGGATTCAGAGTAACATCACACAGTCACAGCGAATTACTCAGAGAGATTTGCACACAGTGCAGAGTCAGAGGCCAGACTAATTATGACCACTTCCAGAGCAGACATGATCATTATGTACGCAATGACCTGAGTGGGAGATTGAATCACAGCGCACTGCACTTCTGTACTGAAATTAATATTGAAATGTATTGTTCTATCGTTACTCCTGCCCGGAACAAAATGAATATTGTATTTACTCTCTTCATGTTTATTATATTGTCTGAAAAAACAGATAATATCATAATTGAAGTAGACTTGATATCCAAAATTAAAGCAACCATCACCATCCAACCAAGCTGCAGCCCATAACATTTTTCTTTTATCCTTTAAGATTAAAAAAACAAAACAAAAAAAACCTGTGTGTAGCAGCCACCCCTAATACTCACCTGAGCCCCATCTCCATCCAGCGATGTTGCAATTGAGTCTCAGCTGTCTAGGACTCCTCTCCTCATTGGCTGAGACTGCAGCGGGGTGCCATTGTCTCTCACTGCTGTTAAAATCAGTGAGCCAATGAGGAGATAGAGATATGAGGAGATAGAGGGGGTGGGGCCAAACTGCTGCTCTGTGTCTGGGTAGACACACGGAGCAGCGGCTCAGCACCAGTGTCCCCAAGCTGCTTGCCAGTACCAGTGTGAACCCGGCCTTATACAGGTAACAGGCTGAGATTAGGAGCACTCCCTTTAGGAGAGTACTCCTAATCTCAGCTTTTTACCTGTATAGAGAACACCCGAGAGCCAGAAATCTTGCTGATTGATAGGGGATCAAATACTTATTTCACTCATTAACCAGTTACAGACCGCCGCACGCTGACGTACGTCCTAACTTTGAAGAGGAATATCGTTGTTATGGCAGCAGCTAGCTGCCATAGCCCCAGTATCCTCTTCTTTTGGCTGGCAGTCAGCTTTCCGTTAAGAGTGGTCTCTGCAGCGGATTCGTCGCAAAGATCACTTTTATCTTATACCCCCCTCCCTCCACCGCCTTAGCAAAGCCATCGGCAGCGGCGATCCGATCCTCTCTCCTCTGTGGTATAGAGAGGAATGAGGGAAAGATGGCCCCCACCCGTCTCCATATCATTGCAGGGCGGAAGCGACGTCAAAACGTCACTTTCGCCCATAGCTCTTAAAGGGCCATTTTTTATTTTATTTTTTAAATGACCAAATTTTTTTTTTTTTTGCACTTTAGCGTAAATATGAGATCTGAGGTCTTTTTGGCCCCAAATATCATGTTTAAGAGGTCCCGTCATGCTTTTTTTCTATTACAAGGGATGTTTACAATCCATCGTAATAAGTTTACATTGTAATAGGAATAAAAAGGTAAAATAAATAAGAAAAACTTTTTTTTTGAGATTTGTAAGGGTAAAAGTTTGTCGCCATTCCACGAGCGGGTGCAATTTTGAAGCGTGACATGTTGGGTATCAATTTACTTGGCGTAACATTATCTTTCACAATATAAAAAAAAATTGGGCTAACTTTATGTGTTATTTTTATAAGTCAAAAAAGTGTATTTTTGCGCAAATACGGTGTGACAGAAAGTATTGCAACGACCGCCATTTTATTCTCTAGGGTGTTAGAAAAAAAAATGTATAATGTTTGGGGGTTCTAGGTAATTTCTAGAAAAAAAAAAACTGTTTTTAACTTGTAAACAACAAATCTCAAAGAGGCTCGGTCCTTAAGTGGTTAAAATGCAAATCAATGCATCATTTTTTTGAAATGTGTTTTTCTGGATATTTTTGTTATTCTGTCACTCACTGTTAAAGTAAACCTACCATTAAAATTATAGACTGATAATTTGTCAGTGGGCAAAAGCACAAAATCAGCAGGGGAGCAAATACTTTTTCCCCTCAATATATATATACACACACACACACACACACTTACGGGTAATGGGCGCGCTCGCGCTCTGCCGCCAGCTAGCTCCCGCTGTGAATGTGCACAGCGGGAGCCGATGAGCGGGTACTGCAGATTCGATGTCTTCCGGCACCCACCGATGTGTATCGTTTGTACACAGGCAGAATGCAGACTGCCTATGTAAACCAGGCAGATTGCTGTTCTGTCAGTAGGGAAGGCAACGATTCTGTGTTCCTGTAAAGCAAGAGCATAGATCCATAGAAAGTGACCTTCTGTGGGGGCACTCGCCGAAGAGGATGAGCCAGCAACGGGGAAACCCAGAAGAGGATTGAGACCATTGCAGAGAGAAGGAAAGTACAACATGTTTATCATTTTCTTTAAAAAATTAAATCTTTACAATCACTTTAAGCTGGCTATACACTAGTACAGCCTCTGTCAACCTTTTTAACACAGAGGAATCCTTGAAATAAGTTTACGATCTCAGGGAACCTTGTCTAATAAACACTATATCTGCAGCTCTTTAATTAGGCAAATTAAGCGGTTGCCTAAGGCCTCACGTTCACAGGGGCCTCGCGGCCACCTAATTACTCCAGTCTTGAGGCTCTGTTCACATATTTGTGAATTGGATGTGTTTGGAAGTGTATCCGATTCACATGACGTGAACCAAACCAGCTTTCTATGGAGCCGGTTCACATATCTGCGGCCACAAACCATGCCATGAAGTCCAAGGTATTGTCTGTAGCCCTCCGAGACAGGATTGTATGGAGGCACAGATCTGGGGAAGGTGCAGAAAAATTTCTGCAGAATTGAAGGTCCCAATGAGCACAGTGGCCTCCATCATCCGAAAATGGAAGAAGTTTGTAACCACCAGGACTCTTAATAGAGCAGGCCGTCCAGCCAAACTAAGCAATCGGGGGAGAAGGGCTTTGGTAAAGAAGGTAACCAAGAACCCAGAGCTCCAGGGTTTCTCTGTGGAAAGAGGAGAATCTTCCAGAAGAAAAAACATCTCTGCAGCATTCCACCAATCAGGCCTGTATATTAGAGTGGCCAGATGGAAGCCGCTCCTCAGTAAAAAGGCACACAATAGCCCACCTGAAGTTTACCAAAAAGGCACCTGAAGGACTCAGACCATGAGAAACAAAATTCTCTAGTCTGATGAAACAAAGATTGAACTCTTTGGCCTGAATGGAAAGCATCATGCCTGGAGGAAACCAGGCATCGCTCATCTGGCCAATACCATCCCTACAGTGAAGCATGGTGGTGGCATCATCATGTTGTGGGGATGTTTTTCAGCAGCATGAACTGGGAGACTACGGGATTGAGGCATAGATGAATGCAGCAATGTACAGAGACATCCTTGATGAAAACCTGCTCCAGAGCGCTCTAGACCTCAGACTGGGGTGAAGGTTCATCTTTGAACAGGACGACGTCCCTAAGCACACAGCCAAGACAACAGAGTGGCTACAGGACAACTCTGTGAATGTTCTTGAGTAGCCCAGCCAGAGCCCAGACTTGAAACCGATTGAACATCTCTGGAGAGATATGAAGATGGCTGTGCACCAACGCTCCCCATCCAACCTGATGGAGCTTGAGAGGTCCTGCAAGAATAGAGAGAAACTGCCCAAAAATAGGTGTGTCAAGCTTGTAGCATCATACTCAAGAGGACTTGAGGCTGTAATTGGTGTCAAAGATCCCTCAACAAAGTACTGAGCAAAGGCTGTGAATAGTTAAGTACATGGGATTTTTTCGTTTTTTTATTTTTAATAAATTTGCAAAGATTTCAAACAAACTTTTATTTCACATTGTCATTTTTGGGTATTGTTTGTAGAATTTTGAGGAAAATAATTTTAATGCATTTTGGAATAAGGCTGTAACATAAATCATGGAAAAAGTGAAGCGCTGTGAATACTTTCCAGATGCACTGTACATGGTAAAGCAGGTACATATGAGGAAAATGAAATGTTGGGTTTACATATTATTTAAACATGCTGATATGTATGTCTGCTTAACAAAAAAACAACAACATCTACAAAGATGAGCATATCAAGGGATTGTTTCAGATTGCACCAATATTTTTCCATATAAAAAAGCCAAGGAATTACTGGCATCATATAATGTATTTGTTAGAGAATATGAAGAAAAGAATTGGATCAGGTGATATATTTCTGAGATGATTGCTCACCAGAGGACAGACCTTAATTCTTTCCATGAAAAAGCATTTTAGTTATCATGAAAAGTCCTATTTATTTGCTGACAAAGAAAAATGATTATATAAGTTGCACAAGACTACCCACCGAGATGATTGCTGACCGATTGAGCAAAAAAATGACTTCATTGTCCAATTGCATGTGGGTTGGGGAGCTAAGTGGATGCATAGATTCAGATGAAACAATGATACATATCAATGGAAATATACATTTACCGGCCACTTTATCAGGTACACCTTGCTAGTATTGGGTTGGATCCCCTTTTACCTTCAGAACGGCCTTAATTCTTCATGGCATAGATTCAACAAGGTGTTGGAAAAATTCTTCAGAGATTCTGGTCCATAGTGACACGATGGCATCACACAGTTGCTGCAGATTTGTCAGCTGCATAGCCATAATGCCATCTCCCATTCCATCACATCCCAAAGGTCCTCTATTGGATGAGATGTGGTGAGTGTGGAGGCCATTGTGGTACAGAGACCTCATTGTCCAGTGGTGAGATGATTGGAGCTTTGTGACATGGTGCATTATCCTGCTGAAAGGAGCCATCAGAAGATGGGGACACTGTAGTCATAGAGGGATGGACATGGTCAGCAACAATACTCAGGTAGGCCGTGGTGTTTAAACGATGCTCAATTGGTACTAAGGGACCAAAAGTGTGCCAAGAAAATATCCCCCCCCCACCATTACATCACCACCAGCCTGAACCGGTGATACAAGGCTGGATGGAGCCATGCTTTCATGCTGTTTACCCCAAATTATAACACTTCCATCTGAATGTTGCAGCTGAAATTGAGACTCATCAGACCAGGCAACGTTTTTCCAATCTTCTATTGTCCAATTTTGGTGATCCTGTGCGACTTGTAGCCTCAGTTTTCTGTTCTTAGCTGACAGGAGTGGCACCCGGGGTGGTCTTCTGCTGCTGTAGCCCATCTGCTTCAAGGTTCAATGTGTTGTGCATTCAGAGATGGTATTCTGCATACCTTGGATGTAACAAGTGGTTATTTGAGTTACTGTTTCCTTTCTATCATCTCAAACCAGTCTGCCCATTCTCCTCTGACATCAACAAGACATTTCCCTTCACACAACTTCCGCTCACTGGATATTTTCTTTTTCTGGCCATTCTCTGAACCAGAGACACGGTTGTGCGTGAAAATCCCAGTAGATCAGCAGTTTTTGAAATGCTCAGCCTCCGACCAACCCATCTGGCACCAACAATGTCATATTCAAAGTCACTTAAATCCCCTTTCTTCCCCATTCTGATGCTTGGCTTTAACTTCAGCAAGTCTTCAACACGTCTAGATACCCAAATGCATTCAGTTGCACAAGCTGATGCTATGCAATTGGCCAATTAGCAATTTGTAATTGTCATCTGTAATAGTCATCATACTCCCCATCTTGCCCTATGGGTAGGACGCTCTATACGTAGAATGAATGAATGAATGAAATACTTGTATAGCGCACAATGCGAACTGAATCGCCTCTAGGCGCCGTAGGATTGTCACTCCCAGTATTACAGAAACAAGCTGTCTCCCTGGTTCAAAAGTCGCACATGTGCAGTGGGCTCTCTTTCCCACTTTGGCACAGTGCAGCTTTTGAACCACTCGCTCCTGCAATGCTGGAAGTGAGCGTCCACTGTGCAACAAGGCAGGACAGGAGAACACCGACTGTAGTGCTGTACCTACAGGTATGGCACTTACAAATATTTTTCAAAGCATATATATATATATTTTTTTTTTTTTTTTTTTTTAACTGACTGGGGCCCCTTGTCTGCAATGTCACTTTTATGCTAAATCTGAACTTGGCCTTTGGGACGTTTTTCCAAAAGGCAAACTGATCATTGTGAGTGAAATGTCATGTGAAACACACCAAATGTGCGTAAAAACAAAACAAAACAAAAAAAGAGTAAAACATTACGCACAATGTACTCTGTGTTAGTCTTAGCCCTTGTACATACGGTCGGAAAATCCGATGGAAAATGTGTTGTTTTATAATCCGATCGTGTGTGGGCTTCCATCGGACTGTTTCCATCGGAATATCCGACCAACAAAGTTTGAGAGCTGGGCTATAAAATTTTCCGACAACATGATCCAATCGGACTTTGTCCGATCATGTGTAGAGAATTCCAACTGGACAAAGCACCACGCATGCTCAGATCAAATTCCTAGACCAAAGCTATTGGCTACAAGCCGTAACTTAGTCCCGTCGGAACAAACTAACGTCATCACGTTTTGAATGATCGTATTTTCCGACAACTTTGTCCGACCGCGTGTATGCAAGACCAGCTTCAGACAAAATCCATCGGAAAAAATCAGACGGATTTTGTTGTCGGAATGTCCGACCGTGTGTACAAGGGCTTAGGCATAACATATTTCAGGTACTGAGGCTGCATTCACACCAGAGCATAGGATCTTTGAGCATTTTTTTGTATGAGTTTGGAGTGTTTTTATACAGCGTTTTTGAGCTTTGGGTTTTTTTTGTTTGTTTTTTAATAGCCAACAGAGAAAACTATCATCTGTTGCATCATTTGTTGCTAGGTTTTTCAGCTTTTTTTTTATGGTAAGGGGTTAGCGTTAAGGTTAGGTTTAGGATTAGGGTTTGGGTTTTGGTTAGGGGTTAATATTTTATTTATGTAGAGTTATTTTTGTAGTTTTAATACTACTACTACTAATAGTAATAAATTATTAAATAAATGTAAAATAAATACACAAATAAAAATAATCAAATAATAAATACAATACATGAATACTATGAAATAATAATTAACCCCCAACCTTAATCCTGAACCCTTAAAAAAATAAAAACAAAATAACGCAACACAAAAATCATCACTCGGAATGATATTTATTATTATTAATTTTTGTTTGGGTGTTTACTAATTTAATTTTTTTTTTTTTTTTTTTTTTTTTTTTAAGGTCAGGGGTTCATAATTATTCATTATTACATATTAAATTGTATTCATTTATTATGATTTTTCATTATTTGTGTATTTATTGTACATTTATTCATATATGATTTTTTTTTTTTAAGGTTTTCATTTCAGCAGAAAATCGTGCAAAAACATGCGACAAAACACACAAAAGTGCACAAAAATGTGCAAATCTGAGCTGCAAAAAAAGCTTCAGAACTTTGAGCTTCAGAGATGTTTGGATTTAAGGTGACTTGTAGTGGAGATGTGAACCAACTCCATACAGAATTTTTTTTTTTCTCCTCCAGTGTTTTTTTTAGAGCTTGGAGCTTCAAGCTACAAAAACCGCTGAGGTGTGAATGGCGCCTGAAAGTGAAAGGGGCTCATAGAACGAGGTCTACATGGCAAAGACCATACAACCTTCATTCAGAGTCCACTGAGCAAATAAGACACGGATGCTACAATGGAAAGTGCATGACTGGTGTACTGCAGACTTACCGGCTGCCGTGACCAAATTCCACTAACCACCAAAACTCTACCCAATTAAGACACGAGACCTTGCTGGATTTTAATGGCCATAGCAGCCTTTTATTAACAATGAACCAAAAAAAAAAAAAAAAACATCCAATAAAGATTTTTAACCATAAAATATCGAACCAACTGACTATATAGCGGGTATTTTGAAGGCAAGCGTGGTCTACCAACTACGCTGTATCAAGCTACCTTTTAATACCATTGCCCCCAGCTGCGAATAACCTAGCACGGGGACAATATGTACACCTTACTGACGTCACTTAATACAGGAGGGTATCCATACCAAATATGAGCCCCTCCCTCCAAGAAACATCTTTACCATGCCCACCTTCAAAAGCCTGAGACCCCTGCCTGCTGCTATGACACATGCCACCCCAACCACCACATAACCCAAATACCCAACGTGACAAAACGCAAACTAAGGGAGGGAGGGCGGGAAACTTCTCCTACTCTGCCTGGCTCCAACTGACCCTGTCCTAACTCCCCGCACTGCCTACACCCTCATTTACTCCACCCTGACCATCTTACTCCACCCTACCACACCTTATTCTCCTCCAATGACTGACCCTAATCTGATTACCATGGATTGTATTTTAAAAACTGCCCCACTACAGCCTACCCTGCCCCCCCCTGTCATGTAGGCCTTCCACTGATTGCTTCGCAAATATTACAGACCTGTTCTGAACGTTCACATCTCCTGCTAGATGTGTGGAAGGAGAATGTGAACCACAAGCAGGACACATATTTTGACCGATAAAACAATTGATAAAAGGGGTGTTTCACGTGTGGCCGGGATTCTCCTTTAAAAACCTGCATACAATTCTAGAATTCTCTATGTGGTCAGTCCTACTGTTTGCGGAGTATCTGTGTATCCCACCACCATAGAACACTTGCTTTTTGGGTAATTTATGTTGACACAAAGCACTACAGAATGTGAGCGTTAGAATAAAGGCTGAGCCATTAATGCAAACATCGGGAAGAGCGCTTATATACTGAACAACGGGTCTAATCCCTTATACAAACTACCTCTTTACTAGCAACCACAAACCATAGTCATCAGCAATGAATGGACAAGGATGACATATTTTAACTTTATTTGTGAAATAACACAAAGAGAAACAAAACAGTGGAAGGAAAGATTACGCCTCGAAGTTACATTGCATGAGATGGGAGATCTTTGGTGTGCAGCTCTAGAGCTGGCCAATAACCAGCAATGATAAACTATCAGCAGCGCTGGATTTATTCCCTAATCAGCTCTTCTAGCAAAAAGTACACAATGCCAAAAGACCCGCTGACATCACCTTCTAAATATAATGTCCATGAACAAAAGCAGGAAGCCGGACAAGATGCCTTCATAGAATAGATGAGACAGTTATCTCATGTCCGTCTATATTATTTGGGGTTTTTACTTATAGGAGAAGAATGAAAGAAGAAGTAGGTAATATGACATCATGGTGTTAATTTTAGACATATGATGAAGGATTTTTTGTAATAAAAACCTACCATAGCATCAACCTTGAAACTCTTCCCAAGACTGTAAAATTCACAGAAGATATTTCTAAACAATGTTATTTTTTTTTATAATGCTCATCAATTCGCAGAGATTTAAATGTGGCTTTGGCTTCTGTGAGGCAAAGCAACACCACCTAATCTGCAGTTCGCCTGATGTGCAACTGTTTGACTGCTTCGGCCCTGGACGATTTTACCCCCTTCCTGACCAGAGCACTTTTTGCGATTCGGCACTGCGTCGCTTTAACTGACAATTGCGCGGTTGTGCGACGTTGCAACCCAAACAAAATTGACGTCCTTTTTTCCTCACAAAAAGATCTCTCTTTAGGTGGTATTTGATCACCTCTGTATTTTGTTTTGCGCTATAAACAAAAAAAAGAGCACTATATTTTTTACTTTTTTGCTACAATATCCTCCAAAAATATATAAAAAAACATTTTTTTCCTCAGTTTAGGCCGACATGTATTCTTCAACATATTTTTGGTAAAAAAAAATAATCACAATAAGCGTATATTGATTGGTTTGCCCAAAAGTTAAAGCGTCTACAAAATAAAGGATAGTTTTTTTAAATTTTTTATTAGTAATGGCACGATCTGCAATTTTTATCGTGACTGCGACATTATGGCGGACACTTTTGACACTATTTTGGGACCATTGTCATTTATGCAGCAATCAGTGCTATAAAAATACATTGATTACTGTGTAAATGACACTGGCAGGGAAGGGGTTAACCACTAGGGGGCGATCAATGGGTTAAGTGTGTCCTAGGGAGTGATTCTAACTGTGGAGGGGGGGGTTCAACTCACATGACAGAGATCACTGTTCCCGATGACAGGGAGCAGTGATCTCTCTGACATATCACAAGGCAGAACGGGGAAATCCCTGTTCTGCGGCTCCGTGACACAATCGCTGGGAGACCAGCGGTTCCGCGGGCACAGTTGCGCTGTACACGGTGGGCGCATGCCCGCTAGCCCTGCCAATTAAAGGGGACGTACAGGTACACATATTTGCCCACCACTGTCATTGTGCCGATGTATATCGGCACACAGCAGTCAGCAAGTGGTTAAAGAAGATCTATATAGATCCATTTTCCTCAGGGTTTACTTCCTCTTTAATGTGGAAGGAAAAGAAGTCCCAGGAGCCGCAAATCACTCAAAACCCTAATGCAAAGAGTGGAAACAGCCTCAACCTAGACTTAATCCAGGACATGACCCTGACATGTTTCACCTCGCCCACGGGCCTTCGTCATGGAAAACCATGACTAAGCCCCGTAGGTGGGGTGAAACATGCCAAGGGCATGGTCTGGCTGGAGTCTAGGCTGAGGCTGTTCCACTTTTTACAAAAGGGGATTTGTGTCACATGCGGCTCCCAGGACTTCTTTTCCTTCCTCACTGATTTATAGCTGCAGCCTTGGATGTGACTGCTTCCCCGAGACAAGCAACAGTGAGAGGGATGCAGAGGTCGACACGTCCCCCATTCCTTTCCATTCCTTCTGCCATTGCAAGTCTCTGGAAGGTGTTCACAGCCAAGACAAATTGCAGATTTGAATCAAAAGTCTCCTTCATATCTGTTGTTGGATTGGCCATGGCAAGGGGCCTTAGAGGCTTTGTCCTATAAGGGACAGAACTGGAAAAAAAAAATGTAAAAAAAAAGCTCCTGTACTTTTTTGAGTGACGGGCATTTTGCTTCAGGTGTCAGAACGCACAGATGAAAACAGGGGCCATTGAAATTAACAGGATTTGTTTTGTTGGGCGTTTTTAGAGCTGAGTCTTACAGTAGAAAAACGCCCAAAAATGCCTAAGTGTGAACAGAGCCCAGCAAATCCTCCTTTTTGAATTTCAGATACAGTGGGAGAAAAAAAGGATAAGGTTCCATTCACAAATGCACAATGCAAGAAAAATCATAGGCATTCACAGGTTGTTTTTATTTTTTTATTTTTTTGCAGGCACACTGCAGTGTTAATAAAACTTATAGCATCCCCAGTGCACCTTGTTAGTATGCATGAAAACATGCCAAAATGATTTGTAATAATGTATGATGCGTCTTGGTGCAGCTCAACTAACAAAGAGCAGCCCATTGAAATCAATGGGCTGCCCTAAATGTACAAAATCACAGGTGTGAGCAGAGCCTTCGAGGCTCAGGTCCCACTGCTGCAACTTAGAACCCTTTCACACTGGGGCGGGAGTTGCTTTGGCGGTAAAACGGCGCTATTCTTAGTGCCGCTTTACTGTCATTTTAGCGGTGCTATTCGTCCGCTAGCGAGACGGTTTTAACACCCGGGGTTAAAACTGTGCTTTGCCGGCGGTTTAGCCACGCTGCCCCATTGATTTCAATGGGCAGGAGCGGTGAAGGAGCGGTGTATACACTGCTCCCTCACCACTCCAAAAGATGCTGCTTACACAAGTTTTTTTCCCGTCCTGCAAGCGCACGGCTCCAGTGTAAAAGCCCTCGGGGCTTTCACACTGGACACACAGCAGCGGCTGTTTCGGGTCGGTTTGCAGGCGCTATTTTTAGCGCAATGGCGCCTGCAAAACAACCTGGTGTGAAAGGGGTCTTAGGATCCGACTTGCAAGATATGTGAAATCCCATGTTGGTCAATGAGAGCGGTCTTAATTAGCACTACTGGTGTCGATCCAACTTTAGAAAAAGTTACAGTACTACTTGAAGTAGACTTCTATCCGACTTGTGTCCATAGACTTTAATGGAAGTCGCTTCCAAGTCGGATTCTCATCTTAATTGATGTGATTTGGATCCGACATTACAGGAAGATTACCCAGGCATTCCCTGAAGTTGCTTCAAGTCCCCTGGCAAAGTTGCACTGCAAGTCATGCAAGTTTAAGGCTCGCTGATGAAGTCTCGGCCCTTGGGACGTAACACGTATGGAACCACGTGACGTCACCCACGTCCTCTGTTTATCTTCATGGAATATTATTGATGTCTGCTTTATCACCTTAGCACTGAGCTACAGTGCTTGACTTGTAAGTGCAATCATTTTTTTTTAATAAATGCTTTTTTACCTACCCAACGGAGAGCACTATATTGTACCATTATCATTCTATGTACGAACACATCGGAGTCTATGGTCAGGACATAGGGGATTTCATGCTATTAGTACACACCTGTCTCCAGCGATACTTCCATCCAGTGGACCAGCATACATACCCTTGTGAAGGGACTACTTGTGTGATCTGACTGATATACTCAGGGGTCCACACATTGAGGTGATCGGTTAGGATTCACTGTTGGTGGAGGCCGTCACATGACTATACGACCACCTTGTCTGTCATCCATAGGACCACCATTTATGGACATTTGATGGTGCTTTCTCACATCACTGACTATCATTATTCTTGATTTACTTGTTTTGTTTGTCTGTTTATGTGCTGCACTGATTTTATCATAAAGTTTAAGGCTCGATTCACACTGCCGCAACCTGAGTGTTTGATAGGGCTGGCAATACACTAGTAGAAGTTCTTACAAACAGTCATAGAAAATTATTTTTGTTGAATGTGATTTCTTGCCATCACTGAAATAAAATTTGTTTAAAATCCCTTAAAATTTCATCCAGACCTGACATTTGAATGAAATCCCTTATGTATTAAAGTTTCACCACATGATTTTTCCACAATAATTACATTAATGGTTAGAATTGTCCGCTGTTTCTTCAATTTGACCCCCCTAACCATTTGAAAATCAAATGAATGTTCCAAAATTGAAAATTTTCATACAAAATTCCAGTAGTGTATGGCCAGCTTCAAGTTTTTATTGCTTTGCATCTGTTAGGGACCTCTTCCCTAAGGAGCAAAAACAAAGTGAAGAGCGATTTCTCCACAGGAGATGTGGGGGAAAAAAAATGGAGGTTTTAAAGCTTCTTCACTTGTTTTAACTGTAGGTTGTATCGACAAAGAAAAAAAACATTCCCTTCCCATCCCTGTGACCACAGTAAAAGTGAGGGGGAGTTTTTCCAAATGAATGAAGTTGGTTGCCATAAGACAACATGCGGCAGCTTCTTTGTTGCTGCTGCCAATTAATTATTATTTCTCATTATACCCCAAGCTACTTGTACGCTGTCTATATAAGTAACTGTGGAGTTGTAAGGGAAACGCCTTTTTTTACAACATTCTAAATTTATCACATTTCTTTGCCTGGGCATAAGGAGGTTTTTTTTAGGGTGGAAAATACAGACTGCCTACAATTATTTGTTTGGGTGTCTACTATTTAATTATAGCGTGTTCAAGACTATATAAAAGATAAGTTGATCTTTTTACGCTGGCCACTTCAGACATGCCAACAGACTGTATATTATTAAAAAAAATTTGCTTTGCAGATACGGTTGTAAAGTAGGAAAAGTTATTAAAAGTTATGTGAACTGTCTGCTGAAGTGATGCTTAACTGGCAGCCTGGAAGACCAGGAAAAAAAGAAATTCTAAAAATAGGCTACTTGATGTCACTTTTTACCCACAGATCTCTCTGCAGTACAACAGCATGGAATCCAGCACTCCATATTATAAAACGTGCACACAAATGTGCAAAAACAGCGCTTGCCATGCATTCAAAAAAGGTTGGTGGGTGAATGTGTGTAAATAAAATATATATGTGAATACATGGAGTCTGATATGAATGGATAAACAAAATAAAACAAATTACTAAATGGTGAAAACTCGCTATCGTGACAATCTAGGATATTTAAATACAAGGAACAATGCAGATATATATATAGTGCATATGAGAATGTTAATAGAAATAAAAGATGGGTGCAATGATGGCTTATGGTAGTCCAATATCCTGAATGAGCACACAAATAAAAAATAGTCCAGAAACGTATCTTTACTATTACTTTTATTTTATTTTTATTTTTTTATTTATTTTTTACTATTTTTTTTATTAAATATCTTTTAGTAATTACCATTTTTTATTTCCTACCAATAGATACATTTTTGTAATTTCCCATATACTAATCCCCCACCCAGGGATCTCAAGGTTGCTCTTGACTTCAAATTAAAACATAAATTGGATGCATTATATATTTAGTTATATTTAGTGTGTGTATATATACATACATACCGTATATACTCGAGTATAAGCCGAGAT